>NW_027468859.1:41133111-41854285 GCF_046254945.1 Alosa pseudoharengus | reverse complement strand
TTGTCCTAAAAACAAGCAAATTTGTCTGCCAGTGCGTTAAAGGTAAACTATGCAGTATTGGCAATTTCCTTACTGTTTTCTCGTTTTTTGGAAATTATTCGCTGGCTCTGTCATGACGAATGTATGAGAAACTCCATCGCTACCTTTTTCTAGCCGGTGCCTGGCGTGTATTTGAATGCAGTAAAGCAATTTGTTACAATAGTTATACTTCCTGACACTGAGGCCGTCGGCCCGCCAGCCCACAGTTGCAAGGGTGTTTTTTCCGCTAGGGGGAAGTGAGACGGCCACCATTCAACCCGAAAAAAGGCATATAACCATTCCAATGACTCTGAAGCTGTTAAATGAAGGTAAATTAAGCTAAAAAAAACCTGCATATTAAGCTAAAAAACCTTCATAGTTTACCTTTAAGTAAATTTGTCTTGATAAGACTCCTTAAAACAAGTCGAAGTCTTCTTAAATTAAGTCAAAATGATCTTTCGAGAGAGCGCTAGGTAAGTCTTTTCATACTAAAAACAATACCAAATAGATTTTGACCTTATTATAACATTAATAACACTTGGTTAGATTTTATTTTTTTCAGTGCAGTAGAATATGATAAACCAGCCAATTGGGTTAGGCGTACTTTGTTTACAATATTTCCAGGCTACAACTAGTGCTGTTGATTGATGAAGCAGTAAGACACAGAAAAAGGTAGAAAGAGCTGTTGGAGCCTAATGTAGCTTAACTGTACCTAGGCTATAACATATTTCCTGCGGGAAACACTGACTGCACTGATTTAACTAAAGAAATCATGAGAAAAGTGCATTGTGAACTTAAAATTGTGAATCATATCGTATCGTGTCGAATCGTGAGTTTAGCGTGTCGTTACATTCCTAGTATTAAAGTTATTCAAGCTTACATAACACATGAATTTTTGAGTCCTGAAGTACAAACTAAATGATTGATCTACATCTCCAAGTTGTGGCATTGTTTTGTATGTTTACTGCACTCTAACCATAAGCTTTAACATGCGCCTTTATGTTAGATATACATTTTCTTTATCAATCTCTCTATATAGAGACTTCCAAACAAACTTGAAAATAAATGTGTTTGCGCGGTATGCAATATACTGTATTCTGCACTTATATTGGATCCAACAAAGTAAATTACAGAATTAGATTGGTGTTCTGCTTTACATAGTTTCAGTAGGGTGTCTATATCATTTTGTGGAGTAATATGAGCTTGTGTTTACAGAGTGATGAGGCCTCAGGTGCAGGTGGAGGAGCTGTAGTAGGTGCGGGTGGTGTTAAAGCAGAGGCTGCCCGAGGCAATGGACCACTTCCTGGGGGAGGAGGTCTCATGGAGGAAATGAGTGCTCTATTAGCTCGGAGGTGAAACCAGTACTTTTTTTAATGTTTATTTTTTTGGAAGGTGTCAGTCTAATACACTAGAACATTTATATTGCCTTAGTAGAGGTTGCAGTAGGATATCTATACCTTTTTTCTGATTTAAGGGAACCATTTGAAAGGCTTTTCTAAGCCTTCTTGGATGGTGGAAAAACTCTTTACTTGAAGTAATGAGCATGCATGAGTACAAGTTATAAATATGTTGTCTTCGTTGAGAGGTACATCTTTTTTTTCTGACACAGAAGAAGAATTGCGGAAAAGGGATCATCACCTGAGCCAGAGCAGAGAACAGTAAGTATCTAGCGATGCAGTTCTGCAAGTAAATATGAGGCTGTTTGGACCACAGCAGCTATTGCCAATTTCAGATGTGATCAGTAGTGAGGAGTATTCACAGTGGGCCAGTAACATTTTGGGGTTGGGCACTGGAGTCCTGTGATATAAAAAAATATCACTTTTTGTAGAAATTCTCTTCTGCACTCTCCAGGTGCCTCACGTACAAAGCTTGGGTACACACAAAAATGTGCCATCTTTCACGCTCATGGTCTATGGATGGACCAAGGAATCAGGGTCTTGGGAACCAGTTTGTATGACACTTCCAGCAGTCCCCACAGCCTGCAGAGAACTTATCAAATGTTGCTGTAAAGGGGAATTGTTCCACCTGCAAATGTGGCAAAGCAAGTCTAGACTGCTCACCTCTGCAATTGCAACTCTAACAACTCATAATTATCAATTACAGGGCCAATAAAGATTATATTGCTAATACTTTGACATGTATTGAAGCTTTAGTTATGTAAAAGTTCATAAACATAAATAAATATATAAAATCTTAACTTTGGGATTCATTTGAACACTTTATCTTGTGCAGGAACTTGAAAATCGCTGTTTTTAAGCATATTTCATTGATCATAATTATATACTTCTAATATGACATGTTACAAAAAAATTAAAAATTAGCACCTCAGTGACAATATTTTCACTACGCCACCGGACTATATAGCCTAGAGTAAAAAAATACTTTAAGGCCTAGAATGCACACTAAAAGTGCAATATTTCATGAACACTAACCTTGTGTCTCTTCGGTGTGGCGCAACAGTCAAATTATAATTTTGTGTTATTTAATTTCTCTATGTTCACATCTAGTTGTCTGTTCTGTTTAGTAACCTAGCTCGCGGTAGGAACGGTTTAAAAAAAAGGTTTCAAAATAAAAGCCCCCCCAAAACAGAATTGCAAATATGCCAAAAAAGTAAACAACATGAGAATTGCATTAATGGTAATAGAATTAAAAAAGATTGAAAATCGAATTGAATCGTTACCTTAAAATTGAAAATTAAATCAAATCGATGATTTGGAGAAGCGTGACACACCTAATTGATTATCTATGAATCAGTTGAGGAGTATTAATCAGGACCTGCTATCTGGCTTCACCAAATCTCACTAGGGAAGGCTGTCTTCTTTTTCCTGACATCTTTTAAATGCTCTTCTGTCCTCTCCCTCCTATTCTGACATGATATAAACTGCATGTTTCCTTTATGTCTATGTAAAAGTCTGAAAAATTAGTCCATTTTGTATCATGTTGTCATGTGGTTGTAGCGGGAATGTTGCCTTCTTCATATGCAAATTGCACAATTTGAAATGACCACTGCAGACTATGTCAACAAAGCCATGGTGTTACATAGTCAGGGGCGTCACTAGGTCTAGAACTGCACTGGGGCACAAGACATGCTCCCCCGTAAGAAAATATTGCATATTTTAACATTTAAATACATCAATCTGGTGCACATGCACACTCAGGTGGAATAGTTATTATGAAGGTCACAACCACAAAGCATATTTGCTGAGTTTCACAGTTCAGAAATGGTCAAAATAGTGTACATTTCAGCACCCCATGAAATTTTGCAGTCACCTGTGTTGTTCAGCTAGTCAATCTAAGATAAGATAGTTATATTGGTCATTGTAATGGCCATCTATACATGCAGGACAGTCTGGGCTACCCATATCTGGGAAAGTACTATGTAATAATATTTGCATATGTCGTATGTCAGCCTTTATATATATTAAAAAAAAACTTGCGTCTCATGATTTTTTTTTTCATGTTTTTGCATTAATGTTACTAGGAAACATGACAGTAGAAATATAATATCTGTGTACAGTGTTTCCGCTAGATTTTTTTTTCACAGTGGCAGCCCCTCCCCCCTTTGATTATTTTCGATATTTCAAAAATATAGCAATGTAGCAATTTGATGTGTTACTGGGGTCTGTTGTCGATAGGAAATGATAGATTTTGGTTCAAAAATGGCAAATATTATACGCTTAATTCACTGCAAAAAATGAATTCTAACCAAGTGTTATGGATCTTATATTAAGATTAAAAAATCTATTTGGTATTGTTTTTAGTATGGAAAGACTTACCTAGCGCCCTCTCAAAAGATCATTTTGACTTAATTTAAGAAGAATTTAACTTATTTTAAGGAGTCTTATCAAGACAAATTTGCTCAACGCACTGGCAGACAAATTTGCTTGTTTTTAGGACAAATTTGCTTAACGCACTGGCAGACAAATTTGCTTGTTTTCAAGATGAGATGTCTTAAAATAAGTCAATTTCTTTTTAAATTAAGTCAAATGATTTCACAAGAAAGCGCTAGGTAGGTCTCTTTATACTGAAAACAATACCAACTATTTTATTTTATCTTGATATAAGATTAATAACACTTGGTTAGATTTTGTTAGATAAGCAGTTTTTGCAGTGTAGGCCAAATACTGTACATTGACTGTGGAATCAGGTAGGTTACACAGAGTTTGTTATCCTTTCCCCCCTAAAACCTCCTGTCACTAGCTAGATGCTTTTGAATTTAACATGGTTTAAACTCATATGTTGCAGTAGAAGTTTTCTGTCACTGCGAAAGGAAGCTAGCCTATTTGGAATATTCTGTAGGCCTTCTGTTCCTTTTATGTGAACAGTTTAACTGACTGATCAAGTTTTCATTAGGCTATTGAATGCTTAAAATGCTATACTTAATTCACCATTAGCTAGACTAACGTGGTTCTATACACAGTTGTCATTTAATTGCAGTGTTTTGTAGGCTATTTAAAGCATTTCACGTTCATCACTCAGTTGTGGTGTAGGCCTATGTCTTGTCTATGTCTTGAGTGATTGCTGTCCCTTTAAATATCTGGGACTTTAAATGACATTTTAGCTCCATGCTGTTTTGTTGATGGACAACACCGTCTTTGATTCAGTTTTCCTACCGTTTTAATAAATGACATACGCAATTGCGTGGTTAAAAGTAAGCAATTGTTTTCACTCGTTTTCTTGCAATTCCCATATAGCATTAGATACTAGCCCTAGGTTGCATTAAAAAAAAATTGTCGGTTACTGTCTATTACTAGTTTGAACTTTGTTACTGATAGGCGGAATAATTTTATTATTATAGGCCTACGGTTCTGGATGATCGTAATTCTGATTCTTGAAAAACATGAAAAACACACTGTCACCTAGTGTTGGTACTGTGGAGGGAGAACCATCACAACAATTCTGAAAACTGGTGAAGTCAGGTAATTTTTCCAATGTCTGCCAACAAACTAAGTTACTGCCTATTCCTATTGAAGAGCAGCTATAATGTTAAGTCCCATAGACCTAGGCCCCTATCTTGCACCCGGCACAAGGTGCCACAAAGCGCAACACAAAGCTTATTCTTATCTTACACCCAGTCAGTGGTGGATTTTTTTTACTTTTATTAAACCGTGCACCCAGGGGTGTGGTAATTAGCATCACAGGGGTGTGGCATGATCCAAATATTGCTATCTTACACCCTCTAAAAATCATTATGCCAATGACCAACAAAAAAACATTTAAATGAGAAAACCATGTTAACAAATTACTTACATCGTACTTACATCGACCTTACACCATCGGAGAGTGAGGTGTAACATTTAAATTATAACTTAGTGTTTCGTTGAAACTGCAGGATAAATATTAGGATTTTTATTCAGTCATTTGGACATTATTGGGGTAAGTGTTGCTTTTTTTCAGGCTATGTTTTCGATGGTAACCTTGTCAGTCAATAGTGAAAGTAATTAACTATGAGACCACGGTAAAGTTAGTTTCACTTTGCCTATAATTTTGCCAAATAATAGACAAGTGCAGATGCGTGTAGGCTATGCTCTGATAGTCACAAACAGGTTTTAGTAAAGCATGGTTTAGTGGAATACCTGTTCCATATGGTCTCGCGTGCAAGCAGATTCCTTCAAATGCGCCGGTGACTATCAAAATACCGATGCGCTGTTTGAAGTTGTGCCGCTTGCTGTTAAACCAGATGTCATTCTCATTGGTTTAAAGGATGCTCAAAGCACACCCATGACTGATTAAGAAACATAAGAACAACCTTTTTTGCGCCAGGCGCCCAACGTTTGATCACATAATTGCGCCATTAAATTAGTGAATGTAGACTGGCCACACCTTTAATGTCTATAAACGTTACGCCTCTAACCATCCGTTTTTTGTCAATATAGAGCCCTTGATTTCAAAAAAATATTACAACGCGAAAACAGAAATGATCTACCAAAAATATTTTTCCCTACAAATCGCACCCTGGTTATTAGTGGGTTTGATCCAGCAAGCCCACAGCATGGCAAAGCCGTTCACCCACTTTTTGCACGGACTACTGCTCCTAGAGCGTTTGAGCTATCGGCACGGTTCCAACTCTAAAACTTCAGGCCCGAACCGGTGTAGCTTGCTTACATTTTTCGTGTGGCTGCCCCTTGTCGTTTTTGCGTTATTCCCGTTTTTCAGCGTTTTTTGGCCCCATTGAAATGAATGGTGGAATGTTCAGTTGTTGTTGACATCACAGCTCTAACGGCTAAAGCTTGCACCTGGCAGAGTTCTAAGCCATCTGGCAGCTGCCTAATGGGCTGGGCTGGGCTGTCTGTGTATGTGAAGGTGTGTGCATGTAACTTTTGACCCGTATGTCCGATTTTCAAAAATGAGGTACCGTTGGAATCCATCCTGAGGACGCACAATAAATGAAGTGACCAATGACCATAAGGGGCGCTATAATTCGCAACACTTTCTTGTATCGACACCAAATTTGGTACATGGACTTGGGACACCATCCTGAGGACACCAAAAAAACCTTTCGACTTTCGACCACTAGGGGGACGCTAAAGTTACAGGAAATTAGCTAATATCTCAGCAAGGCTTTCAGATATCAGAAGCAAACTTGGTTCATGGACTCGGGACCACATCCTAAGGACGCACAATAAATTTAGTCACTGTTGACCACAAGGGGCGCTATAATTACCAACACTTTCTCGTAACGACACCAATCTTGGTACGTAGACTCGGGACCACATCCTGAGGACGCACAATAAATTTTGTCACCGTTGACCACAAGGGGCGCTATAATTAGCAACACTTACTTGTATCGACACCAAACTTGCTACGTGGACTCGGGACTACATCCTGAAGATGCACAATAAATTTAGTCACCATTGACCACAAGGGGCACTATAATTAGCAACACTTTTTTCGTTTCGACACCAAACTTGGGACGTAGACTTAGGACCACATCCTGAGGACGCACAATAAATTTAGTCACCATTGACCGCAAGGGGCACTATAATTAGCAAAACTTTCTCGTATCTACACCAAACTTGGTACGTTGACTTGTGACCACATCCTGAGGACGCACAGTACATTTAGTAACGTTTGACCACTAGGGTGGCGCTAGAGGAACAGGAAGTGCTGACGCATGTCAGTTGCAGTGCAGTTGAGAGACCCTGGGCAATGGGCAAGTGGTGCAGTAGAGACCTTTAGGCAATTGGCAGGCGAAGCAGTAGAGACCTTGGCAATGTCAAATTTATCTGCCATCTCGGCAGCTCAAGTATTTGCAACATGCTTGGCCCCCTCATTGCTGCTTTGCAGCTATATTTCTTGTTAAGTTTTCTTCTTCTTCTTCTTCTTATGTTTGAGCAGGAGAGAATACGCACGCAGGCACACAATAGGCTACTTGTTGTTTTCTTTTACTCTGCTTTCTATATATGGTTATCAGCACACAATGTTGAGCTAATTCACTAACTCAATACTCATCATGGATATCACAAGTTTAAACAACGAAAACAGAAAGGATGGAGGCAGAAAAGCTAGAGGAGTTATTCAAGATGGACAAGAACAAGGTTGGCTAAGCAATTGGTGTGCTTGTCAGAACGACTGCATTACAGCTGTTTAAAGCCAGCCGTTACAGTACGCTATAACAAAACCAAAGGTAGCTTTAGCCTGTATAGGGATGTATAAAGTTGTGGGGGGGTGATGGGTGTGCGTACCATAGCATTAATTCCTGCAGGCGCCCCTGTATACTTATACTTACTTACTTAAATTTAGAGGGTATAACAATTTCCCTCCAGTTATTACCTGCTCCTAGAGAAGGGCTATTCAACAGCCAGACAGGAAAACCACTGGGTCATTGTGGGCCACTCAAAATACGGTGTTGCTAAAATTACTCCTATTGTGGCTATTAGAGACAAGCATTCATGAGTATCCAGCTACATTTAATGAGTTAAGTAAAATACATTCACACACACAAAAAAAAACACCACTGTATGTGGTCGACATTCTTTTATTCTGAGATACATCAATAGGCTCTCAAAACAATTCCAAACAGACATATAGTGCGTATAGAGCAAATCCATATAGAGTATTTGTCAAATAAACCAGTAAAACAGTATTAGGGGATGGGATATATAACATTTACACCCAACTTCTGTCATAACTCATATTTTTTTAAATAAATCAGTGAAAAGGTATCCTAATAAACAACCAGCTTTTTAATGTCCCTGTCATATTTCATATTTGTTAAATAAACCACACTGAAACGTTAACTGCTGCCATTGGTCAATTCTTCTGTAGGTTACCTGACAGCTCAGTTTGAGAGGTGCAAGCCATGCAACATTGTTTATTTTTGATGCCAATATTTTATTGATTTGATCTATAGCAATAGAAGCTAGACTTGAAAACAGGCGGAAGGTAAAATCCAACAGGCCGCATTCACCCCGCGGATCAATAGTTGAATAGCCCTCTCCTAGAGCTTTTCAGATATTGCGCTGCTCCAACACTGAAAGGCACTGTTAGAATGCATGCCAGGTTCAGCGTAGCATATTCCACTGCTCATGTTGGTGACCACACCAGGGCAAGCACACTTTCGCAGTTCCTCCGGAAATGCAGTTATCATTTAAATGTATTATTATTATTATTATTATTATTATTATTATTATTATAACAGGCTTTATTTGTATAGCACCTTTCACAGAATGCAGCTCAAAGTGCTTTACATTTGAAGCATGCAACACAATAATAAAGTCAGTCAGTCAGTCATTATCAATCACTTTCACTTTTCTTCTGTGGCCGTTTATGATCCAATCAGCAACATATCACAAATATAGAAAATAACATGTAACACAATTATAGAGAAGAGTCAGTCATTCCCCTTTGTTGCTGTTATACTACTATTAGATATATAAAGGCTTTGCTAACAAATGCTTAGGCCCCGTTGATGCGGACTCCAAGCAGCCAGCTTTAGCATGTTCTTAGCATATGTTGTAATTATTTGACTTTATACAGACATTTAAGACTGGCAGCCTTAACCCTTTATATATAAAACATTATTATTATTACTTGCCGATTTTCAAAACCCATTGTGGCCCTTGAGCCAAAAAGTTTGCCCACCCCTGGTTTACAGCCATATGTCTGATATAACAGCATTGAGTTGCCATGACAACTCCAGCTTGTCTGCCCCCCCCCCCCCCATTGCTACTTGCAGCTATGTATTACTATTATTAGCCAGAAAGCAAAATACCTCAATGTCGTCATGTAGTTGAATAGCACAAGCTGATTAGTATGCTGAAATTTGAAGGAGTGAGATTCCAGTCAAAAACACCATCATGTTTATCAGATCAGATTTTAGCAGTGTTTCCCCTACAATGTATTCATCAGTGGCGCAGCGCCGCTCCTGGAATTCAAGCACCACTGCAAAAAAAGTTGCCTAATTAAAAAAAAAATAGACGCAAGTGAACTTCAGGAACAGCTGCCGTTCGTTCAGGTTTCATGTCAACAAATAATATAAGCTAACGTTGAAGGCGCAGTCAGGGATTCCACAGGAGATCACGCTTGTTTGTGTTTATGTTTAAGTTTATTAGCAGATGCAATTTTGTGGAAAAAAACGTAGCATTATGTTAACCAAGGAACCAAATTAAACACGCCAGCGAGATAGCTCGCCCCTACCTTCAGTAGCCTATTCCCAGATAAATTCCACGCATTGTTTCGTTTTTGTTTGTGATACAGGCAATGCTTTCAAGCCCTGTGTTGCTAACATACCTAGGCTGTGTAACTAAGGTCTAGCTAGCCTATTGGTGGGTTTAATTGAATTTGAGTAATAGGATACGCAAGCATTTACATCTGAGATAGTTTGTAATTCCTGTAGAGCTCACCAAAATTATAGATATGATACAAGACACTTATCTGCTATAATCCAAGATAGATTTTCTTCGAATTTTTGACCATTTATTTTACCAAATGACATGGGAAACATAATTCATGTCATCCACATATTCTTATGCACCATGCACAACAACGCTACTAAGTTAGCTTAAAACCGTGATAAGCCAGCGTTACGGGCCGTCACGGCATTAAAGTGACAGGCACTCAATTCAACTCAGCACAGCACCAATACAGTGTAATGGCATGAAAGAGAAGTCTATATAGTTTATACAGTGCTGTGCAAAAGTTAAGACACCCATGCTGAAATTGGCTAAAGGGAGGAATAAAAAACATATTTTGCCTTTTGTCTTAATTTAAAAAAAAATAGGACATCAATTATTTTTTAATGTATCATGTATTGCAAATAAATAAATGTTATTATATATAAATGTCTTAACTTATGCACAGCACTGTATATTCTAAATAGTAATAGTTTGTACAGTGTCCTACAGTGTACAGTTGTACAGTGGCTAATACTAATAATGTAAATGAAAAAGGTGAAAGAAAAACATGAATAATCCTATTCAAGTACTGCAATAATCATGCTTTGTAAATGCTTGTGTTGATGGTTATGTCATAATTTGTAACTCAATCTGTCAATTTCTTTCACAAAATCCACCAGAAGTCACCATTTAAGGAGTCATTTTTTTCAATTGTTTCTCTTTTTTTTGGGGGGGGGGGTCTTCCTACGATCAACAGCACCGCTGCTGGAAAAAATTCTAGGGGAAACACTGTTTAGATATTGTGAAACCATGATCAGACTGCCGTCAATTGAAATAAATTCATATTGACTGACTTGCACATCTCAATGTAGTAGGAAACGTCATTCACTGACACTCTGTGGATGCAAATGCAAAATAACACAGCAAATCAAACCTATTCTAAAAACCTCTTTGATGGACAAAGTTGCAGTTCGGACTTGGTGTGTAAATGCGATTGACACAGCGCAACCTAATTATTTTTCTATTGTGCAATCATATTGTGTGAAAATTTACAGTGGCGTATATTATGTCAGTCATGGTGTGCAACCTATTTTATTTTTATTAATTAATTACTCACTTACCACATTTTTTAACACTACACTACGCTACATCATTTAACAACCCCACTCTCACTCATGTTATATTGCTTAAACATTGCCTTTGAATAAATTCTTCATGTTTGCAACAGGATGAACCTGAGACTGCAACTCCAAAACTTCCTGCATGTAGCACTCCAGGTAAGTGGTATTTAAGTAGAGAAACCATATAGTGTTTTTTCATTACAAAGGCTACATTTAGTAACTGTTTTGCTAGATACAATTTTGAGCACAGGTGCTTCTTTAGCTCTGTAGTGTAAATCAATTCTGAATTAATCTCACTATTTAACATTTTAGAGATGCCACGAAAACCTTGGGAGAGGACAAACACTATGAATGGTAGCAAATCACCAGTCATCGGAAGGTAAACATAACATACTCTCATTATGAATATACAGCGTCCTCCACAATTATTGGCACTACTAGTAAAGATGAGTAAATAGTGCTATAAGAAATCCACCTTTTAATTCATTACAGTGGGCATCGCTTTCAAATGGCCACTTCAGTCGCGCATTACGAGGCGTGAAGCTGCGTGAAGCTTTAGTACCACTTTCAGCCACTGCGTCGCTCTGCCACTGTACATCGCTCTGTCAGTAGCGGCTACCTTTAAGCATAATTGTTGCCGAGAGGAATCCCAGCCTACGAATTCAATAACAAAATAAATCATGCATAATTAAACATTACCTCGATTAAGGCTACTTGGGTATGGCTTAAGGTTTGACTACACGGTGGTAGCGAAAATCGAAATCTGCTTTTGATAGCCTACCGGTGCCGCTCCACAAAACGAAAAAATATCTTAATTTGCTGTCTATCTGCCTACGTTATTGTCAGTGTTGGGGGTAACGCAACTACGCAAATCAAAACAGTGTCTTGTGTGATAATTGAGACAGTAGAGAAATAACTGTTCAGAATTAGCCTAATCTGTAGCTTCTGCAAAACAATGTTGTTGGCGATTTAATACTATCTAGCGACGTTTTTAACAGACTAGACAACAACTAGACAACTGACCCACGTTAATTTGCCCTACTTCTTGACTGCAATGTATAGTCATTTGACTGCTTGACATGTCATTTTTATTTTTCTGTACAATAAACAAATACATCTGCTTTATGCCGCAGAATTATATTCATATTTGGCTGACTTCTGCAGACGCGCCACTTCCCTCCCCATATTCCAAGATTAACATAGTAGCCTATACAAAAAGTACTTCATACTATCATAAAAATGCGTTAAAACGAATAGCTATTTGCAATTTGACAAAACACTGGTCCTCATTTTGCGAATGCGAGGACGAGCCTGTTGCATTTAGTTAGATGTCCGAGTCACGCATAATGTTTGAAAACCACTGGCTCGTAATCACAATAATTTAACACACGACAGTTGGATAGCCTACTTCATCATGTCCCCATGCCTACATTTTTGTGAGTAGCATAGAGATCGTTAAAAACAATAAAGTATGGCTCTCCGTTTGGGACATCGAAAACTTATATTTTTAATAGGGTAGACTACCGTCGGAGATGCTGACTTGCAAAGGCCTCGGGATAACACGTTATCTCCACTATCCATCACTCCAAAATCAGTCATGCCCCTTGATCAAAGTGGGGAATGAAATAAAAGTTTGAGAACCACTGGCTTAACAAGTTACCTGCAGTCCAGAACACACAGAATCTGTTGCAATATTCTGATGATATCGGCGATAACAGGACGTAACAGGATGGCTCAGCAACGGAGGTTAAAGGACAATTCCGGCGCAAAATGAACCTAGGGGTTAATAACACATGTGTACCGAGTTCGACCGTTCGCTGGGATTTGTTTTCATGCTAGTCGAATGTGACCAGTTTTATTGCAAACCGCTTATTAGCATTTAACGCTAGCCTCTGGGGCACACGTACAGTAGAAAGAAATCGCTATTTCTATACCACTAACAAGGCTCAAAATAGCACCACACTTACACAGTAGCATAATGAGGGTCTCTACATGTAAACCGAAGCATTGAGAACTTTGTAAGTGTACAGGCAGTTTATTAAAAAGAAACACATTACCGTTCACGTCTGGTTCACATATACAGGCAGGCGATGTGAACTAAAATCAAACGTAATTTGCTCAATATAGGCCTATCAGAAATAATAGCTCCGATGTAACATAACTTGTATAGTGTACTTACTTAGTGGATCCATCTGGTCCCTCTGGTATGGATCGCCGCCGCCTGTGTGGTATTGACTACAGGTAGCTTCTAGCTCTCTCTCTCATAGCCCTTTCACGGAGCTCCCGCAGCTCTTCGTTGGTATTCCGACTCGAAAAGATAAGGACGTCCAATAAGGGTTCATCCTCGATGTCTTCAAATTCGTTCAAATAACCTGCCATCTCTTATGTCTCCTGTTGCGTTCAGTGCTTCTCTTTTGCACAGTCCTTCTGCAACAACGTTTCACCCGAGATTCACTTCACATGCCAGAGTTCTGTTTAACCAAGGCGCCTGCCTGTATGTGAACCAGACGTCAACGGTAATGTGTTTCTTTTTAATAAACTGCCTGTACAAAGTTCTCAATGCTTCGGTTTACATGTAGAGACCCTCATTATGCTACTGTGTAAGTGTGGTGCTATTTTGAGCCTTGTTAGCGAACTCGGTACACATGTGTTATTAACCCCTAGGTTCATTTTGCGCCGGAATTGTCCTTTAATATGCTCTATATTTTGTCCAAATGATGTCTGTCTCATCGTTGCACTCGGAGAAAACCAGAATGTTTAATTTGCCCATTTTTCTGTGAATTGCTCATAGTGCTTGTCATGCATATATCACATATGTATCATGTGAAAGTGTACCCTGACGTTGTCATACTCAAATTCTAGTCAGAATATGAGTCTGATACTGCTCCTTTGGGACATAATTATGGGGCGTGTTTCAACCGATACAGGGGGGAATGCCTCTGCACTCAATTGGATAGACCTAACCAATCAGAGCAACAAAATGGATAGAAACTGTCTCTGTATCTGCTGGTACAGGTCCTCGTAGGAACTCACGACTGCACAGTTTGCATAGGCCTACCGCTTGTCCTTCTCCATAATTTGATCTATCCAAAACCCAAAGTGCTTCCACATCGAACTCGTCAAGTTATTAGGGCTTATCCTTGTACATGTAAATTAATAGTGAACTGGTTAAAATCGATTCCCTATTTTAGTTTTCGAAACTTGTGTTGGTTGGTCCAATCGATTGTGCAATAGATTTTCACACACCAAAAGACCTCAGTCTTCTCAGCAAGTGGAGACGACTTTGGCCCTCCTTGTACAGGGCATCAGAAAATTTCTGAAGATGGCAGCTATCTGTGTCGTGTTGAAAGTCTGAGGTATACAGGGAAAAGAGAAAAGGGGGAGAGCACTGTGCCTTGTGGGGCCCCCGTGCTACAGACCACCACATCTGACTCACAGCCACGTAGCCTCACATACTGTGGTCTGTTGGTGAGGTAGTTGATGATCCAAGCAACAAGATGACAGTTGCCTCCAGCTCCTTCTAGCCTCCCCCTTAGTAGTGCCGGTTGTATTGTATTGAATGCACTGGAAAAGTCAAAGAACATGACTCTATCAGAGCCCCCAGTACCCTCCAGGTGAGAGAGAGAACGGTGGAGGAGGAAATCCTCCACACAGACCCCTGGTCGATATGCGAACTGGAGGGGGTCCAGCTCGCTGCCCACCAGGCAACGGAGGTAATTCAGGACAATCCTCTCCATGCTCTTCATCAGGTGTGATGTCAAAGCCACTGGCCTGAAGTGATTGGGCTCTCTGGGCTGTGCTATCTTTGTCAAGTCAAGTCAGATTTATTTATAAAGCGCATTTAACATGCACATAGTGCAATCCAAAGCGCTCCACAAACAAGACACATAACAAAAAGACAAAAGATGCCAGATGGAGCGGCGTAGTCGCCAGCTTACCCATGACATCAAGACAAGACAAATACATTTAAAAAATAACAAATACAAAAAATGCCGGACCGAGCGGCGTAGACGCCAGCGTACCCGTGACACCAATACATACAAGACAGACAACAAAACAAATAAACAAATAAAAAAAAGAAAATATATTTTAAAAGGGGAAAAAGTGATGTTAAAATTAGTAATATTATATTTCCAAACCAGCTGAAAATGTCCAAGGGCAATGATGATCCGTGAAAACTGCGCAGAGCTGTGTCTTACAAACGATGCAATGCCAACAAAGTTCTTTAGCAACTGACCAACCCGGTGAATTCACTGGCAGTCTGGAGATAACGTTAACGTTAGAAGCTAGGCCTGCTAGACTGCAGTCTGGAGATGATGGAAGCACAGTCCAAAGTACTGAGCGATCGTGTAGATCCGCAATTCGGTGGACTTAACAGCGACTTTGTTGCTCCGTGAGAATGCAGCTCTTCACCGTTAACGTTAGTTTGCAGTTGGCAAGGCAGCTCGCAGGTCAGCAACAGCTCGGCGGCCACGGCAGATCTTTCGCAGAGTAGAGCCTAGGTCCGGCTTTGGGACAGGAACCACACAGGAAGTCTTCCACAAGATTGGGACTCTCCCCAGACTGAGGCTGGTGTTAACCCTTAGAACCCTAAGCTGTTTTTAGGGCATTTTCACTACCTTCATTCATAAGGATTTATTCTGGTCATTGTAAGTGCCACACACACATATTATATATTGTTTTTTTCAGCAGAGTCTAGGCTATTCAGATCAGATCCATTATTTCATGTATTAGTAATAACATTGATTTTATTTTGTTTTTTTAAAGAATTAAAATACAAAAAGCATATTATAAAAATTATTATATTTTGACATGTATCTCACCACAGCAAGCTCATAGCTCTACGTGCATTTAATGTGTGTGTAGGGCAGACTGTCCTGAATCAGGCAATATAATTGCTATGTTGGAGGGATACTCTGGGGCTGAGCAATTTACAGAAATATGTGGTGTGTGATTTACGGAAATAAATGCCATTTTTTATTTAGTGATGAAAAATGACCTTTCTGCGCTCCATATCTGTGACACGAACTGATCTGACCTGACTTGACCCAAGTTTGCATGTTAGCCTGCGTGTGGCTATGGTGTGTAGGCACTCATAATGATTCTCAACTTATTACTGCATTGCCATGAACAAAGTAAAGGCAAAAAGGTGTTTCTTTGTTGAACAAATTGGGATGCAATGTGAGCCTTGAATTGGATGCCATGCAGGAATTTGCTAGGATCTCAAAACCGGATTATGAACATGCTTTGCCATAGAGAAACACACGATAGCGTTGGATTATGCTTTGCCACAAAAACAGACAAAAACGTGGTAAGTCCAGCTATATGAAGTTATTATTTTGCTGTCTATTCATCTGTTTTATAACCCAGAATGATGTACTTGGTATCAAATGATAGCTCTGTGTCTCCTCTCTCATCTGACATGCGTGGCATATCTATCCGATCACGGGTCCACGAGTAATTCAAACGAGAGTAATGGGAGCGCAGGTGAACGCAGAGAAGTATAGACTGTTAATATGATGCAATTTGATTTAATTTCATGATTTTTTTTTATTTTCATACTTGATCGTACAGACAAGTGTGTAGTCTCGTTGGAAAGCCCCACTTCTGCTCTGTCACGCAATAAAGGTTTCATCTCGCTGCGATGAACGGTTCCGGAGCAATGTAACATAGAAGAAAGGGTGTGTTTTTTGACGCACTTTGCGTCAATCGGATTCTAAGGGTTAAAGATGTGCAGAAAGACCCCACAGAGTTCATCCGCATAGTCCCTGAGCACTCTGGGGCAGATCCCATCAGGACCTGTGGCCTTCCTCACCTTTGTCCTCCTGAACACATCCCTCACCTGTTCTTCAGTTATGAGGAGGCTAGAGAAAGGGGGTGATGTACTGATACTCCCACAGGCAGGGGAGGCATTCCCTGAGTGAGTGGGGAAGGGGTGGTAAGGGCTGGAGAGTACAGAAGTTGAAGATGGACAGGGGGGAGTGGTGGGTAACCTCCGAGTGGTGCATGCTGGTAGTGCATGCTGGTGTCACAGATTGGTCTGGGCTCTGGTGGGTGGGGTCATGAGTGGTAACGGGGGCATCCGTATCAAATCGGTTAAAAAATAGATTTAAATGGTTTGCCCTCTCCCTATCACCGGATTCAGGTCCATTACCTCCTACTTTACCATGGCCTGAGATCATTTTTAAACCCCTCCAGACCTCTCTGGCATTGTTATTCTGAAGGCGCTGCTCCAATTTCTTCCTGTAGGTGTCCTTCCCCCTTCTTATTTCCCTCTTCACATCCTTTTGCACTCGACTCAACTCCTCTTTATTCCCAGATCTAAAAACCCTCTTTTTCTGATTAAGCAGTCCTTTCAGTTCAGGAGTCACCCAGGGTTTATTATTTGGAAAACAACATACCCTTTTAACAGGTACAGTGTTGTTCACACAGAAATGTATGTAATCTTAAACACAAGTTGTTATGCTATCCAAATCCTCCCCATGAGGACTATACAGAACTTCCCAAGCTGTACTATCAAAACAGTCCTTAAGAGCCATGCTGTCCCCATCAGACCATTTTCTTACATACTTCTTAGTCGGTGGATGTTTATTCACTAAGGGCTCTTACAGAATCAACGCGAGCAAGCAACGCTAGTGACGCGAGCGACGTGCTCCCTTTCATAGTCTACACGGTGGACGCAAGCAACGCGGCCGATAGGTGAAATGCAATACATCGCTCACGCAACAGAGGGTAGCAGTCACAGGACGCATAATGGCGGCCGAAGCGTAGCGATGCGTAGCCTTGTGGGCGCGTATGCGTAGCGATGCGTTGACTCTGTAAGAGCCCTAAGGGTTTGTATCCAGGGTCAAATGGACAAGATTGTGAACAGCCCAGTGGGGGTAGGGGTATTGATGCATATGCATCCTTGATGTTGAACATAACATCATCCTTGAACATAAAACAAGCTTGTACCTTCTACCAGATGGTAGGAGGGTAAAGAGACTGTGGCTGGGATGACTGGGGTCAGCGAGGATCCGCTTGGTCTTTCTCTTGCAGCGCTGGCTGTAAAGGTCCTGAGTAGTTGGTACTCAGTCCTTGTAATGCGCTGACCTGACCACCCTTTGCAGAGTTTTGCGATCATGGGCAGTGCTGTTACCATACCATGCTGTGATGTTGCCAGTCAGGATACTCTCAATTAGCCTGACGAGCCAGACGTAGGCGTGATGTAGGGTCTGGGGACTCACCATTCGCAGTTCTCAGTCTGAGGGGCGGGATAATCAGTTGTCTTTCAAATTCACTCTGCGTTTTCCCACCAGCAGAGCTAGTTGGCTAGTTCAAACTTTTGCCAACTTAAAAAAAAGCTTAACTCGTGTCATACTGTTCGCTAACAGCAACATCCATCATCTTTGTTTTCAAATAGCAGGGAATTCATGCTGAACCATTGCAACTCTGCCATCAATCATTATGTTAAGCCCGCCCACCGACTCTATACACGATGTGATTGGCCTTATCGAAGTTTAATTTTTCCAGCTCGCAAGCCAACGGAGAGTTGCTAGACTACCCTGGCAGCAAATTACCGTTTAAGCTCTTCTTAATATTTTATATTGTTGGTTGGTTTAATATTGTTGCCAATGAAAAGTCATTGTCCTACACCATGAGTCTCCAACACGTTGCTCTCAAGCAGTCGCATGCCGCCCTCTTCTGAGCTTGCCAGAGGCTGAAGCAGTAACCTACATTTTAACACTATTGTTGCTGCCAGTCATCAGCCTACGAATTTTATAAAAAAGTAAATCATGCATAATTAAAAAAAGAACTAAATTTAGGCTATCGTAGACCTTTTTGGCTATACGAAATAAGGTTTCCATTGCAGCACAGCACACGTTCCATGAATGAATGAAAGCAGATGCCTTATCTCACAATAAGCAGATGAAAATCCCGACACTCTTTCAACTACATAAAACGTATTAGTGAACCATCAAATACCCCACAGATTTTAGTGTTCATCAGTCCCGATATTTAGCAATATAATCAAACAGTCCAAACATAAATTAAATCCCAAATTAAACATCTTCTGCTTTTGATAGCCTACCGGTATGCCGCTCCAAACGAAAAGTAGGCCTATGTCTCACAATAAAATGCACCACGTAAGAAATAAAGGCCTATAGCTGCCTCGAATACAAGCCATGCCTCAAATAAAGGTGCTGTGCTTTGCGCAGCCTAAATAAAAGACCCCAACCATAATTTAGAATTTACGATAGTCTGTCTCCTAAACATTCCTCACCCGTTATCTAGACATGCATGAAAACAAAACTCACTGCCATGTAATATCTGATTTCTGTTTTGCTACTAATTATCTTTCACGTAATGAATACGCATAGTGAAAGGCCTACTATGCGCTCCATGTCTGTAGCTGTCTGTTCACGTCCGCAATCGATTATAACATTCCTCAAATGGAGAACACATCCATGTTCTCTCGCGCTATAGGCTGTCATGCTTCTGTGTTTGCAAAATTCCTGACGGTTCCTGATCGCTAAACGTTTGTTTTCCTTTCCTGTCAATTGCGGTTGATGTAGAAGCACCTAGGCTATAATTTGATTTGGGGTCCTGAGAGAGAAAGAGGCACCTGCAAAGTTGTCCTGCGTGTGTGTGTCTCTGCATGGGGTTCAATTGAAGTCAGAGTTGGTCCGTCCAGTCAATAGTCCCGCATTCAGGCCGCTCCATTATTACCGTAGATTAACGTTATCAGATAAAATGTGTGGGAATTTCTCGCATTATAATGGCTAAAGTTGCAGGACTTTTATTATGCGCAATACCTGCAATCCCGTGCAAGGAGCAGAGTATACAGTACAGGGTGAAGGTTGTGAATCTTATGAATTATACTTCATTCTAGTAATTTTCTATAAAAAAAATGTATAACATTCAATTTTGCAAATTCAAAGCGACACACAAATACAAAAACTAAATAATATTTAAAATATAACAGGGAACAGGTTAGAATGTTGGTCAAACTATAATAAGGAGAAGTATAGTATAAAGTATATATACTCCTTTGATCCCGTGAGGGAAATTTGGTCTCTGCATTTATCCCAATCCGTGAATTAGTGAAAGACACTCAGTACACAGTGAACACACAGTGAGGTGAAGCACACACTAATCCCAGCACAGTGAGCTGCCTGCAACAGCGGCGCTCGGGGAGCAGTGAGGGGTTAGGTGCCTTGCTCAAGGGCACTTCAGCCACTTTCTACTGGTCGGGGTTCGAACCGGCAACCCTCCGGTCACAAGTCCGAAGCGCTAACCAGTAGGCCACGGCTGCCCCAGAATAGCAATAATAAACTATGTCAATTCAATCAATAGCCTAATAAAATAAGCAATGAAAATGAGGGAAAAAGCAATAATAAACAATAATGTTCAATCAATAATATAAAAAAAACAATGACATGGTAGGACTATATTAAGGAGAATATCAATAATAAACTAGAAATGCAATTCCGAGGAATTACACGAGGGGATGCAGTCTGCTGGTTAGGGTGTTGGTGAGGCTGTTGAGTAACCAAATTTGAATCTTGTGTGACATGGCATTCTTGAGATATCATACTCAAAGTGTTTTTGACCTTGACATTTGACCTTCAACCTCCAACTTCAACTCACTTCATCTTTGAGTCCATAAAAACACTCGTACCAAATTTGAAGCATGTACGTCAAGCCGTTCTGGAGATAGAATGCTAAATGCATGAGATATGGCTGGGACTTTTATTTTGACACACAGGAAACACTTTAACAGGATGTGTAGTCCAGGTAGAGCTAGATTGTATGCTTAGAAGCTGAGACAGTTGAATTCCTCACAGGTGACACCTGTGCCAGTGTTTTGATTAGCCTGGGAACTGCTCTGAGAACTACTTAACGAGCGCAGCTGGCTCTATTATGACATCACAGCCCCCATTCAAGTCTATGGGGGAAAAATACACTTTTAATTACAAAGAGAAGTATAAACTTCTCAAAAATGAAAAACGGATAGGACGGTAAAGCCTTGGAAGATCTACGGAACGGTGCTTTAACCAAATTTGTACGTTAAGCGGTTTAGGCTGAATAGCGCGCACAAAAAGGTAAAAAGAAAAATAATAACTAGAAATGCAATTCCAAGGAATTACCAGTGCATGAAAATGCTAAAGTTGTGATGTAAAATATCATGTATAGTTAAAACAGATAATAAAGAGATGGTTACTACGGTGATGCTAGGATAGACATGGTGGTTGCATAGCTTAATAAAAGTTGATAGTTTAAAAGTAGACTGTTTAAAAGTTGAATGTAGATAGTTTAAAAGTTGTTGATAGACAGCTAGTTTAATAGATAGTTTAATGATAGTTTAAAAGTAGACCGTTTAAAAGTTGAAGGTAAATAGTTTAAAAGTTGTTGACAGACTGGAAGTTGAATGAATGTTGATATTCAAATAGTTTAATGGCTGTGCATAGGTAGATATTTGACGATAACTGAAAGTTGGAATGGCTCTAATGTTCGCTAGCAGTTATGCTAAGATTTTTAACTATGCTAACCATGCTACTTAGCTAATGTTTTATAGCAGTGCTAGCAATGCTACTTAGCTAACATTTTCTAGCAGTTTAATGAATGTTGATATTCAAATAGTTTAATGGCTGTGCATAGGTAGATATTTGACGATAACTGAAAGTTTGAACGGCTCTAATGTTTGCTAGCAGTTATGCTAAGATTTTTAATTCTGTTAACCATGCTACTTAGCTAATGTTTTATAACAGTGCTAGTATGCTAACCATGTTACTTAGCTAACTTAACTAACATTTTCTAGCAGTTTTACTAAACATGCTAACTATGCTAACAATGTTAGCATGTTAACTATGTTAACCATGTTACTTAGCTAACTTAGCTAATCATTTTAGCAGTTATGCTAACTATGCTAACTAGCATGCTAACTATGCTAACCATGTTACTTAGTTAACCTAGCTAATCATTTTTAGCAGTTTTGCTAAAAATGTTAACTATGCTAACCATGTTACTTAGTTAACCTAGCTAATCATTTTTAGCAGTTTTGTTAAAAATACTAACTAGCATGCTAACATGTTAGCATGCTAACTATGCTAACCATGTTACTTAGCTAACTTAGCTAATCATTTTTAGCAGTTTTGCTAAAAATGCTAACTAGCATGTTAACATGTTAGCATGTTAACTATGCTAACCATGTGACTTAGCTAACTTAGCTAATCATTTTTAGTAATTTTGCTAAAAATGCTAACTAGCATGATAACTTGCTAGCATGCTAACTATGTTAACCATGTGACTTAGCTAATCATTTTTAGCAGTTTTGTTAAAAATGCTAACTAGCATGTTAGCATGCTAACTATGCTAACCATGTGACTTAGCTAACTTAGCTAATCATTTTTAGTAATTTTGCTAAAATGCTAACTAGCATGTTAACTTGCTAGCATGCTAACTATGCTAACCATGCTAACTAGCTACAGTGGGTAGGAGTCATAGTTGATGACAAGTAACAGTTACAATGGCTAAACAGTTAAAAAGTTCAGTAGTTTAAAGGGTTAAATTGTTTAACAGTGAAATATTGTAGTGAGGACTTTTATTTTGAAACAGTTTTTGGCAGAGGAAGCAGTTTAACAGGATGTGTAGTCTTAATAGGGCCAGTTTGTATGCTTAAAGCCTGAGACTGGCAGTTGAGATCCAGGTGGCCTGAACACCTGCCATAGGATTCTAATTGCTTAATGGCCGTATTATGATGTCATAATCGGCAATGTTAAGTCTATGGGGATTTTTAAAACGTTTTTCTTTAATAGTTTAAAAAGTATAAAAGTTTCAAAGTTGAAAAGAGATAGCAACCCGATCTGTTTGAAGACCTACGTTACAAAGTTTGAATGAAGTTTCTAAGTTAAACTGTTCAAGAGAAATTGCGTCTAGAAAAAGTGGTAAGCGGAATAATAATAATAAGAAGTTGCCTAGGAAGAACAGTACAGTGCATTTTCATGCACTGTAATAAGAAGTCTCCGGATTTCAATAGAGGGGATGCATCCCCTCTAACAATAATGTCACATGAATCAACAGCCTAATGGAAATAAAACAATATTATACAAACCATAATGCATAAGAAGCGCTTAAAGAATTAAGTGCATGTTGAACAGGAATGTCTTTAGACCCCTCTTAATTGACCCAAAACTACCACAGGAACGGAGAGCACTGGGCAACTCATTCCACCAACATGGAACCACTGAGGAAAGGAGTCTTGAATTAGACCTAGTGTTTATGACTGGTCGACATAACAGACGCTCATCAGAAGATCGCAGTGGGCGGTTGGGGATGTATGCCTTGATTATTGAATTAAAATAACTAGGAGCAGATCCAGTCAGTGTCCTATAGGCCAAAGTGAGACATTTAAATTTAATTCTGGCTACTATAGGGAGCCAATGGAGAGTAACTAAGAGAGGAGTTACTATTGCTGATGACTTTGAACGCGCTCTCCCCTCCCTAATGTTGCCTGCTTTTGACATAGCCCTGGTAGGCTACAAAACTTGTACCCTAATGATTCTGTTTGTCTAATTGATGGATTTAACCCCGATTCGGATTAGGCTACACCTGCTTTTAAAAGGCGGAACATCACTGCAAAACGTGCGTTGTATTATGTAGCCACTCTGCGTCTTTTTATGTGCACATTTACATTAAATCCATTTCACTAACGTTATCAAGAGAATACCGTAAAGTTTTATTTTGAGCACTTTCTAGGTCTCACTCATTAGATCAAAATAACAGAAATAGCAAACTCCAAGTTATGGTAGGGTAAGTCAATGGGACAACACACAATGCCACGGTAACCTACCTAGGCTATGGAATTTAGTTTGTTTAGGCCTACTTTTGGGTTTAATGCCAATTCCGAAATAAGCTACAAAACCTATTGGCAAACTTTTACATCTTGAAAGAGTTCCTTCTAGGTAACTATTCTGTTAGGTTGCGCGTCATGTCTTATCATTAGTGCTCACCAAAATCATAGAAATTAACATTGCAACACACTTATCGCTTCTATGATCTCAAAAATATTTTCTTTGGCTTGTTAGTTTTTCGAACATTTATTTTATCTAATGACAGAGAAAATAATAATGAAAACATATCCTGGGACTGAGCGATTATTTTCCTCTAGCCTAAAACCTTGAGAATGAAAGCTAATTACTTTCACGTTTTTTTCTTAAAGTGACAGGCACTCAATTAGACCTACATATCACCACTGTAATGTCATTAAAGACAAGTGCAATAGTTTAAAAATCAATATGTATTCAAATTACTGAATATTTTTAGCTATAAGTAATTATGCAGATCATAAAATACTAACAAAATATATAAAGTTTATGAATTCAAAATATGAAATAGAAACATGACAAGCCATCATTTTGTGTGTGTATGGAGGGTTGAACAGAGACTAGGATCACGACTACTGTGAATAATCACACAGTATTCATTATTACTGATAAGTGTCAAGGTGGTGGTGGCCCCAATTTGCCTATGTTTTTGTAATATAATAAACACAGTTACACTTTTTTAAACTATTTCAGGATGTGTAGGCCTATCAGTAATTTCTGAACATACCAATAATACATATAACCAGGCAGTAGATGTCAACCAGAATGACAAGCTGTGGAAAGTGCACTGGTTTCTGGTAAAATAGTGCTGTTCCTGCACTGACACATTACATGTTTTATTTTTGTGAAGGTGTAACTAAATAAACCCAATTTCTTAGCAAAGCCACAGGTATAAGCTCTCAAATACTTTTTACATTTTGTTCCTATCTGCTACAGAGGCTGAGAAATCAATCATTCAGTAGGCATTGACACAATTGCTGAATTTCCAGAAAAACTTCAGGTTTTAGGGGGGTTTTCTGAAATCAGCCTTAGGTTTTACAGGCATTTTTTCCAGGCGTTTTAGGCCTAAATGGGTTAAGCTGAAGGTGCCGATCTTTCATCCAGGCTGAAATATCCTTAAGGCTCGCAGAAATCCAGTGGGAAACGCTAGAGTCATCAGGTGGGAAAGACAGGTAAAGTTGAGTATCGTCTGCATAACAGTGAGAGTCAAATCCATGGGAGCGAATGGTCTCACCTAAGGAAGTGGTGTAAATAGAGAAAAGCAAGGGTCCTAATACTGATCCCTGAGGCACACCTGTGGTGAGGTCATGAGACTTAGATACCTGTCCCTGCCAAGACACGTTGAAAGAACGCCCTTTAAGGCAAGATTCAAACCAGTCATTTCCAGAAATTCCCAGTTCAGATAGTATAGAAAGAAGAATGTCATGGTTAACAGTATCAAAGGCTGCAGATAAATCTAGTAGAATTAATACTGATGACTGAGCAGAGGACTTAGCTACTCTCAATGCTTCAGTCACAGATAGAAGAGCAGTTTCAGTAGAATGACCACTCTTGAAACCAGACTGCATAGGGTAGGGGTATTCAATTAACCTTCAGCGAGGTCCAATTACGGAAATTTTCCTGAAGCAAAGGTCCGGAGCATCATAATGTTTAATGTGCGTGTATAGGCTATGTGTGTGTGTGTGTGTGTATATATAGATATAGATAGATAGATAGATGTGTAACCCCTTCTTAACGGGTGTGTGCACAGGCACTAGTTACAATACATAAAACAATTAATTAAATGGCGCAAACAGGATCCTGAAGGTCTCAGCGGTGGAATGGTGAGCTGGCTGAGATTCCTGAATACCAGAGTAGGTTAATAATTAAGGACAATAAATAATAGCGCGGTGCCTCCACTGTAAAAATACTACACTTACCGTATAGCTCGTGTATAGTGTATTCCTACAGAATTTAAATAATCAATGTAAATACACTAGTGGTGAATGCAGTTAAATCAATTGCCAATACACCCTGGATATAATGAAATATAATAATCAAACATTTATTTATTAATAGTAAAAGTGATTATATTCAACAAGCTTCAAAAAGAAGCTAAGGGGTGAAAACAATTTTCACCCTGACAGGCAAACGTTAACATTATTAACGTCAGCAATGTTAACAGAGGAGAGAATGGTACCAGTATGAATGAACTAAAACAATAGGAAAAATACCATACAGAATTATTCACCATAAACAGGTAGAAGTCTAGATAAACACATTAGGACAATACAAACGTACCAAAGAAAACAATAACCCCCAAGCGCTTTCCGTTGGTGCACAAAGTCAGCTCTATGAGCTGAAGGCAGGGCAGCAACCGCTACAATGCCCCGAATCGCCGGTCGCTCGTGGCGAAACTCGAGTGTGGGTGTGTGTCAGTGTAAGTGTACTCACGAACAGTTTCACTCCACTCAGCCAACAAGCCGATGACCGTTATCCTGATGTAGAAGGGAGGCAAGCAGCGGCCTTGAGCTAGCCGAGGTAGCCAGTGACACCAGCAGTAGCAGGGCGGTTGATCCTCCGGTGGGCTCAGCACCGGCGGTGAAGCAGTCGTCCTGGGGAAGGTGTAGCTCCGGTGGGCCCAGCACCGGAGGTAACAGTCGTCCTTCAGAGGTCGGGTAGCTCCGGTGGGTCCAGCACCGGAGGTATAAATGAGTTTGTCTCCGAAGAACTGCAGCAAGAGCTAGAGTAGCTAGTAGCTAATGACCTGTAGCACTAGCGAAACAGTAAGCTCTGAAGCAAGTTGAACGACAACCCGACGAGAGACACAAAGCCAGTCCACTCCAAACCGATCACAATGACGTGACCCACTCGCACAGTTCACCGTTCGTGGGCCGGGGTACATAAAAGCACCGCTAAGTCTCCACAAAACAGCACTGACAGGCGGAACAGGAGAAACAGTGACCTCCCTTTACTACGGGCAGACTGGGACCGATGAGCCTTCTCCTCTCTGAGGAGATGGAACCTTCACATTACCCGCGATTTCGCGGGCATAAACAAATAACAAATAATCATTGGCTGCTTAAACAATTCAAATAAAAGCAAAACAAACAAAGACATTTGATTGGTTCACATGTATAGAATGTCGGAAATCACAGAAGCAAATAAATTACAAAGCATTCTGGTACATGGAGTAAATTCATACAGTAACAAAAAGGGTAGTACAAGGTTATTAAGCATACTGAAAAACGTCAATTTTACAGGTGCTTACAGATAGATAGATAGATAGATAAAAAGCCTAAAAGGCAACATTCGAAATGAGGAGAAATAAGGCAAGGTAAGAGTAATTGGGGAGAAAAACTGAGTAGCCTTGGCTACTTTTAAGATCTTAATGTGAAAATACATTTTGAGCTGAGACATATTGCACAGCTGGTTCCTTGAACCCAATAATCAGGAAGTTTAATGTTATTGTTCTAGTTTTTTTATGTTGACCCGAAATCCTGGAAACCGAGCAAAATCATGTTGGGCAGTGAATGGATGTAACTAGATTGTGGTGGATCAATCATATTGCCCTTTTAAATCGTAAAATATTCTGAGGTCTCAGTTCACTGTTGAATGAGTAGGCCTAGCCTACCCTATGCTTGCTCAAAATATATGCTTTGTCTAGTAGAGGTGCTTCAAATTGGCGCTTTTAAAAATCGCCTGTCTCAGGATATGTAGAAGAGTCGGTCCAGGGCAATTCCGCGCAAAACTGTCACATCCATAACGCCAACAAATGCCATGGTAGCCTATTTAGTTGCCGTTATGGACGTAACAGTTTTGCGTGGTATTGCCCCCATATTGTTATATAAAGCTCTGTTGGTGCAGTCTAGCTTTCTCCTCTTTGAGCAATCCATTATTTGAAAATAACTTACTTATCGCTAACTTAGATATCCACCTGATTGTTTCTCGTCCCATCTCCTCTCCTCGCTCGTTTCAGGCTATCAGTGAGTCTCTTCACCATAGTAACTTTACTCACTGACTCGACTATCAGAATGCACAGATTTCACTGGCTGAGTAGCAGCAAGCGAAATGATGGTTCCTGAACTACTACATTTAGTGCAGCTTTGAAATCTTACGTGAAAATCTAAATTAAGCTATTATGGTCCGGGTCCGGATAGGATCACGTCAGGGTCCGGACTCGGACCACAGTCCGCCATTTGACGACCTCTGGCATAGGGTCTAGTAGATTATTCTGATGAAGAAAGTCACATACTTGCTTGAAGACCACTTTCTCCAAAACCTTTGACAAGAAAGGACGAAGGGAGACAGGTCTGTAGTTCTTCACCTCAGTTGGATTACGTGTACTTTTCTTTAGCAGAGGTGTAACCCTAGCCTGTTTAAAAGAATAAGGAACTATTCCAGAACTGAGTGAAGCATTAAATACATGTGTGACTGCTGGTAGAACAGGGGTGCGATGGACTGTAGAAGAGTGGACGGGACAGGATCCAATGGGCATGTTGTTGGACGACTTCGCTGAAGCAATTGAGAGACTGCTTCCTCATCAAGAGGAGAGAAAGAGTCCCATGATGCTGTTATACTAACACAAGGCAAAGCCCTCCTTATAGGTTCATCAAACTGAGCACTTATTTTAGCAACTTTTTCAGTGAAAAATGTTGCAAAGTCATCTGCTGTGACAGTGAACTAGTTGATGGTGGAGGTGGAGGATTGAGAAGAGACTTGAAAGTGGAAAAAAGTTTTCTACTGTCAGTGGCACTCTCAATCTTGCTTTGATAGAATGCCTTTTTTAGCAGTTGTAACAGTGGATGAAAAGGATGATAGCAAAGTTACTAAGATCGTTTCCATCTCTAGATTTACGCCATTTCCTCTCAGCAGCTCTAAGTTCCTTTCGTACTGAGACTATACTGTTCTTCAGCCATGGATGACGAGGTTTAGAACGAGTAGGTCTTGAGGAAAGAGGACATGTTGCATTCAGACAAAATGCCAGTGTAGAGCAGAGAGTCTCTGTAGCGTCATTAACCACAAGTGCCGAGAATGAGCTAGGAGTAGGTAAAGCAGATGTTACTAATGTTGCAAAATGGTCGCTTGAGAGGCTTCTGAGGTTACGCCGGAACGAAATTGTCGGAGGAGGAGTAATGGATACATGTAATGGATAAACCAAAACGTTGTCTGTATTACAGTTACGTACCAGAATTAAATCAAGATCTTTACCAGCCTTGTGAGTAGGAGGACTGTGGACATGTGTGATATTAAATGAGGAGAGTAAGGACAAGAAGTCAATTGAAGACGAGTTATCCAAATGAATATTAAAATCGCCAAGGATTAATAATGGGCATGCATCCATTGAAATAGCAGACAGTAGAATGTCCAACTCATTCACAAAGTTCCCAAGTTGTCCTGGAGGGCGATAAATAACCACCAAGTATAATTTGTATGGCTCAGGTCATGATGGCATGACATTCAAACGAGTTGTGGACTTGAGCAGGCAGCAACAGTGTAAACCTCCAATCATCAGAGACAAGAAAGCCTGTCCCGCCTCCTCTACCAGACGAATGACTGGTATGCGAAAAAGCGTAATTGGTCGACAACGTTGCAGGTGTGGCAGTATTCTCTGGCCTAATCCACGTCTCTGTAAGCGCAAGGAATTGAAGCGATAACTGTGAGGCCAGAGCAGGAATGAAGTCCGCTTTATTCACTGCAGATTGGCAATTCCACAACCCCACAGAAAAAGTAGGAAGAGCCTGCTGAGCTGATTGTTGCCTTTCAACATCAGTGCGCTTATTAACCTGACCTGATACAGGGATATGTTGAAGGCACATTATTAGAAGGATTATCAGATAACAAGACAAGGTGAGACAAGAGTGAAACTTATCTGAGAGTTGCCTTGCTTGTGTCCTTGCTCAGTGGACTCGTCGGAGGTAGACTGTTAGTCTTAAAATCTGTGAGTGGACAGGCCAGCTGCCAATCTGGGTGGGCCTGGGCTTTAAAGTAAGGTTTAGTCATTATGTTGCCCACAGAAGGGGTGGAAAAGGCTTTGCAGCATTGAAATATGGTTGTATAATTTGCTTTGCTTATACTACTAGACACGCAGATAATAATCCAGATAATAAGATTCCCTGGGATAGCCTTACCATTAACTTAACCATTTCATACTTTTGCTCTCTTCAGGCCCAAATCTACACCCACACCCACAGGATCCTTAAGTACTAATGGAGTGTTAACAGAAGTGCTTGACTACGACAGATTGAAACAGGTAATATGACTTAAGATCACAACATGTAAACAGAACAATGTTTGAGTAACTTTGTCACTTCTGGGAGATGAACTATGCTAAGCTATGCTAACAGTGGGTGCTTCAAACTGAGTTACTACACGCTCAGAGACCAGAAGGGTGTATTTCTATATTATAGGTATGTTTTATGTAACTGGAGGAATAAGCTAATTTTCCGAAAAGTTTAACGTGTTCCTTTAAGTAACAAATAATTTTTTAAGAGCAATATAATACCCCTAAGGTGTGTTCAAATAATTTGCTTTGAGTTTTCAACTAATATTCAAACACTGTCAAACTTTCTGCGCAGGTAGTTCTCCATTAATAAGCACAGAGAAAAAATATCTATTTTTGTTGTTTTTCCAAGACACAGTTGAGCTCAATTTATTATCAATGTATTTTTTACTATTGTCTCCTATATCTTAAGGTCATCTCCTAAGAAATACCCCAACGGAGAGGAATATTTATTGTCTCAAAAGCATATTTCTTTGTCTCACAAGAAATAAATCAGCTCTTATTGGACTCTGACCTGTTTTTCCTAACCCCCTTTAGGAGAAGTAAAGAAGCAAAAGGATAGATTGAGATGAGCTCTTCAGATGAATTAGACTTGAGCTGAGACAGGACAAACAAACAAACACATTACATTTATATAGCGCTTTTTTCCTCGAGACTCAAAGCGCGTCACATGGATGGGGGGACCTCACTAGTAACCACCACCAATGTGTAGCACCGACCTGGGTGATGCACGGCAGCCATTATGCGCCAGAACGCTCACCACACACCAGCTTGAGGTGGAGAGTGAGGGAGTGAATGAGCCAATTACAGTGGGGGATGATTAGGGGGCCAGATTGAATGAGCCAGGTTGGGAATTTAGCCAGGACACCGGGGAACCCCCTACTCTTTGCGATAAGTGCCAAGGGCTCTTTAATGACCACAGTGAGTCAGGACCTCGGTTTAACGTCTCATCCGAAGGACGGCATCTCCTACAGTGCAGTGTCCCCGTCACAGCACTGGGGCATTGGGATCGATCTTTTTTGGCCAGAGGGAAGAGTGCAACCTACTGGCCACCCACCAACACCACTTCCAGCAGCAACCTAGTTTTCCAAGGAGGTCTCCCATCCAAGTACTAACCAGGCCCACACCTGCTTAGCTTCAGTAATTCAGGAGGGCTATTCAGGGCTCCAGAGTGCGACCAATTTGGTCGCATATGCAACCTAATTTTTCAAAAGTGCGACTAAAAAAAATCGGAGGTCGCACCGGTGCGCCTTATTCGAGAGAGGAAAAAGTGTCCGCATTGAAACTCTACATTTGGTTCAATAACAGACACATATTTGGCCAATATCGTGGTTTAAACAAATCACAGATAGTGAAGGGCGGGACCTCCCCTCTGATTGGCCGTGGCCCAGTGCCTGTGAGTAAATTTGAAAATGCGTGTGCTGCAGAGAGAGAGAGAGAGAGAGAGAGAGAGAGAGCGAGGGAGGTCAGAGACCCGTCAGATAAACAGAGTGGATGTAGTTGCATTACAGTGTGGTCACATAGGCCGAGATAAATGTCCCCTCTCCCCACTGCCTTTCAGCGGCTGGCAGCAGCAAACCGATCAGACGAGCCCGAGATGATGATCAAGTTTATCGTTGCCTACGATAGGCCTAGTGAAACTTCCCTTCACCAAGTTCAGTCCGAAATAATTATTCACCAGAAAAATAGTTTGAATGTAGGCTAAACCCGACGTACAGGAATGCCACTTGCGCCAAATTTATAGGAGTCATTGCAGATGAAAAGACGTCTTAAAATTGCGAACAATGCATACAACGACCGAACGACAGAGATACAGATATCGCCGAAAAGGAGTGCGTCATTGACCGCAGTTACACGCAGGGAGTAACCCGGTTTTCAACAGCAATATTAGTTTTGCGCGCGAGTTGTGTAAACTCATTCTAATGGCATCAATCAATTTAATCCGGTATTTGGCGCAAACCGAATATCGCTGCTACATTTAAAGCCCGAATATTCCCTGCATGTATAACTGTGGTCATTGTGTACGGTGAATTGAATGGACACATTTAGATCGAGCATGGCAAGTCATTGCAGTAGCCTATAATAATAGGCCTACCATTTCGTTACTGCATTAACCATGTTCTTATTGAAAATTTAAAAATACTAAAATTAAAAAGTAAATTGCATTGTGGGGCTGTCAAATGATTATTGCAATCATCATTGCAAAATCACATAAAAATCCCCCAGGATACTTGGAACATCTCTTTAAATTGTGCTCAAATACATTTCTATGGAAGATGCTAGCATGGCGAGCTGGTTTAGCCAAGGCATAAAGATCATGAAGGATAGTATGTAAAACATTGAGCCATGAGATGTGCAGTTTGAAGCCCTTAAAAGACGTGCACTGTTAATTTACTCACTGTTATTTTTATTTAATACATCTTGAGATGTTTTAAGTTTAAATTTCAGCTCAGTGAAGCACTTAAAGCACCAACACTTCATTAAGTTTCTTTTCTTGTAGAATTGTAAATCATAAGTCATAGGACAACCTATATAGGACAGTAATTAAGGGAAAAAAAGTGAACCTGCTGCGGTGTTAAATGCGATGTGGTTGAAAATTTGGGTGCACCTAACTTTTGTGCTGGTGCACCTAAGAAAAGTTAGGCACACCAGTGCAACCAGTGCAAAAAGTTAGTCTGGAGCCCTGCTATTCCTCAGGAGTTGAAATGAAGAATGACGAGGCCCACCTCGAATTTTCCTTTTCTCTGGGGGGTCCCATTTAAGTTCAACTTAATCTTAAAATACTCTTAAAATACTGGATGATGGGTTACTGTTGAAATGGAAACATTTGGAATAGTTACACAAAAATGTTCCAATCTAACCTTTCAAAGAAAAAAAAATGTTGCCCTTTGTTCACTTTTACTTTACTTGTAAATGTTATGTAAATGTGCTGGATGACAAGTCAGTCCGTTATGTCATCCAGCACATTTACTAATTTTCAAAAAATCTCTTGACTTCATCAAGTTCCTATAGGATTTAATTAATAGCAAATGTGAAAAAAAATGATAAATGATGTTGAATGTTAAATGATGACTCGATTTGATAATGATGGTTTGTGATGTTACAATTTATTCCATAGCATATTTATGTTGCATATATTCTATAGTAGTGAGAACAGGCACGCTCAACTTCCAATCTGAGAGAGCAATTTCGGGTGCGAGTTATAAAGTGAAGTTTTTTCTCATTACTTATTTATTGATTAATGCCATGTCCACAGACGCGTTTCGCATATATTCTATAGTCAGCATAGTCTAGCCCTCCAAATCTTATATTAGATTGAATTGAATGAAACAGAATGACCTAGTGTCATAATTTGGCACCAAATCCAAACTAACAATTGTTAATTTACTTATTGTTTGGTTTTTATTTGATACAGGACATTTTGGATGAGATGAGAAGGGAACTTTCCAGACTGAAGGATGAGTTAATTGATGGTAAGTGTGAGTGGTATGGAGTAAAACTCAACTCAGCCAACAGATGTTGCATCTCCATAGACTGAAATTGAATTTCATGGTCTGAAACTGAATTGTGAGAACTGAATGTGGAAGGGCATAGAGAGTGGGATTTTCAGACAGGATAATTTATATATAAGAGCAAATTAATTCAATTTGAAAATATTACATTCAGTTTCAAGTTCACTGGGATTTAGTTACAAACTTATGAATTCAGTTTCAAAATATACTGTTCAAAGTAGGTTTTTCAATACAATTGCTCAATTCAGCATTGCAAATACAAAATGCTTCAAAATTAATCTGAATGACACAATTATTACTCCATAGCGTAGCCTGTATTCTGACTTAAAGGCCGTGTTGCAGGGTTCATTTTTCAACGAATTTGCTTGTTGGTAATAAACATTTAAACTGTTATCCATTGATTTGATGTTGTTGGGTATCACAAAACGGAATATAGTACGAAAAAGTCCATAGGGTAGTTGTGATATAAATGCTGTAACGAAATTCGAAGTATAAATATACAAACTTTATGTTGAAAGTGTAACCGTGACCGTTTCCCATAGGAATGAGTGTAAAACATACCCTCCAAAACGAGAATTCCCGAAATTCAGAAATAAATTAAAAACAGACGTTATTACCTTTGGTAGATCATAGAGTAACTGTGATATAAATGCTGTGACGAAATTCGAAGTGTAAATATACAAACTTTATGTTGAAAGTGTAACCGCAATGTCCATTGGAATGCATTGAAATGAATGAAGTGCAGATCATGTAGCACCCAATGTTACGTCATCGCCGAATTGCGTTAAAAAAACCCCGCTAATATCAAAAACGACAAAAACTGGCATTTAACACCATTTTGAAACATTTTTTAAAAATTATATACATATCTTGAGTGCTTTTTTTAACCACCACTGTCGATTAATGGGTAACCTGCAACACAGGCTTTAAAATTATGTTTTTCCTCAGTCTCTGTCATCAGGTGTTTTATTATTGTTTTTATTGTTGTCATTTTATTTAATATAATTACATTGAACTGATATATTAAGTAAAGAAAATGTAAAATCAATAACACATCAAGCAGGTAAGTTACATTGCTATGTGTCTGTGTTGTGATTTATGTATGCCTGTCTCTCTATTCACAGCAATCCGAGAGGAGCTTGGCAAGTCAAACTCTTCATAGAAGTTCCCGAGGCATACTTTTACCTTCCTGATCCTTAAAATCTAATATGGTATAACTTGAACGTTATAAAAGAAGTGAAACAAACAGTTGGATATTAACAGTTATTATTTGAGGGCAAGTAGAAGCATACAGCTGGAGTAGGCAAATGGATTGAGGGATTGACTCAGATGCCCATATAAACCTCAGTTTGGCCTGTGGCAAGGACTAGACACGGTCTTTACAATAAGGGATTTTTATCATGTGAAACTGGATCTCAATTTTGTAGACAGCGGGGAAATATCTGTATCTTAACTGAACAACATACCAGTTAAAAAGTCATTCAATGCTGTAATTCAAACATAAAGCATCATGACTTAGGCATGAATATGCCTGGATATGGCTTGAATTTAATGAGAGCATGTAAAAGGGGTCCCTCCCGGGGATAAAAGGAAGATTGTTGGACCAAGTCTGTTTTTGGTTTTAATAAAAGTCTTGCAATCATGATGAATTGGTTTTAGTCGACTGCTGCTGGACTGTATAGCTTGTCTTCCTGAAATACCATTTTGACTTTTGACATTGCTAAAACACAAGATTGTTCATGTCATGTAAGTCAGAAAGTACTTCATGGTCATATGAGGTAGCTTAATTCTATCATTTAAGGATGCTTTTGTGTCTTTACAAGATATTTATGGATGCTGAACAGCTGATTTAATGAAATTTGACATTGTAGCTCTTCTTGTTTTGTTTGTGGATGACCGATGGAATATGTGCAAGGAACAATGCCTTTCTACCGTAAATAATTGTAGCTCTTTAACCAAAATCAGAGAAATGGGTTGCGCCAATATCAACAAGACCACATCTGTAGATAGGGCTCTTGAGAGCTAATTTTTTTTATCTGAAAATGTTTTTTTAACTTCTGTCAGACTTAGTGCATGTCATATTTTGTACTGTAAAGGAGCAATGTATGCCATACAATTAATGTTGTCAGTTTAAAAGCAATAAGTGTAGCATTTATTTGTTTTGTTTGCTCTTTGTCTGAACCAATTCGCCTTCATCAACCAACATTTGTTTCCTGTTTATTGTTTTTTTAGGAAGCCCACCCATTTAGTCATAATGATTTTACAATGGCAAAAAAAATTTGCTCTGTACAATCTACCTTCATCGTTGTTATCCAAAATTGCTCTTTTTTGAGTACTGCCTCAGTGTAATACAAGGTAACAGTCAGTTGCAGGCTGCATGTTTTTATTTTGTGCCATTTGTAGTGTTTTTAATTTTCAACATGGGTTATTCATTTATCTTTAATATTTTGTGGTTTAGTTTGACCTTTATATAGCACCTAAATCAGGCAAGCATACATTTGAATCTTGGTTTGAATCTCTGGTTTTATTCAAATAAAAAAGTATGGAGCTAGACATCTGACATATTTGAATCATATATCTTATTTAATAAATCTGAATTATTTGCTGTGAATTTCATACATTTTGTATTTTTAACATTACCTTTGAAGTGAATGTTGATATATTGTACTCAGATACATAAATACACATCTCTGAATTGCAGAAGTTCCGTTTTCGCCTGAACTAGCTTAAGGCAAAACATCCAGGTTTTCCAGGGAAAAGTAAACTAAAACTAAAACAAAGAAGTTAGATGCAAATGGAGCACAACAAGTAAATGCTTATCAAAAGTTTATGTACTGTGTGGTTCGACTGGTTGTTTTAGCTTTTAATTTACAAAGCCTAGACCATAGTGATTCATAGGGATTTCTTATCTGGGCCCTATTTTATGATATTTTGTTGGCTATATATGTTTTATCAGGGGGGAAAACTCTCAAAGTTGCTTGAATTTTGGGTTAGGTATCTAATACCTGTCCTTGTTTACAGTCAGTTGCGTAAAAGTAAAAGTGGTTTACTTTGATGTGGATGTTCCCTGATAGGATTACATTGTAGCCTATCATCGCTGCTGTTAAGGTGTTTTAATTTAATGTTAGCTAAAACATCAGCTAAAAGGTAAAGATAGTCTAACTATAAAGCACACACATATGTTAACTACATTCAGAAGCTTCAAAACTTTCATCTGTGCCCAGCCAGAAATTGCATGATCTCTGTGTTTAAAATGCAGCAGTGATGCACATATAGTATGTGTGTTTGTATGTATGTACAGAGATACTGGATTTTTGGGGGTCTAGCAGCGAAGCTGCAGATTATTATTATTATACCTTCTTCTGTCATATCTATGGCAGCTCATAGAACCGTCTGGTAAAAAGTTGTGAAATTTGGCACATTGATTGGGGACAGTCCCATGATTAATTTGACCAAGTTTCATGTCTGCACCTCAAGTGCTCTAGCGCCACCAATGTGTCAAAGTTGGCATTACATCCATGCACTTAACGTTTGAACCATATACCATAATTTGAAAATTGAGGTATATTTGGAATCCTTGAATCCAATCCTTGCAGCAAAGCCGGCAAAGAAGTATGAAGTGAGCTCATATCTCGGCAAGGCTTTGATGTATGAAGTCCAATCTTGGTACAGGGACTTAACATGTGATTGTGAGGACGCACTAGGAAATTGGCATCATTTGGCCTCTGTAGGGGGCGCTGCAATACAGGAAGTGAGCTCGTATCTCAGCAATGCTTTGATGTATGAAGTCCCAACTTAGTACAGGGACATGGTAGGTGATTGTGAGGATGCACAAGGACATTGGTGTGATTTGACCTATAGGGGCGCTGTAACACAATAAATGAGCTGATATCTCAGCCATTCTTCATCCAATTGCCATGAAAGTTGCTGTGAGTGCTTGTTCATGCCACGGCAATGCCATTCCTGCTATTGTACTGCTAGACCCCCACATTGCTGCTTGCAGCTATATTTAAATGTTATTATTTTATGGAATGACCTGGCTGTGAATAGGTTAGGCTATATTTTTGTCCCTCTTGTGTAATAAAAATACAAAATGTATGGAGCACACAGCAAACACTCTCATTTATTGAATATGACACTTATGATATGAAACAATTCAGGTATTACATATTTATATTCAGATGCTTATGTAAAAATGCACATGTAATATTTACATTAATCATGATCAGTGATAGAATACCAGTTTTCCACCAGTTTGTTCTGATTTAGTATTGCATGTGAATTTGTCACTTAGAATTGGGGCACATCCTCCCTGTAACATGAATTGTTACCTTTGATTAGGCAGTTTCTCTTTCCTGAGGGTAAGGGACTATGTTTTTGCTTCTGTAAGGGGGTCTACAGTGATCAGATTTCCTGTTGGCACAGCTGAATGAACAGAAATTGACTTCCTCATATGTTGTGCTCAATAAATATAACCAGTGGTCAGTTCTTGAACATTTCCCTGTATTGCAGAGCCAGCAAGTTGGACAAAGTTTTACAGCATTGATTGCACTTTAAGAGTAGAAATCCAGTGTTACTGCTAATCATAACCAATACCCTCAGTGGATTCCACCAAGGTTTCTGCTGTAGATCTACAGTCCGTGACAAAAATATTGGCACTCTTGCCCATTATGAGAAGTAAAGTAAATTTAAATTGACTAAAGTAAATGGAAGTAACTTTTCATTAAAGTGCATGCAAATGCACTGTAATGTTCTTCCCAGGCCTCTTATAATTGATGATGGACCATTATTCTTCAAACCATTATTTTTCAATGTGAACCATTACACATACAATTTTCATTCAAACTTATTTCATACGTTTTGAAAAGGACACTTGAGCAATGTATTTTTCATTTTTGAGAACTTTATACTTCGAGATATTAACGAAAAACAAAACTAATTGTTCCTACTGACTGCGTTTACATGCCCGTTATGAGGCTTATTCAGGATATGGTGTTACATGAACACACATGTTATGTCCCTGTATATATATAATGAATAGCCTACTAGTATCCCGGTTATCAAAAATAAAGTTCTATTACTATTACTCTCAAGCTGTTGTCTGGTGAGCGTTCTGGCGCATTATGGCTACCGTGCATCACCCAGGTGGGTGCAATACATTGGTGGTGGTTAGTGAGGTTCCCCCTTCGCTGTTAAGCGCTTTGAGTGTCCAGAAAAGCAGTATATAAATGTAACGTGTATTAGCAGTCACGCAGGTTTGCATGAGAAACTGGGATAAGGTGTAATACTTCTAAAGAAACTGGAATACTGTCCCAGTACTCCACCTAGCATAACCGGGTTACTGAAAACCGGGATAAGGGCTTATCTGGTGTTCTGTGAAATCAGGATATGATGTTTATATGCGTAAATACAAAATCAGGATACTTAAAAATCTCAATCATAATTGGGATACTAAAGTGTGTATCAGTCATGTATGCAGTCAGAGTTTCTATTGGCCATTATGACACAATAGGGCAATCAAGTTGGCTCACAGCTGTGTTCCACTGACTGCAGCTCCTCAAAGGCTCCCCTTTTCGCTTTCTTCAACTGGGAATATTAATACAATATGCACCTTTCATTTTCATCCTTCCATCTATTGTCCATCCATGTACCCACATCCAACCATTTATCTATCCATTGATCTGCATCCATCCATCCATCTCTCCACAGTCAAGTATAAGTATATATACACTTTTTGATCCCGTGAGGGAAAATTGGTCTCTGCATTTAACCCAATCGGTGAATTAGTGAAACACACAATGAGGTGAAGCACACACTAATCCCGGCGCAGTGAGCTGCCTGCTACAACGGCGGCGCTCAGGGAGCAGTGAGGGGTTAGGTGCCTTGCTCAAGGGCACTTCAGCCGCGGCCCACTGGTCGGGGCTCGAACCGGCAACCCTCCGGTTACAAGTCCAGAGTGCTAACCAGTGGGCCACGGCTGCCCACAATCCATCCATTTATCCATCTATCATTCATTCGTATCCATCCATCATCCACCTATCTGCAAACCATATTTATCCATCTATCTACAACAAATATCGCATTAAACTACCAAGAGTATCCTTTTTGCATCTTTAGTTTTTATTATTCTTTTTACCTTCTATTGCATCTAATTCAGCTGGAACCGCTTAACATACAAACTCTGGAACACTGTTGCATAGGGCATGTGAGCAGTGTATTTTAAAAAATATTACACTTTGATATTTAATTAAAAACTAAAAAAAAAAAAATCCACATTGACTTTCAGTGGGCCATTAAGACATCATGATTAGGGCTTAATAGTTCTACTGATTGATGTGGTTCTTCAAAGCCCCCTCTCTTTCCCTCTCCATTTAACTCAAAATGCCAAAAACCATTACCATGGTGACTACCTAGCAACCTTCACAGCAACCAACACTTAATATGCACTAATAATGCATTTGAGTTTTACTGTTAATGTTCAGTAAATACTGCTAAAAGTTAAATTTAGAACTTAACACATCATTTTAAAACATAGAACAAACAACTTCAATTGTCAAATTCTGACACTAGCTGTAACATCAAGAGGCTCAGCCATTAAAGGTGGTCTAAGCGTTGTTACGCGGTTTCTACACTAATACATTTTTTGTCACTAACAGCACCTCAGCATTTGCTAGCTGCCTGTTCCCTGAATACACTGTAACAAAATGGAGGGAGGGAGTAGCAAGCTAACTCTGTTTTGTCTGAACGTTAACAGATGTGACATTACCCAACATGACATTTCTACAGTGGCAGTTTTGCACTTTTGTAGTTCTCCCAGAATGATGATTGGATGTAGCTTTTCTCATTGCTGGCTACTTTAGAATAGCTGTGTCATTATTTGAACCATTCCTGGGTCCTTTTTATAATGTGTGACAATCCTGTAAGATCCATCACCTTTCAGAGAGCGGCATCTTGCGGTCACCGTGAGTAGCATCATAAGCCCAAATGCTCTAAATATATTCACAACAATACCCAATAACAAACGCAGTAAAGCCAACCGAAATCTCAGTGGTATGTCCTCCATATTTGACTATTGTTGAGTGTTCTTTTATCTGAAGGCTTTTTTTTTTAAGGTACAGTTTATGTGGTTTAGGTCATTTATGTTTGTGGATACCAAAATACATGTTTATTTCAGAATTACATTAAAGACAGCATGTTATTTGAACTTGTGCAAGGGTGCCAGTATTTTTGGCTAGAAATGCATCTCCAATCTGAGCAACCTTTTCCAGAATCACTATCAATAGAAAAATAAGTGGGCCTTTTGGGTTTTAAAAAGGTAAGTTCACACATTACATGAATCTGTGATTTCCATGGTTTGTGCCTTGTTCTGAAGTTGTATTTAATATCAGAAAAATATTTTAATGGTTTATGATCATTTTGTCCTTACCCAAGCTCCTCCATACACAGTCACATTGACAAAAGACGGATTGTTTTGTTTATTTTACTTTTATTTTATTTTAGTTGCTTGTTTGAAAAGATTTCACACTTTCGGTCTTCCTTAATGCATAATATTTCAGAGTGGTTTGAATTTAATTTGAGAATTATTTGGATAATGTGATTAAAATATGGTCTGTAAATTGTTCATTTGTAGATCATATCATATACTATATAACAAGAGAACAATTTTAATCAAACGGAAGAAATTCCGTTGAATGTTCCTTAGATGGCATTGATCACTTTCCTATTATTATTTTTTGCCCTGTTCCTTAATGTCCCGTGTTCATTTTTTTAAATACATGCTAGAATTGTTTGAATAAATAAAATAAAAATCGCAATACACCATCAAAAGTATTTGCTACATCACTGTTATTTTGATTACAATGTGTCCAAACCTCAAGTCTTTCAAAATACTTTGTGAAGGACTGTCAAGTAGGGAAGAGCAAGGTAAGATGAGCTAGTGGGTAACTTGAGCAATTCACACTGTACAAAATAGTGTCCTGGGATTTTGGGTTGTAGGTTTGTACCTAGTAACCATAGCAATAGCCAATCCACATGGGGTTACATGGCTGGACAAAGAGTGACTTCCATAGGTGGTAATAAAAGAAAAGGTAAATGAGTTCAAATGAATGTTTTTTGGGCATAATTTCCAAATAATTTCTCATCATTTATGAGAATGTAAAAGCAGCAGGATAAATAATTTTATATTGTGTATTTTTGTATATTTAATGCTAAATCTAACACTGGCATTAAAGAAAAGGCAATTCCACCATAGTCCTGCTGTTGTACTGGAAATTACATTGCCCACACTAAAAAGCAACTTAATTGCCCTCCAGCAGGGTTCCCCAAATGGTGGCCTGCAAGAACACGCATGCCAGTGGGTGTTCCCGACTGTAGCTATGCAAATGACTTGAAGTATAACCGTAATTTGATTGGCTGGTGCTGGTGTTGTTGTCCGTCAGTGCCAGGGGGTCAAGAGCGTGCAGATTAGCTTCGGCATGTTAGCATACGCCATTTTCAAATATGGCGCTGCATGGAGCATTTGGAACCAGCTCCATGCACGAAAATCCGTGTTGGGCACGAGCTCTCATGCGCGTACATGTTGGTGGGCGGGTACCTATCCGGCGGCTACAGCCAAACGTTATTCAGTGCGTATTTCTTGAGGATCCTATGAGAAGACGTGCATATTATGGTTGTTTATCCATCATATGACAAATAAACAAATAAACAAATAAAGAAAATTGTATTGATCTTGTTTCGTTGTTGTTTGTCCCGAACAAACATAGCCTAAACATGATTAAAGACAATAAATTGAACAACAGCGGCATAAAGACCTTGTCTCGTTACACCATGGGTCTCCAACACGTTGCTCTCAACCTATAGCCGCCCGAGCTTGCCAGAGGCTGAAGCACTAGGCTACTACATTTAAACACAATTATTGCCGCGAGGCATTCCAGCCTACGAATTTAATAAAAAGTAAACCATGCATAATTAAAAAAAAAACTCAGTCTAGGCTACTTCGCTATGCAATTAGGTTTCCATTAGAGCACAGCGCACGTTCAATGAATGAAGGAAAGGCCTTGTCTCGCAATAAACAGCTGGAAATTCCAACACTTTTTCAACTACACAAAACTTTACAGTGATCATCAAATACCCTCTAGATTTAAATGCACATCAGTCTCAACATTTAGCTATATAATAAAAGTCAAAAAGTAAATTAAATCCCATACCAAAACCGAAAATCGTCTGCGTTTGATAGCCTGGTATGCCGCTCCAAACAAAACGCATGTCTCACAATAACGTACAATGTAAGAAATAAAGGTCTGCCTCGAATAAGCCTACCTCAAATAAATACCTGTGCTTTGCAGCCTAAGTAAATAGCAGACCCTGGACATAATTTAGGATTTACGGAAAGTATGCAATCATACGATGTTGGACGCCTGGCGATGCTCTGGCCGTTTACTGTGCCTCTGACACCGCTGCCTCATTTGGATGGTAACTCCACAGGTGAGCGCGAAGATTGGGTGTCGTGGATGCGTAAGTAAACTGTTTTTTGCTGAGTCCGCAGACAACATTCTCTTTAACCGTTACTTTACCATCTGCGGTGTACAACTCAAAGTAAAGACACCACATTTTAGATGAGTTGGGGACGTAATTGTCCGCTTAGGCTGACCGTTCTGTGCGTTATCTTCAATACTATCTTCAATATTATTTTCAAAACAGGGTGGCTATTGAGGGCTCTGGCTCCAGTCATTATTGTGGCTACTGGCTTTTATTGGCTTGATTTGGTCATGGGCCAACGCTAAAATACGTTTAGAGCACCCGCTGAGATGGCAAACAATAAAATAAAAAACAAACTAATCATAGACTGTAAAAATGCGCTACACTTGGCACTAAAAACCGAATAGTTTATTTATAGTTCGACTACGGATATTTCACGTCATGTTCGAATGCACATTTGCAGCAGGACAGCAGGCAGACCCACTGATCTATAATAGATCAGTGAGGCAGACCGCTCTTAGTTAGAGCCGCTGTGTTATCCAATGAAATTAAGTTGCGCTTCAGGCCGACTCCACTCGGACTCCATGCGCGTTCCCGATCAACTTTTTCTTCTTCTTGTTATGAGGCAAGGACTTTATGTGCATTATCGCCACCCTCTTACTGGAGGACGACTCTCTTTTTACAGAATATCCAATAAAAATCGACGTTGGTCCATGCGTCATTTCCAGCTTTGTAACTTGGCGCATGGTCAGAGCCGACTGGCGCTGGATCCGAACCCCAGTGTTCAAGATGGCGTTGACTATGAATTGGCCAGATTTACTAGCCTAGCCTCCACCATTTATTTGTATGGAGGGCGGGACTTAGTCACTCTCTCCAGTTATATATAATACCTCCATGGTCAGTGCAGCAAAAGTTTAACTTTGACGCGAGCGACCGGAGCAACGTGACGCAACGTGACCCACAATTCAGTTCGGCAACGGATGACATAAGCCCATGTAAAGTGGACGGGATGCGTCTCCAGCACTGCACCGCACACAACTGTGTAGGAGCTGTTAGCAGAGAGAATCCACACTGCATCCGACTGTTAAAAATAGAATATGTGTGTGCTATTTGTTTTTGCATGTTATTTTATGGCACATTTACTTGCATTTTGTACTATAGAAACATTATATCATTGGAAACATGTATTTATATGTTATTATTGTAGCTATATAAATGGCATAGTGCATGGTATTTCCATAACTGTGAGATATGCACTTCACGATGACAGCAATGAGTTGTTAACAGACAAGACTTAGCAGCATTCTATCTAAAATAACACCTAGGCTATTTGAAGTAGGCCTATTATTCATGATTGTCACATAGTGTGTTAGTGTAGGCTACATAGCTTAAACTGTAGGCTGTTTAAACTGTATTTCGAGTTTAAAGTTGACACATCGAAATTAAAGTTGACATGAAATTTCAACTTTATTCTCGAAATGTCGAGTTTTAAAGTCGACATGTCGAGTTTAAATCTAGTCATGGAATTTATTTATTTTTTTCTTCATGTGTGGCCCTAATACTCTGTCGTATCTTTGTACACTTTGCAACTACAGAAGGATCAAGTTTTAATTAGAATATTTAGAGCAAGATAGGCGAGATGCTAATGGCCTAATCTGATTCAATGATCTATGCTAGGCTGGAGCTAAAAGTACTACCGTCAGACCAAAGTTACTGACCAAGGTAGAGCAACATAATACATTACAGTGAGAGTAAACGTGAATAGTTCCAGTCTGCATAAGTGGCAGTGGCACATAATGTCACAATGTAAACTTTTAAATAAACTTCTTTATTAGCATATGAGGGCTCGACTCTGGGATCCCCACCCTCCTTCTAAAAACAGAACACAGACCTTAATGGACATTGTTGCTTCTCGCTTTGCTTTTAACCTCTCTGGTCAAACTCCGAGAAAGGCTGAATAACCTGGAGAAAGGTAAATCTCAATTTAGTTGGGTCATATAGCAGTTCCGTGACCGTGGAGAGCGAAGGTTCGTTTCTCACTAGATTTGTCATCTATAAAGGTTAAAGAAAAAAATTAGCCGGGGTGCCCCTTACAAAAATATGGGGAAATTTTGTGAGAGCTCTATATCCAAAATGGCTGCCGTAAGCCAAGCTGGATATTCACTTTTTAATGGTTTTGCCCACAGTGCTGCATAACACATGGTTTCTGAGACTATTTGGTTCAAGAAATTCATAAATGATGTAGATTTATTGATTGGACCTATTTCTGACCTTCAAATTCAAGATGGCCGCCAATTTTTGGCTCTTTAAATGTCAATTTTTCAAAATCGTCATAGAGCTGTAATATTAGGCTCAAATGGAAGCTCTGCTCAAACTAATTATTTATTTGAATTAACTAAAAAGACTCTCCATCTGAATCTGTTGAATCTCCACATTGACTCATTACATTACATTAGGCAGACGCTTTTTTACCCAAAGCGCCTTACAACATGGTAAACAGTTTAAAGCTTTAGAACAATTCTCTCAACAATACTAGAACAATTTAAAAGAATGTAAAAAGGTAGAGCACAATAAGAAAAAGTGCATCAGTGAGTGCTGTTTTTATACAGTCAAGTGTCACTTCTAGTCCAGTTGTAAGTGCTATAATTAGCTAGTTGTAAGTAGTGCTACGAGGAGATATTCTCTGAAGAGCTGGGTCTTCAGGAGTTTTTTAAAGATGGAGAGGGATGTCCCTGCTCTTGTAGGAACTGGTAGTGCGTTCCACCAACAAGGAACAACAAATGAAAAAAGTTTGGATTGACCTGAGCGTACTGGTGGCAGAGCTAGACGTTGTAAGTCTGAGGAGCGCAGCGGTCGGGAGGTAGCATATGCCTATGAGGGCATTCAAGTAGGTGGAAGCAGAACCGGAGACTACTTTGTAGGCAAGCGTTAGAGACGAATTTGATGTGGGAGGTCATAGGTAGCCAGTGTAGCTGGATGAGCAGCGGAGGAGGGCGTAGTCGAGTCGTGAGATGACTAGCTACCCAACGAGAGTTGGGTACACTGCAAAAACTGCTTATCTAACAAAATCTAACCAAGTGTTATTAATCTTATATCAAGATAAAAAAAAACTAGTTGGTATTGTTTTCAGTATAAAGAGACTTACCTAGTGCTTTCTTGTGAAATCATTTGACTTAATTTAAAAACAATTTGACTTATTTTAAGACATCTCATCTTCAAAACAAGCAAATTTGTCTGCCAGTGCGTTAACCAAATTTGTCCTAAAAACAAGCAAATTTGTCTGCCAGTGCGTTGAGCAAATTTGTCTTGATAAGACTCCTTAAAATAAGTTAAAGTCTTCTTAAATTAAGTCAAAATGATCTTTTGAGAGGGCGCTAGGTAAGTCTTTTCATACTAAAAACAATACCAAATTGGTTTTTTTAATCTTAATATAAGATCAATAACACTTGGTTAGAATTCATTTTTTGCAGTGTAGCATCTTGAGTCAAGTAAGTCTTGACTTTCCGTATGTTGTAGAGTGCGAAACGGCTAATTGGTTGTTGAGAATGACTCCTAAATTTCTTGCAGCCCTGGTAGGTGTAACAGACAGGGAGTCAATTTTGATGTTGATGCCATGGTTTAGCTGGGAGGACCAGCAGTTCAGTTTTTGAGAGGTTTAGCTGGAGGTGGTTTGCCTTCATCCATGTAGATATGTCTGAGAGGCAATCCAAGATCCATGCCGAGACCAAGGGGTCATATGGTGGAAAGGACAGATAGAGCTGTGTGTCATCTGCATAGCAGTGGTATGGGAAGCCATGCGAACGGATAATCTGTCCCAAAGAGGTGGTGTAGATAGCAAAGAGAAGAGGGCCCATCACTGAGCCCTGGGGGACCACTGTGGTGAGATAGTGAGGTGCGGACAGCTGTCCAAGCCATGATACGTTAAACGAGCATTCTGTGAGGTAGAATTCAAACCAGGACAGAGCAGAACTGGAGATTCCCATGTTAGAGAGTATAGAGAGAAGGATGCAGTGATTAACCGTGTCAAAGGCAGCCGTTAAGTCAAGCAGAATGAGTTCTGATGACCGAGCGGTCGCCTTGGCTTCCTTTAATGCTTCTATTACAGACAGCAGAGCCGTTTCGGTTGAGTGGCCCCTCTTGAACCCAGATTGACTTAGATCCAGAAGGTTGTTCTGTGAGAGGAATTCAGAGACCTGTTTGGAGACTACTCGTTCGATACCTTTGGATAGGAAAGGTAGGAGTAAAGCAGGACGGTAGTTCTTAACTTGAGCCAGGGTTGAGAGAAGTTTTCTTAAGTAACAGTGTTACCCGGGCCGTTTTGAATGCTGTTGGAAACGTGCCAGAGGTTAGCGAAGCATTGATCACGTGATAGCTGGTGTGATAGTCGGGCTGATGGACTGAAGTAGGCTCATAGGTAGGGGTCCAATGAGCATGTGGTTGGACGGCTACCTGTCAGGAATCTCTCACTCTCGGAGAGACTCCTCTTATCATCACTGCTACTCTCATCTGAGCAGTCATGAGGTGTGACTCAGAGTCATCATCAGGTGGGAGACGGATTGTACTCTTATTCTTCAGTTTGTGCCATTTGGAAACTCTGGCCTGGCCTGCTGAATAAGTGTACAATCCATGTCCCATCTGATGATGACTCTTTGAATCTTCATATGGAAAGGACAAACTACCTTACATTTCCAGCTCCATTACAACCTGCAAGAGCATCCTCCTCCCATTGGTCACGGCTGGGATCTAGTGAACGGAAAGTGTCGACCAGTGCGTCACACCCCCTTGCCCCAGCAGCTCACACCTCATGAAAGCTCAGATGAGAGTAGCAGTGATTATGAGAGGAGTCAGTGTGGAGATTCAACAGATTCAGATGGAGAGTGTTTTTAGTTAATTCAATAAATAAATCATAATAAATAAATAAAAAAATGACAGACATCTGATGACCTATGTGTATGTTGTAATTTTGCTGCCCATAACTGAACTCAGTTTGAGCAGAGCTTCCATTTGAGCCTAATATTACAACTCGACGATTTTGAAACATCAACATTTAAAGAGCCAAAAATTGGTGGCCATCTTAAATTTGAAGGTCAGAAATAGGTCAAATAAATAAATTTACATAATTTATGAATTTCTTGACCCAAATAGTCTCAGAAACCATGTGTTATGCAGCACTGTGGGCAAAACCATTAAAAAGTTAATATCCAGCTTGGCTTACGGCAGCCATTTTGGATATAGGGCTCTCACAAAATGTCCCCACATTTTTGTAAGGGGCACCCCGGCTAATTTTTTTCTTTAACCTTTATAGATGACAAATCTAGTGAGAAACGAACTTTCGCTCTCCACGGTCACGGAACTGCTATAGATGACCCAACTAATTGTTCAAGACAAGGGGAAGTGGAAAATGAATATTTCCCCAAATGGTGGCGTATCCCTTTAAATATTGAATTTGCTTCATATTGGGATAGGCAGAAGCACAGTTTAATAACAATTAGTTAAATAATAATATGTCATTTTGTAAATAAACATTTAACATTTAAATGATGTAAGAAATAGCTGTTAATTAGTGCCAAAAATACAACTTAACTATTAACAAATACAATATTAGTTAATAGATGTTTTCTATTTGTTAAAACATTAACATACAGATTTTATGCAAATAATTAATATTTAATTAATGATGGAAAAACTATTAACTTAGTAATAGATAAAACTAATAGATATTTTAGTAAAAATTAACAAATTTTAACAAAAGGTTAGGTAATGACTAGTTATTATTATTATTATTATTATTATTATTATAAAGTGTTACTGACTGATGTTATGGTATCAACTTAATCCTACCAAAGGAAAAAAAAAATAAGACCTTGTGAACAAAATTCAAGACTTTGTAAATTAAATCCAATATGTTTAAGGGCTTGACTTGTCCATTTAAAATGTAAGGCCTTTTTAAAACATTTAAGACCATGTTGGTACGCTGTCTGGATAGGAGCATCAGCTAAATGAACAATAAGAGTAATAGGAACTTGGAAAAACAAAACCAATTCTCATTTATATTTATTCTTCAGATGTAAAAATGATGAATGGGAGTCAAAGCGCCACATCTGAAAGACCAAGAAAATAATAAATACCAAAATAAAATGAAACACTGGCATCAAAATCTAACTGGTTTTAACTTTCTGTAAAATTATTTCTATTCTGTATAAAACTAATGAAATATTAAAAGCCACTTTTAGTCTAAAACTACATTATAAAAAAATCTATCAATACATGATGATCTATTTACATTCATTCAGTGATACAAAACATAAACATTCAACTTCAAGCTAATTACACTGAAATACATGTTTTTTTCTGGGTGTAGTCCAAAGAATACCAGATTTGGATTAAAAAAATAATACAATTCAAAACATGAAACCTATTATGAGAATATACACAAGCATTTAGATATTCCTAATATTTTTTTCTTAAATTGTTGAAGTCCTGAGAGTGAACATCTGTTTTATATAAGCATAAAGCCTATATAAAGCATTAATATTGCTTTGTCCACAACACACATTAATACCAAAATATACCATTCAAAATAATGTTAAATATCAGGCTGAAAGACTGATTCTTTAATACTTCAGGTAACAAAAATAAACACGCTACTTAAGACGAGCAATGTTCTTCTGTACAGGAATGTACACCACAAATTGTTTGATGTTTGTCTAATTGAACAAAAAGTGAAAAGCTTTCAAAATCCAGTTTACTTAATAAACCATTCAAACTGCAACCTTAGTTGTACTCATTTTAAATATTAACAGAATGATTTGAGCCCTTTAAAACTGTCTCAACATGTACAATTTGGTTTGTTTCTAATCCAAGGACTGAGTGAGATGGTGAGTTTCAGTAGATCCAGGGGAAGATGCGGTAAGGTACTGCTTTGCAGTATTCATCCCACGCAGAACCATACTTTTTCCTGCACTGTAACTCATCTCTGGAGTTGCGGTGTATAAGCAGGAGGACCAAGTAAACAAGATAAAAGTATGGCAGAGCATGCCTGAACCCTACAAAAGGTGAAATGGAAATGGCAGTCAAGTACAAATCACTTAACCATGGAATTCCGGTCCCACAACACTTAAAAGAGCAACTGTCAGGTTAACAAACACTTTGACTTGCAATGTGAAGTAAAAAGGACATTTTCAAAAAATAACATTCTTTCAATGCTCTAACTAGCATCAACATATAGGGCTAGCCTACAGCCGTTTTTATAAGTAAATTTATGAACGTTCCAAAATAGAATGACATAGCTGACGTAGTAAAGAGGGAGTCTGGCCAAGTTAGGTCAATAATACACAGAGAATAATGTATACTGTATTGGTCCGAATATAAGACGACCCTGACTATAAGACGAGCCCCCTTTTCAGAGGAAGACGACCCCCACTTTTTTGGGGAAAAGGATAAAATAGCCTAAATAGAAGCTGCTATTTGTAGACCAAATGTTGTTTTATATAGATGTTTATAATGCTGGTGATGACAATGAATTCATTTATAAGCTCTTTAACACCATTTAAAATAAATCATGAGATCAATTTCATCCATTTTCTGGGATGCATCCGCCAAATTTAAAATAATTAAATAACTACATTAATGAATGACTTGGTATTTTTTAGTGCTGTCAGTTAAACGTGTTATTAACGGCGTTAACGTAAACCTATTTTAACAGCGTCAGTTTTTTTAACATTCTTTTTGGTCTAACAAATTTTGTCGTTTTTTCACATGCTGTTGCAACAACTAGTAACGTTAGAACAACTACAACACCACACGGATCTAGCTAGACTGGAAACTAAACAATAGGCACTGACAAATGGAATGGAACGTTGTATGTGCTGTACGTACACGCCCCCTTTTAGGGGAAAGAGGACTGTTTGGATATAATGGAAACCTATGCTGCATCGAAATGGGGAGCAAAAAGGGTTTATACTTATTAAATCTTGAAACAAACGTGAATAAAAGGTACAAGGTTGGTGTAAGAGTTATCTGTGTGTTTATGGGATTAATGTGACCCATTATGTTCCTATTTTTTGCTCTTTCCAGTTTACTAACAGGAGTGTCACGAATGTAGGCACAGTCAAACTGCCCGTGGCTGACTATAACTAAGTTTAGCAAGCTTAACTTTACATGTCATAACATCAACTAAACATAAGTCACACATTCATTCTATCACTTGTAATATGAATGTAGCCTATTTCCTACAACTAGGTGAGATAATTGGCTATGTTTTACTGAGGTTTCACAGTTAGCTAGCAAGCTAACCGTTTTACATGGGATATTATGGGAAGTAGTGGTGGGGGAAAAAATCGATTCTGTTCAATATCATTATTTTGTGCTCGCAGTTATATCGATACAGTAGCGCAAAGTATCGCAATATTTAATTATATAATTATCTATTTTAGACTACTTATTTACTCAGGGCTTAAATTTCAGCACGGGATTGCAGGTATAGCGCATAATTTATTCAAGTCCCGCAACTCTAGCCATCATTGCGTGAATGCGGAATGCGGACCGGACGGACTAACTTCTGACTTGACTCGAACGTAACCCCATGCAGGGACACACACAAAGCCACTTTGCAGGTTCTCTCTCTCTCTGCAGGACTTGTCACCGCTGAAGTAAAATTATGCTATAGGTGCTTCTACATCAACTGCTAACCGACAGGAAAGGAAAACAAAAGTTTAGCGATCAGGAACCGTCAGGGATTTTGCAAACACAAAAGGATTACCTAGAGTGGCCATTAGACGCGAGGGAACATGGACGTGTTTTCCATTTGAGAAACGTAATCGATTGCGGACGTGCAGACAGTTAAGGGCTCAACATGCTTCTGCGTCAACTCCACGCCGTAGCTACGCCGGCACTCCTACGGCGTCGTGACCATTTTATGGTTCTGCGTCGGGTTGCTTTGCATCGCGGTGCATTTCACCGCCATAACGCTCGGTGTCGCCTGTGTCTGCCTAGCTCACCACAGAAGCAATAGACTGTAGGCTATGACCAAAACGGTAGTCAGAATGGCAAACCCCATAGACTGTCGTGCCAAAATATTAATCTTTTCTTGCTTAGATTTTGTAAAGTATCGCGAAAGACACAGTGAACTCCATTGACCTAGTTACTGTAACCAGTAAATTAGTCTGAGGTTATTTGCGAGGTGTCTGCCAGCCAGTTTAAGTTATGGTAGCAAGCCAACTTCAGCACAACTGCCCACAAAGTACTGCTTGCTGGCGAAGTGCTAATTTCAAAACGTTACTGACATATAGGCACTTTACAAACGGATAACCCCGTCATTGTAACCAAAATATGTCCGAGTTTATAATGTTATGTAATGTTCACAGAATGAAATGTGACATTTGAAGTGAGTTGAAGAGTCTTATTTTCCTTATTTTTTATTATGCCTTTGAATAATATGGGAGACATGAATCGCAATAGTATTGTATCGTGGCCTAAATATCGCAATAGTATGGAATAGTCACATTTTTGCCAATTCCCACCCCTAATGGGAAGTGTAGCTACGTGCTAAATTTGTCCTCAACATTGGGGTATTGGAAACAAATTAGGTTGGTAATGTACATAGTTTCGACATGAGTAAATTACATACACATAATTCTTTATAACTGATGTGTTAGTAAAATGATTGAATGTCCTGTGAATTAATAACTAGATGCAATGTCAACGCTTGATTACTAGCGGTCTTTCCCATTGGAATCAATGATATAATGTTAACTTGTTTTCCGCTAAAATGGGGCGTGATGGATTAAATGTATCTTTATGATGATGCACCGTTAGTAGGCTACGTAAAGGCATGATGCTGCACACACTCATTTGGGCTTGCGAGCCGGCCAAAGAGTAGTAGCCTAGTTTGACGCATTTAATCGTGTGTCGCCAAAGATATTTTCTCCGTCCCTTGTTCTGTTATCAACAATCCTGTTTGGTGTGATATTGACCTAAAGTGTGTTGAAACATGATACCGAGTGTGAACTTTGGTCTCATAGCTCATCTCGGCTTGTCCCCTGCACTCCAAAATCTGGCCAAAAATAATTCCGTGGAAATGCATGGATTCCAGTTGCTGTTACTGGAAGCAACTGGAATCCATGCATTTCCACAGAATTATTTTTGGAATCTGATCCCTCATCATACCTGTTCATTCGTACTCATCACTCGACTTATCATGACTAAATTCAAGATGGCAGCGTACGGTAAACTTCCTGAAGGTACTGTCTGAAAAAGTACTGGTAGTTTATTTACAAGACGATTATTTATTTGCATGGCTAGGCTAGGCCGATGCCCGAGGCACCCCCATCAAAAATCTGTTGGTAGCACCGGCTAACTAATGCCAGATTTCGAAGTGCAGGGGACAAGAAGAGATGAGCTATTGACAAAAGTTCACACTCGGTATCATGTTTCAACACACTTTAGGTCAATATCACACCGAAATTCTCCTTTAATCAACATAATAACTACACACAATTCATCATTTGTTAAGCCTTTGTTACTTATTAGTTAATGGTTTGTTCATCATTAGTAATTTATTTTATTTAAAAAAAAAATATATATTTTTTTTTTTATATTTACATAATTTATCATCAGTAAAGCATTTGTTCAGTTATAAATGGTTTGTTCATAGTCAATAAGCCTATCCAAAAACATTTTCGGAGTGTCTATTTACACCCCTGGTACGAATAGCCTTGGCCACACAGTTGAGCTATTCATACCCTGTGACTTAACAACAAAAATATGTTGCTCACGTGCACAAAAAACATGGCGGACATTCGTTTTTTCGTCAGCAGAAAGTGAAGAATTCTGAAAGGTTTCGGCACAAATATCTGTTCAGATTAAGTTTTAGATTGAAAAGTTGTGTTTTATTTTCATAATCTTGGTTCAGTGAACACATACAACCGTCAGTTTGTTAGTTAACAGAAATTTTGTGAATATGATGTTCAGACCTATAAACTATACGTTTACCTGCAAAAAACATTTGCTTGTGGAAGAAGATAGTGCAGTGGTCTCAGACATGGCTTATCACGTGGGAGACCGAGGTTCGATTCCCATGTGATGTGAGAGTGAGTGTGCATTTGTACCAACGTCTCTGAAGAGAAGGCGCGCAATTTGAACAAGAAATCAGTTCTCATTGCAACAATTAGCTAGTTCATGCACCAGGGTGTAAATAGCATACAGTACTATATACACCAGGGTACAAATAGCATCCACTTCTAACTGAATAAGGTATGCTGTTTGCATCCATGTATAGAGTGTCTATTACACAGCTGAGTTATTCACACCCTGTTACGTAACAACAAAAAAACATGTTGCTTGTTTTTTTTATTATTATTACATTGTGTGATCAATATGCCAGAATAAACAGGGGTGCAAATAGCATACACTGATATTTGTACCAGACGAGGTATTAATAGAACACATTGCTGTGTGCACCGAGATACGAATAGCATACATTGATATTTGTACCAGACGGGGTACTAATAGGACACATCGCTGTGTGCACCGGGGTACGAATAGAATTCACTTCTAATTGCACCAGGGTACGAATAGCATACACTGCTAATCGTACCAGGGGTGCAAATAGCCTTACCCAATTTTTTATACTTATTAAATAATGAAACAACCACTTACAAATGAAATCCATTATAAACCAGTTGCAAACAAAATGCTTTGTTCATCATTTGTAATGCATTGCACCTATGTTAATTCTCATAAATAAAGTATGTGTACACAGTTATAAATGGTTTGTTCATAGTAAATAAGCCTATGCCTAAAATGTTTATGAATTATTGTTAATATGCAATACTAATTTTGTGGATTAAGTAATATTTCCATTATTTAACAGTTGTATACACATGCACTAATGATTAGTTAGGGTGAGGACAGATATTTTATAAACCACTTCCTAATACTATAATTTATGATTAACTCAGGAGTTACAAGTGGTTAGTTAATTATATTTTGTGAGCTTATCTAAAGTGAGGACTCTATGCCTTGCAACACATTTTCAAATGAGTTACAGTGGTCCGCCAGCCTCTTGCTATCTGGGACCGGCACAATTTGACCAGCAGTCTCCGCGTCCATAGTTTGTGAAATGCTATGCTGCGTCCGAGCAAAGATTCTAGAAGCCCAGCGCAACCCCAAAAAGGAAGACAAATGAGCGTCCGGCTTGAGGCTGCGCTGGATGCCGGACAGGGCGTTTAAAATCTGGACTGATGTATGGCCACCCTATCAATGCTAACTGGCTTACCAACTCTTTCTCTTACTCACTCTAGGCTAACTGCGTAGCTCTCAGGCCTTGGCTACACGAAAATGACGGGCATATTTTTTCTTGCCGTTTTCACACCTTTAACCAGGCTCCTCACCCATACCAGACGATCAGCACACATCACCCCCATTCTCCATCAACTCCATTGGCTACCAGTTCCGTCCCGGATCAAATACAAAGTACTACTACTCACCCACAAGGCCCTCCACAACCTTGCTCCCCCCTACATCCGCGACCTCCTGACCCCTTACACTCTTTCCCGCTCACTCAGATCCTCTGACCAAAACCTCTTGGCTATCCCCTGCTCCAGACTCTCCATTAATATTAATGACACCCGGGAAAAACATCTTCACTCTGCAACCACTACACTTCCATCTTGTAGCCTTCTAGTTCTTGATCTACGGAATGCACAAGACACCCCGCACAGAACAAATGCTTCCCCCAAAAGGTACGCTGGTTACTTATAAAATTGAGTGAAATCTCCATGTTTTATGTATTTTTTTTTTAACCGCACTCACTTGCTGGTGGTCCCATACGAAAATTGAATACCTCCCTTTCGAAAATTCAAGACATTCCAGACAATAAGATTTTTTTAGGCCTTAAAAATCGAAAGTTGTATTTAAGACTTAAGGATCCGCGGGGACCCTGAAAAGATAGACTGTGGTATTTCTAATAATTATGAATAAAGAGAACCATAGCCTCAATAACTTTCACTGCATCAACAATAGCCTGGGCTTACACGTCTAACTGTACAGTCTTGAAACAAGCAGTTTCAATAACACTGACAGATGTTGGCATCGCAAAAAACACTGATGTTTGATCAGCATTGCCCATCAATCAGATCCAGGGGGTGGAAATGAGTTTTCCTTAAATTGATCACATAAACCTACCGCTGAAGACAGTTAGCTTCTCCTTGAAGTCTGTCATTGCGTCGGAGAAGTCGTGCCTATCAGTCCATCAAGGCTTTGAAGTCGGTGTGTTCAGCTTTTTAGCGATCTTCGCCTTCAGCTGTATGACAGCTCTAGTAGGCTAATGAGCATTCCGTTATTACGTTTTTTAGTCACATATTCAAACACTCTCCTATCAATCTGTTGGAAGCAGCCATGGATTTTGTGACTGTTAGCATTTTAAGACGGTATTTCTGGGCTCGCCATCGCGTTAATCATATGATTTTTAAATTGCCATCAAAGCTCCTTCTCAGTTGTTGGTTAACTTGACCTAGTTTTGAACCACTTTGTTCTAGATTATCTCTTGGTCTCTCCATCATTCAGGCTCATGACACTGTTGTGAAGGTTGGTGGCTGCTCAGTTAATTCATAACACTCGATATCGATACGTCACCATCTACGGTCAGGCTTTTCCGTTCTTTTCTAGGTCGCGAATATAAATCCAGGCCCACTTTTTCAGACTTATTTTGAGAAAAAAAAACCTCGTCTTATATTCGACCCAATACGGTAATACCGCAGGTTTGACACTGCTGAGGTTGCATATAAATGCATAGGCATACAACAGCCTTGTAATTATTAACCGGCATCAAACAGACCCAGAACAGACAAGAATTTGGAGAAATAACACCCAGCGATGCATGCCCATTTTTCATTTAAGGAGTGGAATGGGCATGCATCTTGGTGAGTAGGCTAACCAATGCTGGTGAACACGTTTATCAGAACAGTAGCTTGCCATCACGTCGTAATATATAACAAACTACAATAAGAAAACGAGTGATTTCTGTCTTTTGTAACAAAGCAGGCATATACTGCCTAATTTAAAACAGTCAAAATATGCTAGCAGCGTTATCAACTTACATTGTTGGCTAACTAATGATAGCCTAGGTGTCGATCAGTACCTAGGTCACTACCTCGATTGCCAGTTTATAGTTTTGCTTGTACCAATTATATAAAATTTATCCGTGCTTGTTATGTAGCACGAAAATCACAGTGTATTTTTTTCAAGATTCAAGATTGTCTTTATTACATCTCATTATACGGGTATACAAGAGTAAAATTCCTCCTTGAACTAGGTAAAACAGACTGTTTTCGTTTTTTTTTTAATGCCAAATGACAGAGAATATTACTCACCACATGGGAGAGACCAAGCAAGGCCCATGAGTAAGTCACCCAAGTAATTTGGGTGGCGGACAAAGCCCCACAATCCAGACACAATGAGACTCTTTCCAGTGGCAGTAGAGATGGTCTTCAGGTCTGCAAATAAATCAAATAAATGATAAAAAAAAACATATTAGTGTAAATATTACTGTATATAAACACACATACCTTATTTTCTGGACTATAAGTCACTTTTTTTTTAGTTGGGCTGGTCCTGCAACTTCTAGTCGGGTGCAACTTATGTTACATTATATATATTTTGATATGTTTTAAATTCATACGGACTGACATGAACCAACAGTGTTGGGGAGTAACGGAATACATGAACCTGCGTTACGTATTCAGAATACAAATTATGAGTAACTGTATTCCGATACAGTTACAAGTTAAATAGTTGGTATTTAGAATACAGTTACATTGTTGAAATCAATGGATTACATGACGATACTTATCTGTTTCATAAGTTTGTTCACTCTGTAAATAAATTAAGGCAACTCCATTTTCCAGAAGCTCCTGAAAGCTATGATTAAATTGTTTACATGTTTAAATCCAAGCCCTGCCGTCTTGCACTAGCCTCAAAACGCAGCCAGCGCGCATTATGGAAGCGTCATCGGAGACCCTGAAATGACTGTTTGCACAGCAAATTGAGTAAAGTAAGTGGAGGTAACTCCTGTTCCTCACTGATCGTGGTTCCTGATGTCTGTTCAAAGGATATTTTCCCAAGTATTAATGGCTCAGGCTACTTCGGCCAATCGGTTACACAGTTTGCTAAGCAATAAGCAAAGCCTAGTTCACGTGTTGATTTAGACCTAGGCTACAATAAAACCAAACTCTAAAATAGGCACTGCATTCTAAGTTTTTTATTCTAACTTAAAATAGCTTTATAGATTATTATTTTTTTCTAGATATACATTTACGTTTTAAAATGAATTATATGGTGCAGCCTCTGAAGAATTAGTCTAGCGAGTAGGCCGATCATATTTTAACGTGCGGTTTTTGATTGTCATTACGCGATCACGTTCATTTTGAGAGCACTGATATACAGTAGCCTAGCCCATAGTGTTTACATTTACAGGCCATTTGCGTTCCACCCGTCATTTGCGCCCCTCACTTGTAGTCTACTGGGTTGATGCCACCGAAAAATCTCACAGGCACACCTTAATTAGGGTAGACTGAGTAGGCTACAGTTGAGACATGTGTACAGTTGAGACACCTTAAATATCTTGCTTGCACAGCAAGCCCAAGTTGTGCCCTCTTTGATCATGGAAAATTTGAACGACACAAGTATCTCCCATCCAAGGATATCGGCAAATGTTTTTTTTTCCAAAGTAAGAATTTCACTTCACCATGCACCTTCGACAATGAATAGCTCATTACACTTATGTTACTGTTAAACGTAACTGGTATCATTACAAACATTATTCTGTGTCCTAAAAACTGGCATATTTTATTGCATTGTGTCATGTAAGGTTGTTGCAAAATCTAGAGAAATGTGTGAGGTGGTCAGCGGGGGACAATTGAGACACACATTGGATCGATAATTTCTGGCTACGCCCTTAAAGTAGCCTATTTATTTGTTTATTTTAATTAGCCTAGTCGCCTGCTGTAGTTTTAATGGTCACCTTGCTATTTTAAAGTTGTATCAGGTAGCTTAGTTGACTTTACATTCTCCTATGTGGGCCTAACACTTCAGACATTTGGAACAGAAGAACACACCAGAATAAGTCTGTTTAGTATATATAAGTATATATAGTATATATACACTCTTTTGATCACGTGAGGGAAATTTGGTCTCTGCATTTATCCCAATCCGTGAATTACATTACATTACATTACATTTGGCTGACGCATTTTTAGCCAAAGCGACTAACAACATGGTAAACAGTTTAAGTTTTAGAGCAATTCTCAACAATATTAGGACAATTTAAAAAACATTAGAGTACAGTAAGAATAAGTGCATCAGTGAGTGCTGTTTTTAACAGTTACGTGTCAGTTTAAGACGGCTGGTGAGTGCTAGGATCAGCAAGACTTGTTGTAAGTGTTGCTATGAGAGGAGATGTTCTCTAAAGAGCTGGGTCTTCAGGAGTTTTTTGAAAATGGAGAGGGATGTCCCTGCCCTTGTAGGAACTGGCAGTGTGTTCCACCAGCGAGGAACAACAGATGAGAAAAGTTTGGATTGGCCTGAGCGTACCGGAGGTAGAGCTAGACGTCGTTCGTCTGAGGAGCGCAGCGGTCTGGAGGTAGCGTATATCTGTATGAAGGCATTCAAGTAGGTGGGAGCAGAACCGGAGACTACTTTGTAGGCAAGCGTTAGAGCCTTGAATTTGATGCGGGCCGCCATAGGTAGCCAATGTAGCTGGATGAGTAGCGGGGTAACATGTGCCCTCTTGGGTTGGTTGTAGACCAGGCGCGCCGCCGCGTTCTGGATCATCTGAAGTGGTTTCACTGCGCAGGCTGGGAGACCTGTCAGGAGGGCGTTGCAGTAGTCGAGTCGTGAGATAACTATTGCCTGAACCAGAAGTTGGGTGGCATCTTGATTTAAGTCCTGATTTTCCGTATATTGTAGAGTGCGAAACGGCATGACCGGGCGACTGAGGCAACATGATCTGAGAAGTTTAGTTGGTTGTCGAGAACAACTCCTAGATTTCTTGCAGTCCTGGTAGGTGAAACAGACAGAGAGTCAAATTTGATGTTGATGTCGTGGTGTATGGTAGGTTTAGCTGGGAGGACCAGCAGTTCAGTCTTTGAGAGGTTCAGCTGGAGGTGGTGTGCCTTCATCCATGTAGCTATGTCTGAGAGGCAATCCGAGATCCGTGCTGAAACCAAGGGGTCATCAGGTGGAAAGGACAGATAGAGCTGTGTGTCGTCTGCATAGCAGTGGTATGAGAAGCCATGCGAACGGATAATCTGTCCCAAGGAGGTGGTGTAGATAGCAAAGAGAAGGGGGCCCAGTACTGAGCCCTGGGGGACCCCTGTGGTGAGATGGTGAGGTGCAGATAGCTGACCAAGCCATGATACGTTAAACGAGCGTCCTGTGAGGTAGGATTCAAACCAGGAGAGAGCAGAACCGGAGATTCCCATGTTAGCGAGTATAGAGAGAAGGATGCGGTGATTAACCGTGTCAAAGGCAGCCGATAAGTCAAGCAGAATGAGCCTCCGGTTACAGGTCCGAAGTGCTAACCAGTAGGCCACGGCTGCCCAATAAGTAGTAGGCCTAAGCAGGATTTGGTGGCCGCATTCCTACACTTATAAAATGCAATTCAATGTGGAAGTAATCTAAGTATTCAGAATACGTTACTCAGATTGAGTTACGTAACGGAATACGTTACAGATTACATTTTTGGGCATGTATTCTGTATTTTGTAACGGAATACGTTTTGAAAGTAACCCTCCCAACACTGTGAACTAAGGAGTAAACATTACCGTCTACAGCCGCGAGAGGGCACTCTAGGCTTGTGACAACTATATGCTGCTCTTGTACCCCTGAAAAAATTAACTGAAACATTAACTTAGACAACTGAGAAAGACTCCCTGCCAGGTATAGTTGAATAACTGTTAATGTGTTACGTTAACATACCGGACACCTATTCAGCCTGTTGTTCTGTGTGCTATTGTGTAGTTGAATAACTTGTCTTTCCAGACTAAATATCTGTTCTTGGTCTTGGATTTTGTGATTTCAAAATAAGTGTGACTAATGGCCTCCTTACACCAGACAACTTTGACAAGATTTGGGAAAGATTCTTGAAAGATTGTAGTCTTTTAACTAATGCCCCCAATTCAAACTTTACTCAAAAGACTCCAATCTTTCAAGAATCTTTCCCAAATTTTGTCAAAGTTGTTTGGTGTAAGGTGGCCATTATATGTTTTTTTTCCTCTTCATGACGCATTTTTTGACTGATGCGACTTACACTCTGGAGTGACTTTTAGTCCAAAAAATACGGTACATTTTCCCCCTAAAACATCTTCAATTACACACCTGTGCATTACAGAATAATGGGTTACAAAATGCTGTTCTTACGGATATGTGATGGATCAGACGGGTTTCTTCTGAAATTATTTTTCTGAGAGTTTGCCTTGCGAAATATATAATATCCAATACCTGAAGAAAAGAACATTTAATTTCAAGAAATGCATATTTATAAATTAAATTAAACTAATCAAATACAACATTATCAGCAGGGATGCAAACACATGTGTGGTGAAAAAAGAGAGAAACACGACTGACACGACACGACACTTCCTACAGGTTTTAAATAAAGGCAGCCGTGGCCCACTGGTTAGCACTCCGGACCTGTAACCGGAGGGTTGCCGGTTCGACCCCCGACCAGTGGGAACGGCTGAAGTGCCCTTGAGCAAGGCACCTAACCCCTCACTGCTCCCCGAGCGCCGCTGTTGTAGCAGGCAGCTCACTGCGCCGGGATTAGTGTGTGCTTCACCTCACTGAGTGGCAGAATAATTGTATTATTGTACGGTTCTGGATGATCAGTCAGATGGCAGCGCCAGCGTCAGCTGAACGAAAGCTTCCACACTAATCAAGTCCACCTTTGCGTGTTAAAACTTCCAGCTGAAGTAGGCTAGCTATACTAGAGGTAAGCTGTGCAGCGCAAACTGAGAGAGTTGCCTCCTAACGCAGTGAGTGTAGCCTATATTTTCTTAACTGCTATCAGAACGATAGGCTACATCTACCGCTCCTTTGCTACATGATCAAATATTATCGATGAAGGGAGGTTATCAGAAGCACTGGACATTAACCAGCAGGCCCATATTAGAAACGCTCTGGTTCCTTTGGTAGCCAGTGGTAGATGACATGAAAAAAAACTAGAGTCGCCGGAAAGCATCCCTGATGATCATACCCCTCCCTTCCCCTTAAAAAAAACTCTTCGGATCTGCATGATTCACACAAGTCGCCCAAACTGACGTGAAAAAAGCGGGAGGCGCTGAAACGCTGTGTGTGCATCCCTGTATCAGTTACCCTGAAATTAGGTATTTTTAACTTCATTTACCTTTGATGGTGATGATGACTGCAACGAATAACTTAGATAGCTCACTTGGGTGATTTACCAAGTAGTGTGCTTGACAGGTAAAAGTGAAAGGGACCCATACCAGGTCTCCAAAGGCCAACATGAATCCAAAGCCATCATGAACTATATCCATAGTCGTAAGAATCTTTTCCTAAAATTGAAAAGGTAAATTAGTAGTACCAAAACTGATATTGCAACTTTGTCGGACACCTCTAGGTTCAAGCTGACAACCTTCCAGTATTAATATTTAACATGTGTTCTAGCCTAGTTGTCAGCTTAGAAAAATATTTATTTTTTTGTACATTCGATCACTGAACAATATCCGATTTTACCTTTAAGAATAATCCAACTCCCTTATAATCAAATTTATGTGCAAGCATGATCTTAAAAATTAGTAATCAAATATAGCAGCAAGCAGCTATGAATATAAAACTAGGACACCTGCGAGTTCATACAGCAAATATGAAACAATTCTGATGAAACTTCTAGGAAAGGTAGAAGTAAGAAATGTGGGGCCATGTGGTACAACAGGCTTCAGCATACCATGTACAGGCCCAAGTGGACCCAGGTTTGAATCTGACCTACAGTTATATCCCGATCCCACCCAAACTCTCTCTCCCACTTACTTCCTGTCTCACTCTTCACTGTCCTATACGAAAAGGCAAAAAGCCCCCAAAAAAATATACTTAAAAAAAGTGTGCTTGTGCTCAAGCAGTGCTTGCATTTAGCAAGCACAGCATTATTACTGTACGTACACACCGCCTCCGACTTGAGCTGCAAAAGAAGCTCTGACCGCCCGACAAGGACGCTTGTCAAAAAGTACGAGGAAGCTTTTGACGCTTTGACCGCTCTGACGTGGCAGCACTCTACGTTGCTGGTCGTTTGCCTTCTGAACTGTGTCATAGCTCATTACCATAAAGTTGACCAACTTTCTGCTTGACGCTCTGGTCGCTCAACGCGCCCAAAACCCAGCACTTGTCTAAAACAAGCCTCCACACTGGCACTGTCTCTATATCTTAATTAAACAAACTATTTACTAGACTATTTTGCACTGTCTCGCTCACTAAAATCTGATAGGGCAACAATACATGTTCCCACGTGACCCTAAAGAGACCTTTGTTAAACTGGTGTGGCTCCTTTAAGTGCATATATTCAATCCAATCCAATCCACTTTATTTATATAGCACAGTTTAAACAAACACAAGGTTCCCAAAGTGCTGTACAGCAAGATAAGAAACACACAAGACACCACAGAAGCACAATAATAGGATAAAGTATTAAAATTAAGAGATAAAAACTAACTAAAATAAATGTAAAAAATAAAAGTAAAAAGACATAAAAACTAAAATAAAAGTAAAGAGAGATAAAAACTAAAATAAAAGTAAAAAAAGATTAAAAACCAACTCAAATCCAATAAATAAAATAAAATAAAATAAATAAAATAAAATAAAATAAATAAAATAAAATATACTGCCCACATAACACATCTACATACCATCAATACACTACCTGGGGTTAAAAGCCAGAGAAAAGAGGTGAGATTTAAGATGGGACTTAAAAAGAGACAGTAAAGGGGCCTGTCTAATGTGAAGGGGCAGATTGTTCCATAGTTTTGGAGCTGCAACGGCAAAAGCTCGTTCCCCTCTAGATTTTAGCCTGGCTCTGGGCTCTGTCAGGAGCAGCTGGTCAACTGACCTGAGAGAGCGGCTGGGAGTGTATGGGTGGAGCAGCTCAGAAAGGTAAGGTGGGGCAAGGCCATGCAAGGCTTTAAAAGCAAATAAAAGAGTTTTAAAATGAATTCTAAAATGGACAGGCAACCAGTGGAGCGAAGCTAAAATAGGTGAAATGTGCTCATACTTTCGTGTGCTAGTTAAAAGACGGGCAGCAGCATTTTGTACCAGTTGCAGACGAGCAACGGAGGACCCGCTAACCCCCATATAAAGTGCATTTCCTAGGGTCACAAAGGCGTGGATTACTGTTTCAAAGTGCTGTTTTTGAAGGACTGGTTTAATTTTTGCCAGCTGCGTCAACTGGAAAAAGCTTGATTTTACCACAGATTTAATCTGGCTGTCAAATTTAAGGTCAGAGTCCACTTTTACCCCCAAATTTGTCATGATTGGCTTGTGGTACTGTGCTAACAAACCCAGATCAACCAGGGGGGGTCACAGAAGTGCAACCAAAGACCATGACTTCAGTATTTTTTTCATTAAAATATATAGCGAGTGATAGCAAGTGTGTGCTTCTCAATGAGAGAGGAAAAGAGAGAAGATGCTGCTACTCGTGGCGCAGAGCCTGTCTATACTAATTGCTGCCAAAGCAGAGTTAGTGAAGGAGACTTATGCATTGTTTAAACTATTGGCCATTGAATAAAGTGGTGATTTCTCGCACAATATGTCTTGCATCTGCCTGTTGCTTATGACCTACTGTTGAAGTGAATTGGCCGCTGACTTCGGTTTTGGAGGATATAACGTTCCAACTAACGTTACAATCTGGAGCAGAGACAGGAAAGGGTAATATTTCTCAGTAAAAATTACAAAATGTGAGCTAACAAAACACTATGCAAAAAATGTCAAATCAATTGCGTGCTGCACAGATTAAATATTAAATGACAAATTGAAAGCCATTGTATTTCAGATAATTATATTTCAAACACTTTGGCAGAACTATGAGACTTATGGGAGATAATAGCCTATTTGATACCAAGTGTATTTATGACCATCTACACCTAAACAATAATTTGAAGTGAAACCTTCACCTAAGAGTGTAGGCTATAGCCACTCTTTGAATATCATTTTGAATAGCCAATGTCAAAGTTGTTTTGAGGTTATGCTATTTATTCACTCATTTTGTTCAAGAGTGAAGACAATCAAACTAGTAATTGAATTTAAAGCATGATCATTGTTGTTTAAATATATGCTTTCATTATTCTCCAATTTATGTAGGCAACTATCTAATTTTTTCTCTCAATGTTAAATTTTATGAGTTTCGATGAAAATCCTGTACATGACGGTTGTAAATTAAACAGAAATCCTCTATCCTCCCCTTAATTTTATGACATAAATCCTCTTTTCATCAATCTATTGTTTTGGTCTACTTTTCTACTTTTTATTATGAAGATTCCTGGATGTATCTTTCCACCTACTGTAGCTCATGTGGCTGGAAGGAAAATCTTCATGATGTAACAAGATGGAAACACACTGCTATGCAAGCTGATCAGTCAAAAACACATTATGACAACTGTCTAACTACTTAGTCACCTCAGTAATCACAACAATTGGGTATTCCCAGCCAATACAGCTATTCCCCAACAGATCAGCATCCAACTTGTCTCATCTTCACTAACCCCAGCTAAAACGGCACGTAACTTTGATGTCACAACTGATGACCGACTAAATTTCTCTGAGCATGTTGCCTCAGTCAGTCATGTTGTTTTTGTATTCTATACAATATTAATAAGATCTTATCCACCACAATATGCCACAAAACGTGTCATGCAGGCCATGGTTCTTTCAAAACTAGACTATTACAATGCATTGTTAGCTGGCCTGCTTGTGTAGTAAGACCACCACAGATGATTCAAAATGCAGCAGCATATTTGGTCTTTAATCAGTCAAAGAAAACACACAAACTCCTATGTTGGTTACTCTAATTCTAGCAGCTATAGGAAGCCAAGGTAAATTAAAACATTCACTTTGGCCAACAGGACACTGGATCTGCACCCTGCCATTTCAACTCCATCGTCCAACTCCATGATCGAACCGGCAACCCTCCGGTTACAAGCCCGAAGCCCTAACCAGTAGGCCACGACTGCCCTCAAAACTGCCCTTGCGTGCAATAAAGGCATGACTAGGCTAGGTTACGGGGACGCTGGCGAGACACGCCGCTCCGTCTGGCATCATGTTTTTGTTTGTTTTTATGTAATGTTCGTAATTTTATGTAATGTCATGTTTATTTTTTGTATTGGTTTGTCTAGTTAAATGTTTTCCCTATTTATTCACGCTATTTTTGATAGTTTTCGTGTGATTCTTAGTCCTTTTTACTGCTTCTAAGTCAGCTGATGTCGTTGACATTTGTCCATTGGGAGCTTGCTATGGCTAGCTTTGGGAGCTTGCTATGGCTAGCTTTTGCCCTAGCTGGGCATCGGACATCCTTCCATCTATCCGTGAGCGGTGCAGCACTTCACTGTCTGGTCGAGGGGATCTCTCGGGACAGCTGGACCTAGGCTACTCTGCGAAAGATCTGCCGTGGCCGCCGAGCTGTTGCTGACCTGCGAGCTGCCATGCCAACTGCAGACTAACTGGGCCTATGACATCCTTCCATCCATCCGTGAGCAGTGCACTTCACTGTCTGGTCGAGGGGATCTCTCGGGACAACTGGACCTAGGCTAGCTACTCTGCGAAAGATCTACCGTGGCCACCGAGCTGTTGCTGACCTGCGAGCTGCCTTGCCAACTGCAGACTAACGTTAACGGTGAAGAGCTGCAATCTCACGGAGCAACAAACGGTCGCTGTTAAGTCCACCGAATTGCGGATCTACACGATCGCCCAGTACTTTGGACTGTGCTTCCAGTCATCTCCAGACTGCAGTCTAGCAGGCCTAGCTTCTAACGTTAACGTTATCTCCAGACTGCCAGTGAATTCACCGGGTTGGTCAGTTGCTAAAGAACTTTGTTGGCATTGCATCGGTTGTGAAGACACAGCTCTGTGCGCAGTTTTCACGGATCATCATTGCCCTTGGACATTTTCAGCTGGTTTGGAAATTGGACTAATTTTAACATAATTTTTCCCCTTTTTAAATATATTTTCTTTTTTTTTAATTTGTTTATTTGTTTTGTTGTCCGTCTTGTTGGTCTTGGTGTCACGGGTATGCTGGCGACTACGCCGCTCCGTCCGGCATTTTTTGTCTTGTTGTTATGTGTCTTGTTTATGGAGCGCTTTGGATTGCACTATGTGCATGTTAAATGCGCTTTAAAAATAAATCTGACTTGACTTGACTATTGCCTACAGTGGCAACCGGGTGATAAGCGGGATCGAGGTGTCCTGCTAAATGGAATTAATGGACTTGGGCGGAGAAAACTTCTTTGCCTCTCCCTCGTCCATTAATTCCATATAGGACACCTTGGTGTCGTTATCCCTTACTTAATGCTGTAGTATTTGGCACTTTTGTCCAAAGGGACTTATATTGTATACAAACAATATCATAAACCAGAGCCACTTCACCTCATGCCAAAGTCCATCTGCCACCCAAAGTAACTGGAAGATGTTCACCAGCAACATGGCTGGTGAGGGAAAGTCGAGCTTCTGCACGTTCATCTCAGCAAGCAGCATGGCAAAGTTGATAACAAGCTAGAGAAATTTGAGATAGATAGATCAGTGACATTCCCATGAAATAATACAGTACGAGAGAGGACATTTTAACACTGAATTTGAATGTATAAAGAAACAAGGGTCTAGCATTGAGGGAACCAACACATTTGAAATAAGCAAACCCCAAGAGAGACACTTACCCAGCCAATTAAACCTGGACGCATTTCACAGAAGAATTTCACATCAAAGCTCCTGATACGTGGATTCAGTTCCCGGCCCATGAAGAAGTCATGAAACAAATATCCTACGGAATCAATTGCAGAAACTTCAACCTATGGACATTAGTGTCACCTCACCCAGGGTTCTTGCAGGTTTCAGTAAGTCAAATTTAATACATTTTTAAGACATTTTAAGATTATAAAGATTTAAATTTAAGATCTACACGACCCATTACCAAAGAAATATTGAAATTTTATTTCAGTGAATTCAGGTCATTGAAAAAGCATTAATTTAATTTACTAATAAAGCAATCACCTTCCTCACCCAATAACGTCTACAACCCAACTGATTTTGACATTGCTCACTTGTAGTATAGGCTACTCAAGGAAAAACATCCGTCACCTGCCAAAAGCCCCAAAATGAAAATTGGCTAAAACAAACTTGCCCTCAAATAGAATAGATTTCATCTCATATTTATTTACATTATAAAACAGAAAAGGACGTCTTCGCAATAACTGAATCAGGGAACATCACTTAAAGGAGAATTCCGGTGTGATATTGACCTAAAGTGTGTTGAAACATGATACCGAGTGTGAACATGTCTCATAGCTCACCTCGGCTTGTCCCCTGCGCTAGTTAGCCAAAAATAATTCAGTGGAAATGCATGGATTCAGTTGCTTCCAGTAGCAGAAACTGGAATCCATGCATTTTCACGGAATTATTTTTGGAATCTGATCCCTTATCATACATGTTCGTTCGTACTCGTCGCTCGACTTATCGTGACTAAATTCAAAATGGCGTCGAACGGTAAAATTCCTTAAGGTACTGTCTGTATAAATCGTCTTGTAAATAAATAAAAATAAAAATCTTGTTTTAAATGTCAAGGCCCTCGGAAGTCTACCAATGGTAGTGGTAATGGTGGTGCTTCACTCCCCTCCCTGAAGGACATTTACACCACCCACCTCACCCGCAAGGCGACCAAAATTGTGAGTGATGCAAGTCACCCCGCTCACAATCTGTTTGATCTACTGCCCTCTGGGAAGAGGTACAGAAGCCTGCGCTCCCGCACTACCAGACTCACCAACAGCTTCATACACCAAGCTGTTAGGATGCTGAACTCTCTCCCTCCTCTCCCCCCTCCACCCTCAGCTACATAACATCCTGGACATTGGACCCACAATGGCCGCCTGCACCACTCCACTTGCACACTTACACTTTGCAACTTGTTGTTGTTGTCCTGAAAACACAACACTTCTGCTGCTCTTACATAACTTGCACCACTATGCCACTTTATTTCTTACTTAGGTCAAACAGAACTACCTCAGCCTCTTATTGGCCTGACTTTGCACTAGTATTTTATTTTATTGACTGTCTATGCACAATTTCAACCATTTTTTTTGCTGCTCTTATTTTTCATTATATGTGCCCTCTTATTTACTTATTTACTTACTTTCTGTTTACTTGAATGTTATGTTTGTCTGTGGACTTAAAATTGGTAAAATATGTCTTGTCTCCACCGTGGGATAGTGAGAAACGTAATTTCGATCTCTTTGTATGTCTGGAACATGTGAAGAAATTGACAATAAAGCTGACTTTGACTTTGACTTTGATGAAGTATGGAGCTACTTTGAGCCTCGTAAATGGTGTAAAACAGTGATTTATTTGCATGGCTAGGCCGATGCCCGAGGCACCACAACGAAACACTGTGTTGGTAGCATTGGCTAACTAGCACCAGATTTCTGAGTGCAGGGGACAAGCCGAGGTGAGCTAAGAGACATACATTCACACTTGGCATCATGTTTCAACACACTTTAGGTCAAAATCACACCGGAATTATCCTTTAAAAGAGATCGCTAATCTCACTATTGTTATTAAATGAGTGGTGTTTCGTCACCGTGTGTAGTAAGTCGTTCGACGGAGGTGCAATGATATTGCGCTGGAGACCGGAGGGACCAGGCATTGAGGAGGACAACGGCAGGGGTGAGGCAAAAAACTGGCAAATTGGACAAAGCGGAGATACTTTTTTTGCTACGTTGTAATAACTTCCTGCGGCCGGCGTTTCCGGAAATGAACGAGTGTAAAACCTTTTTAGACCTGATTAAATGAAATTTAAAGGGGTGGTTCAGGATTTTGGACATAGGACCTCATTTCCAAGTTAGCAAGTGTGATATTTATCAGTGGAGACCGTTTTCAACACGTTTCATCCAGTCCTTCTATTTGCAGGGTTCGCAGGTGCTAGGCTAGCTGAAGTCAACGGTATGTGTTAGCCTGCCAATAAAAACAGTCTTACCCACTCCACAGTACATCGATGCAAATGTCTGTGTTAATAGAACAGTGTTAGAAATAAAACTACCCTCCTGCAACTTCTAGTCAGGTGTGACATATATATCAAAATATATATAATAAATATATATAATTTAACATGGTAACATGAATTAACAATGTTAATTCATACTGAGTGACGCACCCTACATGAAATTACCGTCTATCCCGCCCCTCGGACTGAGCACTGCGAACGGTGAGTGCCTAGACCCTACATTTTAATGTGGGTCTGGCTCGTCAGGCTATAAGTCCGGCATACTTTGTCAGAGATTAGGGCCTGCACTATGCCTAAAACATTCGTGCATATGTAGGCTTAAATCTTCAAATTATGGCCGGGATTCTATTTATAGCCGGGCCTCATATTCGGACAAATAAAGGCTGACCCCCAAATAGCCTACAAGCTAGGGTATCAATTGACTATATTGTTTCGATTTAACTCAGTAAAATAAAAGAGCTCTTAATATTTTATATTGTTTAATGCTAATGCCAAAGAAAAGTCGTTGTCCTACACTGGGTCTCCAACATGTCGATCTCAAGCTACCAGTGGCTTGCTGCCCCCTTCTGACCTTGCCAGAGGCTGAGGGCAGTACTAGGCTAAAATTTAAACACAATTTTGTTGCTGGCCATAATTTGAGGATTTACAATATTCTGTTTCTTAAACATTCCTCACCTGACCTGCATTAAAACATTTGAAAACAAAACTCACAGCCATAGGTTATTTTGAGAATGATGCCTTTCTCTTTTGTCCTAACCGTTTAAATTGTCCTAACCGTTAAATCGAGGCAGATATGACGAGGCATTGAAGCTGTAGCTGTAACGCAACACAAAAAAGGGACTGAACAACAGTTTATTTTGCTGAACTGCACTCACCAGAGTTCCCACTAGGAGCCCGCTCTTCCTCAGAGAGAAGGCGTGAGCGAGTGTAAAGATAAATACTCAAAAGAACCGACATAATCAATGCTGATGAATAGAACTGTAGAAAATGAGTATGAATGTAAGTGAGGTCCATCTCCTGCTGCACAGCAATGCCAACAAACACACCAGTGATGAGCAGTGCATAGAAGCCTGTGAGAAGATACACAAAAGAACATCACCAGCAACTCAATAGGCACTTAACTACAAATACACATTCTAGGGTTAAACATGTTAGTCCCTGTCCAAAATTCAAAATAACTGTCAAAATGGTTTGGTTTGAAAAATGTAATGTAAAAACATTTAATGTATAAAGAATAATCTATTAATACTGTTAAAACGACAATGCGGTCAATCTTAAAAGTGGGTCTGTAATAATTATGCTTTAAAACAAAAATTTGACTCGGGTACATTCAAAAAAAGACCGTAGGTTGCATTTTGGCGAGAGTTACGCTTTAAAACTGGTAGCCACACCTTCACACAACTTCTTTCGTGACAAGCCACCCGCTACTGTTACAGATTCAGATAAAGCAAATGTACAGACTCACAGGCTCAGAGTAAAGTACTATTGGGTACTGTTACCAATACCAGATCAAATGTGAAAGCTACCCAACCCTAATACTTCCAAATACAGATCAATTTGAAACCGCATTTCTTCATTAGAAAACCCCTAAGAAGCTTACCATTAACCCTATACTTCAGTTTCTTTCCAGTCTTTAAAGGCATTCCATCAACAACCTGTAAGATCATCATATGAAAACATGTTTACTTTTCTCATTTGAACATACAGCGGGGAAAATAACACGTCAAACACGTATCAAACACGTTACTTCAAGTGAGGCTATTTGCATGAAATTTTCACCAGACATTAGTATTAACAGGTAATCCACACAAAACATCCAAACATTAATGTCCATAAGTAGAGCTATGAGTGAAAAAGTAGAATGGCACATACAGCAGGAAATCAGGGGTGGGGTGGTAAAAATTCATGATGGGTCAATATCTAATTTTGGTTTGTAATAAAAGTGAGAAATGTATAGCCAAAGTGCACAGTTCTTGTTCATTTCCAGCTAAGCCACCCCACTAAAGAAGCTACAAAAAGGTTAATTAGGTGTCAAGAGTTTCAGGGAATCATAAAGTAACATTCTTACAGTTAGACAGCCCCCATGCAAAACCACTGGCTTGCTGTTACTTTATTCTAACTGCATGACTACATATGATTAGTTTGCTGAGATTAAGTAACTGCCCTATATTTAGAGAGGTTGAAAGCTGTAACAGTCATGTGCCTATGTCATGGATTACCTTCCCAAATGGCAGAATATACAGCAAAGCCTGAAAAAACAGCCAGAAGATGACCAGGCCAAACACTTGCCAGTCCCACAGAACCTCAGCAGAGGGAAAGCTGGCAGGCAGTGTCAGTAGACCGGTATCTTTAATGGAAACTTGAAGAAGGAGAAGCAGCACAACAGACGGCAGGAACAGTAGCATACCAAATGTGCCTACAAAGAAAGGGGGAAAAAATAGAGTTAAAAAGTTGTAATAGAAAGCAGATTAAGAAAGAAAACTGACCTTTAGTACAGCGGGTAACCATGAAAATTGTGCACTTTTTGAAAGAAACATGAAACTTCTACCATAGTTAGGTTATACCATGAGGTTTATTTTCAGATTGGGAGGGAAGTCAAATTTGACCTCTGAGGCCCGGGAGAGGTCAAATCCAAGATGGCCGCCAATAATATTCAAAAGTGCCTCACGTTGGAACCAAACACAGTAGAAAAACACTTAAGGTGTCATTTGCCACTAACTTTTGGGTGCCCATTCTGTATCTGATAACTTTGAAACCACCAGAGTTCAAGAAAATGCATTTATGTAAAGGTCAAGGTAAACAAAACATAAAAATATTCATTTTTTATGTATCCCAATTCATTTCTTTGTTGTCGCTGTATTATTCAGTTATTAGTTGTTATTTCATGAGATGTGTGGCTAATTGCATTTCTTCACAGCACAGAATTATCCACAGGTGACCCCCCTAGACCATTTTCACAGACCACCTGCCATACCACCGTTGGTTAAAAAAAACCTGCTTTAGAGAGTTGTTGCTACAGACCACAGTACGCACAATGTAGAGAGCACTTCAATCGACATATTCTAACAGGTAAACATATTGACTATGAACAAACAATATTATTACATAATTACATAATATTATTCATATATTAAAGGGTTAAAGGGATGGGAAAAGATCTGGGCACAGTTCTTCCAGAACTTCGTGCCAAGTTAAATCGGTGTCAGGATGTTTTAATGCATTTTTTAGATGTATTACTATGGTGCCCTACCCTGGAAATCCAGAGTTCTCGCGAGAGCACAATAGAATTGTCTCTGCGAGACACTCTGGCAATGAGCAATGATGCACATTACTTTTACCCCGATATCCCGGGGAACCAGCTAAACGGATGAAGACAGCGCTGCAATGTTGGAGGACAGTACACATTGGTCGTAGTGTTATCCGATTGTGTCGAAGTCCGAAATCATTCAGAGTAAACATGGTCTAGTGTTATCCAATTGCGTGCAGTGAGATTTTTAAATGCATGCTTATTGCCGCCCCTCGAGTTGGGCCATTACATTGTTCGTGGCCAGACCCTTTCTAGAGCTTTCTAGATTACCAGGGTATGGATTTTCCAGGCTAATGGTGCCCGACTTCAACGGTGACCACAAACATTTTCTTTACTGCAGCCGCAGTACCATTGACAGTGAATGAAACGAAGCAAACGTATAGGCCATAGTTTGACATTGGCAATGCGGCAATTGACAGTGTGGCAATTCATATTCACAATACTTACTAAAATGTAATTGCATTGCATGTAAATGCAATGGACTATTATCGCTGTTCTTCTTAATATTATTATTCTTCTTCCGACCAAATTTGACGTTCAAAGGCTCTAAAACCACTGAACCGTTCAACGTCCTTCAACCACTCCTACAAAGGTCTTGTAACGGAGATTTGTTCTATGTTTTTTCACATTTGTGAACTTTATATTTTTTTAGATATTTATGATAAAAGAGCAAGAATTCTCATAGAGTTAACATTGACCGCCGTGGCGGCAACTTTTAGCATTATGACGTGACCTCCACCTGAAAGCAATCAACAGTAGCAGAGCTACCTGGAGCTGTGAATCTGCTGAACGTCTTCGGCTGCTGTGCCGTGGTCACTTTATTTGCTCGTGAAACTCTCATTCAGAGGCACATTTCTCTAATTACAGACCATAGATATATATACTGACTAGATGTCGCCTTCTGCTTCTCAGCATGCGTCAACACCGCCGCCATCTTGGAGCGGGGATCTGAAGCTCTAAACTAGTTCTCCCATATTGTCAGTGTTACCTATTTAGCGACGCTTGGCCATCCCCAGCGATAGAAAACCTTTTTAGCGATTAGCGACAAATTTGGGAACTTCTCACAATGATGGCAAACTCGGTTTCATTGTTGAAACGTCAGAAAATCACCTCTCACATGGCTTTTTCATTTGTGAATTAAGCTACATCTCGTTCGCCCAAAGCATTGACCCATGATTTTAAAAGTAACGACTGGCCTATGTAGTAGCAGACCATGTTAAAGCACGGAAGTAAATGTTCTACAGATCTACAGCAACTTCTGGTGAGATTACAACTTACATGAGTCAACGAGACGAGAGGTATGTGGCCTCAACCAGAGCCTGTCTACGGAGATCCTGTATACTTTCATTGTATCGAACCTGGTTGCTGTTCACTCATTGTTCCTCTAGGGGCCGCCGATAGCTAGTGCAGAAGCCCCAGTCTATGGGGCTAGACGGGTAAAATGTATCTTTATTATCGTCAAAAGCTTAGTTTTCTCTAGACTCGACCATAAACACATGCCTGTCAGTTGGAACAACCCAAAAAACTAGATAGTTGCTTGAGATTTTGACGATTTATGGTGATTTTATTTTCGTTAGATCTTTGCCTAGATTGACGCTAATGCATTATAGAGGAGTGGATCACCGCGGCAAGATGGCGTCTCGATTGACGCATTCGTTCCAATGAACAGCAGTAGTCAAGGCGACATCTAGTCAGTATATCTATGATTACAGACAAGGTAAGTGTTCCGGTTTTTGGTATTTGAGTCATTTATGTCGTCAAACATTATGTAACGTTCGCGTTATATATATGTATGAATGTATGAAACATATAAACTACACTAACGTTATAACGTTAGGTAACGTTAACGTTTTACATTAGTGAAATAGGCTAGTGGACGTTAGTACCTTGCTACGTTGATTAAGGAAACCCACTGTTAATCAACGTTAATATGTAGTCAACGTTACAGTGACGTTGACGTTGCCGTTACATTTGTTCATTAGGCCTACTAACCAGCAGCGTTTTAACTAGAACGTTAACGTAAGGGACCGTTCATTATTTATAAACGGGGTCACCGGAGGAAAATAGGGGAGGGTCATGTCTTTTTATTCTTTGTTGAGGGGAGGGTCACCTAACTTTTTTTTGTCTAGGAGGGAGGGTCACCCATCTTTTATATTAATGAAAACAGCAAAAAATCAAAGTGGCTTGTTTGATTGTTGATTTCCGTGGCCATATAACGTTCTCTTTCGTTCCATATCTCTGTCAACATTGAACAATGAAAATGAGGGAGATTTCCCGGGTTTCTCACGCAAAATACGGAAAATGTCAACATTCGTCCCCATTAACGTTGGAAGGGTTGGAGCAACAAAGTAGCCTACTTTATTCACGCCTAACAGCCTATATCCATTTGGTCAACTTTATCCAGCCCTCAAAAAGCTAAATTTAACTTTGGTTTACTTGTAGTTTACCGTGTAGCCTAACTTTAAACAGTGTGCATGCTTAACACAAAGCATACTTGTGCTTCATTCATCCACACATCCAGCTCCTAACGTTTTGACAAGCATTTCTACCAATTTACCTTGTTCCTGCCCATCTCTAGCTTTGCTGTCTCCATCCTTTCTGTTTTTGTTGTTTGCAAAAAAACATATATATTGGTAACCAGCAACAAGTGCAATTTGTTAATCGCTGTCATTCTCTCTCCTGCCAACAAAAATGTGTTAGGCCTACGTTCCAAGTAGCAGTGCGTAATTCTGCTTCATAAAGTTGAACAAATACATTTGGTCATATAAATAGCCAGTTTATGGTCTACAGTGTAGTTGGTAAGTTATGGTAGGCCAACTTGGAGTGAATATACAGGGGAAATTCTTTGTCTAGCTGAGTAGCCTGGCAGGTGCACACGTAGGCATAGCCTACGGCCGAACACCGCAAGCGCTAATGAATCTTGCCCTCACGACAACCACGTCGTTAACTTAAATAGGCCTATGTTAACATCACTCTGAGTTCGCATTCAAGACGATGATTTGAATACATCTGTTTCACTGGAAGGGCAAGGGGTAACAACAGGACAACACAGAGACAGGCCAGAATGCAGGACTAATGTTATAGGCTATTACAGTAATATGGGATATTCTACGGGAAAATATTAAAACGGCAAGACAGCAGGGAAACGTTAAAATGATAAGCTCCCAAATTGACGCTCGTCTGAGAAATTGAGTTTTGGATAATGTTCAGCTTCGGCAGCTTTACAATGACTGGGGAAGCCTAGAGACGAGTCCATAGCAACAAGTTCATGTGTTGAATTTGTTATTACCCAGTGTGCTTTGTTGAATGGTCTTGCTTTATTGTTTTATTTCATGTGAATACTTACTAGAGGAGTAACTTTTCAAGTAGGCTAATGCAGTTGCAGGAAGTGTGCATTTAGTTTCCATGCTTATTGTGTTTCCACAACAATGTTAGGGAGTAAATCTACTGAAATGGCCACCATCTTGGTGAAGTGTGATGTGTAAGATCAGAAAGCAGAGGTTGATTTTAGGACGGCATCATATGTTGATGTGTTATCATAGTGCGTAAGAGCGTGGGCGAAAGACATCGACAATTGGCCGGAGAGGGTCATGTCATTTTTGAATATGCTGCTGGAGGGTCGTTGAAAATTATATTGCAGGCAGGGGAGGGTCATGCAACTTTTGATCGAAGCACTCAAAATTCCTCCGGTGATCCAGTTTATAAATAACGGTCCCTAAACCAGAGAAGTAAGTAGACCTACAGATACTATGGCTCTGATTTTATTCGACATCAGGTCACTTTACACGGGTGTATAGAATCAAGCACCTAGAATAGATTATGAATGCAGACTGGTGCTTGATTATATGCTGTGAAGGAACCTGATGAAACCCATCATGGGTGTCATGAAGGACATGAATAACGTGACTCATTGTTGATGGTCATAACGTTATAGCTTCCACCGTTCACATTTTAGTTAAAGCTAACAAATATGCTCCTGTTTTTATTTTTACCAAATTTGTAACGTTGTTTACCGCTTGTTTGTGTATCAAATAGGCCATGGCTACGTTTTCATTCTATGCTCCTGATTCTTACGTAGCCTAAGTAAACACTATCACGGTATGCTATCATAGTTCGTCTATTAATGGGTTTCATCAGGTCCCTTTCCACAGGTGTATACAATCAAGCACCTAGATTATGAATGCATTTGGTGCTTGATTATACTCCTGTGGAAAGGGACCTTATGAAAGCCATGAATAGGCTACTGTTAGGACAATTGCAGACATTCCTTGTATTGTTTTGGCATAACTGTTTAACTTGTTTGCTTTTGTCTTTTAGGTTCCAGACCAGACCAGTGGTGATGACCATGTATGACATTACGTGTGTGCCTGTCTGTGTGCACACCTGTCAACCATACATCTCTGACAATGTTGCTAGCAACATACTAACATAGATTCTTACAAACATGTAACCATGTCTGTGCACATACCATTTAACCATACTGAGACTTATCTGAGATCTACACTGAGACATTCTGAGAACTATATTGTTGTGTGAGGACTATACTCACTAACTATATGGAACATGTATACCTGTGAATCATATTTGTCAACCATTCATACCTTTGAATCATTCCTGTGCTGTAACATCTGTGAAACATAGCTGTGCTGTTAGACCTCTCTTTTTAGACCCGAGCTGTGCTGTGTGAAAAATAAGATTCTAACCTAAGTTCTGTCTAAAACTGATCATCTGAAGGGCTGACTCTTTTATTCTTCAGTGTATACATCACCATCAAATTTGACCTAATACCATTAACTGAGGCCTCTAGCTGTTGCTGCCAGTTCAGAGTTACCACTGATAAATAGATCGGTCTTAGGATAACATGATTGGCATTATCAAGTTCTGTGTATATATATATATATATATATACACACACACAACTGTGATTTTTACTTCAAGCTTACATTGGTAAGTGTTCATTAGTGTATTCTGAGTATCATTCTGCTGTATTAAAACAAAGAATGTTGATCAATAATTAACCATTTATTTTTACTGACCGTCATATACTCTAAGCTAACATCTAACCAAGTTAGTGGTTTTCAAGAATACTGTAAGACTGTGTAATCTGAATAATCATACTGTAAGTAATATAATGTTATACACAGCAGCTTTTTTGCATTTACATGCAATGGTAATTCCCTGGAATTGCATTTTCTAGTTCATATTATTTTATTGCATTTGTGTTAGTTGTTTGAAGAGTTTATTCTTATAGCATTTCATCTTTACCAGAAGTACCAATAACACTACCTTGTGAAGGGTACTGTGAAACAATAAATAAATCAATATTTGAAGCATTTGCTTCCTTTTTGAAGTGTACACAATCCTACCAATCCTGCCACCAAACTCCAGCTCCTCTGTTTTCAATGTTGTAGAGCCTTCATCCACCACCTTCATCTCTTCAGCCTGCTTGGGGTCACCATCCTTACGACGACGCAGATTGTAACGTCCACTGCTCCGCTGCTCAGACTCTATATTTGGCTTTTGAGAGGAACAGTTAAATTTGAAATGAGATGGCTGGCTGTCAAATTGCCGTCAACTTAATATTTAAAAGATGGAAAACTAGGCTAATATTTAAAAGATGGAAAACTAGGCTAATCTAAAATGGGTGAAATGTGTGCCATAGCTCTAGGTTCTTACCAAAAACAACCCTGAATAGACAACAAATTTGAGATTTTTGTGAATGTCAGCTTTCTAGAGTGGACCACAAAATACACATTGAAATACATGACCATGAGAGTGCTTTTCCCTTGTCAGCTTGGTCTTTGTACAAAGAGGCACAAGCGCACAAATGCCTTGTGTAAAACCTATACTAGGTCACGCACAACAACGTAGCAAGCTAAATATAAAAGGACATGTGCTCCCCATTTTTCATTATCTGCATCTATTATCCCTTTTGAAGTTTCTTAGACAAGCTACACACATGTGGCAATAAACAGACTGCAAATGTTTCAGAGATTCGAGAGAGAACTGCAGTCAACACTCCATTTAGTTTTCATTTGTGTGTTTACTACAGAAGCATCCTAACCTCCAAAAGTCTGCAAGTCTAGAAGTCTGCAATATAACTTTATACTTTGATCATTTCCCAGTAGCCGTACAGTACGCTGTGTTTGGAAAATAGGGTCCCGCTGGATGTTCGTGTAAAAATAGATTTTTTTGCATATTTTGCTAGTATAGAGTCTAAGGAACAATATTTGTTTTGTCTTCAAATTTTCACGATCCATCTTTAGTGTTTTTTTCTGTATGTTCTAAAATAAGCGATTATATCTAGACCAAAAAGTGATTTTCACATTTTCTTTAATTTTTTTTGACAATTAATTCCACTTTCTGCACACAAATCCCCCAGTTAATGTAGAAAGGTTGTTGGTTCTATAATATAGTAGAATATATCAATAAAAAAAAACAATATCCATAGTTTTCTAACTTTGAGTGCCTGAAAAGTGTAAACACCTCCTTCCTATGTCAAAAACGATTTCTTAATCTTTGCTTTCCTTGACCTGCCATGTCATTCTATTGTCTACCTTAAGATAATTGTCTTGGAAATAACCTATAAGAGTACAGGCATCTCACATGTAACAACAGAGCTACACAGCACACACTGAAGAGCACACACAGCGCACTCTGAAGAGCACACACAGTAAGTTGTTAGAAGGATTGCTTTGCTAGCTTGATTTGCTAGCTTAATTGCTGAGGCTGGCTTGAAGAGACATGGCCAAGGAACTTGCTTCATGCTTCATTTGTGACAAAGAGTTGAAGTGTTCTGACAAGAATTCAAAGTTCACACCTTGTCCAAACTCTGTGAATACAGTCAGTAATATATTATTTAGAGCCCGACCGATAAAGGATTTTGAAGGCCGATACGGATACAAATATTTGTTGATTTAAAAATCCGATATTCCGGCCGATATATATATATTTTTTTTCAGAAACGCGCAACAAAACATTAACAGATTTCCCTAACATTAGTTATTTCTTTTTAAATAATATTGTCACAGTGGAACAGAGGAACATCAAAATATATTAAAGTTCTGATAAATAAAATTTATAAAAATAGAAACTTAAGATATGAAACTTAGTCTTTTGAACAAAAACACAATAACAACAACAACCAAATCAAAGTTACCAGTATTAAAAGACTTGGTAAGCTTCATAAATATAACTTTGAACTAAGACTTAATTACAAAAAAATTAATGATGACATTATTACTATCATCATCATTTGTATTATCATTAAACAAGATAAAGGTCACTCCTAAATGTTTGCGTGTGCGTGTGTAATAATTAGTCCCTATATTGCCTTATAAGCTACCTTATAATTACAATGTCAGCTTGCTTATCCCTTTACCTGCACTTTTAAAATTATTTCCATCAAGCTACATCAAACCATTTTCAATCATCAGTTGCTGCCTGCCTTCTAAAACCTACTATTTAGTGATCTAAATCCATTATGTAACTTGTTAATGCTGCGGCTGAACGACAGTCTGAAACGCACACTTGGCGTCGGGGAGAGATGATACGTCTCACTGCTATAACTGTCACGCTATTAAAGAAATACATCTTCAGTCACATTGTCAAAAGTTAAAAGGACAGACAGTCAACTACACTGTAACAACGTAACGTAATTACTAGCTAATTCCGCTTCACTCTCGGCTTATTTAACAGCAGCAAAACTGGACATTGTTTTCACGAATTTTGTCATGCTTATTTGAGTTAAGAGAACTGATGGGGATGTTCTTTTAATTGTTATTCAAGCAATGTATGTCTCGTGACCAAATCACCATGAATACACTTAACTGATGATCTCACTCGCGGATAACTAGTTCTCTCTGCCCGACTCTGGCTGGATCAGCAGGTTGCAGGATGTGTACACGAGTGTTGCCAGCAGGGACGGTGTAGAGTGCCCTCTGGTGGACAAACTATACAACGCCAACACTCATGACATGGTTGAAGGGTGTTTCGTCCGTTTTTATTTTATTTTTAAAATATTCATTTATCGGCCATTATAAATGCCGATACCGATAGTTTGGAAAATGCCTAATATCGGCCGATAATATCGGCTCGCCGATAAATCGGTCGGGCTCTAATATTATGTCATGCTAAAAAGACAAGCACCATGGTCAATTTCAATTGCTGCGTTTTGCTAGCTTCTGCAACAAGGAACAGAGCTTCTGTGCAGGTTTCCATTGGAATTGCTATAGAAGCTATACACAGCATTGAAATTGACCATGGATACCAATGATATTTGGATTTGGACTTGTACGAGCGAGCAGTTAAGTTAAGGGAATCTGCAAAATGTCATGATAAACTGATACTGTGATACTGCGCATGGGTGAACTACACACTATATTTGCAGCATTGAAAAACCTAGCGAGATTCATTGAAGGGTCTGGCTTGGAGCAGATATGGATTGAAAAAGGACTGTATGGACCTGCCACAGTTCGACAGGTGCTCAGCGGGAAACACTATAAACGGGCCCTGGAGGCTCACATAGTCACATATCTAGCTTTGAAAAATGTGCTTATACAGTCACTGGCAGACACTGATGAGAATGTTTCTCCCCTGATGCAATCAGTTGGGCAGGAGATAAACTTGATGGGATCAACTGATCCATCAGACAAATCCCAAGACCTCTTAACCATTCATCAGAGGATAGCTTATTGTGAGGTTATCAGAAATCTTATAGGTGATACTGGCACATCACCACAAGCAATTTTTTTACACAGCTACATGAAACAAGTTAAGAATATATTGCAATTCATTAGGGCAAGCAGAACAGCTAATTGGCCACTGCATCTGGATCAAATGGCAAAATACTTTTTTGCCCATGATCTGTACAGGTATGCCCGATTCTCTTCCTATTATCTTGGTGACATGATGGCTATGAAAGATGAAGATCCTTTTTCATGGACAGCTTTGCAGAATGATGCAATGTCTGTCTTCAAAACAGTCATTCCATTTTGCGGCCTTGGAATTGACCATGCATTAGAACAGGAAATCAGACGGCTAAAGGTTTCTGGTGGAATTACTGGCTTAACCCTTAGAACCCGATTGACGCAAAGTGAGTAAAAAAAAACACACCCTTTCTTCTCTGTTACATTGCTCCGGAACTGTTCATCGCAGCGAGATGAAACCTTTATTGCATGGCAGAGCAGAAGTGGAGCTTTCCAAAGAGACTACACACTTGTCTGTATGAAAATTAAAAAAAAAATCATATCAAATTGCATCATATTCAAAGTCTATACTTACCCATTAATCTCGTTTCAATTACCCGCGAATGTATATCGATCCTTCTAGCTTATAAAAACAGACGAAGTGGCTGCAAAATAATAACGTCATGTACACAAACCAACGCTGCACACCCATTACTCTCGTTTGAATTACTCGCGGACCCGTGATCGGATAGATATGCCACGAATGTCAGATGAAAGACATTTGTGGCATATCTATCCGAGCTATCATTTGATACCAAGTACATCCTTCTGGGTTATAAAACAGACGAAGTGACAGCAAAATAATAACTTCATATAGCTGGACTTATCCCACGTTTTTGTCTGTTTTTGTGGCAAAGCATGTTTATAATCCAATGCTATCGTGTGTTTCTCTATTCATAATCCGGTTTTGACATTCTAACAAATTCCTGCATGGCATCCAATTCAAGGCTCACATTGCATCCCAATTTGTTCAACAAAAAACACTTTTTGCCTTTACTTTGTTCATGGCAATGCAGTAAAAAGTTGAGAATCATTATGAGTGCATACACACAGGCTAACACGCAAACTCGGGTCGTCAAGTCAGGTCAGATCAGTTCGTGTCACAGATATGGATCGCAGAAAGGTCATTTTTCATCACTAAATAAAAAATGGCATATATTGACGTAAATCACACACGACATATTTCTGTAAATTGCTCAGCCCCAGAGTATCCCTCCAACATGGCAATTATATTGTCCGATTCAGGACAGTCTGCCCTACACACGCATGAAATGCATGTAGAGCTATGAGCTTGCTGTGGTGAGATACATGTCAAAATACACAAATTTTTATAATTCGCTTTTTATATTTTAATTCTTTAAAAATCGAAATAAAATCAATGCTAGTACTAATACATGAAATGATCTGCAGATAGCCTAGACTCTGCTGAAAAAAACAATATAGAATATGTGTGTGTGGCACTTACAATGACCAGAATAAATCCTTATGAATAACGGTAGTGAAAATGCCCTAAAAACAGGTTAGGGTTCTAAGGGTTAACTCAGGATGAAAACGCATCATCACGTTTCCTGCTCGCTTCTCCAGAAATATTGCAAATAGTTGATGACTTCTGGAGTACTTCACAGAAGTTGAACGCAGAAAAGCGAATCCACTACCAACTACAACCAGCTTACAAGGAGCGCATATTCAGGAATGTTCAGAAGCTCTGTGATGGAATCCTCACACATTTTGAAAAGCCATTCTCTGGGAGTAATGAGAGACTTAGGTGCTGTTTACACGTGTTTGTGAAACCGGTGAGGTTTTGTTAACGGTTACGCTTTACGTGTACACGACGCCGGCAGTTTAGGAGACTGAAACCGATAGTTTTTGAAACCAGCTTCCGAAGTGGGAATTTTTGAAACCGCCGGCTAACTTTCGCCATGTAGACGCCTGTAGGTGTGAAGCCGGCAATTTTATGACAACATAGCCCCACCTCTCAACTCAGCCACGGCACTCGACCTGACACGCTGCTTTTCAAAACAAACCAAACCATTTATTTATCATATTAAAATGTTTTTCTTTCCAGTCATGATTTCTGTGCACAATGTAGCCCATCAGCCTTTAGTGGCTAAGTTAGAAGAACACGTTAGCTTAACTTAGTTAAACATTAGCCTACTGCATGTTAGTGTTTTCTCCAGTGGTGCTCAGACCTAATGCAATGCGTAGGCTAAGCATTTGAAATTCCACATAGCAGTCACATACCTTGAAAATGAACTTTATTAGTTTAACAGTTGAATTGAAAACCGAATTTTCTATAGTCTCCTTATTTCATGCTTAACAAACTGTTTCAATAATGTTTTCTTCTACGCAATTCACGCGAATTAAATGTGAAGCTTCTGCACAGCGGCGACATCGACTGGTCTGGCATATGCACTACAGCACATTTAGCCGGTTACACTTCGTGTAGACGTACCCTTAGAAACTTTGTTTCTAATCAAGCGATTCCCCATAGCACAGAGAAGGATATTTTAGAAAGAGATTCCAAAGGTGAAGCTGCATACCATGAGTTTGTAACAGCCAGGCTGCTCACCACCTAACAAGGATCCCTATGGGATCCTATAAAAAAAGTTACAACTTAAGATGTTTGGATCCACTCCCAAGAAGGCACAGGACAAGCACGGGCAAAAATTGACAGAACTTAGTAGAGAACGTGCCTTGCTAACACGCTTTCTTTTAATTATGGAGGTTCGGCCAAATTTGGTGAACATGAGAGAAGTAGTCGGTGAATATGAGCTATCAGCTTACCCCAGGTCCCTGTTTACATCGGATGGCTTAATCTATATTCCAACAGACAAATCAGAACTGATGAATGCAACACAGAGGATGCATAAAGAAGATGCCTCAGTACCAACAGACTTTTCAGTCATTGTCATAGATGGTATGGTTGAATTGCAGGCCTTAAGAAAAGACACTCATTCAAACACTGGTCAATTGCTTGTTTGTGCAGCTGGCACAGAGGTAAGGTCAAATTTGGCAGATGCAATCCCTGTGGAAATGCAAGGACATGACCATGAAGAGGCAGATACATTGATTCCATTACACTGTCTTTATGCTGCCTCATCACACCCTGGTTGCAAAATTCATGTGCACTCGGTGGACACTGACGTGTATGTGCTGCTTGTCTTCATCTACAGCTTTCTTTAACCATGTCAGCTGTTTTTGCATGCTGGGAGGGGAAAAACAACATTGGTGAAAGTGCTAAAGACCTTGGATCCAATCATGCAAAAGCATTCCCTGCCTTCCATGCATTTACTGGTGCAGATTGGGGTGGAAAGTTTGCCGGAATTAGCAAAAAGAAATGGACACAGCTATTTCTGCTACTCGATGAGGGAGACCCCATTCTTGAGAGTCTGCAGGCTTTGGGGTCATCTTTAGAACCAGTATCTGCAGATGTGGTGAATTGTTTGGAGAAGTTTGTGTGCATGGCATATGGAACATCAGCAAAAAATGCAGCTACTTTAAAAGACCTCCGGTGGGAGCTGTTTCGAAAAGGAAAAGAAGGGGAAGAGCTTCCACCTTCACCAGCTGCCTTTCATCCTCATGTATCCCGGACAAACTATTTGACTCATGTATGGAAGTCCTGCACTAAAGCAAAGCTCAAGCTGCCTTCTCCTGTAGATCATGGGTGGCACTTGGAGGGAGATTTGTTTGTGCCAGTTTATTGCTTAAATGACCCAGCACCTCGAGAGCTTCTGGCTTTTGTGAAGTGTGGCTGCCTAAAGAGTAAGTGTGAAAAAAATGTGTGTTCCTGTACTCGAAATGGACTGCCATGCACATCAGCCTGCACTTGTGTAGACTGTAAAAACCAGGAGGAGGTCAGAAATGATGGGAGTGATGTTGATGAAAGTGAGGAAGATGAGTGAGTATTAACTCTGTTGTATAAAGGAGAAATTGCCAAGAATACTAAGAATGACTCAGTCCATGATTCTTGTTCTGAAATGTTTTTCTTGTTCTGAAAAGTGTTTCTTGTTCTGAAAAGTTTAGCAGTTCACTTGCATATTTGTAAATAGTTAATTTAGTTTGGAAGATGTTCTGTTATTTAGAGTGAAGTAAGTTATGTATAGATTACAAACCAGCATGTATTCAGGAAAGTTCTTTGTAATCACAGTTAACCAAAAGTGTTAACGTTTATACATGAGATCCTTGGGTGTCTCTGGTCTTGTGAATTAGACTAAGATAGACATGAGAGAACCCAGAAAAAGTTCTAAAGGCAGACCTGAACCTGACTTCATCCAATGTTAACTATCCAATGTTCAGATGTCTGTAATTGAAATGTATGCAAATTAGTGCATAATTAATTAGATATTGTTATATTACAACTATAAACATATATTTTTCAGAAAACTTGTAATGCAAAAAAATATTGTCAACGTAAATAATCTAATAGTGAAGTTTCAGAAGAATATCAAGGAGTTAATTTTTTTTTACTCTATTCACCCATTCTATGTTGCCTATGGAGGCCAGTTTCGGCTGCATATGCTAATTAGCAGGTTTTAAAACTAAACAATCAGCTAAGTAAATATGATATTCAGAATCAGCACCCACAAATTAGGCAAAATACCCTCTTTAACAGCATTTTCTCACATTTGACCCCCGTGTTATAGTAGTCCCAGTCTTAATTATGCATTATATAAATGATGATGTCATCTAAGTGTGAAAATGGATCGTGAAATTTTGAAGACAAAAAAAATCTTGTTCCTTAGACTCTATACTAGCAAAATATGCCAAAAAATCAATTTTTACAAGAAAATCCAGCGGAATTACACAAGACACCGTACTAAAACAAAGTCATCAACATCCTAACCACTGTGAGGAATGAAGTTGTTATAAGATCCTCCTGAGACCACTTACAAGCAAGTATAATATAATTTATAACTTCTTTGATTTGTAAATAATTTGTGAAACAATCTATTATTGTGCCTTTCCTGTTATTGTAGACAAACCACATCTGCAACCAGCTCTGTTTGTACAGCTACCTGTTCAACTCTCAATGTCCAACAATTCTTCAGTAAACTACAATAACTACTCCTGTTTAGGGGTGTCACGATTAGGCTGCAGGTTAAATAAAAAAATAAAAATAACATCAACCAACCGACCAAAATTGAAGCCCCTTTTGCTACTCTGAAATCACCAATATGGAAGTATTTTGTTGTTTATTCACGTCAATTAACACTAACTTACTCAACTTAGCAAGTGAAAAGATTATCTAATTACAGTCCACAATTATGTAAGGCATAAAATGCACATTGATAAGTGCATATTCCATGAACACTAACCTTGGGTCTCTTCGGAGTGTGCTGAAACAATCAAATTATCATTCTGTGTTGTTTAATTTCACTATGTTGACGTCTCTATGTTTAATGTTTGCTCTGCTTGCAACCTCGCAGTTGGAACGGTTTTAAAATAAAAAACGTTTTCAAAATAAAAGCCCCCGAAACAGAAAAGCGTAATAGCGTAAGATCCAAAACAGTTTATACAACAACATTGCTGTTTTATTAATGTAAGAAAATTGTGATGACTTTCAAAACTTGTTAGCTCACCTCATTGGTATCCTCTTTTTCATGCTGGTTGTTGCTATTATTTTCAGTTGGAGGCACCTGAAAGGATTGAATATATGGGCCCAGGCATGAAAATTATGACATTAAGGCTATGAACAACAATGAGGAAACACATACATTCATAATAAGACGATTGGCCCTCATTGAAAGATGGGCAAATCTTAGAGGTAATCCGGCAATTTTTCCACATAGATCTCAGTTTCTCAAGGTCATAATATTGATATAAGAAAAAAACAATCGGTATTACCTAGCTGAAGTTACTCGGTGACCTTGAGAAACAGATCTACAGTGCTGTGCATAAGTTAAGACACCCATGCTAAAAGTTGACTAAAAAGAGGAATAAAAAATGCCTTAATTAAAAAAATCCAACCTTTAAGGACACCAATTTTCTTTATGAATGAACCATGTATCATAAATAAATCTTATTCCTTAAAATATAGGGGGCATAACCATATTGGTAAACAAAATGCCTTAGAGTGGGGGCAAAATTAGTATCAGCGAATTAATTTGCATAACTTTTAATGCAACCTCTGTCCTCTGAATACTGAGAAATCCTCAAATTTCATATAATCAATTTCATCCTAAGAATACAAGGCATTTTATCAGCGTTATGGATGTGACATGAAATGGACACACTTTTGTGAGAGATTACAGGTTTTCTACAAACTCTGTGAATTTTAAATGACACTGCCGAAACTGATATATGTACCTTGAAGGAGACTTGAATGAACACAAAAAGTGTGTTTTTGAAACTATGCGTCATTTTCGTAATGCATTATGTAGGAAAAACTGACGTTATGGATGTGACGGTTTCACGTTATGGATGTGACATGTCTGAACCAGTCCTAGACAAACTACATAAAACACATAATTAAGTAGTGAATTTTGATATGAAACAATTGAAATGGTAATCATGAAAAACTAGCGCTGTAATTTTTCCTCCCTCAGTGCCCACTAAGATCCACAGGAAGAATCAGGACAACAAGTCATTTAAAATATAAAAAAGAAATTAATTTTTTTCTTCTACCATCATCAATTTTGGTCAGTGATTCCTGGGTTACTGAAACACCAGGGAACATGAAACTTGGTGGCCACTCCCCTAAATAACTAGCCCTACCTGAACCGTTGCACCCAAGATGACAAAATATTTATGGTATGTTAGTCTCAAGAGCCCGCATGAACCTAACCCATACCCACTCATTAGTTATTTGCACACATAAAGTACATGCACGCGCACGTGCACACACGCACATGCACACACACGCACATGCGCGCACACACACACACACACGCACATACAGACAGGCAAGCACACACACACACAAACAAACACATACAGACAGGCAAGCACACACACACACACACACACACACACACACACACACACACACACACATGCACAAACACCCACCCACATGAATGCAGACACATAAACACACAGGCACGCATACGCATGTGGGCATGCAAACACATACGCACACACACACACACACACACACACAAACACACAAACACAGGCACGCATACGCACATGCACACACACAGACACACACACTCTTATAAACAAAAGCAAACTCACATATGCACACACTCATTTACATGCACATGAGTTGCAGGAGTAGGAGATGGAGACAAATTGACAAGCGTGATTTATTTTTGCGAAGAGAATATGCAGGACTGAGAGGCGGTCATATTTTGTACCGCTATGCGGTACATCTAGTTTATTGCTGCCCTTACTCATGTTACTCTGTGGATATTAGCTACAGAGGACCTGACACTTCAAATGCTGTCATATCGAGTCACATTTAAAATGAAACTGTGTTAAGCAGACGTGAACGGCAGGCTGAGCAGATCTGCAACAAAAGGAGGTTGCTATGTTAACTCCAGCTGCAAAGTCAGCCATCTTCACCAGCCAACACGATAATCCAGTTACTGTACAACATTAGTATGACAGTTACAGGAAGATAATCGCTCAGATTTTCGTTATTAGGCCACTTGAAAATAGGCTATGGCTAGGCTAATCACTGGAGGTATTTTAATATTATGTTTGTTTTGCTAATGGTTAGGCAAGGCCTCCCTGTGGTTTTGATCAACCTAATAATCTTTGAAATGTCAGTTGTAAACACTAAGTTGAAATGCGTTGAAACTGACATGCCACCAGAACAGACGTTTTATCGGCTTTGAGGTATAATAAAGTCCCCAGTCTTGTAAATTCACATTATGTAACATCCATAACGTCACATCCATAACGCACCATTAAAGGTTTTAAAAGTAAGAAAGGGGCACAATTTGGTCATCACACTTTACATTGATATAAATCAGCTTTGCACAGACACTATGGACATTGTCGCATCAACACTGTATGTGTAGCATAGACTTTTCCTATAAAACGTTATGGATGTGACATGGCCATGGAACTTGCTGACTTAAAACAAAAGCCTTACAAATGTAAGGAGTTGTGCTCTTAAAGGCAAGCTGAGCATAGACATTGCTCTACCATTCCCTTGTCAATCTGGAATTTGTCAAATGACACAATTTGTTTGAACATTGGGTCCATTTATCCACTTTTGAAATATGTATAATATTACCATGTAAAAAAAGTTGTTTCTGTATGGTTGCACACCATATTTATGATATAAAAAGAGTGTCATTCTCCATCAAATTCAATCAGATCAGTTACAAACAATAAAATATAGACCTAAATGAAGATTTTAACAACAGTTCTATTTGCGTATGCACAACTTTTTTTTTCCATGGTAAGGATGACCTTTGCATGGAATTGCCCAACTACAACTACAGTGTTTCCCATACATTGACTAATCTGTGGCGAGGCGCCACACAATAAAAATCGGCCGCCACATATAAATATTTTATGTTTAATTTAATGTAATTTAATTTAAATTAAATATAAGATCAAATCCTTGCATTGCCATTGAGCTGCGCTTTTTACGCACGCAGCCTTTCCTTGCCCCGCCCTCTCTCGTAGCCCGCTGCCCCTCCTCTGCATGTGCATTTAACAAAATATTCACGATTGTTGAAGGATTGTTGTTGCCACATAGAAGCATTGCATAGGAGACGTCTGGCTAAATTGCTATTAAATCCGCTTAGCATCGTGACCATGCTGCGCAAATTTGTTCAAAACTGCTGCATTGAAGTTAACTCTAAGGTCTTATCACAGCATAGTAGGCTACATTGAAGAGACTAAACTAATTTAGGTTATGCAATCAAGGAGTATTTTAAAGCTAACGTTAGAATAGGCTACTGTTTGGATGTCAAATTTAGCATGCTTAGCCTACTTACAGCTGCTTGTCAATTCGTTGAAGGGCTCATTTTATTGACTCTGAATGTTTGCAAAATCATGTAAATGGAAGTGGAAAAGTGTTTTCCAAAATTCAAAAGTGCTTGTCCCAAGGAGAAATACGAACCTTTATTTTAACTATTTAGAAAACGTTATGAATTGCATCCACACATCAGCAGCCTTTAAACTGTGTTACAATTGCAATTTGCAAGGGTTCCCTCACGAACGTCTGTGACAGCCCCCCCCCCCCCCCCTTGTCCAAGTCAGCTACCGCCACAAATTGAATCCAATTCTGTGGGAAACACTGAACTACTACTAATAACTAATAAGGATCCCCCATGTTAAATTCCCATAGAGGCAGGCACATTTCTATTTTTTATAGGCCAGTTATTTCATGGATCCAGGATACTATGCATCCTGATAAAGTTCCCTTGGCCTTTGGAATTAAAATAGCCCCATCCTTCACCATACCTAGATAACCAATAGCTGGTTTGATTTGCATTGAGAGATGATCTTATGGAAAGCACCATATGCCAATCTATTAGTATGGTGAAGGGTATGTGATGATGTGGGGCTATTTTAATTAAAAGTTGGATTTTTCCTCATGTTTTTAGTCAACTATAGTGTTAATTTTGTCACCTATTTTTAATTTAGTCTTAGTCTTGTGACAAAATGTCCTTTTTAGTCCGTCATACTTAGTCATTCAAAAATCAATTTTGTTAGTCAAGTTTTAGTCGACTAAAAGTCTCGTCATTTTAGTCTAGTTTTAGTCAAAAGAAAACTAAAGGTATCCTAGTCAAGTTTTTTTTTTTTAATAACAAATTATTTCTTATTACCATTTCAGTCAAATAGTGTTTCACACATCTCAATTTTCCAACAATATTGTGTGTCCACAGGGCTACTCGTCTGTTATAATTATTTATTCTGATTTTTTGTCAGTCAGTATGTCTACATGCACAGGTAAGTCGAGCTACAGTTATAGCTCGGCTGGGATTTGACCACAGACAGTAAAAGATTTGACTGGACCAAGACCAGGGTCATGATCGTAAAGCCAAGTATTAATGTTTTACTCCGCCACGCTAGATGCCGTTATGAACCCAAACGCAACACATTCCCCAAACTTTCCATCTAACTTGCTAGCTAACTTTCCATATTTGCTTACTTTGCATCATTAGTGTAACTAGTTAAATAGTTGACATTATTTGCTTAAAATTTTCGTATGGACATTGTGGGGGATGTTAATTCATGTATGAGAGAAGCTTTAACTTATATCTTAAATAATCTTTAACATATATCTTAAACAATCTCCGGTGTTCTTGTTCCATGTAGTTTCGTATTGCAGCCACAGGGTTGTGGCAACTGCACATAGACCAACCTACAGGAAAGCTGCTGGCTGCGCATAAACTCATTCGGAATATTTTGAAAACGTAACAGCTAGATATTCTGTCTTCTCATTTTGTAGACGAAAATGAAGAGATTTTATCTTAGTTTTTAAGATTTGTCATGCAAAACACGTCTTTTTTCATCAACAATAATGCATTTTAAGATAGTCTTAGTCAGTGTTTCATGATATTAGTGCAGTCTCGTCTAGGTCATGGAAAAAAAGGTCGTTGACGAACATATTTCCTCTCGTTTGACGAAATTAACACTACTTTAGCATGGGTATCTTAACTTCTGCACAGCACTGTATGTGACAAATCCTCTGCCCATCTTTCAAATTAGGGCTTTACATGTAAAAGTGAAACTCCATTGTTCCAGGATTCCTTTGTGTTCACATGGCAACATTTATACCGGAGCAAATGATAACAAACCCACGTGATACTAAATTTTGGTCTACAAACAAACCCATGCAGAATTAAATTGTTCCCTGATTGGTCACATTTGACAGCTGAAGACACAATCACCGAAAAGTCACCGAACACTTAACCTCATATTTAACTTGAGAGCTCCATTTGTACGTGTCTAAAGTTTAGGCTTCTCCCACTCTCTCCCGTTTTGGCGTACTAACGCAGATAAAGTTAGCCTAAAAGACATTCTCTTGAAATTCAAAACATAGGCAAGCTAGATATCTACTGTTAAAAGTGGAATAAACTTGTAGCCTAATGTGTCAGCCTACAGAAATGTAAGCACCAGCGAGTTTTTCTGCTACAACGGGCCGATTGCTTTCTTACTACAAACACACAGACCTGCAAACTCAGAAGGGCTGAAAAAGGTGACATATTTCCAAGACCCGACATTTACATTACACGCACATAGGTAGACCTGCGACTTGCGAAGCATTCATAATCAATATTGATAATCATCATATTATAATAAACATGTTGATAGGTAGACCTGTGACCTGCGAAGGATTCAATAATGAATATTGAATAATATCATATTATATTATAATAAACATGCAGTAAGCAGAATTTAAGTATGGCTGCATTTGACACTTTTACATATTAAAATGACATAGTCCCAACAGTAGACCTACCAGCTGTTTTGAGTTAAGGCCATGTTTAGCCTAATTGAATAACCTGATGATGGAGAAGATATTTTCAGACCTGCCATCCTTGAAGAAATTTCGTAAGTACTACCTCAAACCAGGGAAAAAAACATTGCTCACATTGGCCTTCGTGTATGCAGCCAAAAACAGACCAAACAACAGTACCCTCCCGAATTATTGGCACCTCTGCTAAAGTTGACTAAAAACCGGTATAAAAAATAATCTGTTGGTGATTTATTGTAATCTCACAATGAAAAACATTAGGAAAAATCCAATCTTGAAGGGAGGCAAATTTATTTTGAGAAAAAGGAAAATCTCAAAGAAATACATATTTTTAACAAAAACTCTCTTACCATCCTCCATACTGTACGTGGGGGCAAGATAACCATGGGTCCTTGTCCAAGCATGTTTGTCACATTTCCAGATAATTAGAACCTTTTAATTATTGTTTTAACTGTAAATATAGGCATTTTCAACAAAGTACCTAGTTGTCATAGACATTCTCTGACTTACAAATGTCAACACACTTTCTTTTTATTTAAAATTTAGTGTCTCTTGTCTTTCCGATGTTAGAAAGTGACTAAAAGATTTAGCCTCTGTGTGACTATTTTCATACCATAGTGAAAAAGAAAGTCATGAACTACTTCTGAAAGTGCACAGGCACTCTGATTAACGTAAATAAATTGAAATTAGATAGGAAAATGCTTCTGTTTTGCATAAAAGATTTTTCAGGTGTGCCAATAATTCTGAGCAAGGTGTTTTAGTTTTAGTTAAATATTTATTTCTTTATGAGATTTTCCTTTTTCTCAAAATAAATTTGCTTCCCTTCAAGGTTGGATTTTTCCTACTTTTTTTTCATTGTGAGATTACAATAAAATCACCAACAGATTGTTTTTTATACCGGTTTTTAGTCAACTTTTAGCAGAGGTGTCAATAATTCTGGAGGGTACTGTCAATGTTGACAATCTGTTTTAAAGCCTAATCCTTATCTATGAAAATAACTGGTGTTGATGGAAAGGGACTGGATGTCTATTCTCTGGTCTCTATTCTAGCATGTCTGGTTTATTAGTACCTATTTTCAATCCATTATTATTTGATATTTCTTTTGTAAAGAAATACATCTACCCCTCATGTTATGTTCGTGTCTTTCTGCTCCTCTCGTGTCTACTGAGGCGGCAATGATCACATATTCCAACTAAAGGGGCAGGTCTCAGCAATAGGTGCGCTGTGTCAGTCTAGGCCTAGATCTCGCTTGTTTGGGCGCTAATTATCAAGAATTATGATCTATATGCTACACAGAAAACAAACAAATTAAACACCAATCACTGAGCAGGTCAAAATATTTTGCTAGGTCCACTTTCAGATTTGTTGCAAATAGCTACATTTGGCCTGGGAAAGGTCAAAAGTTTATATTTCATATTTTGCATGTCTCGTTTTTAAACAATGCACCATGGGGTGTGGCAATTCATAACATAGGGAGTGATCTGACGCATTGTCTAAAAATCGCTCTCTTACACTACCTAAAACGCATTACGCCACTGACCAAGAGAAACCTGGTCAGAAGTCCATGGCGAGTTGTTATATGTTATTTTTTAAGGAGTGCATGATCAACAGTGATAGGGGCGAGGGGCGGGTGCACAACGCACCTTCTATCCTCCACCATCCATGCAAAACATTACAAATTACACAATTTCAATGGGAAACATAATTAGAATAAAGATATTAAGAAATACATCTCATAATGAGCGGTTATTCACCATCATTTCCAAATTGGTAATGACAGAGGCAAATATAAAGCACAGCTGAAGACGCACCGTCACGAGATGTAAGCAACTCCTCTGCGGGATAACCTGTTTTTTATTCAGTCATTCGAATATTATTGGGGTAAGTATTGCTTTTTCCAGCCTATATTTTCAATGGTAACCCATCTGTGTATAACTTTTGTCGTTGACTGACACCACAGTGAAGTTAGTTTCACTTTGTCAATGAGTTCAAGTAATAGACGAGTGCAAATGCGTGCAAGCTATGGTTTTAGTAAAGCAAGGTTTAGTGGAATAACTGTTCCATACGGTCTCGCGTGATTCCTTCAAATGCCCGCTGACTATGAAAATACCGATGAGCATTTTAAAATTGAGCCACGCACTGTTATGCCATTCTCATCGGTTTAAATGATGTTACACCCAAAACACACCCATGACTGTTTAAGAAACCTAAGAACGGCTTGTTGCGTCAGCCGCCCGATGTCTGATAACGAAAACACCCCCAATGTGGACTGGACATCCCACTAAATTTAAAGGCACACTATGCAGGTTTTTTAGCTTAATATGCAAGTTTTTTAGCTTAATGTACCTTCATTTAACAGCTTCAGAGTCATTGGAATGGTTATATGACTTTTTTCGGGTTGAATGGATGCCGTCTCGCTTCCCCCTAGCGCCTGTGAGCGGAAAAACCACCCTTGCAACTGTGGACCGGCGGGCCGACGGCCTCAGTGTCAGGAAGTATAACGAGTGTAACAAATTGCTTTACTGCATTCAAATACACATACACGCCAGGCACCGGCTAGAAAAAGGTAGCAATGGAGTTTCTCAGACATTCATCATGACAGAGCCAGTGAAAAAGAAGCAAAAACCGAGAAAATAGTAAGGAAACTGCCAATACTGCATAGTTTACCTTTAAATAAGCTTTTGAAAAGTGACCATGCATTTTAGACGGCCACGATAGGGCCCTGTGAGTGGCGAGCACAATTGATTAAATTTTAATGACCACATTTAGTAAAGATACCATACATACACTTTAATTAAATGCTTTGAATATCTTACCACAGGGGTGAGTCGGACTTCCAACACCTCCTTCAGTTTGTCTTTTTTCCCCTCAGTGGTGCGTGAAGAGGTACGAGATGAGGACCGGCGTGAAGTTCTGGCTGGTGAGCGAGAGCGGCTACGACGCCGCGCTGGAGAGCGAGAGCGAGAGCGTCCAGATATCTGCCGGAACGAGGCGTAGCTCTACACAACAGATAAAGTAAATCAATTACTCACAATTACATTAAATACATTTTGTTTTTGATCCTGACAGTAGGTCATGAAAGCTCTGTTCATCATACCTTGATATCACTCTCCTTCAGCTCCAACTCTGTGCCATCTTTGTAGATGACTGTGTACAGCTGAGTATCTGTATCATGGCTCAGTACTTTCACCTCATAGTAGAGACTACTGCCAGGCCAACGACCCATCACAGTGTCCCCACTCTGAAATTTGCTTGGCATCCTTACCTGTTAGGTCAAAGACAAAGTGGTTATCTATCCATCAATCAATCAATCAATCCCCGAAGACTACATCAGAATGCATCCGATGCCATTCACATTTTCTGATAGGGCTGCACCATGAGTAGGTTACGGGTACGCAGGCAAGTCATGCTTCTCTGTTTTTCTTTTTTGTTTAGGATTTTTCATAGGCCTATTTTTTATGTAATCTTGTGTTCCATTTTTGTATCAGGTCATGTTCACAAATATTTTCATCATTGATGGATTTTTTTTGTGTGTGTGTGAAATGAAGAAATTATTTTTCATTTAATTATTTTTGGACAACATAGCCTAGTTTAAAGCACCCTTAACAGTTTATTTACCTTAACATAACATTTCCAAAATCATTTTGATGGCACATAACCTCATAACGTGACGAACGGCACTTCGATTGTCTGAGTGTGATTGTCTATAGACGATCACCGACCTAGCAACTTTGTGTGTTCGGGTAGGAACACTGCCATCCCCTCCCCCCTCCAAAATTTAAATGGAAAGGAGCTGCTATACTACAGGAATTTTGAGATCTCTTTCTACAGACTACTGTTCCTATTCCTTCTATATTATAACAGTTATGTTCATACTTTGTTGCAAAAGTCGCATATTTAGTTAGTTTATCATTGCGCTTCTCTGGGGACCCCGAGAGCAAATCTTGTTAAGTGCTGCGTTTAGGCTGTATACAATATTACAGTTGTACTATATGACGCTTCTCTATGTTAATTCTAGTAGGTTAAAGGCAACACCTTGAAATAATTGATATTTATGCCCTTTGGTGTTACCCAGTTAGTCAAAAAACATTGGATACAAATTTGCTTTACAGATACAAATCCTACAGTGACTAATGCATTTCTGTAACTGTAGGATAATTTGTAGCTGTAAAACCGATCCATACCCGTAGAATAGATTTGTAAGTGTAGGTGCAAATTCAAACTAATGATGGCCTAAGCCTAACAACGGGGGAGCGAGTATATTTTCTTGGCTGCCATCAGTGCTATAAGCTACATATTGCATGATTGCTAAAACTAAACAATGCTTTTCATAACTTATTATATTATATGCTGCTTCAGAATGCTGCATGAAGTTCCATTAAAATGAATATGCCTTCCCACTGTTCTGACTGTTCTGACAACAGCAAAAATATACTGACAACCGTTTTTGTGCATGATTCACATCTTTCATAATCATTCTTTGAGTAGACCTTGTTCGTTCGCTATCACAGTGGAACTAGACTGAAAGTGAAAGTCAGCAAGTAATATGTTTCTATGCATTAGCTGAAACTTTCATGTTCTATGTGTGGCGAACTATGTTTTCTCAGAGAAATGCATTCTATAATACCATCCAAAAACCTACTGCAGCAGAAATGCATTAGCGTGTTAGTCCTGTAGTCAAACTGTAGGTCTGTCCTCTTAGAAGTACTTCTAGGTTTATTGGTCTAAAAGTAGTAACAATGGCCTTACACACACACACGCGACACAAAGCCTCTGTGATGTCAGCGAAATTCAAAGGGATGAGCTGGGCTCCTGACAAAACTGCTGACAGACCTAACAAGCATTATGCCACGATGTCGCTGATGTTAAATTGTGAAGGGATTTTTCATATGTTGTAATAGAGTGTGCCAGTGACTTCCGTTTTACTTCCGCTACAAGGGACCTGTCTTTAAAAAAAATATGAACGAGAGTTAATGGAGAGATAACAATTATTTTTTGGTCCAGTTTGAATTGTGCCACGAATTTCACATATGATGTGTGTGAATTTAAAAGATAAATTTTCACGTCAAGAAAGTACTGTTGTTCGATAGACTTCAAAAGTTATGTTGGTTTTGTACCAATCCGCTCAGTGGACTACATCTCTCGTCTCGAACGATGTACGTCACCAACGTAATGAAACGATAAGATTAGAAGCTAGCTGATAGCTGTTATGCTAGTTAACGGTTGCATCTTGCTGCCTGCTGTCACTTAACAGTATGTAATGTACAGTCTATGGACGAATACAACTTACCTGATGTGTTTAATCCTCTGACTCATGGTATTTTCATCGGCAAGGAAAGCCCAATTAAGACCTGTTGCTGGTATGCTTGTACATCTAGTGTGGCTGTGAATGAGCTAACGTCACTAGCGCGACTGATGGGTTTGTAGTCGTTGGAATTACGATCTTTCACAATGTTGTAATTCAATAGTTACGAAACAAACTGCAAATGTCTTTACATGAAAATTTGTCTTTAAAATTGACAAACATCATATGGGTAATTCAAGGCACAAGTCAACCGGGACCAGAAAATCATTTATTTTTCGCCATAGACTGGCGTTCAAAATTTTTTGAAAGATAGGTCCCATGGAGGCAAGTGGAAGTGGCGTCACTTGCACACTCTATATTATGATTTTAATCTCACCACATAAACAGGAAATGTGTCAAGACACAGTGCATTGAATGAATGGTCTGAAACTTCTCAGTTTAATAGATATTATGATTATGATGATATCCAGACACCCAATGGGCCTGCCTGACATAGCGCCACCACCTGGCCAAGCAGGAAATGTGCCAGAAATGGACAATGCCTTAAGCCCCAACCTTTTATGTACCATGGACCGGTTTGATTCCTATTTTTTTTTCACGGACCGGGGGGGGTTGGGTTGGGGGTTCAGGGGTTTCATGTTCCATATGTGTTGTGCATGCATTACTTGAAAAGAACTAGCTCCAGTTATGTATGAACAGTGAAGGTAACGATCTCTTGTGAAAAACGTGAACTTGAAGAAGTGAAAATTGAACAATATGAACTATGAATATTGAATAACTTGAAGCTACATCTATAAGTGTGAACATGCTTAACAAAATATGGGAACAAAACGTGCATTACGAATATAATCAGTGGGAGCCCTGCTTGTTTCCCTGCAACAAGAAGCTTCCATCTGGGGGTGATGGAAGACAGTGACACCCTCAGTGTGTTTGAAATGTCCAGTCGATTGCGCAATTTGGTCTTAGTTGCAGTCATTGCCGAAAACCCGGCCTCGCATACCGGTAGATACGTGGTGGGAAACGTTTTCAGCGCTTTTACGGCTATCTCGGGATATTCTGCTTTGGTTTTGATCCAAAATCCCGCCAGAGGTTTCCTTATACACACTCTTAAGCAATTTCGATCAACTGCTCTTCCTCCTGCGCTGACAAGTTAGGACTATTTGGGATATTGACAAATGGGTTGCGGACCCACTCATTGGTTTGCCGTGGATCTTTGGAGGATGGGAAGTAACGCTCAAACTCATTTGAAAGCGCAACAAGGTGATTGCGCACCAGCTGCGAGAGAAAGGGCCCTGCCTCAGTCTCTCCCAAAACCCACTACTGTTTGGAACATATCAAATACACGGTCCACTCGTCGTCCCCACAAATCAAGCTTGGCTTTAAATGCAGCGACTTTATCTGCCAGTTTAAAGACAGTCGTCATTCTCCCCTGGAGTGACAGGTTCAGGTCATTAAGCAACCCGAATATGTCACACAGGTAAGCGAGTTTTGACACCCAGTCCTCATCACTAAAATGTGCAGCTAACGGTGACTTTTTTTCTGTAAGAAATCTCTGCAGCGGCTCTCGCAACTCAAACACTCTGGCCAGTACACCAGTGACCTGCTAAAGATGCTTGTTTTTTGTTGTTGCTCATTCTAGCAGTTTAGTTAACTTCGTGTGACACTACCGTTCGCCAAGAACTGATCAAATGAAGTGAGCTGACCTGAGGCTGCGCAGCGCTGAAGGCAATAAGTAAGTGTTGAAGGCGGGACAGACAGACGTAAGAAAATAGACCTTGCAAAATGCAAACATGCGTGCAATCAAACAACTGCATATAGGCCTATGCCATGTAAAAACGTGACATTATTGCGAATTAAATTTAGTTTAGTTTGCATGCATTTTTTTTTTTAAACTCATGTCGTAGGCTACGGCCCGGTTAGGAATGTCGGCCCGGTGGTTGGGGACCGCTGCCTTAAGCGATTGATCTGAAACTTTATAAAATATTGGATATCATTATTGTGATGATATTTGTGTAATTCACATGCCTAGCATAGCGCCACCATCTGGCCAAGCAGGAAATGTGCCAGAAATTGATTGAAACTGATTAATTTGAAACTTTACAAAATGTAAGATATCATTATTGTGATGATATTCACATGCATCACAAACACACACACACATAATAAACACTGACCTGCCTGTACATTGCAGACATAGAAAAGATCTGGGGCCTGTACTACGAAGGGAGCTTAACCTACCCAGATGTAACCCAGGGTTACTTTGTTGAACCGGGGTTGACAAAACCTGGTTATCTTAAGTGGTGTTAATCGGTACTACGACGCTGATTATGAAGTTGATTTGTTGAGCCGGGGTTAACCTAATTGGAGTTGGTGCGCGTTCACATAAAAGGGGCGGGTTGCAGCGCAAGTCACCACTTTCAATGATGACGCGATCACCTTATTTTACGGATGAGGAATGCACAATTATTATGCCAAATTATGAGGAATTAAAACCCACTCTACGACAAAAATCAAATACGTCGGCAGTGAACAAAGCAAGGCAAGGCTGTTGGCAACTTATTGCAGATCGGGTAGCCTAAATGCCTAAAAGTAAAGTTTTATTTCCACATGTTCTTCAAATAATGTGTTACTGAGGAATAATAGCTTGCGGAAGCACAATTCAGAAGTGGGCATATTACAGTAAGAAGGATAATTGAATGTTTAAGTAGCCCCCATTGACTGATTTAGTGTATGCCTAATCCTGTGAACATTTCAGATGCAACACCATTGCATTCGGTCGGATTCTGGTGCTGTGGAAATGTGTAGCCTTTATGTGCAGGGTACATGAATATGACATTCAATTCAACAAGTTTGTTAAAATTGTGCGCTCTATGTGTGAGCCTATGGATCATCCAGGTATGCCGACATTGTCTCGAATTGTTAGTGGAGGGGTGGTACTTATAAAGGGTGTGGTTAACGGAAACCTCGGGTTAACCAAGAGACAACCTGCTCGGAGCAGGTTTGAGATGCTCCGAGCAGGTTATCGGTTAAAACATATCCACCTTTCGTAGTACGGGTTAATCGGGAAGTTACGCCACACGTGATCAAGTTACTCTCGAAGTTACCCAGATAAGCCAGTAACCCCGCTTCGTAGTACAGGCCCCTGCACCAATATGCACCTCACGCATGCACACAATAACACTGACCTGCCTGTACATTGCAAACATAGGAAAGATCTGCACACACACAGAGACAGAGACAGAGACAGAGACACAGAGAGACACAGAGACAGAGACAGAGACAGAGAGAGAGAGAGAGAGAGAGAGAGAGAGAGAGACACTGATATGTACACAGCAGTCTGCAAGTGTGCAAAATAGCGACATAACCACCACCACGTTGATTTTCAATCGAAGTTAGTCGTGTTAGAAACCTAACGTCAAATTTGAGGCATGTTAAGAGTTGGCCTTGAATCTACTATGCTTTTTAGTTAACGCCATATTAGGTTAAAATGTGTGAAATGGCAAAGTGAAACATTTTCTTGTCTAAGTTTAATCTTGATAGCGAAAATGTTGCCAATGTAACCTAAGTAAGCACCTCTCTTTCTCCCTCCCTCTTAAACACGTCCCTGTTCCATACGTTACAGCCTAGCTAACAACAGTAAGTAGGCCTAGCTAACTGCCAGCAATCAGCATAGAAAAGTAGCTTATTTCACGTTAGGCTTATGTACTGTATAATATGATATAGCATTGATGGCCCTAAACCCTCCTAAAACCCATTGCGCTGTCGCGCTTGTCAAAGTTTGGCAGTGACGTCGGTGGCAGCGTTTGATTGATTGATTAGTTCACTTTTTCAACATTATTGGTTCCCTGGAGATGTGACAGGTCAGGACAGGTGTAAGTTGAACTGTTTAAATATATTTTCATGATTTGATGTAGCTTAGGCTACCTAATATTTGAGGTATAATGAAAAAAATAATAGGTTATTTTATAATAGGTCTAGTTGAAATACATTTATTTTTATTCGTAGCCTATACATTTCATCTTATTCTATAAACCGTTCAGATGTAGGCTATGTGGCTTGAATGAATGCAATGTCTATTTGTTTGTTACAAATAAAACTCCAGCAGTTCATAACTAGCCTATTGTAGCTTATTTTAAAATGAAAACATGGGTAAATCATCATGAATTTCAATGATTTGGCTATGACTTGACTTTGACTTGCTTGACCCAAGCTATGACTTGACTTGACTTGCTTGACCCAAGCTATGACTTGACTTGACTTGCTTGACCCAAGCTATGACTTGACTTGACTTGCTTGACTGTCATAAAAAATGACTTGGACTTGCTTGAGACTTGAAGGTTAAGACTTGAGACTTGCTTGTGACTTGCACATGTGTGACTTACTCCCACCTCTGGTACACACACATCGTGAGAGACACACACATGCATACGGGTCAATGACGTGACGTCTAGATTTTCTGTCCAACAGCATTTTTTAAGTTTATAAAAGGTTTGAATGCCTGAAGACACACCATATGTGGGAGCACTCCCATATTTGTAACCACTTTACCTTTTGAAAAATCTTTAGGTATTTTTAATTTTTCTCTTATGTGAAGTATCAAAATATCATGTGGTGCGACTGTCCGACCATGACTGCTGTTCGGGAAACTTCTTTAAAATTACACTGAATCTATTCAAATGTGCTTTCTGCTCTATCTGGCATTTTTTCAAAAGTGTTTTGTAGCTCTGTAGAAAATGACACAGCATTTTTTATTTTTATGTCCATCCTATTATACAAACAAACTTTGTCCGAAGATGTCAACTTAATCAAATATCATCTGGTGCAACCATCAAGAAACTGCCATTTTGAGACTTTTATTTTAAAATTAATTCAAAGATCTTAAGTTGCATTCATAAACTAGTTTGCCAGGCACCCATTGGGGCAGCAAACAAGTTTGTAATTATCTCTTATATTTGGAAAAAAAATAGCTTAAATAACAGCTGGCAAGAAGTTGCCAAATTTGGACGTCATGTGGTATGACCTCAACAATACAATAAATATTAATTTATTTGTTCAAATTTATTTTTTGATTAGAAATGAATTAGTGACCTTTTAGAGGAATCAAGTTTGTTATGAGTAGGTGGTCAATTTTGTGCCTGTAAATTTGATCTCAAGTTGAAAATGTCATGTGGTGCGACTATTACAAAATGCTTTTTTGTGTGGTTTTACATTTAATTTAGGATTTATATGCCTATGCAATTTATTTTAGTGTTATATGGAATCAATTTGTATACATTCAGAGTACATTTTCAAAGATATCAGAAAAAAACGTTTACATTTACTCTTGGTACATTATAATGACAAAAATGTAAATAAAAATCATTTTACATGTAAGTTTACTTTGGTAAATGTACATTTATTAATCATTTATCCCTCCCACTGTGTTCTGTTCAGCAAGAAAGATATATTTCACTTATTATCAACATCATAAAAATAGGCTATCACTATGTATGTGGCGGGGAGGGGCGTTAACACTGTAATATAGGATTTTATTACCATTATTTTTGTTTCACATTATTTTATTTTTTTTATTTGTTATATTATTAGTGATGATTGGGCAACATCATCACATTTGTTTAATCATCTTTTTTTGTTTAAGTTTGTTTGCTCTGAAAACTTCCCCATTTCATTTCTGTATCACTCACTCTCTCTCTCTCTCTCTCTCTCTCTCTCTCTCTCTCTCTCTCTCCTCTCTCTCTCTCTCTCTCTCACACACACACACACATACACACAATCTCTCTCTCTCTCTCTCTCTCTCACACACACACATACACACAGACACACACTCACTCTCTCTCTCTATCTCTATCTGTTAAACACTAGGCCTATTACTCTCTTCATCGCTGTATCTATCACAATATATCTATCACGCTAACTATCCCACTAACACACTATCAATCACAGATCACTATCTATCACACAATCATGCTATCTATCACACTATTAATCTATCACACTACCTATCTATCATACTATCTATCTATCTTTATCCATCATCTGTCTGTCTTCTAGCCTCCCCATCTAGTTAGCCTAACTTCTATGTCTCACTCTTTTACTCAAAAAAGCTTTCATTCTGCCATTGTTAGTCTGTCTGTCTGTCTATCTTTTAATATCTCTTCCTTTCCATCCAACCCTGCACTTTTGTCTATCTTAATATCTTCTCCTGCCCCATCTCTTAAAATCATCTGCTAAATCCCATTCACTTTACGTCCTGAATTTCTTCTGTTTATCCCCTCGATCTCTCACACGCTTTTACCTCCTTTTCTCCCTTAAGCTGTCTACACTTATTTGTTTCTTTCTATGTGTGTTTGTTTTCATCACCTTCTATATTTCAAATGCCCTCACAAAGCTTATCTTTTTATACCTTTACCAATATATGGACATGTTCAACATCATTAGCAACTTAAAAATCTTTTACTTTGTGTAAAACTTATTTTTTATTTAATTGTTTTTTTTTGCTTTGCAAGCACTATATTACCCTCATGAAATGAAAATATAACAGTTCTTTGAACTCTCTACTTATATTTTTAACAATATGAGATCCTTGAGTCATTTGGTGCGACCACTAATCATGTGGTGCAACCAATAATAGCAATAACGGTGTTAAATTCAAAATGAAAAATAAAATTTCTGTGGTTAAATTATTAATCAGTCATATAGTATGTTTAAGTCAATGCTATTTTTCAGACTTTTCCATCAGTTTTATAAAACTTACAGGAAAAATAAGGGTTCTAAATGTATTTTATAAGGTGACAATGACAGAATAGAACAAAAATATCAGTCCAATATTCACAAAAAGTAAAGAAATGTAAATACTTTGTTTCTAAACAGTTCATATTATTAAGAACTTGTAAACAAACTTTTAAGCATGTTAAGGAAATACATTTAATTTAAAGATAATCTATGGTCGCACCACATGACATTTTTTAAGGCCGCAACCAATTCATTCTCATGAAAAAACACTAAAATCACATTACTTGAAATTTTAATATGGATTTTCATATACCCAACATTCTTAATGTTTGAACAATTGAAACAGAAATTCTTATTTTTAGAATTTTAAATTTGGCCTGTTGAAAAACCTTATCCGTCATTGACCCATACACACAGAGACAGACACACATGCAGACATTAGTAGAAATATAGCTGCAAGCAGCAATGAGGGGGCCAAGCAGATAAGCAGGAGTTGGGATTGGATTGGACATACCAAGTTTGGTTTAAATCGGTGAAAGTGTTGATAATTATAGCACCCCTAGTGGTGAAAGCACACCAAATTAATTGTGCATCCTCAGGATCTATTCCCAAGTCCACATACCAAGTTTGGTTGCGATAGGTGAAAGTGTTGCTAATCATAGAGCCCCTAGTGGTCAAATGTCACCAAATTTATTGTGGGTCCTAAGGATGTGTTTACGAATCAACGTATCAAGTTTGGTGTCAATACGTAAAAGTCTTCCTAATTATAGCGCCCCTAGTGGTCAAAGTATACCAAATGTATAGTGTCCCCTCAGGATCGGGTCCCGAGTCCATGTAGCAAGTTTGGTTTTGATAGATAAAGGCGTTGCTGAGATATGAGCTAATTTCGTGTATCTCTAGCGCCCCCCTAGTGGTCGAAGGTCACCAAATGTATTGTGTGTCCTCAGGATGGGATCCCAAGTCCATATACCAAGTTTGGTTTCTATATGTGAAAGCATTGCAGAGATATGACTCTACTTTATGTGATTATAGCACCCCCTAGTGGTCAAAAGACTCCAAATGTATTTTGTATCTTCAGAATGGGGTCTCAAGTCCATGTACCAAGTTTGGTTTCACTATGTGTAAGCATTGCTGAGATATGAGCCTACTTCCTGTGATTATAGCGCCACACAGTGGTCAAAATTTACCAAATTTCTTGAGCCTCCTCCGAATTGGGTTCTGAGCCCATGTAACAAGTTTGGTTTTGATACGTGAAAGTATTACTGAGATATCCCTTCACTTCCTGTTTGGTGGCTTCGCCGCCAATTTTGATTGATTGTTACGGGCGAACGGTTTTAGACAGACAAAAAGGGATAACTTTTTTGAGGCTTGGACTGAAGATTATGTGTGTCAAGTTTGGTGTCAATCGGACAAACTTTGTGACCTGTGAAAACTTTTAGGTGTTATTTATTAAATCCAATATGGCGGCCGAATCAATTAGGATGACATCACAGTTTTGCTTGGGTCAGCCTAAGGACCTCCGACTGTATTAACAGACCCCACTAGTACATTTTAATTCCAAACACAACAGCAGCTACAGGCCAAAACACATTGTTCCTAATTGCAGCGCCCCCTAGAGGTCAAAGGTCACTAAAGTATTTGAACATCCTCCTGATGGAGTCTTGAGTCTACGTACTAAGTTTGGTTATGATACATGAAATGGTTGCGGAGATATGAGCTCACTTCCTGTTTGGCGGCTTCGCCACAAATTTCGATTGGCTGCTACGGGAAAACGCTTCAGTCAATTGTTATGGAAATCAAAGCACTGATAAGGCATGGTCTGAAGATGGTCTTTGCCAATTTTGGTGAGGATCCGATGAAATTTGTGACCTAGGGAAATTTGATAGTGGTTTTGATTAAATCCAATATGGCGGCCAAATCAATTATGTTGATGTCATGAATTGCCATCTGTCGACATAAGGATCTTCCACAGTATTACCAGTATTACCAGACACCACATTGTAATTCTAGGCACAACAGCAGCTACAGTCCAAAAGGCATGTTACTGATTTACAGCGCCCCCTAGAGGTCAAAGGGAGCGTCCTCCTGATGGGGTCATGAGTCCATATACCAAGTTTGGATTTGATGACTGCAAGGGTTGCTGAGATATGAGCTCACTTCCTGTTTGGCGGCTTCGCCGCAAATTTTGATTGGCTGTTACGGGCGAACGGTAATACTTCCGAAGACGAAAAGTGATAACTTTTGTGAGGCTTGGTCTGAAGATGATCTGTGTAAAATTTGGTGGGAATCAGAGAAAGTATGTGACCCCTGATACATTTTAAGTGTTTTTGATGAAATCCAAAATGGCGGAAAATCCATCATGGCGGAAAATGACGTCATAGGGTGCGTTGAACTCGGCTTGGTCCAAGGATTCCAACGATACCTGACTTTTGAAAATTGGACCTACGGGCTTCGCTGCTTGGCCCCCAAATATCATACTAATGATATTTATGTATTAGGCTACTGTGTATTTTACAAAATAAGTAGGAAAAGGCCAAACAAATAAGATTAATATTTCAGCACAGCAGTCAAGGCAACGGCATAGTCATTGCGTGGAGTCAACGCAGAAGCATGAAACAGCCGGCAAACATGAAGGGGGATAATACCGCCCGCCCGGCCCTTGAGTCAAAAAGTTTGGACACCCCTGCCCTTAACTGATTGATCTGAAACTTTATAAAAATATAAATATCATTTTCCATGCCTAACATAGCACCACCATCTGGCCAACCAAAACGTGTATCAGAAATGTTCTTTGCTTAAAATGAATGGTCTGAAATTTCTCAGGTTAATATTATGATTATGATGACACCCAATGGGCCTGCCTTGCGTTGCGCCCCCACCTGGCCACACAAGTAAATGTGCCAGAAAAAAGCATGCAAAAACAAATAGCACACGCATCAAATACATTTCACAAAGGCAACACGTCAGTACTTTGTTGGATTCCGAAATGTCACGGGTTGTGGCCCGCAGGTGCTCGGGCCCGCCATTGCTGCTTGCGGCTATATTTTCATTTAATATTTTCATCATATGGCTCTTAATGAGAAAAAAAATAATATTTTGGTCTTTGGTATTTACCAACAATCCATTCAAATGTACAACGTTAACAAACAATAAACAACCACGTAATATACCCATAGACAGTAAAAGAAAGGCGTAGCTTTTCCCATTAGCTGCTAACGTCATTAGCGCACAGGACAACATGAGATTCCTCATCAACATGAGACTATCCATTTGTGAATAGTATTGAATAGCCTGTTAGCTAATGTTAGCGATCAGTTTTCTACAAAGCCTGTAACGTGAACGTGCATCTAGAGTTGAAGTTTGAGTTAACGTTATGTTATTTATTTATCATCACAGACTGGAATGATAATTAAACAATTAAGTTACAACAGTGTGTCCTTTTCCGCGCCCCATGCTGCTAACTACAACGTTATTAAATTAAGCAAGCAGTAGTGCTAACGTGTAGAAGCTACATATAGTTCTGAAAGCTGAGGGTAATGTTAACGTACTCTTTAGAAATGACGTTAATGTTACTGCCATAAAAGCCTGAGGAAAATAACAATTCAAAACAAGATGCTGACCATTGATATCATTAGCTAGTGCTATTATCCACGCAGCTTTGAGTTAACGTAGCATAACATTTCGTCAACGTTAACTTCACGTTCAGGTTACGTCAAAACATTGGACTGTTGAAACATTGCCGTTGTATATCTGATAAATGTTTAGAACATCGTCTCTTTCTGGCAAGTTAGCCTGGTTATACCAACTAGCATGATGGAGAGCATAAAAATAACCAGTCCTAATTGTTCTTTTGTGAACAAATGATTGTATTCCATGACATGTATTCGCTGCTCGTGCGTTGCTTTACGTTAACGTCAACTCACATGTTAGCATAGCGCCCAACAGTGGAAAAAAAGATCCGTGTTAACGTCAAACCCCCATCGCTTGAAGTTTTCCTAAGAATGATATTTACATTTTGGACCATTCAACTGTTTCACTAAACAAACAAACATTAACACGCTTACCTGATGTACAAGTGTGTAGCTGTTAATAAGTAGAGGGAAAAACGTAACGTTACACGACAGATTTCATTTAAGGTACTCCTAACTTAAACACAACTAACGGTAACGTTCCTCCTTGTCAGGGTAAACCTACCGGGTTGTGTGATGGCGCGAAGCTCTTTGATTGGCCCTGACACTGGTCATTTTAAATTATTTGTACCCGCTGATTGGTTAATATACGATTCCAACTGAGACGTGATTGGTCTTTATGGTCGTCTTCTTGAGAGCATCACAGTCCCGCCCACAGCCGAAAAGCGGTTAGGTGCCGGAAGTAAGTGTCCCATTCATTTGACGTTTTGGAAAAATCCGTATCTAAAGAGTTTTAGAGCATGTCTTATACAGCTACGGCGTAACTCATAAGCATACAACATATATTTTCGAGTGAAAAAACGAAGAGAAAATCCAAAAAAAGTCAAAGGTACAAGAGACTGTACATATTTTCATTTCCGAGAGAAGGAACTAACTTATCCCATAAACCACCCCGCCTCACTGAATAAGGGACACGCCATTTGAACAACTTTCAACCGGCAACAGCACGCCAAAGCTTTCCTCCAAACTGTGATTGTTATATAGTAAGGTGACCAGATTTCTGAGACAAAATCCGGGGACATTTTCAGTTGAGAAGCGTAAAACGTGTAATGTTTTAATCATTGTAAACTTAAAACGGGGACACTGTCCCAGGGGCATCACTAGACTAGATCTCCACAAGCTCCCCTAGGGGGGTTCGGGGGCATGCTCCCCCGTAAGAAAATTTGGTATATTTTAACGTTTAAATGCATCAATCTGGTGCACTTTGAAAAGAAATTCAGAGGTTAGACTTAATTTTTCTTATCTATGGATGGAAATATTTGTACTGTAGCCTAAACTTCCACTTTAGAATTTTAACCATGCACACACAGTTGGAATAGTTATAATATTGCTATAATATTAATAATATCTTCTTTTTTCAAGACAGTCTGTGCTTTACCCATATCTGAGAATGTATGATGTGATAATATTTGTCTTATAGCCTAATAGGGCCTATGTGTTGTCAGTCTTATATCAAGAAAAAATAACTCACGTCTCATGCTTTTTTTTCTTTATATTTTTGTCTTAATGCCACTAGGAAGCATGCCAGTAGAAATATAGGCTATATTCATATTTGTAGGTGATTGTCTGGAATCTGCCAATATGAGAACCATTATGGTGGGATAGGCCTACTCTGGCTAAACAATTTACAAAAATGTTTGTACTGACATAAATCGTTGAGAATAGGCCTACATTATAATTTTGGCCCAAAGTTGTAGACCATGTAGAAACTTGTTGCAATTGGCCTACCGATGCTATATAGTTGTCACATAAATTCATTGTTAATTTTCTCGTGAACCATTTATCACAGCATTTTGGCGCTAATATCATTGGAAAGCTTAGATTCCGGCCGTTTACGTGATATCTGCGTATGATATGCTATCTGTGTGACGGGTTCTCCGCAATTTTAGTTTAACCTGGACTTGAGCAGCTGGCACGTTCGTGATAAATAGTTTAATAATTCCCCCGAACAAGTGGTTTCATTTCAAAGATTCTACCGCGCTGCTATTCCACCAATCGAAATAGCCTACCAGAAATATGGGCATTCTAGAACATCTGGAGGTCTGAGCTGAGCGCTTGCTTTGACTGGCTTGAGCCTGTGCGTGAAGGGTGCGCAACTGTACGTTTGGTCAGTGTTTTCTTTCTTTCTTTTATTCCAATTTCGGGTCTGTCAGTCACAGTGAAAACCGGGGACTTTTCCGGGGACAGCTCCAGCCGGGGACAGGTCACCGAAATCGGGGACTGTCCCCGGAAACCGGGGACGTCTGGTCACCCTATTATATAGTGAATCTGCAGTTAATAGCAGTTATTTCAGGAGTAATCGTGTAAATAATAGTGTTTTGGTATTGAATTTGATATTTATCATCGTGTATTTTATATCGTGTGTGTGTGAAAGCGGTTAAAGTTAACGTTAGCAACATGGTGCAGTGCTTCCTGTCAGTCAGGCTGATGCATGGAACGGTGCATGGTCTGCTCTTGGACCACCATATTCAGTTTATTAACTTGCCGTGAATTATTACACAAAATGTTCATTAAATCAGAGAATGTCTAATAAGGGGAGAACTTCCACTCTCTGAAAACTTCCGGTTTCTGAACTGGTTGCAGTTCCTGTGGTTCCAGAGGGCGCTCGCAGGCGAGTCCACCCACACTCAAAAAAATATCTTGTTGGATTTAATTAAAAATGTTTTGTCAAGTGGTTCCACGAAACTGTATTAAATAAATCTAAAGATACTATATTCTTTTCAATTGACTCAAATAAATAACATTAACTGAACAAGAGTGAATAAAGTAGATGGTAAGTAATTGAATTCCTTCATTTTTATTTAGTATTCTTACATTGAACCAACTTAATATGGCTGTGTTCAACCAACTTAATGCTGTTATGTTCAATTAATTCAGCATTCTTACATTGACTCAACTTAATACTGTCCTGTTCAATCAAAGTCACATTGTTAGGTTCAATTAATTTAAGTTAAAAAGATATCTAGCACACATCCATATTAATTTAAGTTTAAGTGATACAGTTACGTGGAACCACACTTGACAAAACTTTCTTAAGTAAACTCATCCAAAAAACAAAGTTCTTAAGTAAATCCAAAGTAAACAAGTTGAATTTGTTCTGCATAACATTTCTAAATAAAATTGAACAAATGTGTTCAAATAGCAAACAGACACACGGTCTTCAAAACAAATTTGCATTTATTTAGCTCCATTCTCATCAAACCATCAGGGACATTTTTTAGTAAAATAGAAATGCAATGAACAGAAAAATATCTCTGCTAAACACGGCATGTTTAGTTTTGTTACATTGTTAGTGATTCAACTATATCTTCTAGTGGAGGCATTGGCACCCTCATGTTTGATTGCAAAGATCCCGATGGTGGTTTTCTCCATCTGGCTCTGGGCATCAGTCAGCATCCTTTACCACAGACCAAAAAAAATACATTTAATTGATGACTTTTCAAACAAAAGTATATGTCTTTAGATATGTTTGAATTCAGTGGATTAACCTCACATCTCCCATCTCCTTTAAATTAAAGCAATGGTTCTGAGTGAATTTCACCCTTGGGTCATTTGCATGATCATTGCGAGTGCCAACCCACCCCCCCCCCAGTAGCTTTTTTCCCTTTGGTCGAAAGTTTGTAAGTAGCCTACACCAGGAGTTTATTTAAATAACACTTGCCTGAAAGCTTCTGCTGCTACCGCTACGTCAACATCACTTCCGTGATTTGTGAAAAGCCCGTAAAAGTCCTTTGCGAAATTCACACGTGTAAAGGAAAAGCTAGTGAATTCAACACTCCATAGTCATATATTGATAACTGGATGATATATGAAATTGTATTTTCAGGTCAATAAGTGTTGACCTGAAAATACAAGCATTTATCAAACTTATGCATCGCTTTCTGCCAGGACTTTTACGGGCTTTTCCCAAATCACAAAGTGACGTCGACGTATCGTTGCAGTAGGTGTTGTTTACAGACCCTTTTTGTACTACTGTAGAAGTTTGGTAATATTCCGGACATTTTAGTGGGGTAATTTACGAGATACACTTCTGGTTTCAAAAGTGCTAATGCTAAGCCATTGGGCTGAAACATAGACTGATAGTGCGAACTTGACCAATGTTCGACCAAGGGAAAAAAGCTTCTGGGGGTGTGTTTGGCTCGTGGTCATCGTGCAAATGACCCTAGGGTGAAATTCACTCCGAACCATTGCTTTAGACTCTCTGCTCTCCCAAATCCCTCTAACGTCTATGATTTCTTTTAACTCAAAAGCTAGTTAACCAAAGATTAAAACTTTGGGTGACATTTTACCAACACAGACTAGGAAGCTTTGTCTGTAAAGGGTGTATGCATGGTCAGTGACAAACAGACCAATGGTGACTTGTTCTGCTGTAACATGCATTCTGCTTTAATATGCATATAGACAGACTTAACAAAACATTACAAGCACCGAAACATGAACAAGGAAATGTCCATGGGTACTAAAATAATATAAGAAGCCATATTCATTCATACCCATCTTGCCACTAGACGTACCACTCCTACTCTCGCTGCTGTAATGCTTTACTGTTTTTTTGATATTCATTTACACTTACCAGGTATTCCTTTATGAGTTTCTCCGAGCCTTCGTACACAAGTGCTTTCAGGTTGCAAGTTCTCAACAAGCCAATGGTATGATTCTGCAAAATAGGGAAATGAACATACAACTTACATTTACAAATTAAGTATCTTAATGTTTAACATGCCTTACCATGCAACCCCCAATGTTAAATGTTAAGAGAGATTTTTGGAACGCACTGATCTTCAATGTAAATCTATTCATGGGGTTGAAACAGGCAGTACACCCCTATGTCAATGTTAACTTTCAAATTCATGTCAGCAAGGTAAGACCTTTCAAAAAAAGTTAGCAGTTGCATGGTAAGGTCCGGTAGCTCATGGCCTAATATTGGATCACAGGTTTTCAAAGTGGGAGGCACAAAACAACTTCTCACTAACCTGGTCAATGGCAGCCATGATCTCCTCCCTTCCTATGCACACACAGCAGACAGCCTGGAGCAGTTGATGTCGAGTTCTGACATTCTGACAACGTTATGAGGGGAGAGGAGATAGGAAGAACAAGTAACAATACAACCCAGCATTTGGAAATACAGAAAGAATTACAATTAGCATATGGCATGGGTGTCTGTGACCAAAGTGACCATGAGCTAACCTGTAATACTTCAATAAATGAGACCTTGATGACACTCCGGTCTTGCGCTCTTTGCACTGCCACATAAAGGCCTGTGGGGAGAAAGAGAAAGTATATCAAACTCAACAAATTTACACTAAAATGTGTAAAACTATAATAATATTAGATCACAGAATCAATTGAGAATTTTAATAAAATTGAACTAGGAAGATAACCTTTAATTAGATTGGCTTGTTTGTGATTTAATTAGTTACTTGTTTGTGATTAACAAATCATTCAAACATTGAAGAGTAGGCAGCTTCTAGCATGACAAATGTGAAATTATTTACCTCCCGAATATAGTGGTTGAGAACAAATGTGTGTGCTTAAAATTGACAAGTTCCCATGCAAGAAACTGCCATTTGCTTTCTTTAACTGATATATAAGCCGGATGAGAGCCAAGTAGCCTATGATAGCAATACAAAAATAATGACAAGTCTGATGTTCCTGCAACTGCTGTACTTGCAGCTACACGTGGCTAATGTTAGCAGCTACAGAGAGACTAGGCAAGATGGCAGAGTTTGCTACACGAACATTAAAATGATTAAAATGTTTCTTGATGGACTTTAGAGCCTGCATAATTGTTCATGACACACAAGGATAATTTGGTCAAACAGAGTGGGGTGCACCTAACAGTTACGTTTAAACATTAAACTTTTCCAATACTGATCCAACAATTAGTATTCACATAAACCCAGGCAGGGTTTGTATGGGGCTAACGATAGCTGCTATCTTATCCAGTTAAATACATGAAGTTGTCTTGACCTTGGCACTTCTATGAACATTCAATTGTGGTTTATATGAAATAACCCCATCAAGGCACCACCCCTGTCTATCTTCAGTAGGGAGTAAAACCAGAGAATGTCTAATAAGGGGAGAACTGCCACTCTCGGAAAACTTCCGGTTTCTAAACTGTTTTGAACTGGTTGCAGTTCCTTCTGTGGTTCCACATGAGGGCGCTCGTCCACGAGTGCAGAATGCATGGAGGTCTATGGAGCTGTACCCCTCAAAATCCACTTTTCTCGGGATATAATTTTTTTCCAAGTAATTTGAATATTGTTTTCGAAAGGGGAGGCAAAGAAAATACACTTGGTTGAGTATTATATTTTTTAACGTCACTTAATTGTTCTAAAAAGCCTTTCAAACGTGTCAATGACGTCATTCATTAGCACAATGCTAGCGTGTTATGGGCAACAACGACCCAACCTGTAAGAAATCAAAAGGACATAAGTACTCGTTCATTCAACTTTTGACCTATAACCCATGTTGAAGTTATACAAACTACAATCAAATCTGAGATTTGTCAACGACAATCAGGTGAAAGAGGCAAATTTAGCCGTCTAGCTCCATTGACTCCCATTCATTCTGCACTCATGGCGATCGCCCCCAGTGGAACTCTGGTGGAACTGCAACCAAAATTCGGTACAATGGGACTTAATACGGAGTGGCAAGGCTCTCCGTAGACGGGCTCTGGTAAAACTAAACTGGGAAACATGATAGAATTCTAGCCTGAGATGACTTAGCTCGCCAGCCACCATGACAGATTTAGTAGCTAACATTAGAAGCTAGCTGCTCGAGTTTAGTAACACATGTACACTATAAGATCTACTAAAATGATTATTTAAGTTGTTGTTACGACAAACTCGCTAAACTCAAAATAAAAACACAATGAACAGCAACAAATACATACCTTGCAATTACAGGATCCAAAAATGTTCCGTGAGTAAGCAAGGAAAAAATGGCGGAGCTTCACTTTCTCAACCGTCACTGGCGGAGTCCTCACCATGGTCCTCATAAGTTGTGAAATAATGCTACGGCAACTATAGAGGGACAAATTTCCTAATCTAATGCGTTTTGTTCAAGAAAGTTGTGTAGATCCAATGCAAACATGTTAAGTTAATCAGCAAAAACGCATTATTGATTTGAAATAACACAACTAACTCAATTTCACCTTAGAAACCTAATTTTGTTCTGTAAATCCTACGAAAGAGGATTTATTAAGATGAACAATAGTGAGATTTCATTTTTTTGAGTGCACACAGCAGTAGACTCCTAGGCGGATCCGCCTTCAAGTCGCCAAACCCGCGTGACTGTCGCATTCGTTTTGGTGCCGCACAGAAGATCAGCTCCGCCTCCAGGCGGCTCCGTAAATTCTACTGTCAAACAGCGGGTCCTGAGTGGACCCATGTCGGATCCGCGGGCGCGGACGCGCCTGTACTGTAACGGTTGAACATGACTGTACACCAAGAGCCGAGAAGAGTCATACTAGTGGATATTTTCTTTGCTGGGACACGGTTGCGCTGAACCCTCTCGAGTAAGTGATATTTATTAATATATTGCGACATTCACAATAGCTAAACATTGGCCTTTGTGGTTTTATACTTAAAACTTACTTATCATGTTTATTGATTATAATGACGTTATTGTTAGCTGTGATGCTCATATGAGTCTGTAGCCTATTTGATTTAAAATGGGTTAGCAATTTCGGCAGAATATGTTATGGTAGTGTGATTTAAAAAACACACATTGTTATTTAACGTTAGTCTGGTCTTGTCTGTTTTAATGTGTTGCTGTTGTCCATAGTCCATAGTGCTACTATGCTAGCGGCATACAGCTGCTAGCTAGCATGCTGCTAGGCGCAATTGCATAAGTTATTGCTAATGTCTATTATACATATATATGTTTGAGATCACGTTTGCGATGCAATCCTTGATTAAGCTGATACATTGGCACTGGTATTTCAGTCAATGATGTCAGTGAAGCACTCGTCTGCTATGAAAGCTACCTAGCTACAACTTTAGCATGTTGACTCACTGATAATGGTTTAGCCCTAGCTTCTAGCTAGCTGTGCATTAACGTTTGCATTTTGCCAAGTTTGGTCTCATACGAAACTTAACTTTAGTGTCCTTCTGCCATCTTTGTAATGAAAGCCTCGGCATTTTAATCACTGTTTAAGTCGGTTCAGACAACTAATGGGTATTGGCGTCTGTTTGTGATTTATTATGCTAACGTAACTTAACTGTATGGAACTTGGTACCCATCTTCTATTTTGTTTGTTCTGCAGCGTCAACTTTTATCGGCTGGATTCTACCATCTAACGTTACGATTGCCTCTGTTGGGTTCGCTTTATGAAGATACTTTCTGGGTTGTTAAAATGTAATGTGAACACATTCCCGTAGCATTCCAAAATAGACCAGAGATGCTTGTACTATATGTATATTTGGAAATTTTGGGATTGCAATAACCATAATGATATGGTTATTTAACAGCCATCGTTTCGGGGACTCTGATGAGAGTGAAGAAGAGCCAGTAAATGGTGACCTTGCATCTCTGAGGTACCTTCCAACTCGCCTGGTATATCAGTTGAAGCCTCAAACCTAAGCCAATTGCACTGGCAAAGTAAGTAATAATCTCTTAACATTGAAATAACTAAATCATAATATTAATATTAGAGATATGGTTAACATTCTTAGTGCTAAAGACATTTCCCTCTCCTTGTATCTATTCCTCCAGCTCCACCATCTTGCCGAGTGCCAGGCAGCAGAGTCACTACCCCTCAACCTGGAGAAAACTGTTAAGGTAAAGACTGATCTCTGAAATAAAATTGAATACAGTGGCCCCATCTATATTAACACAGCAGTAGTCACTCTATTTCAAATCAACAGATTGCATCTGCATTACCATCTCAGATTTTCTGCATACTTCATACATTACATAAATCTCAGCCAAATATTTTGTCAGTTAAAACATCTGCATTCATGCAATATTGCCTGAAAAGTTCATTCATTATTATCAGATTGTATTGAAACACATTGATTTCAATGTCAATCCATTCATGGAGTTGATATAGATAGTGCATACCAAAATGTTGAAACATACAAATTCATGTCCAGTATGACCAGAGATTTGTTTTTGTTTGCCATTGTTTGGCCCTGTAGCTCTCAGCCTACCATGGTTAACAGATCACAACCATTTCTCTCCCTTAGCACCTCACCATTAGGCAGGACCGCAACACTCTTCACCACCTCAACTCCCTGCACCTGCACCCGCATTTAACATACGGAGAGTTACTCAAGGTAGGGACTGATCTCTGAAATATTAGTGAATAGAAAGGCCCCATGTGTATTATCAATGATGACTACCATTTAATACATTTTTTCCCCCTCTCGCACACCGCCCACCTCACTATGGGCCAGGAATGGCAGTCCCTCCTCAACTCCCTCCACCCCCACACCAGCCCTCAACGTGCAGCGAACAGAGGAGCTTTGTAAGTCATGTTTCTTTTTAAATTTAATCTCCTTAATACCTATCTCATATATTGTATTGTGTAAGCATACTTGGCTTTGGATGCTACATACCATAAACATAAACATATCTGTCTGTTTGATTACAGGTGCTGTGAGGAAAAACATGGTGACACGGTCAGCCACGGACGCTGAGGTCACCAAGCACGCAATTAGGTGTTTCAACTGGCGGTGGATCGGGCAACGAGGAGACGTGTTCCGCCTCCATCCACACAAATGGAGTAATAGGAGAAATAAGCATTAAACAATATTTTTATTGAACTTCTTGTCATTCACCAGTTATTCATTTTCTGATATTTTAGATGTGCATAGCACATTTCATTGAAGTTGTAGCCTATTAGATAAAATATTTCATGACTGCACTGACCTAGGCTGATAAAGCACTAAATTAGGTTTTGACCTCAAAATTCATGTAGAGTAGCCTAGGCAACGTAGGCTACTTAACAAAAACAGAATAGCTTATAACCTGTAACTTTCCATAAATGCCCATTTTATATTTCCATTGAGTAGTGATCACGTTTGTACAGTAAATTGATGTCTTGACTTAAACCTTTTCTGTTAGGTTTATTGACAGTATTGTTAAGTTAAAAATACGAGGCGATGCTAATAGTAGGCCTATCTTGCTGTAGTAGCCTAGGCTATGCCTAGTGATAGTTTTACTTTTATCCTATAGTTTATCCTACACTGTAAAAAGTTTAACGTAAAATTTACAGCAACTTGCTGGCAGCAAATAACCAGCAAGTTGCTGTATTTCACTCTACAGTACACCTACTGTATATGAAATCACAGTACCTATGCCTGATACTGTAAATGCAAACTACAGTAGTACTACCAGTGCTGTAATGTATACAGCATTGAATTGTCTACCGTATTTTTAATCACAGTACTTATGGATCATACTGTAACTAAGTACAGTAGTAATACCAGTGCTGTAATATTATATACAGTAATTTTGGGAAATTCATATCCTGCTTTATCTACAGCCAGGATAAATTTGGCTAGGCCTAGGTATGGTTTAGGCTACACAAACTTGCATAAATAACCATTGACAACTTGTTATCAGTTTGAAAAGCAAGTACATTTATTCACTTTTTTCCGTTTAGAAATTCTCGTGTGCTGCATCCTAACGTTAGACCAACGGTTGCAGTCAGCCTGATCCACCACCAGTAGCAGAGTGAAGCAGCACCTAGCAGAAATAGAAGAAGAAAAGATAAATAGTGTTAGATAACAATGTTCAACTGAAACTGAAGGCTACTTACAAGTGAAACTTTAGAATAATCATTTATATATATATACTGTATGTTTTTTGAGTTTACTGTCAAAATGCCAGGCTGAAGAAGGTGTTAGCATAACTCAGTTTCGCAAGGTATATTTAACGTTAGCCAGCTGGGTGAGCTCATTGATGATGTTTGCTTGCAGCAACAGCCATTCGCGCTGTTCGTCCGAACAACGGTTAATGATAGTCAGATGTGACTTAAAGTTAACTTATATCAATATTGCTAAAGTTCGCCTATTAAACTCACAAAACCGTACATGATTACGGGGAGTTAACGTTACATAAGTCAGCTAAACCTCCACGTTAACGTTAACCAGCAGCACATCGTCTTCAGCCTAACATTTGTGACAGTAACATACTAGCAGCTAGGCCTAGCACTACTAGTGAAATGATATGAATATAATAAACTGTAACTTACTGAGAACTAAGGTAGGCCTAATATAAATGAGACTGCCATAACGTTAACGTAACATAAAACATTACCGTTAATGCCACCGTCACAGCAACAGCAACTATGATAGCTAGCCTAACGTTAGCTGCTACTAGTTGATCCAACAAGCATGGATGAGTTGTAAGTTAGACAGTACAACGTACATAGACTGTACACATGCCCGAATTTAATGTAGTACACTTTCACAATGAAACATTAACGTTACATAAATAAATGCTTGCTTACCATTAAGGTGGAGCTGCGAACTTGTCAGAGTGCTGAACACCGTTGGTCTGACTGACTGAACTGTTGCTCAAAAATGATCTCCCGCCCGACAGTTCAAACGTCGTCGCGCGGTGCACGTTTCAATCACCACGTCAAAATTTCCCAGTAAACCATAAATCCATGACTTTTCAATATCTTTTCAAAATGATGATTTGGATGGAAAATCAACATAATATCAATGTCACCTTGCTATCTGGGAGCTTAACTTTGTATTTATGTGCAAAAAGAAAACAGAAAACCCCAACTGATTTTCCGCCATGTTTTTTCAAAATTTTCAAAAAAGTGAGGGAGGAGTCAGATTTATTACTGTGTTATGATTCGCAGCAAATTTTTATTACTGTAGTTTGACCATTTTTGACGATAATTCATAGCGAAACCACAGCAACATACTGTATTCACAAATACAGTACACATTTTCCCCAAAAACAGCAGTGATGCTGTGAAAATCACGGAATCTTGTTACAGTGTATTTAATCCTACAGCAAGAACAGAAGGAATTTTGAAAATGAGATAAACGGGTCCGAAACGGACCCGGGCCAGATGAGCCTTTATGAGTCCGTTGCGGGTCCGCGGCGGATGTATGTATCAATTTGCGGGTCCCAAACGGACCCGCCGCGGAGGTAAGGTTTTAATCGCGGATGCGGGGCGGATGCAGCGCGGAGCCACGGCGGGTCCGCGATCCGCCTTCGTAGCGGATCCGTTCCTGAGAGCATCTGGACTCCGATACGGGTCCGTTTCGCGGGTCCGTTCCGGAGGCCGTCATACATCCGCGGCGGATCCGCCGCGGAGTCCTTTTGCTGTGTGGGCAGAATGAATGGAGGTCTATGGAGCTGTACCCCTCAAAATCCACTTCTCAGGATATAATTTTTTTCAAGTAATTTGAATATTGTATTCGAAAGGGGAGGCAAAGACAATACACGTGGTTAAGTATTATATATTTTAAAGTCACTTCTTTCTAAAAAGCCTTTCAAACGTGTCAATGACGTCACTCATTAGCACAATGCTAGTGTTATGGGCAACAACGACCCAACCTGTAAGAAAACGAAAGGACATGACTCCCGGATTATTTCACTTTTGATTGTTAATCCATATCCATTTTGCGAAAAATAAAATAAAATCGGAGGGTTTCAGTTGTTAAATAGGTGAAAACAATAAATTTAGCCATGTAGCTCCATAGGACCCCATGTATTTTGGACTCGCCCGTTTGCCATCTAGGTGAACTCTGGTGAACTGCAGCCAAATTCGGTTTGTATGGGATTAATAGAGAGTGGGGAGGCTCTCCGTAGACGGGCTCTGATTAAATGCACAAAGAAGTATTCCTAGGTTAATGATTGATATGACTCTTACAGTATGAAGGCTACAGTAGCCTAACGTTAGCTATCGGAACTCCTATTACCGTCGGTCCCGTATTTCCGCAGTATTGCGTGTATGTGTCACTTAATATCCATTTCTATACAAACCAAGATGGCGGACTCCTAAAGAAACGCAACCACCCACACCATAGGTGTATCTAAATTAACTATGTACCAAAAATGTCATTTTACCGTGACTCCAAGAGCTGTAAACGGTGTTGTAAGGCTGCGTGTACACAACCGCTTGGAGCTCCAGTGGAATTTTCATTTCATGATGAGAATTCTCGGTCTAACCGCTTATGTGCCGTTGAAACGGCGTAAATAGGCGACCCATCAGGCTAGCCCTGACATTTAAAACGAGACATTGAGAACTTTGAAAAAGCACTGGTAGTTTACTTACAAGACGATTTATACAGACAGTATCTTCTCGAAGTTTAGCGTTTGCAGCCATCTTGAATTTAGTCACGATAAGTCGAGCGACGAGTAAGAATGAACAGGTATGATAAGGGATCAGATTCCAAAAATAATTCCGTGGAAATGCATGGATTCCAGTTGCTGCTACTGGAAGAAACTGTAATCCATGCATTTCCACAGAATAATTTTTGTTAAAGTTCTCAATGTCTCGTTTTAAATGTCAGGGCCCTCGGAAGTCTACCAATGAAGTGTGGAGATACATTGAGCCTCGTAAATGGTGTAAAACAGTGATTTATTTGCATGGCTATGCCGATGCCGAGGCACCACCATTGACCGTCTTGTTGGTAGCATCGGCTAACTAGCGCCAGATTTCGGAGTGCAGGGGACAAGCCGAGATGGGCTATGAGACATAACGTTCACACTCGGTATCATGTTTCAAAACACTTTAGGTCAAAATCACACCGGAATTCTCCTTTAATAGCGAGTTGCATCGCAAGTTAGCTCTGGGCAGACCTCTCAAGTCTCATGCATTGAGCGTGAGACACACGCATTTCAATGACTTCACACGCTCACACGCCACACATGGCATTTCTCACTCCGAGAAATTGTTAACTTGCCCGCACAGAAATTTCTAAGGGCTATACTGCCCTACAAAGCCAAAAGGCAGTAACTGCATTTTTGGTCGAAAATGAGTTAATGTCATTTTTGGGATATTAAAGACTTCCTTTATCATGTGGATAAATATCTATACTCAATTTGACTGTTTTTTTGAAAAAATAGAGGGTTGTGTTCACCGTAACTCCCAAAACCATACAAGCAACCATGGCAGAGAGCCACAACTGCAGTTACTGTTCTTTGGCTTTGTTCTTCGACGTACAAGTACAGTTACCATACTCTGCCTTTGGTAGCAAATATTGATTATATGTCAGTTACTGCCTTTTGCCTTTGCACGACTCCTTATTTTTAGTACATAATACAAAGGCAGAGTACAGTATCTGACAAATAAGGGTCAAAGGTCAACTTTGAGCACAAGTTTTTTTTATATACACACATTTCTTCATCAGGGCAACAATTCGCCAGATTTTCATTGCTCTACCTATAATACATTTGTGTAGACAAAACAAAAAACTTTAAAGTAATTTTTCTCAGTTTGACACTCTGGTCAGTTACTGCCTTTTGCCTTTGTAGGGCAGTATATTTTACAAACGTGTCACACAACGTTGCTGTCTGTGCGCTCATTCAGTTGCTCATTCATGCTGTTCAGTTACTAACCTATCGGCCAATCAGAAAATAGGATTTCTCAACCAATCAGGAATTAGTTTTCTTTTGATATGGGTCCGCAATGTGAAGAATGCTGGTCTGCGGAGTCGTGGAGTGAAATTAGGCCTGACAAAACCGGTACCGAAAAACAAACGTTACTGCTATCGATGTCATTAAACATGGAGCCATAGCTACAATAAAGTGGTGGTATGAGCGTTCATTCAATGCAGGCGTCTGCGTGAGAGAAACTGAAACTAATAGATAACGTTGGTACCAAAGCTCTGCTTCAACCTGTTAACCAATTATGCCTATAACAGGGTAAAATCACAACGTGCTTCACATGATATATTTTGACATCATGTCTTGAACTGAATGTATTAAGTCATTTGTATTATATTTGTCATATTGGTTGGTACAATACTTTACATTAAAACCTATTTTTTGTAGTGCAGTCTAGGTGTTGGCCAGATAAAGCAAGATTGAGAGCGCCACTGACAGTAGAAAACTTTTTTCTACTTTCAAATCTCTTCTCAATACTCCACCACCACCATCAACTACTTCACTGTCAGCAGATGACTTTGCAACATTTTTTACTGAAAAAGTTGCTAAAATAAGTGCTCAGTTTGATGCTCCTATAAGGAGGGCTTTGCCTTGTGTTAGTATGACCGCATCATTTGACTCTTTCTCTCCTCTTGATGAGGAGGCAGTCTCTCAAATGCTTCAGCGATGTCGTCCAACAACATGCCCATTAGATCCTGTCCCGTCCACTCTTATACAGTCTATCTCACCCGCTGTTCTACCAGCAGTCACACATGTATTTAATGCTTCACTCAGTTCTGGAATAGTTCCTTATTCTTTTAAACAGGCTAGGGTTACACCTCTGCTAAAGAAAAGTACACTTAATCCAACTGAGGTGAAGAACTACAGACCTGTCTCCCTTCTTCCTTTCTTGTCAAAGGTTTTGGAGAAAGTGGTCTTCAAGCAAGTTTGTGACTTTCTTCATCAGAATAATCTACTAGACCATATGCAGTCTGGTTTCAAGAGTGGTCATTCTACTGAAACTGCTCTTCTGTCTGTGACTGAAGCATTGAGAGTAGCTAAGTCCTCTGCTCAGTCATCAGTATTAATTCTACTAGATTTATCTGCAGCCTTTGATACTGTTAACCATGACATTCTCCTATCTATACTATCTGAACTGGGAATTTCTGGAAAAGCCCTTGACTGGTTTGAATCTTACCTTAAAGGGTGTTCTTTCAACGTGTCTTGGCAGGGACAGGTATCTAAGTCTCATGACCTCACCACAGGTGTGCCTCAGGGATCAGTATTAGGACCCTTGCTTTTCTCTATTTACACCACTTCCTTAGGTGATACCATTCGCTCCCATGGATTTGACTATCACTGTTATGCAGACGACACTCAACTTTACCTGTCTTTCCCACCTGATGACTCTAGTGTTTCCCACCGGATTTCTGCATGCCTTAAGGATATTTCAGCCTGGATGAAAGATCGGCACCTTCAGCTTAATCTCTCAAAAACAGAGTTTTTGGTGTTTCCAGCTAAAACAGCTATTCCCCAACAGATTAACATCCAGCTTGACTCAACTTCACTGACCCCAACTAGATCGGCACGAAACTTGGGCGTTGTAATTGATGACCGACTTAACTTCTCTGAGCATATAGCTTCTATTGCAAAATCATGTCGGTTTATGCTTTACAACATTAGGAAGATCAGACCTTATCTGACAAGATTCCACACAACTTCATGTTCAGACCATGGTCATCTCTAAACTGGACTATTGTAATTCACTATTAGTTGGCTTACCCGCTTGTGTAACAACATCATTACAGCTGATTCAGAATGCTGGAGCACGCCTGGTCTTCAATCAGCCAAAGAGGACACATGTAACTCCTCTCCTAGTTACTCTCCATTGGCTCCCTATAGTAGCCAGAATTAAATTTAAATATCTCACTTTGGCCTAAAGGACACTAACTAGATCTGCTCCTAGTTATTTTAATTCAATAATCAAGCCTTACATCCCCAACCGCCCACTGCGGTCTTCTGGTGAGCGCATGTTGTGTCGACCAGTCATGAAAACTGGGTCTAATTCCAGACTCTTTTCTTCAGTGATTCCATGTTGGTGGAATGAATTGCCCAGTGCTCTCCGTTCCTGTGGTAGTTTTGGGTCATTTAAGAGGGGTCTAAAGACATTCCTATTCAACATATACTTAGTTGTTTAAGCGCTTATGTGTTATGGTTTGTATAATGTTGTTTTATTTTAATTGGGCTGTTAATTAATTTGACATTATTGTTTATTATTGATATTCTCCTTAATGTAGTCTTAGCATGTCATTGTTTTTATATTATTGATTGAATGGACATTATTGTTTATTATTGCCTTTCCCCTTTTTTTCCATTGCTTTTTTATTAGGCTATTGATTGAATTGATATTATTGTGTACTATAACTATTCTCCTTACTATATTTGACCTACATTCTAATCTGTTCCCTGTTCAATTTTAAATATTATTATGTTGTTTTGTATTTATGTGTCGCTTTGGACAAAGGCGTCTGCTAAATCCATAACCATAACCATAGGTTAAGCTATATATTTCTGTAGTAGTAGCTAGTTTTTGGCCATGAAATATGCCAGGGAGATGGGCCAGATGAACTACTTCATGAACGGATCCTAAACGTATCCGGGACGGATGATTAGCGGGTCCGAAATGATTCCGCTGCGGATGCCTCTAATATGACCGGGTCCAAAACGGACCCGGAGCGGATCTGTGGCTCATTCGCGGATCCAAAGCGAAACCGGGGCGGATGTACCCAGACAGCATTTACATCTGTGCCAGATCCGTTTTTGAATCAGCAGATTCGCGCAGCAGTCGCACTCACTATGCGGATCTGCACCAACTTTGCGCCAGACTTGTCTGTAGCTTCAGACTGTGACAGTCCATCCAGCGGGTGCGGCGCCTATCCGGGGCAGCTTCGCAGACCAGACGCGCCACAACTGAATTGAGTCCGCCCGGCGGGTGTGGGCCGGAGGCTTTTTATCGAAGGTCCACAAGAATTGTCGCTGTCCTCCAGTTTATGAGTTGTTGATGAGGCCTGTTGATGACGTTCAAGCAGTTTTTTTTTGTTTGTTTTTTGCGATTGCCTACCAAACTGAATATAAAGGATGCAATGCGTTGGCATACTATACTGTTATAAAATAAATAATCTTTGGATGTTGAATCTAATATTTACTCTTTGTTTCTTTGCTTTGTGTGCTTTTTGTACGTCTCACAGGAGCAGTGAGGAAGAATCGCAGGTTGATGCCTAACGTTTACTTTAGTCCAATTGGGCTAGTTTTTGCCCTGATCCTCTGACATCCGTGAACGGCGCTGCAATCACCGTCTGCTCGAAAATATTTCTCAGGACAGGTAGCCTACTCTGCGAGAGATCTGCCGCTGCCGTGACCAAGGAACTGCTGTTGACCTGCGAGCTGCCATGCTAGCGGCCTGCTGCACTCTGGATTGAGTAGCCTAGCTAACGTCGAAGAACTCTCACAAAACAACAAACTGTCGCTGTCAAAGTCCTCCGAGCTGCTGATCTGCAGGATCGCCCAACTGTGCTTTCAGTGCTCCCCAGACTGCCAGTAATCTTACATCCTCCGACACAGCTGAGCGCCGTCATCATCATCATCATTGGACATCAGCCGGTTAGATGCAACGGACTATGTTAACATGACATTTTCTTTCAGTGCGTTTGGCGGAGTTTGTTTATCAACATAAGCCAATGAAGTAGCAAAAATTAAAAGACACGCTTACATTTCACTATTGGTTTGTGTTATGTTGTAGGCCTAGGCCTAAGGTTAGCTAGCGGACACACTGTTCTCTTTTGCCTTTTTAAAATAAAAAACTATTTTGAAAATTACAAATTGTGTGGGTATTTGTGTGGGTCTTAATTGTCTGATAGCTTAAATATAAATCACAAACAAGGGCCAGATGAGCCCCAGATGTAGAATATGAGTCTGGGCCAGATCCGCACCAAATGCCATGGCAATTTAACTGTACTGGGCCAGTTCTGGCCCAGACCTGTCTCTGATCCGTAATTCCAACCTGTTCCGGTATTGGCCCGTTGGAAGAAATGACCCTGGGGCAGGTCCGTTTAGTGGATCTGCGCCAAATGCTAATGTAGATCTTGATCAAATCTGGCCCAAATATATTTTGTTGTCTGGGTATCCATTTATGCACGGATACGCAAAGGGACCGCCGCGGTGTCTGATCGGATCTGCGAGCCGCCATCGCGGCGGATACGCCGCGGTGTGCAGGTGGACACAGTTTCGGATCCGATTTCTGGATCCGTTTCGGAGTTCACCGTACCTCCGCGACGGATGCGTTTCGTAGTCCGTTTGCTGTCTGGGCCACTACCTTGCCTCAGGGTTGTGTGAGTGTAAGCCCAGTTCTGGCTGGGCCTCCGGCCCAACAATGGCCCAGTCACTGATAACTGACACAAAGAATTTCCTCTGGCCCAGATGTGGCCCACACACTGTAAAATGACTCTCATTGTTTCTGTTGGCCCAGGTCTGGCCCACACACTGTAAAATGACTCTTATTGGAACTGTTGGCCCAGGTGTGGCCCACACACTGTGAAATGACTCTTATTGTTTCTGTTGGCCCAGGTGTGGCCCACACACTGTGAAATGACTGTCATGCATTCTGTTGGCCCAGGTCTGGCCCACACACTATATAACTGAGTGTTGGCTGGGCCTCTGGGCCTGTACTGACCCACACACTATAAAACTGATCTGACTGAGTGTTGGCTGACTGTCGGCTGGGCCTCTGGGCCTGTACTGGCCCACACACTATAAAACTGATCTGACTGTTGGCTGACTGTCGGCTGGGCCTCTGGGCCTGTACTGGCCCTCACACTATAAAACTGATCTGACTGAGTGTTGGCTGAATGTCGGCTGGGTCCCCGGGCCACATGTGGCCCATTAACTACCAAAAGTACTTGAAAATAAACACAAATCCAGAACTAGTAATTAAAAGCACAAATAAAACAAACATTTAAAAAGCTTTTACATATATACACTCAGGGCATGAAATTGGCACCCGCCCACACGCCAAATGCGGGTAACTTTTGTGATTGGCGGGTGAAACTGTCAATGTACCTGCCACGTTGGCGGGTAGCCAATAAGACAACACAACACTGAGCAAGGAGATGCACTGTCCAGATTGCCGTTTGTAGGCTCGGAGAAAGCGAGATCAAACCCATTTGCAGGGGTGGGTAATAATAATAATAATAATAATAAGCTTTATTTGTATAGCACCTTTCATACACAGAATGCAGCTCAAAGTGCTTTACATTTGAAGCATGTAACAAAATAATAGTCAGTCAGTCATTATCAATCACATTTCTTCATTGCTGGGGCCGTTTATGATCCACTCAGCAACATATCAAAAATACAGAAAATGACATGTCATAAGACTGGCAGCCTTAACCCTCTTACCCCCCACAAGCACGCCATATGGCAACTGTGGCAAGGAAAAACTCCCATATTCCAGGAAGAAACCTTGAGCAGAACCTGACTTAATAGGGGGAGCCCATCTGCTTCTGGCTGGCTGCGCCCTCCAATAGCAGCAGATGTAGAATAATCTGAAAAAGTAGTCTACAGGATAAGACGAGTTAACTAAAAGCTTTCCTGTACAGGTATGTTTTCAGATCTTTTTTAAAAATATTTACTGAACTCGCCTGCTTGATGTACAGAGGCAGGGTGTTCCATAGTTTGGGGGCATAATGGATGAAAGCATCTTCTCCACTTTGCTTGTGGAGCACTTTGTGTACGATTAAAAGATTAGAATTGGATGATCGAAGTTTCCTTTGTGGTTGATAAGATATTAAAAGCTCAGAGATATATGAAGGTGCTATGCCATTTAGAGCTTTGTAAGTAATTAACAGAACCTTAAAATCAATTCTATAGGAAATAGGGAGCCAGTGCAGTTCAGACAACACAGGGGTGATGTGTTCTCTCTTCTTAGTCTTAGTTAAAAGTCTAGCCGCAGAGTTCTGTATGAGTGCCAATTTCTTTAGATGTTTTTTGGGAAGACCAGTGAAAAGTGCATTGCAGTAGTCTAACCTGCTAGTGATAAAGGCGTGAATTCGTTTTTCTGCATCTTGTTGAGTTAAAAAGGGCCGCACTTTGGCAATCAGCGTTTTTGTTCAGTGAATCTTTTGTAAATTGCTTTACAATTACCGTCGGGCCTAGGCCTATTGCCAGGCTTGCCTCAGCTTCGGTCACGTCCTTTTACAATTTTATCATTGTAATAAAAAACGCAATTTGGCACATAATTTCAACATGCTGCTGGCCTACTAATTAATGCCTATTGTACTTTATCTTTTGCAAAAAGAAAGAAATCCTTGATAAAATAACAAGTCATTCACATTACTTTACGCACTGGTATGTCAGGGTGACACTATGACAAGCCTGTTCTGAAGACTCCCATTCATTTTGACTGCATGGGAAGAGAGCGCGTCTTTTTCAGACAGACAATTCATGATGATCGGACAAACTAGCGCCTCGATATTAAAGAAACGCCGACTCCATTAATTCCGAAAGTCCACCGCACAACAGTGCAACGTGCATGTTCACATTATAACCGCCAAACTTGCTTGCTTGCCTTCTAAGTTTTCCGACTTTTTTTCTTACCTTCTTTTTTCCGCTGTGGATGCTATTGAGCTTGTAGAAGTCATATGAGTCATATCACTCTCTGTCTCTCTTTTAAATGCCTATTCCCTGAAGGCTACAATTACTATGTGTTTGATATCGAAACAAAATAACCCAGGCAGTCTCATCTAGGATATAGCACAGGTTGAAGTCAATGTCAAGTTGGTTCTATTTACTGAGGTGAATGTGTGTGTGTGTGTGTGTGTGTGTGTGTAAACATCTTGTAGATGACTCAGAAATTACATCGGAAGAAGAAGGAGTGAATAGTGGCAAGAGGCAAGCCGAAGGCTGCTGACAAGTTGTGGTACATGAAAATTTGGTACATGAAAATTTAGCTAAAAATTGGAGAATGCAATGCAATCAAGCATTTTGGACGACGTGGAGAGACAAGCCGGCAGCAGATTAAATGCTCGAGAGAGAAAAAGATGCTGTTTTAAAAGGACGTGCAGACCGAAGCTGCAGCAAACAGGTGATATTTAGACATTTATTTCACAAAATCCAAGACTAAGAACAGACAGACTATGTAACTGGACACATTGAGGCCAAAAATATTGAGAATTCTACAGGGAATGTTGAAGACGAAGGAGTGAATAGTGGCAAGAGTCAAGCCGAAGGCTGATGACAAGGGCCCGACGGTAATTGTAAAGCAATTTACAAAAGATTCACTGAACAAAAACGCTGATGTGGTACATGAAAATGTAGCTAAAAATGTGGAGAATGCAATGCAATTTTGGACGATAGGCTATATTGGCACACAGAATAGGCTAGGCAACAGGCCGATGTGCGTTTTATTTGGAGACTGTTTTGCGAGACAGACACTGAGTTTGCTGCTGATATTCTAGGGATATAGGCTACAACATAGCCAATGTAGGACTTTAGCCTTTTAATATATTTGCTGCATTGGATCAGTCTTTCTAGAAAGAACAGGCAAGAGCTTTCTAGCCTCACGTCAGCAGCGCCGCATCCCATATAGGCTACATTAAAAACATCCCATATACATTATAAACACAGCAGATGGTGGGCGGGTGAAAATTGGTCAAAAAACTTTGCTGATGGATGGATTAAGTTTTGCTATGCAGTTATGGTTGAAATAATAGCCCATCAGCGCATCTCTAGTGTGTGTGCCTCTCTCTCGCTCAGAGGGGAGGGGGAGGCTGAGGGGTCGATCAAGCATGGATTCTAAACTCTGTGGTGGATAGGATCTACAATTAGGTGTTAATTAATATTACTACCTAGGTCGAAGTACTCCCAAGTGCTATTGCGCCAGACATTGTAGTTCTCCTGTTTATTCGCTCGGAAAATCGTCACGTTTTATCTTGTGTGCCCTAACATTTTTAATCAACTACTTGTGCAACTGTATTTAAGTAGGGAAAACGTGGATGTGTTTGATTAATGCCATCTTACTCTCTCTACGGCCACGGCAGAGCCCGCTAGCATAGCAACATGCTAACATATTCTCGCCGCGCACCAGAGCGTTTGAGTGCACATACCGACGCGGGAGAGGTACGACTCAACTCGTGAAAGTTAAGGTAAGAACATATACTACTGATTTTGGGTGGCGTGTTCCTTTAAGGTGTTTTGTGTTTACCCTCACCATGCCTCGCAGTCGCACCATGCGTGTGTGTGAAAAAAGTCCCGTCTGAAACACTGTTGCGCGGCGCAGCATTCCAAACGTTGTGTATGGCGGTATATTAAAAATTCATATCATAACGAAAATAAACACCGGTATACGGTGTGAACTGGTATACCGCCCAGCACTACAGTGTAGCCTCTTGCTTTAGTGTTATCGTTTACTTTGAGAAGGTCACCAGGTCCCCCTGGTTGAAAAATATCCCAAAAGAATACTTTTCTAACCCCCACAATTGAAATGGTACGGAGCCCTCCGGGTGACATGGGGAAAAAAAACATGGGTTAGAAAAAAAAAAAAAAAAAAAGTGGGAAAAAAAAAACATGAAGAAGAAAAAAAAAACGATGCACTTTTGCGGGATCTCATTGCGGGATCTCGCAAAGTTTTGCGAGATCTCGCAAAAAGTTTTGCGAGATCTCGCAAAACTTTTGCGAGATCCCGCAAAAGTTTTGCGAGATCTCGCAAAACTTTTTTTCTACTTTTGGAACTTGCTGGGCTTCCTACTTGACCCCAATAGGCCCACAAACCACTACCGCCAGATGGCAATCGTATCATGATACTCTGATTGCTCTATCACTGTTGCGTGTTGTGGGTTTTCTGGACACATTACATAGGCCTATGACAAGGGAGGGAGAGGGAGACACCTGAGTGCAGACACGCACACACAGCAGGCTACAATAAATTGCCTAACAGACAGCAGCCTAATTTCGAGGTATCACCAGGGTGCGATTTGTAGGGGGGGATGGTGAGGATTTCCCCAACTCTGGTTTTCCTATCCCTACCTCTGCTAAATTATTTTTATCTCTGGTGGGGACAAGGATTAAACCCCTTGATAGCGATGAATGCAACTTAACTGCTAGCCTACTTAAACTCTTGAAATCTAGCGATCTTCAGTGTCAATACATCAGAGTAGGCTATTCAGTAGCATTCGGGCAGACGACATTTCTGAACGTCATCGAACACAAAAACATTGTAACATTTTCAGTCCCTCTCAACATTTTAGTGCGGGAACTTCCGCAGGGAAAACAGCGCTGAACCAAACATGAAACGCGCTCAGAGCAGCATATCGTCTTACTTTAAACACCTAGTAGTTTGCGGAGGACGAACGAGAAAGCACTCGTTTGATAAATCAGCCAGTAGGCTAGGCCTAGTAGACAAATAACTTACAGAAATAATCTGTACAGCAAAAACAAATGTTGGTGGCGGGTATTTAAACTATCTAGCGGGTGTTTTAACAGCTGCAAGAAATAGAAGCTTATGGCCCATATATTCTGGTTCGTAAATTATTTTCATAAAACTTCAAGTTGCCCTATAACTTCTCTCCAAACTCTTCACTGCACTGTAGCCAATTAACTGACAGTATGATAGTAAGCTATTTATTTTCTGTAGGCTTCAATAAACACATTTATTTTTTCAACTTTTACAATATTACGCACTTGGCTACTGAACGCAAATCTGCAGGAGAGAGAATGCACGCAGCCTACGCAGCGTGTAGCGCAATGTGTAGGCTATTTGTATACCAACTAACACTGTTAGCCAATTCACTAACTCAAGACTTCAGTGTCATCATATACAACATTTTACATAACAAATACAGAAAGGATGGAGGCAGCAAAAGTAGAGGAGTCATTTCAGATGGGTCAAGAACAAGGTGAATTTGTATGTTTCTCAAAACGTAGTCCAACCCTGCATTAGAGGAGCTGAGCACACTCGCTGTTTAAAGTCATACACAACGGTAAACTAAAACTAAGCTAAAGGTAAATGTTACAAAGTTGGCAAAATTAATATAGGCTATTATTAGCTATGAAATTATTCGTTCGTTCATTTTTTTTTTTTGGGGGGGGGGGGTGGGGGTTACAAACATATTCAAAATCCCCCCCCTCTGTTTTTTACACAAAATCGCACCCTGGGTATCACTAATACCTATTAAATAAATGTAAAGGACACAGAACTGTAAGCTCAAATTCAAAAACGTTTGAAGTCTACCCAAACATATGCAAAGGGAATATATATAAATTGTGTTGCATATAGCCAGCTTAATTAATGTCAATTTAAAGATTATGATTAGCAGTTTCTATGTATTTTTCCATTGATAGTTACAGGAAGCCACGTTTTGTTTAAACTATTGTTGCTTCTAGCCCACGTTACCTCCAGTTTCACTTGCTGCAGGGACGCACACATTGCATGATCGATCATAAGCGTTCTATCTCCGATGTAGAACTCAAATGTGTCTTGACGCCGCCGTTTGTAAGATCAGATCAAATAAAACGTTCTAAATGGAACGCGATGTAAGCTGTTCCTTTCCAAGCGTCTTGGAGACGTACTGTATGTGTGCTGACTGGGCTATGTCTATATAGTTGATGGCACCAAATGAATAAGTATTGTAATTATGTTATTGGTAGTCGGAGGAGGAGTTACACACACACACACACACACACACACAACTCGGGATTTACTTTTCACAGTTTATTCACAAGAATTAATTAATACACCACTACCTCCCACACACAACCACCCCGCATTCATACAACCCGCTTAAACTAGCCCTCTCTATGGCCGAGTTAAACTAGGGGAAGGGACTGGCCATTAACCCCGGCCGGGGGCTAAACTCAAAGCGCGCACACACACACACGCGCGCGCACACACACACACACACACACAGTAGGCCACACTAGACTGCAATAACAAGGCAATCAATAGACTGAGCTAGATCACAGGGTCCTATGACCGGCTTTAAGAAAGTACTGGTTTAGTCCGTACAGCAGCTCCAGCCTGGAGCATTATGAGACTGACCGTAAGTGTCCAGAGATAATTCAGAGTCCGCAAGTAGCCTAATCCACAGAGTTCGCAAGTATCCACAGTGTTCGCAAGTAATCCACAATGTTCGCAAGTAATCCACAACGTTCGCAAGTAGCCATTCACTATATGCTGCAAATGAGCAGATGTGTGAAGCACCGGGCATAACTTAATTTCGCGGCTACGTGGAGCAGTAGTAGGTTCATTGTTGAGGAGGCCCATAGTTTGAGAAAAGCTGCAGATCATAGGCAGAGAAAGCATAATGCTCTGAGAACAGTAGCCAAAGGTTTTCCTGCAGAAACAGGTGCCTTGGTGCACGCACCCCGCTTTCACTTTGACTCCCTGCATTGTGGCAAAAACTGTCAGTCAGACAGTGAATTTTGATTTACTAAATTAGCATAATGCGGTAACAATTATCATTTCAATTCTATCCTATCTGAAATCTGCTCACTGCAGACGTTACAATGCAGACCCAAGCAGCAGCCTTGAAAGACGTACACTTTGAATTTGATCAGAGCGGCTCTGGTTCTTCACCTAACTTGGTGTGATTGGCTGGATGACCGTTCAATCAAATCAACAGACCTATTTGTGTCTCTGTGTGTTCGTTATAGATACGGTTCCAACTCTTTACGGGAGCGTTTATTTCCATATTTTACTTTCAATTTAATCTGACAAAAAGTGTGGGGGATATAATCGTGTTCCAGCAAAACTGTGTACATTATAACACCCACATCCCCCACGCTTGCTACGCGCCTGCGTGTGTGCGTGTCTGCACGCAGGTGTCTCCCTCTCCCTCCCGTGTCATAGGCCTATGTAATGTGTCCAGAAAACCCACAACACGCAACAGTGATAGAGCAATCATAGTATCATGATACGATTGCCATCTGGCGGTAGTGGTTTGTGGGCCTATTGGGGTCAAGTAGGAAGCCCAGCAAGTTCCAAAAGTAGAAAAAAAGTTTTGCGAGATCTCGCAAAGTTTTGCGAGATCTCGCAAAAAGTTTTGCGGGATCTCGCAAAACTTTTGCGGGATCTCGCAAAACTTTTTGCGAGATCCCGAAATGAGATCCCGCAAAAGTGCATTGTTTTTTTTTTCTTCCTCATGTTTTTTTTCCCCACTACTTTTTTTTTTGTTTTTCTAACCCATGTTTTTTTTTTCCCCATGTCACCCGGAGGGCTCCGTAAAATGGACATAGTGTCATTGGAATTTAATGCTTTTTTTTATGCCAATCTTAGGCCATGTCCCTGGGTCAAAAAGAATTCCAACGAAAGCTAAATTCTTTGTTCAGGTGTGCCCTTATACTGTAAAGGTTTAGCTGAGTTGTGCATGTTTGGAGAAGTGTGATCCATGATCAGCATCCAAGATGACCAAGTGATCCATTTTTAGATGGAGTGAAAATTTCAACCACCAAAACACCATCCACAATGTGGAGAATAGCTATAGAATGTATTAGTTTTGGGTGTTTTTCAGACAATGGAACCTGGTGAACTTCTCAAAGTAAACGGTAACACTAAAGCAAGAGGCTACACTGAGATTCTGGAAGAAATAATCCGTCAAAAAAGCACAAGGCCAGAGTGATGGCAAATAATCAATATTATAAGAACCATTTTTAGAGTTGTAAATAATCAGTGTTTCCATTGATTATTTAAAAAGGCTATGAATAATTTTGGACTTGCCATTATTCATAAAAATGTAAAAAAATATCAAATCGATTTTTTTTTTTTATTCCATGTTTCTACCACATTGTCTTACAACCTTTTGGCATGTGGCAGTGTATTTTTAGTCAGAACACACACATTGGTTAAGAGAAAATCAACATTACATCAATATTTGCCAGGGGTATGAATAATTTTGTTCTTAATTGTATATGCAGGATAACAGAAGTAGATGTTTTGTCAGTGTTATTCACTGCACTTAATGATGATGACCTCTTAGAGTGCTATCAATGCTATAGATGAGTTCCTCATGCCCAGAAACATGGAAAAACATATTTAGTTTATATCTGTATCACATTTAGATCCTAAGATACACCCATTTCTAATTTCGGGCCTAGAAATTTCATATCACAGAGGTACAGGTGAATTACAGGATAATAGAAGTAGATGTCCATAAACCCCTCAGTAATTCTTTTCCCATCTCATATGACAACAAAATGAAAATGAAAAAAATATTTTGAGCCTGGCTTTATCAGACAATCTGATTTAGTTTTTTTTTAAATGTATGCAAATTAGCGCATTTTTAATGAGAAGGCCTAATTTGCATAATGTTGCATAAACATTAAAATATAAAAAACTTTAATTACATTTTTTTCTTAGCTTAACATGAGTAATCAACTGAGAAAGTTTCATGGTGATATATATTATTTAATTTTTTTACCCCATTCACCTCTAGTGTCACAACATATTACAGAGGTCAGTGACCTCTATCTGACCTCAGAGGTCAAACTGAGAATGCCTCCAGATCTTAAATTAAAGCTTAGGTCACCAAGAACAAACCCTGAAAGTTTCATGCTTCTTTCATAAAAAGCAAGATCGTCCTTATCTTAAGAGCTTAACAGCCCCACTATAAACCTCTACAAAGTCCTTGAGGTGAAAGTGCTGTGGAAAAATTGCAGGATTAGTTGGCTCTGCCACCTAACCACGCCCAGTTTACCTGCTGGGAAACCATGTAGCTCCGGAGCAGGGGCTCGATCGCCTTCAGTTCACTCTTTTGTTCATCTCAACCCAGCACTACAGTGTGTCCTGCTTTGTGTGTGTCTTTGAGTTAACGTAAGTCATCACTTTAATGATCCTCACTATGACTTTTGTGATGTTTATCAGTTTGTAGAGTAGCTCTGCCATCATGTGTAAAGTTAAAGTCTTTGTTTGTTGGTTTGGTGTGTTGGAGTCCCATGTGGGAGATGATTAGATGATGTTGGTTGACTTGGGATGTCAAGTATTGTTTAGTTGTACCTTATACCGCCATATGATTTCAGTTTATTGTTCAAATGTCAATTGGCTTGTTTGTGAGTTGGGATCTGTACTGATTTACCCCATTTCACTGATTACTCCATTTTCTGTTTGTTTCCTCTTTGATGCAGCACACATACAAGTAAAGAACAAAAGAACAGATGAATTGAAACTCAAATAAAGTACACTACAGCTACTTGCCAGAACTTGTCGTGCAAGGCAATTATAACTGTATAATTAAGTGTGCTTGCAAAGCAGCACACTTATTGTTCTTCTTAAGTTTTCTTATTATTAAGTGTGCTTGCAAAGCAGCACACTTATTGTTCTTCTTAAGTTTTATTAAGTGTGCTTGCAAAGCAGCACACTTATTGTTCTTCTTAAGTTTTCTTATTATTAGGGGTCCGAGCAGCGTAGCTGCAGGAACCCTATTGTTTCTGTACCGTTCATTTTTTGGCCAAAATTCTGTAAAAGTCATACTGCAGCCTAAACCGTAACTCCAAAACTCTTGAAATGTTCAGGTATGGTTACCAGTACCCCCCTCTACCCATAACCCAAAATTTGGGGTACTGCACCCAAAGGTGGCGCTATTGAAAAAAAAAGTTAATTATGCTTATTTCTCCTTACCAGATTCACCTAGACTCAAAATTCTTTCAGAATATTAATCTCTAAACTCAGATGCATCTTTTTGGCCCTGGTCTTATGGTCTACAAATGTTTACTTTTTCCACAATTTCATGGAAAAGCCAAACATTATAAAAAGTTTCACACTCTTCAAAAATAATCGAATCTTCACCAAAATTCTCACAGACAATGTTTAGACCAAGCCTCACAAAAGTTATCGCTCAGAATTTTGATATTTTGTTCCATTTCAGAGATATAGGCCAATAAAGTTAGACCACTTAGGCCTTTTTTCCTAGATCACCTATATTCCTATAAACCGTAAGTCCTAGAAACTTGACATTTTCAAGTATTGTTACCAGTACCCCCCACTACCCATAACCCAAATTTGGGGTACTGCACCCAAAGGTGGCGCTCTTGTCAAAAACGCTTATTTCTCCTTACCAGATTCACCTAGACTCAAAATTCTTTCATCATATTAATCTCTACATTCAGATGCATCTTTTTCACCCTGGTCTTATGCTCTAAAAATGTTTACTTTTGCCACAATTTCAGAGAAAAGCCAAACATCATAAAAAGTTTCACAGGCTTCAAAAATTATCAAATCTTCACCAAAATTCTCACAGACAATGTTTAGACAAAGCCTCACAAAAGTTATCAAAATAATTTGGATACATTGTTCCATTTCAGAGATATAGGCCAATAAAGTTCGACCACTCAGCCCATTTCTCCTATATCACCTATATTCCTATATGAGTAATTTTTTTTTCTTGGATAACAACCATACAACCATCATTAGGTGGATACCATTAACAGTGCACATTTTCAGATATGTACTCTTTTTTATAAAGCCCTTAATTCTATTGTCAAATGTATGCTAGGAATTTTCTTGATGTTGTGTGTTTGCCAACATACATTTTCACCATTTGAATGTGACTGCTCAATGTGTATGATTGTCAGTGGCTGAGTGGGATAATGCCTAGTGCTGGTGTTTGTTAGGTTGAGAGTTCGAATCCTGCTAGAGCTTTAGGCTCAAGATGCACATGCTATTGGTTATTGAAGATTCACACTATTGAACAGCACCTGAATGACATCAGACAATTAACATTCACACTCATTAGTTGCCAAGAAACAGAATGCCGACACACTCTATGACATATAGGGGAACTTCTTTGTTTACTATTTTTCCTTCATCATTAAGTCTATCATATTTATATTTCATCCATTACTGTTCTTCTCTATAAATGTCTAATTTCCCCAGAATATCCAAAAGTTTTCAGGTGTACTCTTTCAGGAAAGCCCTTCATTTTATTGTCAAATGTATACTTGGAGTTTTTCTTGTGTGTTTACCAACACACATTTTCACCATTTGAATGTGACTGCTGAACGTGTATGATTGTCAGTGGCAGAGTGGGATAATGCCTAGTACTGGTGTTTGTTAGGTTGAGAGTTCGAATCCTGCTAGAGCTTTAGGCTCAAGATGCACATGCTATTGGTTATTGAAGATTCACACTATTGAACAGCACCTGAATGACATCAGACAATTAACATTCACACTCATTAGTTGCCAAGAATCAGAATGCCGACACACTCTATGACATATAGGGGAACTTCTTTGTTTACTATTTTTCCTTCATCATTAAGTCTATCATATTTATATTTCATCCATTACTGTTCTTCTCTATAAATGTCTAATTGCCCCAGAATATCCAAAAGTTTTCAGGTGTATTTTTTCAGGAAAGCCCTTCATTTTATTGTCAAATATATACTTGGAGTTTTTCTTGTGTGTTTACCAACACACATTTTCACCATGTGAATGTGACTACCCAATATGTAGGATTGTCAGTGGCTCAGTGGGATAATATAATGCCTAGTGCTGGTGTTTGTTAGGTTGAGGGTTCGAATCCCCGGTAGTGCTTTAGGCTCTAGCTCGAATACTATTGGTTATTGAAGATTCACACCATTGAACAGCACCTGAATGACATCAGGCAATCAACATTCACACTCATCAGTTGCCAAGAATCAGAATGCAGAGACACTCTATGACATTCAGGGGAACTTCTTTGTTTACTATTTTTCCTTCATCATTAAGTCTATCATATTTATATTTAATCTATTAGTGTTCATCTCTACAAATGTCTAATCGCCCCTCCATGCTTGGAGTTTTTCTTGTGTGTTTACCAATACACATTTTCACCATGTGAATGTGACTGGCCAACATGTAGGATTGACAGTGGCTCAGTGGGATAATGCCTTGTACTGGTGATCCTTAGATTGAGAGTTCAAATCCCACTTGAAGCATTAGTGAGTTGTGGATGTTAGCATACTACAATAGAATGCTGTTGGGTTGTGGAGGATAACACACTATAACATTACAGCTACTTGTCAATATGGACTTGTAGTGCAAGGCAAGTATTACTGTATAATTATAAGCTGTAGCCTATAATTATTTGTTATTCTTATAATATTTGTCATTTCTTATACATATTTAGTCGGCTCTTCCACTTGACAGAACAACTCTATATCGGTTAAGGATGTCACGCATGAAACAATGCTGCAGAAACATGAAAATACGACTTTGAGTTTAGTAGGCTATAATTTTCAGTTCCTGTTTATCTATTGCACAATGGGTAATAATTTAAAGGAATCATGTTGCAGTCTTGTAAATAGTGACCCTGCAAGATCCCTAGTCATTGCAAAATCTTAGTCTGTGACTTAAAACTCTACTACTTGTCTTTAGATGTGAGAGGGTCTGAGACTGTAGTCTTTCAAAAATCTTTTCCAAATCTTTCCAAAGTTTACCCGCTGGGAAACCCTGTAGCTCCGGAGCAGGGGCTCAGACCAGGATAAATTGTTTGCTCGCCCTCAGTTCGCTCTTTTGTTCATCTCAACCCAGCACTCCAGTGTGTCCTGCTCTGTGTGCGTCTTTGAGTTAACGTAAGTCATCACTTTAATCACCCTCACTATGACTTTTGTGATGTTTATCAGTTTGTAGAGTAGCTCTGCCATCATGTGTAAAGTTAAGGTCTTTGTTTGTTGGTTTGGTGTGTTGGAGTCCCATGTGAGAGATGATTAGGTGATGTTGGTTGATTTGGGATGTCAAGTATTGTTTAGTTGTACCTTATATAGCCATATGATTTCAGTTTATTGTTCAAATGTCAATTGGTTTGTTTGTGAGTTGGGATCTGTACTGATTTACCCCATTTCACTGATTACTCCATTTTCTGTTTGTTTCCTCTTTGATGCAGCACACATACAAGTAAAGAACAAAAGAACAGATGAATTGAAACTCAAATAAAGTTAACTTGTGTTGCACCAAAACCTGCCATCTCCGTGTCATCACTCCATACCATTGAGCCTTCTGAGTCACACCATTTTGTGTGTTTACCAACACACATTTTCACCATGTGAATGTGACTGCCTAATATGTCGGATTGTTAGTGGCTCAGAGGGATAATGCCTAGTGCTGGTGTTTGTTAGGTTGAGAGTTCGAATCCTGCTAGAGCTTTAGGCTCAAGATGCACATGCTATTGGTTATTGAAGAGTCACACCATTGAACAGCACCTGAATGACATCAGGCAATCAACATTCACACTCATTAGTTGCCAAGAATCAGAATGCCGACACACTCGAAGACATATAGGGGAACTTCTTTGTTTACTATTTTTCCTTCATCATTAAGTCTATCATATTTATATTTCATCCATTACTGTTCTTCTCTACAAATGTCTAATTGTCCCAGAATTTCCAAACGTTTTCAGGTGTTCTCTTTCAGGAAAGCCATTCATTTTATTGTCAAATGTATACTTGGAGTTTTTCTTGTGTGTTTACCAACACACATTTTCACCATTTGAATGTGACTGGCAAAGATGTAGGATTGACAGTGGCTTAGTGGGATAATGCCTTGTACTGGTCATCCTTATGTTGAGTGTTCAAATCCCACCTGAAGCATTAGTGTTAAAATACTGTTGGGTTGTGGAGGTTAGCATACTAGAATAGAATGCTGTTGGGTTGTGGAGGTTAGCACACTATAACATTACAGCATTACAGCTACTTGTCAATATGGACTTGTAGTGCAAGGCAAGTATAACTGTATAATTATACGCTGTTTATCTTATTGACTCCGACACAGAACCCACCACCACAAATACAATTCAATTCTGTGGGAAACACTGCCTTCCATTATCAAACCCTTCATCTTATCCACAACAAATAAATAGTCCTGTAGAATCAAGTATTGTTAGAATACTGTTGGGTTGTGGAGGTTAGCACACTATAATGTTACAGCACAGGGTAATCCTAATTTTATGCATCAAATTTATTCCAATCCAACTCAAAAGTTTTGAACGACACAAAGTGAAGGTTTTATCCAGATCAAAACCAAGAATAGATTATGTGATCTAATCCAATTTCAGGATCCTTGTTTCCCTTTGAACAACCCATTTTCAAGATTTGATCCAATCCGATAGCTGAAATCCGGTAACTGAAATCCGATAACCGAAATCCGATCACGTTTCTTTTGAACAATTGTGCCCAAACAATCAAAGCATATGTAAAACTAAAAAGCTATGCCATCATGTTCGTTTTGCTCGGACCCCGTAAATCACCGCTTGCGGTTATATTTAATATTATTATTATTCCCGTCTCCCTAATTTTTTTCCAGCTCCTGTGCGTAGGCCCTTTGAGACAGAGACACCGTTCCAACTTTAAAACGTCCGGGCAGTACCGGTGTAACTTGCTCGAGAAGATGACGTCAAGTGGGCGTGTCGTTCGTCCGCCATATTGGATTGAATAGAAAGCGAAACTAAATTTTCACAGGTCACAAATTTGGTCCGAACGCCACGAAACTTGATGTACATTATCCTTGGACCAAGCCTCACAAAAGTTACTAGAAGGATTTTTGATTTTCGAAAGCGTTTGCACGTCACAGCCAAACGAAATCGGCGACGAAGCTCCGAAACAGGAAGTCGTCCATATCTCAGGAACACGGTCACATATCGATACCAAATTTTGTATATGAACTGGGGACTCCAGTGTGAGGCTGCATAAGCTAAAAAAAAAAAAGAAATATTCCAAAAGTTTCCATGATTTGGCAAACCACCCACAGGTATTTGGTAACTCTCACCATTCACCTTTGCACCATTCACCTTCTATCACAACGCCTTCCAAGTATGCTCAATGTCTCTGGGTAGCCACAATGTCTCCAGGCAACCTTGCCCAATCATGAAATCCTTGCTCTGCCATGGGATAGTATGGACTTACGAACTGAAATAGCAAGGAGAACACTAGCTATATATAGCTTACATAATAGAGTGACTGTATTCAAATAAAAATGTTCCTTATTGTTAAATATCATGATGGGAGAGTATTATTAAAAATGTTACAAGTATGCAAATTCATATGTTTACGGGAAATTAGGTTTTACTGTGTTGTTTTGTTGTAAAGACATGCAAGGCATTCTGGGCCGTAATGAACAGTGGTCGGCAGCACTCCATAGGCTACGTATTAATATGAATAGGTGTTTCTGTAAACCTAGGGACAATAAACAGCTATCTCTGTTACAAAAACGAGCTGGTAATCGCTCATTGAAGAGGGAACTATGATAAAAAGATTGTTTTTCTAAAAGCATGGAGTTGACGAAAGAATAAGCAAGCAATGTCACTTTAATGTTAAATAGCCTAACGCTAGGTTGGCAACGTTGTATTACATTTCACTGAATACGTGTGAGCTTCACAAGTAAGGAAGGTGCAAATATTATGTAATTTATCATGGGAAACCTCCCGGGGCCCGTCGCTACCCCCGCAATGCAATTGCTGGAAAATTCTATACAGGTCCTTTCTGACTACCGGCGTGCCTTTGACCAGGCCAAGGCTACAGCGCAGATGCTCACAAATTAATTGGGGGTTCAGCGTACATTTGAAAATGTTAGAGCACGGAGAGTGAAGCGAACTATCGATAGATGAGCGCTTAACCGATGCAGAGAAATTCTTCAAAGTGCAGGTATTTAATGCAACTCTGGACATCATAATCAGTCAGCTCTCCCAACGATTTGCAAGTATGCGGGAAACTTGTCATGTGTTTGAGTCTTTACGTCGTATGACCCTTCAACTCGCAAGTGATAATGAACTGCTTGAAAAGGCAAGACGTTTGTCAGCCCATTATAGCAGGGACATTGCACCGACATTCCCAACACAACTCCTCTCATTCAGGTCTTGCTTTAAAGCAGAGATTTCACAGAAGTCATCTATTTTTCAACTTGCCAAAATGCTGGTGGTAGATTATGACAGTGTAACATCTACATTCGGGTAAGTGTGTACTGCTCTCATGTTGTTTCTGACATTGCCTGTGACTGTGGCAACAGCTGAGCGATCTTTTTCCAAACTCAAACTTATTAAGGAGCAGCATGGGGCAGGAGAGGCTCAGTGGGTTAGCTATCCTGTCCATTGAAAATACGAGAGCAAGAGCATTAAATATTGGGAACATCATTAACGATTCAACGAAAGGCTCGTAAGATGGCCTTCTTCTAATGGCCTAATTCACGCATATTGGGGATTGTATGCATATGAATGATTTTATTTGGTTTCTGCACGGTTAAATAAGTTAGGCTACATTAAGTTTTGTTTCTGCGCAGTGCGAGTTTTTAAGCAAGCAACGCTTGCAGTTTCAGCAGAGGGTTGAAGAAGCGCATTGAGCGCATTGAGTGTTCCCATAATTCCATGCGAGTTGATGTTAATGCAATAATATTAGATTACCATGGCCTGCAGGCTGTTAATAAAATTATTTTTAATGTTTTCACATGTAATGCATCCTATGTAGTTGTGTGTTTTTATTTGAAATTGTAATATGTAATTACTAAACTACTTCGGTGCCTCAGGCCCTTTGTATAGACAATTGAAGTCACCCTTAATGTGTATTGCATGTATCAGAGCTAATTCATCCTGGGCCAAATTATGTCGATATGGGCCCGCACAGCACCTGGGCCCACCATTGGTTTATTCCACACTGCGTAATGCCATGGTGATTTGATATGAGAAGCTTGCACTCATAACTTCATCACATGTAAATTTTAGAACTGTTACTATTTATTACGAACAGTAATTCACGAAGCACTTTAGCCCTAAAAGTAGTACCTACGTCTGTGACAGTTTAAGGGAACTTGCATTGTAGTCGTAACTAAGGGATGCAATAACACCACCAACAACCAAAACTAGCCTACTCATTGTCAACATGTACATGAAATGTAAATTTTCATATTAAAATGATTTCTTTGCAAACGTAGGCATAGGCGTATGGTGACAGATTAATTTAATAATGCTGCTGTGTGAATCACGGTAAGCGTGAATGAAGTGGCCACTTCTTAATGGGACCCACTGTATGGAAGTGGGCTAAGTAAAATAGAGATGTTTTAAGATAAGGTTAATCAGAATTCTACGATATGCCCGCTTGACAACGGCAGAGATAGAACTGGCCTTTGGCCATAGCAACCATCCATTTAGAACGACTGGCCTTCATAGCAACCAAAGATCTGAGCTGTGTTGCAATGTGAGGCAAAGTATAGAAAGGTGATGAAACATACAGAGACAGGTCAAGAAATATAGTGCAATGTAGACAGTAGTATACAGTTGATTTACAGACGGTGGTTTAGAGTAATATGAAGTATTCCTTTATTCTGAGATAGGCTACATCAATAGGCTCTCAAAACAATCCCAAACAGACATAAGGTCTTTATAGAGCAAATCTATATAGATTATTTGTCAAATAATTCATACATTCACACTCATAGCTCATATTTTTTTTTAAATAAATCAGTGAAAAAGTATCCTGACAAACAAGCAGCTTTTTAATGCCTTGGTCATATTTCATAATTTCAATTCCTCTGTAGGTTACCTGATAGCCCAGTTTGAGAGGCGCAAGACGCGTGACATTATTTATTTTTTGCAGCCAATCACTGCTGTCATTTTATTTTATTGATTTGATCTCAGTCATAGAAGCTAAATTCAAAGGCAGGCCAAAGGTAAAATCCAACAAATCGCATTCAACCCGCAAGCCAATAGTTGAATAGCCCTCTCCTAGAGCTTTTGAGATATTGCCACTGCTCCAACATTGAAAGGCACTGTTACAATGCCTGGATCAAGCCAGGTTCAGCATAGCGTATGCCACTGTCCGCTCACGTTGCTGACCGGACCAGGGCAAGCACACTTTCGCAGTTCCCGCCGGAAATGCAGTCTAGTTATTATTTTTCCTGTCTCCCTAATTTTTTGTCAGCCCTAGCGCCTAGGCCCTTTGAGACAGAGACACCGTTCCAACTTTAAAACGTCCGGTCAGTACCGGTGTAAGTTGGTCGCGAAGATGACGTCAGGTGGGCGTGCCGTTCGTCCGCCATTTTGGATTGAACAGAAAGCGAAACTAAATTTTCACAGGTCACAAATTTGGTCCGAACGCCACGAAACTTGACGTACATTATCCTTGGACCAAGCCTCACAAATGTTAGCGGAAGGATTTTTGATTTTCGAAAGCGTTTGCCCGTCACAGCCAAACGAAATTGGCGGCGAAGCTCCGAAACAGGAAGTCGTCCATATCTCAGGAACACTGTCACATATCGATACCAAATTTTGTATATGAACTGGGGACTCCAGTGTGAGGGTGCATAAGCTAAAAAAAAAAAGAAATATTCCAAAAGTTTCCATCATTTGGCAAACCACCCGCAGGAATTTGGTAACTCTCACCATTCACCTTTTCACCATTCACCTTCTATCACAATGCCTTCCAAGTATGCTCAATGTCTCTGGGCAGCCACAACGTCTCCGGGCAACCTTGCCCAATCATGAAATCCTTGCTCTGCCATGGGATAGTATGGACTTACAAACTGAAATACCAAGGAGAACAGTAGCTATATATAGCTTACATAATATAGTTGTTTTCACATTGACGGTATTCAAATTACATTTTTCATTATTGTTACATATCATGATGGGAGAGTATTATTAAAAATTTTACAAGTATGCAAATGCATATGTTTACGGGCATTTAGGTTTTACTGTGTTGTTTTGTTGTAAAGACATGCAAGGCATTCTGGGCCATGTAATAGACAGTGGTCGGCAGCGTTATCTTGATTTCCTGTATTAATATGAATAGGTGTTTCTGTAAACCTAGGGACAATAAACAGCTATCTCTGTTACAAAAACGAGCTGGTAATCACCATTGAAGAGGGAACTATGAAGATTGTTTTCCTAAAAGCATGGAGTTGACGAAAGAATAAACAAGCGTCACGTTAATGTTAAATAGCCTACCTTTCTGAACGCTAGGTGGCAGCGTTGTATTACATTTCACTAGTGTAGCCTACTTGAAATACGGTGTGAGATTCACAAGTAAGGAAGGTGCAAATATTATGTCATTTATCATGAGAAATTATTGGAAATGTTATTTCTTGTTTATCCTAATTGCAAACCACACACATCCATTCGGAATCACACGTACACATTTAATACTGAAAGACTATCATTTAGTTTATTTGATGTCGCCTAGAAACACAGTCTTCAGAGCAAAGATTCTAGAACAGGGCTTCAGAGAGACACGTTTTGAGTTTGTGGCCAAGAACCTAAAATATCGGTTTCCATGTGCTGGATGGTGTGCGTCCTTTATGAAAGTAAGTGTTTTATACAGTTAACGTTACAGACATAATGAGTCATGTTGTAGTGGTCAACATAAACGTGCCCCTTCTGTTATTAGAATGCTAAGCGGAGAAGCATGCTAAGCAGAGATTTAGTATCATTCATTTCTTGTGTGGCTAGCTATAAGGAGGAGATGTATGTTGCTAATTGGGATTTATGTTGTTTAGGTAATGCCATGGTCATTTGATATGAGATGCTTGCACTCGTAACTTCGTCATGTGTAACTTTAGGACTGCTATTTTTTTTTACTAACAGTAATTCAAGAAGCACTTTAGCCCTAAAAGTAGCACCTACGTCTGTGACAGCTTAAAAGAAGTGGCAAGGACTCCTAACGCGATGTTTTGAAATGCGTCTACTATTGTCTACAGGAGCTTCCAATCGCGAGGGAACTTGCATTGTAGGTGTAACCAGGTTAATATTGTATTTTATTTTGGAGGTTGAAATCTCACCAAAAACCTTCAACAGAGTGTATTATTCGTTGTGCTATAATTTACTATGTATTTTTATTTTGGGACTTTTATTGTGAAAGCCAGATAAGCTTTCTCGTGTTGATTCCCGTTCTCTCGTCAGTTACCGCTAAACTTGACTGAGAGAGGTACGTATTAATACTGTTCGAATGGAAGTGTGATTTATTTCATATTATATTGGACTTACAGACAGGAACTTTAATCCATTAGAGTGTAATGGTGTATCTGTGCGGATTTATGTCCGTATATTTCAGTTGGGAGTTAATATTGAGACACTTTGTGGGAGAGCGAGCTAGTCAAGAAGTTTTCATTGTGTATATAATGCCGCCATTTCAATGTCTTGCGTATTGCATGATTAAGTTGGTTTTCTTTTGTGTTAGGCATTTTATGGATGAACGTGAGTGTGCTCTGCTCCTTTATGTTTCATTATACACCAGGTACGTGTTAATAAGGTGTACTGTTCTCCCATACTATCACTGGTTATCTGTATATTCGTTCAGTAAGGCAGTTACCGCTAAACTTGACTGAGAGAGGCATTTTATGGATGAACGTGAGTGTGCTCTGCTCCTTTATGTTTCATTATACACCAGATGCAGTTTGTGTGAACCAGTGGAACGAATAAACCTGTCAGTGGTCCTTGAGTGTCCTGTGTCCAGCTTCACATTGTGCACAACACAACGCAGAGTAGTCGGGGAAGCGCAGGCCAGAGCTTCACCCGTTACAATGGTGCCGTGACCTTTTAAGGATTGGTCTGTGATCGACGTCAGCTCGCTCACCGGGGGAGCTCATCCTTAATGGTATCCAGGTATTTCTTTGGACTGTGACTGGTACACTGGTCGTTTTTTTCCCCCTCTCTTTGGACTTAGTGAATGTAGAGACTCGGAAGACGCAAGCAGTATTTCGTGGATTTTTTCTTCTTCTGTGTTTTCATGGACAAAAAAAAAAAAAAAAAAAAAAAAAAAGAGAAAATGTTTAAGTAGCCTAATGTTCTGGTGACATCAACTTAAAAACATTATTAGTGAACTGTTGCTTATTAATGGATGTTATTGAACTCTGTGATTTAACACCATTTAATATCTTTCTGATTTTATTGTGATCCTGATTTTTTTATTTTGAATTTTGCTTTGTGATATAACTGGAATATGGCAGATGGGAAGACTTATTCACTTGGTAGTGAGGGTGATGATGGTGAGTGTACCTTTTCTGAGTACCTGTTAGGTAGGGGAAGGGGAGGTTTAATCCCACCCATAGAGACAAGGACACCAGGGCCTAGAGTCACAGTTTTAAGCACTCCACGGCTTACTTCTACTCGTTATGTGGATCGTGCTATACCTAGCCAAGCTGAGCAGAATCCAGATTTATGTTCACTACTCACACAGTTAGCTGAAAAGCTAGGTGAATCCATCACAGCTAGGCTGCAGTCTGATAGGAGCACACACAGTGGTAATACTCCTTCACAGCCCTCTGACACTACACTACCCAATGTCAGCGTTGTAGTACAGAAGGACGCTAGAGAGCCCCCCATATTTAGGGGTGACAGCTCTGACAAATTCACAAATTCGAATATGCCCTTAGCTGACTTTTACAACACACTGCCGAAGCCAGATGAAGACGCCATGGATTATTGGATAAGGCTGAATAAGTCAGTGGATGTGGCAGATGAATGTTTGAAGAGACAGGGCCGTAGAATTGATGACCCAGGGCATGAGGTCAGTATGATGTTCGTCAAGCACTGCCCAGACCAGACTCTTGCAAGCGTGTTTAAGTTCAAGTCTGCGGATAAGTGGTCTGCCTGTGAAATCCAGGAGAGGCTTGATGAACGCATCCAGGAGAAGAAGACCCGAGCTCCTGTTGCCAAGCCTCTTGAGAGTGCTGCCACAGTGCGTAAAGTCCATTCCCAGAGTCAGGTACCAACAGTTGATAGTCCACCTGTTTCAGACACCGTTGCATCACCAATGCTACACCGGGCTGTACCAACGGTTGCTGGCGGTGATAACGACTGTATGAGGAGCTTAGTGAGTTTGTTGGACCGGCTAGTGATGCAAAATGCACAAGTGGCAGCTAATGCCAGAACCCAGCAGCGCTTCGGTCAGCACCCTGCAGTGCCCCAGTCCCAGGTGGTGTGCAGAGTTTGCAGTGCTAATGACCACTCAACGCTGTCTCACTGCAGACGGGAGAACAGATGTTTGAAGTGTTTGGCTACTGGTCACTGGAAAAAAGACTGTCCTCAGCAGACCAACAGGCGCCGCAATGGGCCCTCCGCTGGCGCTGGTGCTCAGGACCAGCAGTTAAACTACTAGATCCATACTTGGAGAGGGGCAGTGTGGGTGATTTAGACAACTCCCTCTCAGAAAGCAATAACTTAACTCACCTTTATGAAGATAGCTGTGCCAAGGCACCCAGTGGGTCCAGGGTAATTGTTCAGGCCACTCAGAAGATCCAAACTTTCTGCGAGTTGTTTTATGCATCCGTCCTTGTCAACCACAGTGTGCAGCTTAAAGGCATGCTGGACTCTGGTTCTATGGCGTGCAGTATCAGTGAGCATGCAGTAGAGAAACTCAGTTCTGCTGGTGTTTTGTCTGAGAAGCAGCGTTTAGAAGAGAACATCATCTTGGTTGGCTGTGGTGGTCTGCAGACCCGCCCAGAGGGTTTTTATGATCTAAAGATGCAGATTTACGGGGTTTGCTTTGTCGTGCCTACCTTGGTTGTGCCTGGCCAACCTGATGACCTCATCTTGGGCTCAAATGTTATCAAACACTTGCTTCATGACCTGAAGGGTGACAACAGCTATTGGGACCTTGCCTCCAGACGTGAACATCAGTCTGACCCTAGGATTGAGCATTTCTTATCTATGTTCACTAATGTCGACCGCTGGAGAGGGGGTGCCATTCCTGACAAAATAGGCACCGTCAAGCTCACCCAGGCAGTGACTCTCCTGCCTAAGCATGAACACTTGGTCTGGGGAAAACTCCCTGCTAATGTGCCTATGTCACCAGGAAGCACTGTAGTTATTGAGCCTACCAACTCCAAAGCTATGCCGCGAGACATTCTTGTGGGTCGTCTTGTCACGCCTCTCTGGGGTAATAGATGGGTGCCAATGACAGTGGTGAACCCCTCTGATAGAACTATCACACTGAAAAGGAACAGTAAACTGGCTGATGTGTCTCCATGCTTAGCGATTGAGGATTTGGAGGTTTTCCAGGGTCTGCATGTGGCAAGAGAGACACAAGTGTCTGACAAAGACAAACAACAACTCGACCCCGCATCCAGTGCAAGTTCTACTGCTCGGCTCACCAGAAGTTTGTCAGAGTTAGGCTTGGGCGACATAGATGTTGACTCGTGTCAGGCAAGTGGAGCCTGTAAGTCCCAGCTTATGCAACTGCTGATTGATTATCAAGACATTTTTTCCAAGCACTCACTGGATTGTGGTGAGGTAAGGGGTTACACACATCGTATTCGTCTCACTGATCATCGTCCTTTCCGTCTACCATACAGGAGGGTGCCGCCAGCCCAATATCAGAAACTGAGGCAGGTTCTCACTGATATGGAGGAAACAGGGATCATCAGGAAGTCCTCAAGTGAGTATGCTTCGCCACTGGTGATGGTATGGAAGAAGGACGGCGGGTTGCCGATTTGCACCGACTTCAGATGGCTGAATGCCCGCACGCTGAAGGACGCCCACCCATTACCAAACCAGTCCGACTGCTTGGCTGCCCTTGGTGGCAATTGTTTCTTCAGCACCATGGACCTCACCTCGGGTTTTTTTAACATCCCAATGCATGAAGACGACAAGAGATACACAGCTTTCACAACTCCTCTTGGACTCCATGAATACAATCGCATGCCCCAGGGTCTGTGCAACAGTCCCGCCTCTTTCATGAGAGTGATGACTGGAATCTTCGGGGACATGAACTTCTCAAAACTCCTGTGCTATCTTGACGATCTTCTTGTATTTGCCCCGCCCTATCCAGACTTCAGACAGTGTTCCACAGGTTGCGGGAGAACAACCTTAAGCTGGCTCCGAAGAAGTGTCATCTGCTGCGGAAACAGGTCAGATTTCTTGGTCATGTCATTGATGGTGGGGGTGTGTCCGTCGATCCAGACAAAGTTGAGGTCATCAGTGCTATGAAGATCCAAGACCTCATGGAAGACAATGGGTGCACACCATCTGTGAAGAGAATCAGATCGTTCCTTGGCATGGTATTTTATTACCAACATTATATCCCGCACTGTTCCTCCATTGCAAGGCCGTTGTTCGCCCTGACAGCTGGCCAGAAGAGACGGGGGAAATCAGCTAAGGTCAAGAAGTCACAGGGGGTTTTCCGTAAGCTCACCCCTGCTGATTGGACTGATGAATGTCGGACCTCTTTTGACAAGTTAAAGTCCATGCTGCTGGAGTGTGTCATCCTTGCCCATCCAGACTTTGACGAACCATTTATTTTGTCAGTCGATGCGTCATTGGATGGACTTGGTGCTGTTTTGTCCCAGGTGCCTAAGGGAGAATGCATGGCCAGACCTGTTGCTTTCGCAAGCAAAACACTCAGCGCGTCGCAGAGGAAGTATCCAGCCCATAGACTGGAGTTTTTGGCTTTGAAGTGGAGTGTGTGTGAGAAATGCAGTCACTGGCTGAAGGGACGCAGCTTCACCGTTTGGACGGATAACAATCTGCTTACCTACCTCCTAACAAAGCCAAAGCTAGATGCATGTGAGATCCGTTGGGTGTCTAAGCTTGCTTCCTATTCATTTGATCTCAAGCACTTACCTGGAAAAAAGAATGTAGTGGCAGACACGTTGAGCCGTGACCCCTTTACCAAGTGCGTTGGCCAGAGACTGCTCAAGGAGCCATACTCTACGCTCATTCAGGAGGCTGATGGGGTCGCAGAAGATTCTGTGCTAGATGTATTCAGAGTCAGCTGCCAGTTTCAAACCAGCAGACCAGCTAACAATCCAGGGACCTTGGGTGTGTGTAATGCGGCCGAGATCAGGGCTCTCTGTCAAGTCCACTGTGATTGGGATGATGCGGCAGAAAGTAGGGCACTCCGCTTAACCCAACATGTTCAGCAACTTCCAGCTGGTCAGGATGCATTGCCCATGTTCTCAGCCCAGGAGTTACAGATGGGTCAAGAGCAGGACCCCTGCATCTCTAAGGTGTTGCCCTTTGTCACTGCCAGGAAGCCACCATCTAGGCGTGAGAAGCACGGCGCTGATCCAAGGGTCCTCAGATTGTTCAAGCAATGGGACAAGCTGCGTGTCCATGATGGTGTCTTGTACAGGGTGACAAGAGATCCTCTGTCCAAGTTAAGAAGGTTTCAGTACGTGTTGCCTCAAAGTTTACGGGACAAGGCACTGTCTGGCATCCATGACTTGGCAGGTCATCAGGGTCAGGATCGTACGCTCTCACTTGCGAGGCAACGATTCTATTGGCCTGATATGGAGAAGTCTGTTCGGTCATATGTAAAATGTTGTCCAAGATGTGTGGTTGGAAAGTCACCAGAACCTGCTGCTCGTGCACCTCTAGAATCTATCAAGAGTTCCGCGCCTATGGAGTTGGTGTGTGTGGATTTTTGGTCAGCAGAGGACCGCAAGCACCGGTCTGTGGATGTATTAGTGGTCATGCGTTCCCTTGTGCCAATCAAACGGCAAAGCAGGTTGCCAAGAGCTCTGGGATAATGTGTTCTGTGTTTACGGGTTCCCGAAAAGGATCCATTCCGTCCAGGGCGCCAATTTTGAGAGCAAGCTAATTGCGGAACTCCTACGGTTGGCTGGTGTTGCAAAGTCCCACACAACAGCCTACCATCCGATGGGCAATGGGGGCACAGAGCGGTTCAATCGCACTTTGGGAAATATGCTACGCACCCTTCCCCTTAAGGACAAGAGCCAGTGGCCACAGCAGATTCAGACTTACGTTTGCCTATAACGCCACCATTCACGAGACAACAGGTTATGCACCATTCTTTCTTATGTTTGGGCGTGTCCCTAGACTACCGGTGGACGTAATGTTCAGGCAGGTTTTGAATGATCCTTCAGATGCTGACTATGACTCTTATGCCAAGTCTCTGGTTTCCTGCTTGAAAAGTGCAATGGAAATCGCACAGAAGCATTCTTCCACAGAGCAGCAACACCCGGCCCAGCAGTATAACAGACGTGTCAAGGGCACCTACCTGTCTGTGGGTGATCACGTCTTGGTAGCTAATAAAGGGGAGCGGGGAAGAAAGAAGTTGGCAGACAAATGGGAGGATGGTGTATATACAGTTGTTGGTGTCAATCCCCGTGTGCATGTGTACAAAATACAAGATGCAAAAGGACACACAAGAGTTGTACACAGGAATCTTTTATTGGAAGTCAACTTTTTACCACTCCTTGAAGCGGTCCAAGACGAGAATGCTTCTACAGCTGACCTGTCAATGAATGATGAGGAGTCAGATCATGACAGTAATGGCAGTGGTGATGAAACGGGTTCAATGTCTGATACACTACCTCAGGTTGATGATGCCCAGGCTTTGCCAGTTTCTATGGATGGTGAGGTGCTTCAAGTCTCGCCACCTGAAGCCTCACGCCAGTCCAGGTTGGCTAATTCAGAGGAGCTGGTCCAGTCTGTTCCAGTATTCTGCCCTGCTGGTGCCATTGCAGACAGCCCGTCTGTTTCTCTTTCACCTCACGACACTTGCCCAGTTAACATTGATTCACATACATACACTGGGGCTGATGGTTCTGTTAGGACACGTACTGGCAGGCTAGTGAAGTCAGTGAACAGATTGATAGAGTCTTTGGTTCAGAGACCGTTTTTTGAAAGGTTAAAACACCTTTAGTAAACATGTTAGTAAACAAGTTTCTCCTTTCTGAGTTTTATGCATAAGGAGTGTTTATTATGTAAGTTTTATTTGTGTTTTTTTTCATAGTGCAAGTTTTGATTTTTTTTCATAGTGCAAGTTTTGATACATGTGAATGTGTTTGTGGCAAGTATTTCTAGGGCCAAGTGTTGTGTGACGTACTAGGCGTCATACTGTGCTAGGGGAATTCAGAGACCTGATCAATCTCTTTTCTTCCCTGAACCTTGTATGTGAGGTGACTTTTTAGTTGACATGGACTAGGTCTTTCTTTTCACTTGTGCCAGGGTGTGCCAGAGATAGATGCATTGCATATCTGACAATATAGTATTGATTGGGATTTTGGTGGATTTCAGGGGGGGTGAATGTAACCAGGTTAATATTGTATTTTATTTTGGAGGTTGAAATTAGGGTTCGACCGATATGGATTTTTTAGTGCCGATACCGATACCGATTTTTTTTCCCTCAGCCTTAGCCGATGACCGATACAGGCTGCCGATTTTCTTGAGCCAATACTGCTTTTATTTTGCTCCCTCAATTTACATCATAAAAATGACACATAATTACACAAATTATGATAACAAATGTTATAAGTCTCAATTTAAAAAAGGAACATTTATTGAACTTATGGATGGGTGCACTGGATATGGTTAACTGTGCAAAATGCTTTCATCAACATCTTACAGCCTTGATGATGCATTGCTTGCTGACTATAAGACATAATTCAGGTCATCACAAAATGTCCTTTGTCAACACATTTAAATACTTTAAGAAAACAATAAGCCTGAAAAGCTATTGAAATAAAGTGCTTGATTTGTAATTTAAGACTGCATGGTTTAATTTTTTCTATGTCTATATTTTTCAAAAAAAAGCTGCAAGATTTGTCAATCACAGAACATAAATCAGCCGAAGAAAATAACGTGGTGTCAGATGTTTCTGTTCTAAACGGCATCAACGTCAAAAGGTATAAAACATATCTCTCAAAGTTTTAAAATCTCTTCTTCCGGTAGCGCAGCACTCTCATATCGCTGTGATGCGTGTGTCTCACAGATGCACACACAAACGTCTGTTTGGTAGCTGACGAACAACTATTGAACTGGATTGATAATGATAACGTTAGCAAACGGCTCTAAACAAGTAAGGCATACACGGTATGTCTGGTACATGGTAAACGTTAGCACGAATTAATAGTTAACTACATATAACACGTCTCTCATTATTAAAGCTTTTATCACTGTGATGGCAACTCCGCCCAGCTCGAAGGGAGAAGGGGAGGGAGACGCACACACCACACGCGTCCAAAACTCAGCCAGGTGGTCGCTGAATAAAACTACCACAAATATCACGGAACAACGTCGGCATTACTTAATCATATGATTGACCAGTGTTCGTAACAGCTACCGCTACCATACGGATAGCCTACAACTTAGCTATTTACAGCTCCCTAAATACAATGGCAAGCAGTTTTATAGAAGAGGCATTCAGGGAGGGAGACACACACACACACACACACACACCACACGCGTCCAAAACTCAGCCAGGTGGTCGCTGAATAAAACTCCCACAAATACCACGGAACAACGTTGGCATTACTTAATGACCAGTGTTTGTAACAGCTACCGCTAGCCTAGCCTACAACTTAGCTATTTGCAGCTCCCTAAATACAATGGCAAGCAGTTCTATAAACGAGGCATTAAGCATTAAATAAAGTACCTATCTATCAATCATTCGTGTTTTCCATTTGGACCCACAAACTTGCTTCCACCTTCAAAGTGTATGGCAATATTTAGCTAAGTCAAACAGTTAAAAGATGCTTTGAAAGTTTAAAATTTACTGTTGTCTTGAAGAGCAGGCTTTCAGCACTTGTGGGGGAGGGGCAGTCTGCACGTGAATTGCAGCTTCTCCAGCAACACAGAGCTGCCTGTGGACGCCTGTATGTAAATAATGCGGGGAAAAACTATCGGCGAACGCAGCCGCTTATCGGCCGATGCCGATACACGTAAAAAACGTAAATATCGGACCGATATATCGGCCGGCCGATATATCGGTCGATCCCTAGTTGAAATCTCACCAAAAACCTTCAACAGAGTGTATTATTCGTTGTGCTATAATTTACTATGTATTTTTATTTTGGGACTTTTATTGTGAAAGCCAGATAAGCTTTCTCGTGTTGATTCCCGTTCTCTCGTCAGTTACCGCTAAACTTGACTGAGAGAGGTACGTATTAATACTGTTTGAATGGAAGTGTGATTTATTTCATATTATATTGGACTTACAGACAGGAACTTTAATCCATTAGAGTGTAGTGGTGTATCTGTGCGGATTTATGTCCGTATATTTCAGTTGGGAGTTAATATTGAGACACTTTGGGGGAGAGCGAGCTAGTCAAGAAGTTTTCATTGTGTATATAATGCCGCCATTTCAATGTCTTGCGTATTGCATGATTAAGTTGGTTTTCTTTTGTGTTAGGCATTTTATGGATGAACGTGAGTGTGCTCTGCTCCTTTATGTTTCATTATACACCAGGTACGTGTTAATAAGGTGTACTGTTCTCCCATACTATCACTGGTTATCTGTATATTCGTTCAGTAAGGCAGTTACTGCTAAACTTGACTGAGAGAGGCATTTTATGGATGAACGTGAGTGTGCTCTGCTCCTTTATGTTTCATTATACACCAGATGCAGTTTGTGTGAACCAGTGGAACGAATAAACCTGTCAGTGGTCCTTGAGTGTCCTGTGTCCAGCTTCACATTGTGCACAACACAACGCAGAGTAGTCGCGGAAGCGCAGGCCAGAGCTTCACCCGTTACATAGGCATAACTAAGGGATGCAATAACACCACCAACAACCAAAACTAGCCTACTCATTGTCAACATGTACATGAAATGTAACGTTTAATGTGAATCAAATTAAAATGTTTTCTTTGCAAACGTAGGCATAGGCGTATGGTGACAGATTCATTTAATAATGCTGCTGTGTGAATAACGGTAATCACGGTGAATGAAGTGGCCACTTCTTAATGGGACCCACTGTATGGAAGTGGGATAAGTAAAATAGAGATGTTTTCAATAAGATAAGGTTAATCAGAATTCTACGATATGCCCGCTTGACAACAGCAGAGATAGAACTGGCCTTTGGCCATAGCAACCATCCATTTAGAACAACTGGCCTTCATAGCAACCAAAGATCTGAGCTGTGTTGCAATGTGAGGCAAAGTATAGAAAGGTGATGAAACATACAGAGACAGGTCAAGAAATATAGTGCAGTGTAGACAGTAGTATACAGTTGATTTACAGAACGTGGTTTAGAGTTATATGAATTAAATATAAATATGTACAGTGTATTAGCAGTTATCTCATACAATAAGTAGAATAATGTAGGCTATGGACATGTAGCAGTAACATTATAATAGTAGAAATAATAATATAGATATATGCAGTGTATTAACAGAATATAATAAAACAGAATAAATATAGATATTCAATATGACAAATATATAACAGATATGTACATAACATACAGCTATGTGCCGTGTGGAAACAGTGTCATTGTAGTGCAGAAACAACATTATAAGAGTAGTAAGAATAAGTTAATGTGCAGGATGAATAGTATAAAGATCAGTAGAATAACTGTATAAATGTAATTACAGTAGGCCTATGTACATTTGTAAATAAATAGAAAACTATGGGTGAGAGGGATAAATTAATTTTATTTAATCGTAAAAGTAAATTGCATTCAATTAAATTGCCATTAAAAATCTTTCCAGTAGGCTTTAATGTCACACAAAAAGTACAACCAAAGCTGAGCTTGATCAACTAGAACGTCTAAAGAACCAGAACTTGAGTGTAGTTTTTTGCTGGGTCCCAGGCCATGTTGGTCTGAGGGGAAATGAGAAAGCGGACAGTGCTGCTAAGCAAGCCCTCAATGAAGAAGTCACAGAATGTCAAATTCCTGCCCCAGACCTTAAACCTATACTGAAGCAAGGAATGTGAATTTTGGCACATTTTCATGATCCACTGGGTCGTTATGGGCCACACAAAATACGGTGTTGCTAAAATTACTCCTATTGTGGCTATTAGAGACATGCGTTCATGAGTATCCAGCTACATTCAATGAGTTAAGTAAAATACATTCACACACAAAAAAAACCCCATCACTAATGTTGTGGACATTCCTTTATTCTGAGATACATCAATAGGCTCTCAAAACTATCCCAAACAGACATAAGGTCTTTATAGAGCAAATCCATATAGATTATTTGTCAAATAAACCAGTTAAACAGAATTAGGGGATGGAATATATAACATTCACACTCATAGCTCATATTTCTAAAATAAATCAGTGAAAAAGTATCCTGACAAACAAGCAGCATTTTAATGCCTTAGTCATATTTCATAATTTCTAATTTTTCTCTAGGTTACCTGATAGCCCAGTTTGAGAGGTGCAAGACGCGTGACATTATTTATTTTTGCAGCCAATCACTGCTGTTGTTTTATTTTATTGATTTGATTTTAGTCATAGAAGCTAAATTCGAAGGCAGGCCACAGGTAAAAGCCAACGAACCGCATTCACCCCGCAAGGCAATAGTTGAATAGAGCTTTTGAGGTATTGCCACTGCTCCAACACTGAAAGGCACTGTTAGAATGCTTGGATCAAGCCAGGTTCAGCATAGCGTATGTCACTGTCTGCTCACGTTGGTGACCGGACCAGGGCAAGCACACTTTCGCAGTTAAATATCATGATGGGAGAGTATTATTAAAAATGTTACAAGTATGCAAATTCATATGTTTACGGGAAATTAGGTTTTACTGTGTTGTTTTGTTGTAAAGACATGCAAGGCATTCTGGGCCGTAATGAACAGTGGTCGGCAGCACTCCATAGGCTACGTATTAATATGAATAGGTGTTTCTGTAAACCTAGGGACAATAAACAGCTATCTCTGTTACAAAAACGAGCTGGTAATCGCTCATTGAAGAGGGAACTATGATAAAAAGATTGTTTTTCTAAAAGCATGGAGTTGACGAAAGAATAAGCAAGCAATGTCACTTTAATGTTAAATAGCCTAACGCTAGGTTGGCAACGTTGTATTACATTTCACTGAATACGTGTGAGCTTCACAAGTAAGGAAGGTGCAAATATTATGTAATTTATCATGGGAAACCTCCCGGGGCCCGTCGCTACCCCCGCAATGCAATTGCTGGAAAATTCTATACAGGTCCTTTCTGACTACCGGCTGACCAGGCCAAGGCTACAGCGCAGACGCTCACAAATTAATTGGGGGTTCAGAGCATTTGAAAATGTTAGAGCACGGAGAGTGAATCGAACTATCGGAAGATGAGCGCTTAACCGATCTAACCTTCTAATGGCCTAATTCATGCATATTGGGGATTGTATGCATATGAATGATTTTATTTGGTTTCTGCACGGTTAAATAAGTTAGGCTACATTAAGTTTTGTTTCTGCGCAGTGCGAGTTTTTAAGCAAGCAACGCTTGCAGTTTCAGCAGAGGGTTGAAGAAGCGCATTGAGCGCATTGAGTGTTCCCATAATTCCATGCGAGTTGATGTTAATGCAGTAATATTAGATTACCATGGCCTGCAGGCTGTTAATAAAATTATTTTTAATGTTTTCACATGTAATGCATCCTATGTAGTCGTGTGTTTTTATTTGAAATTGTAATATGTAATTACTAAACTACTTCGGTGCCTCAGTCCCTTTGTATAAACAATTGAAGTCACCCTTAATGTGTATTGCATGTATCAGAGCTAATTCATCCTGGGCCAAATTATGTCGATATGGGCCCGCACAGTGCTCTCGCACCTGGGCCCACCATTGGTTTGTTACGCCACTGCGTAATGACATGGTGATTTGATATGAGATGATGATGATGATGATGATGATGATGATGATGATGCTTGCACTCGTAACTTCGTCACATGTAAATTTTAGGACTGTTATTATTTATTACTAACAGTAATTCACGAAGCACTTTAGCCCTGAAAGTAGTATCTGCGTCTGTGACAGTTTAAGGGAACTTGCATTGTAGGCATAACTAAGGGATGCAATAACACCACCAACAACCAAAACTAGCCTACTCATTGTCAACATGTACATGAAATGTAAATTTTCATATTAAAATGATTTCTTTGCAAACGTAGGCATAGGCGTATGGTGACAGATTAATTTAATAATGCTGCTGTGTGAATCACGGTAAGCGTGAATGAAGTGGCCACTTCTTAATGGGACCCACTGTATGGAAGTGGGCTAAGTAAAATAGAGATGTTTTAAATAAGATAAGGTTAATCAGAATTCTACGATATGCCCGCTTGACAACGGCAGAGATAGAACTGGCCTTTGGCCATAGCAACCATCCATTTAGAACGACTGGCCTTCATAGCAACCAAAGATCTGAGCTGTGTTGCAATGTGAGGCAAAGTATAGAAAGGTGATGAAACATACAGAGACAGGTTAAAGAAATATAGTGCAGTGTAGACAGTAGTATACAGTTGATTTACAGACGGTGGTTTAGATTAATATGAAGTATTCCTTTAAACCAATTCCTCTGTAGGTTACCTGATAGCCCAGTTTGAGAGGCGCAAGACGCGTGACATTTTTTGCAGCCAATCACTGCTGTCATTTTATTTTATTGATTTGATCTCAGTCATAGAAGCTAAATTCGAAGGCAAGCCAAAGGTAAAATCCAACGAATCGCATTCAACCTGCAAGCCAATAGTTGAATAGCCCTCCCCTAATGCTTTTGAGATATTGCCACTGCTCCAACATTGAAAGGCACTGTTACAATGCCTGGATCAAGCCAGGTTCAGCATAGCGTATGCCACTGTCCGCTCACGTTGCTGACCGGACCAGGGCAAGCACACTTTCGCAGTTCCCGCCGGAAATGCAGTCTAGTTATTCCTGTAAGCCCGAGGTCACAAATTTGGTCCGAACTTCACGAAAATTGACGTACATGATCCTTGGACCAAGCCTCACAAAAGTTACAGAAAGGATTTTTGATTTTCAGAAGCGTTTCCCCGTCACAGCCAAACGAAATCAGCAGCGAAGCTCCGAAACAGGAAGTCGTCCATATCTCAGGAACACTGTCACATATCGATACCAAATTTTGTATATGAACTGGGGACTCCAGTGTGATGGTGCATAAGCTAAAAAAAAAAAAGAAATATTCCAAAAGTTTCCATCATTTACCAAACCACCTACAGGTATTTGGTAATCCTTGCTCTGCCATGGGATAGTATGGACTTACAAACTGATATAGTAAGGAGAACAGTAGCTATATATAGCTTACATAATAGCGTTGTTTTCACATTGACGGTATTCAAATTAAATTTGTCATTATTGTTAAATATCATGATGGGAGAGTATTATTAAAAATGTTACAAGTATGCAAATGCATATGTTTATGGGCATTTAGGTTTTACTGTGTTGTTTTGTTGTAAAGACATGCAAGGCATTCTGGGCCGTAATGAACAGTGGTCGGCAGCACTCCATAGGCTACGTATTAATATGAATAGGTGTTTCTGTAAACCTAGGGACAATAAACAGCTATCTCTGTTACAAAAACGAGCTGGTAATCGCTCATTGAAGAGGGAACTATGATAAAAAGATTGTTTTCCTAAAAGCATGGAGTTGACGAAAGAATAAAAGCAAGAATGTCACGTTAATGTAAATAGGGCGTGGGATCCGCGTTGCATTGTGGGACGAGGCAGCCATGTTGATGGCTACGCGAACGTTAAAATAACTCTGACATAACGTTGTTGAATGAAGAGATGTAGCTAGAAGTAGAGTTGAGAAAGAATAGATAGAAAAATAGATAGAAGAAATCCCGAAAAAAATCCCGAAAAGGATCTGGAATAATCCCGAAAAGGATCTGGAATTTACCGGTACGCATTCAATAGAGAAGCCAGGTACCGGTATGTTGACAAAATCAGCATTATTAACGGCTGAGAGGGAGTACATTACGCAGTAGTCATAGGCAGTAGTCTGAGTAGCGGTAAAGGAGGCAATCAACATGGCGGAGTAATTACGTCATGACGCCCACACCCTATAGCCTACTGAACGCTAGGTGGCAACCTTGTATTACATTTCACATCTACATAGGGTGAGATCATTAGAATTATGTGAGCTTCACAAGTAAGGAAGGTGCAAATATTATGTAATTTATAATGGGAAATTATTGGAAATGTTATTTCTTGTTTCTAATTGCAAACCACACACATCCATTCGTAATCACACGTACACATTTAGGGCCTGTTTACACGTATCTAGATATTTGAATAAACGCATACTTTTGTATGCGTTTGGCCCTTTCGTTTACACGTAATCGGAGATTTATCTCCCTCAAACGCATACTTTTACAAACGCACTCCAAAGTGAAGATTTCTTAAAACGATGACGCGTTCAATTGTGTCGTGGGTCAATTCGATTTCATATGTGCAGCAAAGATTCTAGAGCGGAGCTTTTGACGTGCAGTGCAGTGCCTGCCTGAACATTTACATTTCACACAAACTGTAGCCTACACACCACACGTGATATGCGATTATTTTTAATATTTCGCATACTATTTCGTGCTCACCTCACACAGGTTCACACAGCAACTGTCTGTTGACTTCTGAGTTAATTATAGAGTTGTTTAGTTGTTTACTTCATGTAGCTAAGTAAGTCTCTCTTGTGACGCTAACATAGCCTAGGCTAGGCTAGGCCTACTCAATGGATTATAACATGTTGGATTAAGTAATCTTCATTTCCAAACCTAGAGGATGTACATGTATGTAGAAGATAAGGTAGGCTATGTTTGTTATTCTGGCCCGCTGTGGCATGATTAATTGCCGTATCTGAGAAGTTATGCTATGGTGAGTTTTAAATGGGTTTGCTATTCTGGTTAGTTTTGGCATAACATGCGAGTTTTTGCGTTATTAGCACATTGAAACGTGTTGTGATGTTGGCTCTGCATGCTTCCAACACTGTCATTAAAACAGCCCCATTCCCCCGACCTTCTCAGTTAAAATGTGTGCGTGCAGACTAGCCTAACGTTAGCAACTCATGGATACTCAATATCCTACCACACTTACATCACGGCAGTGTTATTACATGTCTTTATTAAAATGCAGATATATTCTCATGAATTAGCCTAGGCCATGGGTTCCCAAACTCCATCAATGTGGGCCTCCCCTCCGAAAACAGTGACACCTCCGCGCCCCCCCGACAATCATTTTCAAATAATGATCTTCACTTCAGTTAAGCCACTTAAATCGGTGCTATACTATGCTATGCAATGCAATGAGTTTTCATCATATTTTTGACGTTTGGCTTTGTTGCCCATATCAGGCTCGGTCCATGCAGCGATAAAATGTGACAAATCTGTCCATTTTAAGTTAGCTATCGGAACGTCACATATTACCGTCACGTATGTCCAACCTCTTACGTGTATCTGTCACTTAATATTCATTTCTATACAAACCAAGGCGGCGGATTCCTAAGGAACGCAAGCACCCACACCATAAGTTTATCTAAATTAGCTATGTACCAAAAAATACATTTTACCGTGACTCGAGGAGCTGTAAACAGTGTTGTAAGGCTGCATGTACAAATCACTTTCGTTCACTAGTAGCCTATCTTGCAGCTAGCTCGGCTGGCGCCACTGTTAAATTACGTTATGAAGTTTGGCACAATACATTCTCACTCAGGATAGGGATCAATAATACTTTCCACTATCCCAAATATTTAGTGTACATCTCTTCTATGATTTATTTCGATTTTATAATGTTGACAATTACATAATCATTGAAAAAAAAACATAGATAGTTCTAACATGAAATAAACGTTTTTCCTTCTTTTTTGAATCAACCTTCCGCGCCTCCCCTCAAATTATTTGGCGCCCCCCAGGGGAGGCGCGCCTCACAGTTTGGGAACCTCTTTTATTGGATGTAATTAAGATCGCAGGATGTGTGGGCGTACTGTATACACGCACGGCATTCTAAATCGCCTGTTTACGTTGTGGATAGCTAAATAAATGTAGCCTAATGTTTTTAACCAGTCATGGGTGTCTTTTGGGTGTAAAACCAATGAGAGTGGCATTCGTCATTCCAGCAAGCAGTGCAACATAACAGCTCATCAGTGTTTTCATTACTGATTTGGTGTAAGTGGCGTTGATATAAAGCAGGCATCGCCAACCTATTTTCATCCAAGAGCTGCTTTGACAAAATGAACATGGGCGAGAGCTAATGTTTATAGGCTATTAGTAGGCTAGCATGTAATCCGTGCCCTCTTGAACTTTCCTCACTTTATACTGTACTAAGAGAAAGTAGCCTAGTTCTACCTCGTCGGTCCACATGTAGGCTATGAGTTGCTTTATGAGTCACTTTTTGCCATAATTTCCCTTCGGTTTAATCAGCCCAAAACGCGTAGCCTTCTGTACATTTTAAATTTACCTAAGTTTATTCTCGGATATGCAATTGAACTTTGACTGGGATAGTGCAATCTGTTGGCCTGGCGTGTTACAGACGCCGAGTTGTGTAAAGTGAACAGTGAGATGTTGGTAGGCTTTTGCACATTTTAATCGTTCCTTGCCACGATATAACATAACTGACAACTCATCTCCATCTCATATTGTGTATTGTTGGCCTATCATAGCCTACTGTGTTGTGCATGTAATTTCTGCCAAACTGATAAACTAGCACTGGTAAACCAAAGCGTTTCCTCTCCTGCTATTAGGCTAATTGAAGGGAGTAGGGAGGGCAACGCAGACAAGTAGATGACCTAGACGACACTTTAGGTTCTACATAAACATTCGCCTTTGGAATCATTTTGCGTTCTAGTGTGTATGGATATATTTTCTAATCGAATGTCGTGTAAACGCGATTAAAAAAACAAACGCATACAAAAATATCCGTTTTTAAAAAAAATCTAGATACGTGTAAACAGGCCCTTAATACTGGAAGACTGTCTATTCGTTTATTTGATGTTGCTTAGCAACGCTAGAACAGAGCTTCAGAGAGACACGTTTTGAGTTCGTGGCCAAGTAGGCTACCTAAAATATCGGTTTCCATGTGTATGTGCTGGATGGTGTGCTTCCTTTATGAAAGTAAGTGTTTTATACAGTTAACGTTACAGATATAATGAGTCATGTTGTAGTGGTCCACATAAATGTGCCCCTTCTATTATTAGAATGCTAAGCGGAGATTTCATTCATTTCTTGTGTGGCTAGAAGCTAGCTAGCTAGGTCATAGGGAGAAGATGTTGCTGTAACGTTATGAGATTTATGTTGCTTAGCGTAATGCCATGGTCATTTGATATGAGATGCTTGTACTCGTAACTTCGTCACTCGTAACTTTAGGACTCCTATTTTTTTTTACTAAGAGTAATTCAGGAAGCATTTTAGCCCTAAAAGTAGCGCCTGAGTCTGTGACAGCTTAAGCGAGGGCTCCTAATAAGACCGATTCACAAACAATGTTTTGTGGTGGCATTTCACGTCGCGATGTTTTGAAATGTGTCTAACAATCACGAGGGAACAATTTTGCATTGTAGGCATAACTAAGGGATGCAGTAACACCGCCAACAACAACCAAAACTAGCCTACTCATTGTTTACATGTACATTAAATGTAACGTTTCATTGTGAATGAAATTAAAAGATTCTCCTCTTTGCAAACGTTGGCATAGGCATATGGTGACAGATTAATTTAATAATGTTGCTGCGTGAATCACGGTAAGCGCGAATGAAGTGGCTACTTCTTAATAGGAGTCACTGTATGGAAGTAGGCTAAGTAAAATAGAGATGTTTAAAATAAGATAAAGTTAGGATATGCCCGCTTGACAACTGCAGAGATAACTGGCCTTTGGCCATAGCAACCATCCATTTAGAACAACTGGCCTTCATAGCAACCAAGGATCTTAGCTGTGATTCATGTAGCTACAGTATGCATACAATGTGATGCAAAGTATAGAAAGGTGATGAAATATGAGACAGGTCAAGAAATATAGTGCAATGTAGACAGTAGTATACAGTTGATTTACAGAAGGTGGTTTAGAGTAATATGAATCAAATATAAATATGTGCAGTGTATTAGCAGTTATCTCATACAATAAGTAGAATAATGTATGTAGTAGTAACATTATAATAGTATAAATAATAATATAGATATATGCAGTGTATTAAGTAGGGGATAACGGCCGCCGAGGTGTCCTGTTATACGGAATTAATGGACGAGGGCGAGGGGCAAAAACTCCCCGACGCGCAGCGGAGGGGAGTTGCCTCCGCCCGAGTCCATTAATTCCGTATAACTGGACACACCTCGAAGGCCGTTATCCCGCTTATCACCCGGTTGCCACTGTAAACACTGTAAACACGCGGTTCTGTTTAAAAAGAAGCTCACTAGTTCAGCTTGTTGTACAACTTTAGCATGGACAGTTAGCTTGTTTACAGTTGATTCCATTGTTGGGAAGCCTGCAACCAAAAGATTCTAGAGCGCTGCAACCGTCGTCCTACTATGGTTGTTATAGTTACCATTCATAAGCATTGATATGGAACGGTGTCCTGTTATTCAGAATTAAAGACCACCCGCCAGCCAATCAGAAAAGAGTATTTCTTCTCTCCGGGTGATAACAGAATATAATAAAACAGAATAAATATGGATATTCAATATGACAAATATATAACAGATATGTACATAACATACAGCTATGTGCAGTTTGGAAACAGTGTCATTGTAGTGCAGAAACAACATTATAAGAGTAGTAAGAATAAGTTTATGTGCAGGATGAATAGTATAAAGATCAGTAGAATAACTATGTATAAATGGGTTAAAGACAAATAGGGTGTTCCAAGCACAAAAAAATAAAATGATTAAATTGTGTATTTTTTTTAATTCAATAATGTGCACAAATGTGTTACCTAGGTAAATATATATTTTTTTCCTGAGCATTTTGATTATTTTGTGTTTTTAGTGTTGTCGACAAATAACAATGGCGCAAAAATGTCATTCAGTGCAACGACTAATTTATGAAAAAATACATACAGAAGAAACAATCTTAGCCATTTAAAATGTATGAGTTCAGTATATCTCTTACAATAGATTTTTTAAAACACAAGAAAGTGCTGTTAGTCTGTTTTAAATTGTCTGCACCTTGTTTGCATTCTAATGTGTCTTGTGATTTTGGTAGTTTGTATGAAATAAGTTTTTGCTACGCCTTCTATTCTATTTAAAAATCAAACTCCATTTTCTATAAAACAGGCATGGTTTCTCTTACATTCACATGAAAAATTATATAATAATATGAATTGTAATAGTTATTTTAAGCAAAAGTTTCTGTTGCACTGTATGACGATTTTCTGTTGTACTGAATGACATCCTCCAAAGTGTCCCGTTTCTTGGTAATATGTGGATGAAACGTCTTACACATACAGTATCTCCTTTAAAGTAGCAGTAGTAGAATGTTAATATGCCACACCAATGGCAAGTAAGAGTTATGGTATTACTACATTATGAAAAAAAGTAAGGCAAACAGAGGTATACTTGTTCAGAAAAAGCATCATCTTTATTCTGAAGTAAAACAAGAGCCTTGTTGCTGTTAAAACAGCATTTCAATATGAAAACATTCATACTGAACTCGTAACAACTCGTAAGGCACCATAACACATTTAAGGAAACAGATTTCTTAAAAAATGTGGAATCAATTAAAGTATGAAGTAATTGAAGTCTCATAACATGTGAAAAAATTTGGTCTAATGTGGAATAATTTCAAGTATGTTTCAAGATGTTAATATGTCATGTAAAGTAACTTTCAGCATTTCAAATATTTGAAAAAATGTAGTATAATGTCATTTCAATCATTTCAAGTATATTTAAAAAATGTAGTATAATGTAATTTAATCATTTCAAGTATGTTTCAACATAACTTTCAGTATTTCAAACATTTAAAAATATGTTAGTGTTTAACTAGTTAAAAACTACTTTTAATATCAAAACAGCCTTTCTAATGGGTGTCTTAAGTTTATAACATTTCAGTTTATGAACTGAACAAATGTTTCCCAGTCCTTTTCTGCTAACCTTGAGGCTCTATTTGAAGATGGCTCAGGTTCTGCGATAACAAATTTGACGTCTGTTAGCACGCTCGCCTCCCGTTCCGAGGTGCTGCTGTTCGCGGGTTCGAGTCCGGGCGTGTGCAGGGCTTAATGGCGCGGGTTCAACACAACGCAGGTTACATTGGTGCCGTGACCCGGATCGGGAGTGAGGTTTAGGGGGTTGAGTGTAACGGCTGCCAGCTAGCTTAGCTGTGCTTGTGGAACGTTGGTAAACCTCACTCCCCGACGCCTCAAGAGTGCTGCTGGCATGTGAGCCAGTAGCCTGGGCTATTGGCTCAATTGTTAGCACGCTCGCCTCCCGATCCGAGGTGCTGCTGTTCGCGGGTTCGAGTCTGGGCGTGTGCAGGGCTGAATCACGTAGGTTCAACACAACGCAGGTTACATCTACAGAGGAATGAGATCACGCTCTCTCTCCTTTGTTTAGCCTTCAACACCATCTCACTCCTTGCTACTTTTTCTGACCTTTTCAAAAGCTTATTTAATGTGTTGCACCGTAGTTTGGTTTATGCCAGTTGTTTTTGAAGAGCAGCAAGTTGTTTATTCAGATCTCTTTTCTCCTTTTTGAGTTTTTTAAAGCGTATTGGTAGTCTTTCTGGAGTGGAAGAAGCCAGAGGAGCATTCACCGCATGTGTAGGGGACAGAGGCCTTTGTTCCACCTCTTGTAGTGGTATAGGTTCAGGCTCAGGTATATTAACAATGTTTTCAGGTGGTGCTTCAAATGAATCTGGGGTGAGGTCAAGCACCGCTTTTGCTTGCTTTTGTTTCTTTCTGAACTTCCTCTGAGTTTCTCTCCAATTTTCTCTTCCTTTTTCAGCATCAGCTGCAGAAACATCTTTAATTGAAGGGTGATCTGGATTTCTGCCATTGAGAGCTTGTTTTCTTCTATGATAGCTAAAATGTTAGGAGGACATAGGCTTAATTAGAATCTTGCAATACAAGACAAAATAATTTGCATAGAACATGTAAGTGATCAAATAAATAAACAATCCTTTCAAACACATTACACACATAAAACCGTTAAAATACATATGACATTTGCAAAAAAGCATCACGTTTGTCTTACACCTGTTCTCTTCATTTACTCCTGTTTACAGACTCTTCCTTTAGCTGTCCTACATTAAAATGTACTTAACACACTTTACCATCATACCATAACACACCTTAACATCACCTTTATTTTCTCTTTGCTAGTTTTTCCTCCCTGAGAACAGGATTTTCCTTCAATTTCTGTCTGTACCTAGCTGATCTCTCTTTAACAGATAAAGAAAAACATAAAAATATTAATATTTATTGTTCAAATTGCTTTTATTAAGAAAGCCTAGAATGGAATCATGTGGTATTAATATTTAACTTATTTTAAAATGTAAAAAAAGTTAGTCATCGTCAATTTAGGGCAACAGTGAAATTCTGTTGCACTGAATGACTGTTGTGGTACTGAATGACAGACATTTTACTTCAGCACATTTTACAGTTAGCCCTGTGATTAGCCAAAGCTAACACTGACCTTAGCTTAATGACATTTCTACAGTTATTCATATTTAAATGTTAATATCCTTGTTTGTTTACAGAAATAACTGCAATATTACATTCTCTGTGTTGTACTGTATGACACTCAGTTTTGTACTTTTATGTGCCATGACAGTAAAAGGAGATTTTTATCAAATCATTTTGAAATATACTGACCTTGCATGTGTGATGAAGGGTCCACAGGGGTCTTCTTGTGATGTCATAATTGGTAACATGACTGCAGCAACTTGATTTGATTTCAAAATAAGGGTCTTTATCAAAGTTGCACTGAATGACAAATGAAGATTGCGGAAATGGGGACTGAAAGTGTCTTAAATATTATTAATATTAAAGAACACATCTTATGGAATAAAAATTAATATATTACACATGACTTTTGTACAAATATGCCAAAGCAGAAAATATTACGTTTTACTGTAGATTAATTTGTTTTTTCTTCATGTTTTAATCCTTGAAGAGGTAGGAGGACAGTTGCGCTGAATGACATTTTGGGGGTTTCAGGGGATATTTTTAAAATAATTATAAATGTTCTGAAAAAAGCACTTTAAGTTTCAGTAAACATGTACAATGTGTATAGATTGAAGGTATGTCCACTCATATAAAAATATATTTTTTAACATTTATTAAGTGGGGACACCAAAATGTTATGTCTCGTCTTTGACCCAAATGTAATTACAGTAGGCCTATGTACATTTGTAAATAAATAGAAAACTATGGGTGAGAGGGATAAATTATTTTTATTTAATCGTAAAAGTAAATTGCATTCAATTAAATTGCAATTAAAAATATTTCCAGTAGGCTTTAATGTCACGCAAAAAGTACAACCAAAGCTGAGCTTGATCAACTAGAACGTCTAAAGAACCAGAACTTGAGTGTAGTTTTTTGCTGGGTCCCAGGCCATGTTGGTCTGAGGGGAAATGAGAAAGCGGACAGTGCTGCTAAGCAAGCCCTCAATGAAGAAGTCACAGAATGTCAAATCCCTGCCCCAGACCTTAAACCTGATATGCATATGGGCCTATTTTTGGGATTTTGCACAGCGTCTATTGTAATAGCTCCTGTGTCCTCATACTGTGACCTATCATCAAATGCCTGGTATCCCCTGAAAGCTGAGACCTTGTAGAATTTTTAGAAACTGTCAGAATGACTCTGTTATGTACTGTCAAGGTGCTACAGTAGCTGGAATATTGCTTTTTCTTTCAGGCGGTTATGTAAATCCCTGGAAATGGCCACATTTCAGATGTGAAAGTCCCTAAAAGGGCCACTGAAACACATCAGAGGCCCACTCCCAGGTGTTGTGAAGATAAATATCTAAGGAAATGTTTGTACAATGAAGTATGACCCCTTTAGAGCCATTTTTGTGTGGAAATGCTCAGCTGGTTCAACCTCCACGTTCTTCTTCTTTGCCTGTCTTTTCGGCATGTTTTCTGCTTTCTTCTTCTTCAAAAGATCCAAATGATCCTTGAATTTACCCTTGGGGATCAATAAAGTATCTATCTATCTATCTAACTGTAAAAATTGCGACTGTATTCCTCTGACGAGCCGGTCGTACTAGTAAGCTATCGTTATGCACAACGAAGGTGGACTCAATTTCCCAGAGTTCCCCTCACCGGAGGTGGTTGTACCATACGTCATTCGAAAGGTCTACTCGTTGGCTACAAGACGATCTTTGAACCATCCTCGTAGCTTGTCATAGGCCAGAGCTATTGTCAATCAAAGCTAACTTATCCATTAGCCAGCTCGCATGGCTATCATGCTTCTAACACGTGTTTCTCGACAACGGTACGTCACACAAAGTTGTCACTGGTGTCTACGTACTCAGGAGAGCTTCCTGAACACGCTGAGTGGTGTGAATCCCGGCGATACATAGGATAAGCATACGAACTATGTGGTTTTCTGTCAGAGAAAAGTTATCGTTTGTTTTTTTACAAACTAAACGGTACTGTTTGGGTGGAATTATGCATCTTCTAAACGTAATGTCGACAAAACACGGTGGATATTCGGATTCTCGTGCTTCTTGTGAACAGTATGACACCAAGCATGTTGGGGTAGCCTGAAGCCCGGGATGTACACAAAGGCTGTAATGTGAGGAGACACGGTGGTGGTGGGGGCATTTGGAAACGTGACTAGTGATACAAATTGTAGGTTTTAGCCGTTCGGGATGGGTTTCATTCAGTCGACACGGATCTCAAATGAATCCTGAGGCTCATGGCTTTCCAATGGTGTATGCCATGACTATGTAGCTAGCACAATGACTCGGCTACGATATACTTTACATTGAGATTAGTGATTGAACGAGTGATTTGGGTCGATACCGACCCTGTGCTATGCAGAACAGGTTTAAACCTATATTGAACTCTTACATCTCAGATAAGTGGCAATCTGAATGGGATTAATGTACCAACAACAAGCAAGCAATGTGAATTTTGGCACATTTTCATGATCCACTCGGTCGTTATGGGCCACACAAAATACGGTGTTGCTAAAATTACTCCTATTGTGGCTATTAGAGACATGCGTTCATGAGTATCCAGCTACATTCAATGAGTTAAGTAAAATACATTCACACACAAAAAAACCCCATCACTAATGTTGTGGACATTCCTTTATTCTGAGATACATCAATAGGCTCTCAAAACAATCCCAAACAGACATAAGGTCTTTATAGAGCAAATCCATATAGATTATTTGTCAAATAAACCAGTAAAACAGAATTAGGGGATGGAATATATAACATTCACACTCATAGCTCATATTTCTAAATTAATTTCTAAAATAAATCCTGACAAACAAGCAGCATTTTAATGCCTTAGTCATATTTCATAATTTCAAATTATTCTAGGTTTTCTCTAGGTTACCTGATAGCCCAGTTTGAGAGGTGCAAGACGCGTGACATTATTTATTTTTGCAGCCAATCACTGCTGTTGTTTTATTTTATTGATTTGATTTTAGTCATAGAAGCTAAATTCGAAGGCACGCCACAGGTAAAAGCCAACGAACCGCATTCAAGGCAATAGTTGAATAGAGCTTTTGAGGTATTGCCACTGCTTCAACACTGAAAGGCACTGTTAGAATGCTTGGATCAAGCCAGGTTCAGCATAGCGTATGTCACTGTCTGCTCACGTTGGTGACCGGACCAGGGCAAGCACACTTTCGCAGTTCCCGCCGGAAATGCAGTCTAGTTATTAAGTGTGCTTGCTGAAAGCAGCACACTTATTGTTCTTCTTAAGTTTTCTTACTCCTTTAAGCCCAATTTTTCGTCAGCTCCTGCTCCTAGACCTTTTGAGATATCGCCACCGGTCCAACTCTAGAACGTCCGGCCGGAACCGGTGTAGTGTGGAAATTGAAAAGGATGTCACTGACCCTTGTCATTCTTCCGCCATATTGGATTGAATAGAAAGCGAAACTAAAGTTTCACAGGTCACAAATTTGGTCCGAACTTCACGAAACTTGACGTACATGATCCTTGGACCAAGCTTCACAAAAGTTACATAAAGGATTTTTTAATTTTCAAAAGCGTTTGCCCGTCACAGCCAAACGAAATCGGCACCGAAGCTCCAAAACAGGAAGTCGTCCATATCTCAGGAACACTGTCACATATCGATACCAAATTTTGTATATGAACTCGGGACTCCAGTGTGAGGGTGCATAAGCTAAAAAAAATAAGAAATATTCCAAAAGTTTCCAGCATTCGGCATAACACCCACAGGTATTTGGTAACTATCACCTTTCGCCTTTGCAGCTGCACTTCTATCACAATGCCTTCCAAGTATGCACAATGTCTCTGGGCAGCCACAATGTCTCAGGGCAACCTTGCCCAATCATGAAATCCTTGCTCTGCCATGGGATAGTATGGACTTACGAACTGAAATAGCAAGGAGAACAGTAGCTATATATAGCTTACATAATAGAGTTGTTTTCACATTGACGGTATTCAAATTAAATTTTTCATTATTGTTAAATATCATGATGGGAGAGTATTATTAAAAATGTTACAAGTATGCAAATGCATATGTTTACGGGCATTTAGGTTTTACTGTGTTGTTTTGTTATAAAGACATGCAAGGCATTCTGGGCGTAGCCTAATGAACAGTGGTCGGCAGCACTCCATAGGCTACGTATTAATATGAATAGGTGTTTCTGTAAACCTAGGGACAATAAACAGCTATCTCTGTTACAAAAACGAGCTGGTAATCGCTCATTGAAGAGGGAACTATGATAAAAAGATTGTTTTCCTAAAAGCATGGAGTTGACGAAAGAATAAGCAAGCAATGACGCTAGGTGGCAACGTTGTATTACATTTCACTAGGTGTGAGCTTCACAAGTAAGGAAGGTGCAAATATTATGTAATTTATCATGGGAAATTATTGGAAATGTTATTTCTTGTTTATTGTAATTGCAAACCACACACATCCATTCGTAATCACACGTACACTTTTAATACCTTGAAAAGATTCTCATTTCGTTTATTTGATGTTGCCTAGCAACGGAGTGTTCAGAGCAAAGATTCTAGAACAGAGCTTCAGAGAAACACGTTTTGAGTTCGTGGCCAAGTACCTAAAATATCGGTTTCCATGTGTATGTGCTGGATGGCGTGCTTCCTTTATGAAAGTAAGTGTTTTATAGAGTTACAGACATAATGAGTCATGTTGTAGTGGTAAACATAAATGTGCCCCTTCTGTTATTAGAATGCTAAGCGGAGATTTAAAATCATTCATTTCTTGTGTGGCTAGAAGCTAGCTAGCTATGTCATAGGGAGGAGATGTTGCTGTAACGTTATGCGATTTATGTTGCTTAGCGTAATGCCATGGTCATTTGATATGAGATGCTTGTACTCGTAACTTCGCCACTCGTAACTTTAGGACTCCTATTTTTTTTTACTAAGAGTAATTCAGGAAGCATTTTAGACCTAAAAGTAGCGCCTGAGTCTGTGACAGCTTAAGCGAGGACTCCTAATAAGACCAATTCACAAACAATGTTTTGTGGTGGCATTTCACGTCGCGATGTTTTGAAATGCGTCTAACAATCACGAGGGAACAATTTTGCATTGTAGGCATAACTAAGGGATGCAGTAACACCACCAACAACAACCAAAACTAGCCTACTCATTGTTTACATGTACATTAAATGTAACATTTCATTGTGAATCAAATTAAAAGATTATCCTCTTTGCAAACGTTGGCATAGGCACATGGTGACAGATTAATGTAATAATGTTGCTGCGTGAATCACGGTAAGCGCGAATGAAGTGGCCACTTCTTAATGGGACTCACTGTATGGAAGTAGGCTAAGTAAAATAGAGATGTTAAAAATAAGATAAAGTTAGGATATGCCCGCTTGACAACGGCAGAGATAACTGGCCTTTGGCCATATCAACCATCCATTTAGAATGACTGGCCTTCATAGCAACCAAGGATCTTAGCTGTGATTCATGTAGCTACAGTATGCATGCAATGTGATGCAAAGTATAGAAAGGTGATGAAATATACAGAGACAGGTCAAGAAATATAGTGCAATGTAGACAGTAGTATACAGTTGATTTACAGAAGGTTGTTTAGAGTAATATGAATTAAATATAAATATGTGCAGTGTATTAGCAGTTATCTCATATAATAAGTAGAATAATGTATGTAGATGTAGCAGTAACATTATAATAGTAGAAATAATAATATAGATATATGCAGTGTATTAACAGAATATAATAAAACAGAATAAATATGGATATTCAATATGACAAATATATAACAGATATGTACATAACATACAGCTATGTGCAGTGTGGAAACAGTGTCATTGTAGTGCAGAAACAACATTATAAGAGTAGTAAGAATAAGTCTATGTGCAGGATGAATAGTATAAAGATCAGTAGAATAACTATGTATAAATGTAATTACAGTAGGTCTATGTACATTTGTAAATAAATAGAAAACTATGGGTGAGAGGGATAAATTAATTTTATTTAATCGTAAAAGTAAATTGCATTCAATTAAATTGCAATTAAAAATCTTTCCAGTAGGCTTTAATGTCACGCAAAAAGTACAACCAAAGCTGAGCTTGATCACCTAGAACGTCTAAAGAACCAGAACTTGAGTGTAGTTTTTTGCTGGGTCCCAGGCCATGTTGGTCTGAGGGGAAATGAGAAAGCGGACAGTGCTGCTAAGCAAGCCCTCAATGAAGAAGTCACAGAATGTCAAATCCCTGCCCCAGACCTTAAACCTATACTGAACTCTTACATCTCAGATAAGTGGCAATCTGAATGGGATTAATGCACCAACAACAAGCAAGGAATGTGAATTTTGGCACATTTTCATGATCCACTGGGTCGTTATGGGCCACACAAAATACGGTGTTGCTATTATATTGCTAATTGTGGCCATGAGAGACATGCGTTCATGAGTATCCAGCTACATTCAATGAGTTAAGTAAAATACATTCACACACACACAAAAAACATCACTAATGTTGTGGACATTCCTTTATTCTGAGATACATCAATAGGCTCTCAAAACAATCCCAAACAGACATAAGGTCTTTAGAGAGCAAATCCATAAAGATTATTTGTCAAATAAACCAGTAAAACAGAATTAGGGGATGGAATATATAACATTCACACTCATAGCTCATATTTTTAAAATAAATCAGTGAAAAAGTATCCTGACAAACAAGCAGCATTTTAATGCCTTAGTCATATTTTATAATGTCAAATTTTTCTCTAGGTTAACTGATAGCCCAGTTTGAGAGGTGCAAGACGTGTGACATTATTTATTTTTGCAGCCAATCACTGCTGTTGTTTTATTTTATTGATTTGATTTTAGTCATAGAAGCTAAATTCGAAGGCAGGCCACAGGTAAAATCCAACGAACCGCATTCACCCCGCAAGGCAATAGTTAAATAGAGCTTTTGAGGTATTGCCACTGCTCCAACACTGAAAGGCACTGTTAGAATGCTTGGATCAAGCCAGGTTCAGCATAGCGTATGTCACTGTCTGCTCACGTTGGTGACCGGACCAGGGCAAGCACACTTTTGCAGTTCCCGCCGGAAATGCAGTCTAGTTATTATTATATATCTGCCATTGGAGTCTAAGGCAGCCCATAGAACGCCTGGCTAAAAAGTGCATTTTTTTGGCAGAAAGATTCTGGACACTCCACTGACCACTCTCACCAATTTACAGAACTCTATGCCCAACACTCTAGCGCCACCAATGGGTCGAACCTGGATTGCATTCACGCATGTGACCATTTTCACATATCAGGCACCGTTGGAATCCCTGGAGTGACCTAAGTTCAATGACCCCTATTACGTCACTTTCCGCCATATTGGACCTCCGCCATATTGGATTTAGTCCAAACTCTACGAAAAGTTTCAGTGGTCAGAAATTTCATCCGATTTTCACGGAACTTGGCGGAGATGATCTTCTACCCGAGCCGCACAAACGATACTTGCCAGATTTTTCAATTTAATTTTTGTTTGCCCGTGACAGCCAATCAAATATGGCGATGAAGCTGCCAAACATGAAGTGGATTAACATCTCTGTGACGCTTTGCGTTAACATAACAAAACTCGATACCATTAGTCAGGACACAGTCCCAATCACTCACAGCAATTTTTATGCATATACATTGAACGCTCTAGCGCCACCACCAGTTCAATGCTGGACATGCGTTCATGCGTGTGATCCTTGACTCTTGTGTCTGATTTTCACAATTGAGGTAGCATCTGAATCCTTGGACCATCCCGAGGTCATCGACCCCTATCCCGTCACTTTCAGCCATATTGGATCTCCGCCATATTGGATTTAATACAAACTCTACGAAAAGTTTCAGCGGTTACAAATTTCATCCGATTTTCAAGGAACTTGGCAGAGATGATTTTCTGACCGAGCCGCACAAACAATACTTGTCAGATTTTTAAATTTCAGGTTTATTTGCCTGTGACAGCCAATCACACATGGCTATGATGCCGCCTAACAGGAAGTGGGCTAACATCTCGGCTACGCTTTAATGTTTGAAGTCCAAACTTGGTACAGGGACTTGGTATCTGATTGTGAGGACGCACTAGGAAATTGGCATCATTTGGCCTCTATAGGGGGCGCTGCAATACAGGAAGTGAGCTTGTATCTCAGCAACGCTTTGATGTACAAAGTCCAAATTTGGTATAAGGACCTGTTACCATATTGTGATGACGCACTAGGAAATTGGCATCATTTGGCCTCTATAGGAGGCGCTGCAATACAGGAAGTGAACTCGTATCTCAGCAACGCTTTGATGTATGAAGTCCAAACTTGGTATAGAGACAAAGCAGCTGATTGTGAGGACATGCAAGGAAAGTGGTCTCATTTGGCCTCTAGGGGTGCTGTAATAGACAAATTGAGCTCACATCTCAGCAACTCTTCGGTGTATGAAGTCCAGGGACATGGTAGCTTAACGCATAAGGACATTGGTGTAATTTTCGCCTCTAGGGGCACTATAACAAAGTAAATGAGCTCATTTCTCAGCCATTCTTTATCCAATTGCAATCAAACTTGCTGTGAGTGCTTGCTCATGACATGGCAATGCCATTCCTGCTATAGTGCACTCCTTGCTGCTTGCAGCTATATTTGGGGACCAAGCAGCGAAGCTTTGAGTTACTAGTTTTTCCTATTATTATTATTGGGGGCCTAGCAGCGAAGTGAATATCAGGTAATGTGGAGACACAGCACTCAAAAAATACTCCATAGAAATGCATGGGGCTAAATATGATCTGTGAAATTTCATATTAAAACTGTAATACTTCATGGTTGATCTGTTAAAGTTCACTGTATAACAATCATCCATGTTTACAATTCTAGTATGAAAGTTCATTGCAGTTCTTGGTAATTTGGTCCAAATTACGTTGAATTTCACTGGTAACTTCATGATGAAAATGTCAACTTGTGAATGTTTCACAGCTTAGCATTCACGTTCTACTACAAAAATATATAGCACTTGAAAAGAATTCCTGTATTTTTTATGGTAAAAAAGGCCAACTGTTGCCAGAAAGTCGGTAAAAAAAGCACAACTGTAACTAGAATTGCGGTTCTGAGGAACTGCAAGAGTGGGTTTGATCAGGGGCATGGAACTCGGCCTCATCCAAGGATTCCAACGGTACCTCATTTATGAAAATCGGACATACGGGTCAAAAGTTACATGCACCTTCATATACCCAGACAGCCTAGCCCAGCCCATTAGACATTGCCAGACAGCTTAGAACTCCAGCCAGATGCAAGTAATCAACTCTAGCAGTAGAGCTCTGCCAGGTGCAAGTAATCTGGTGCTGTGATGTCATAAAGGACATGGCATTCCGCCATTCATTTCAATGGGGCCCAAAAACGGCGAAAAACGGGAATAACGTGAAAACGACAAGGGCTAGCGACACGAAAGTAAAGCTACACCGGTTCGGGCCTGAATTTTCGAACCGCGTCGATAGCTCAAACGGTCTAGGAGCAGTAGTTAGTACAAAAAGTGGGTGAACAGGAATAATATATGAGAAAACTTAAGAAGAACAATAGTGGGCTTGCTGGATCAAACCCACTAATAATGAAGAAAGGCAAAACTGCGTTGACCATGCCTGACATGAAATTTGATACAACTGATGGATTTTTTAAGTCTCTTGGAATAGATCAAGGTTTGTTTGAAAAGGTGTACAACATATGTTCCAAAAAGAAAAGCGTCGCCTTGAAACGAAATCCTGGAGACATATGGGTGAACCAGTATAACAAAGACTTTCTCCGTGCTTGGCAAGGCAATATGGATATCCAGTATGTCACAGATGCCTTTTCTGTTGTGGTCTATATACTGTCGTATATCACAAAAGCAGAACAGGAAATGGGTTTGCTCTTACAACTTGCACAAGATGAGTCTATGAATGGCAACCTTGATGCAAAAGCAGCATTCAAACAGCTTGGAAGTGTATACTTACACAACAGAGACATTTCAGCTCAAGAGGCAGTGTATCGATTAACACAAATGCACTTGAAAGAATGCTCCCGTGATGTACAGTTCATTCCAGTTGGTGAGAAAATTCTGTTTGGATGAGTTTACCCTTGCATTTACTTCAATCCAAAGCTCAGTTCCAACAGTGTAATGATGAAAGCAGTATTTGGATGACCAATGTGATCGAGAGAGACAAGAACAGACCACAGAATACACAATTTGAAGATTTATGTCTTGCCAGTTTTTGTTCTGAATACAGAGTTCTATCAAAGTCACAGGTTTCGAGTGAAAGAGTTTCACACGACATAATACAGCTCAACAACAACTGTGGCTTTGTGAAACGAAGGACTCGAACGGAACCTGCTGTTGTGAGGTATCCCAGATTTTCTCCCACAAAAAACCCAGAAAAGTACTTCCATTCGCTGTTGCAACTGTTTTTGCCTTACTATGAGGACTATCACCTGAAACCGCCCCAGTTTGATACATATGAGCATTTCTATAAAAATGGTGCAGTGAAATGTGGTATTAAGTACAGTCGATTGTAGATACCAACAAAGCTTTATTTGAAAAAGAAAGTGATGCGATTGACAGAGCTAAACAGTTGCTGCAGGACAACATTGATTTAGAAGATGCCTGGGCTCAGATATGTCCTGAAACAGAAAGGGAGCGTCTTTGTTGTTTGGATCTGATGAAAGACAAAGTTGTAGATGATGAAGGTGATGATGATGACAAACTCATTCCTGACCTGACTGCAAACCCACAGACTACATGCACTTTGGAAACAAATTGTGTGTCAATGCCCAGACAGGATGCATTGCATTTATTACGATCATTAAACAGTCTGCCATATTCTATGCTGTTCGTCAGTGGTGTTTGCAGAAACTTTTTGGACAAAATCCTGAACCGTTGCGATTATTCATTACTGGTGGAGCAGGAACAGGGAAAAGCCATTTAATCAAAGCGATACATTACGAATCTACCAGGCTGTTGTCACAGATTGCTGAAAATCCTGAGGATCTCACTGTGCTTCTAACAGCACCTACTGGCATGGCTGCATATAACATCGGTGCTGCAACCATTCACAATACTTTCTCCATTGGTGCAAATGCCAGATTGCCATATCCAGGCGCGTAGCAAGTGTGGGGGATGTGGGTGTTATAACATACGCACTTTTGCTGGAACACGATTCTATCCCCCACACTTTTTGTCAGATTAAAATGAAAGTAAAATATGGAAATAAACGCTCCCGTAAAGAGTTGGAACCATATCTACCATAACGCACACACAGAGAGACACATAGGTCTGTTGATTTGATTGAACGGTCATCCAGCCAATCACATCAAGTTAGCCAGTGAAGAACCAGAGCCGCTCTGATCAAATTCAAAGTGTGCATCTTTCAAGGCTGCGTGCTGCTCCTTGGGTCTGCATTATAACGTCTGCAGTGAGCAGATTTCAGGTAGAATTGAAATGATAATTGTTACCGCATTATGCTAATTTAGTAAACCAAAATTCACTGTCTGACTGACAGTTTTTGTCACAATGTAGAAATGCAGAGAGTCAAAGTGAAAGCGGGGGTGCGTGTCATCAACTAGGTTATACATAGCCCAGTCAGCACACATACGTCTCCAAGACCTTGGAAAAGATCTGAACAGCTTAATTACATTGCGTTCCATTTAGAACGTCTTATTTAATCTGATCTTACAAATGTCGGCGGCATTTCACTGTCAATGTGTCGTAGTGCTACATCTACTGGAGATCTTAATGTCTTAAATACAATCACGTTCCATTTAGAACATCTTATTTTCATCTTACAAACAGCGGGGTCAAGACACATTTGAGTTCTACATCTGAGAACTAAGATTTCCATTATGTAGAACTCAAATAGAACGCTTATTAGCGCTCATGCAATGTGTGCGTCCCTGCAGCAAGTGAAACTGGAGGTAACGTGGGCTAGAAGCAACAATAGTTTAAACAACAACGTGGCTTCCTGTAACTTTCAATGGAAAAAGCATAAACTGCTAATCATAATCTTTAAATTGACATTAATTAAGCTGGCTATATGCAACACAATTTATTTATATTCCCTTTGCATATGTTTGGGTAGACTTCAAACGTTTTTGAATTTGAGCTTACAGTTCTGTCACTATTCTGTGTCCTTTACATTTATTTAGGTATTAGTGATACCTCGAAATTAGGCTGCTGTCTGTTAGGCAATTTATTGTAGCTTGCTAACCCATATGTACAAAACATAATTTCTGAAATGATTTCTTGATTTATAACATGAGATATGTCTCCATGTAGGGTAGTGTCAAATAGTGATGTGATAGCAGCTAGATCATGTAGGCCTACATGTCACATGAGCCACACATGAGAGGCGCTGCTTCTTCTGTCCCTTCCAAACTGCATTAAAATGGTGTGTTTAGCAATCAGAATTTCAAAATTTTTTCGGGGGAGAAACTCCCGGACACCAATATAGTCCTCACCCCTCTCAGAAAATACTTACAACGTCCCTGTAGGGAGTTATTTATAATTTGGCCAGATTGTTTCATTTTCCTATCCCACAACCCCCACACTTTTAAAAAGCTTGATACGCCCCTGGCCATATCAACCACTAGGTGATGAGAAAGTAAATTCTTTACGAACCAAAATTGGCAGCTTGCAAATTCTGATCATAGATGAAGTGTCCATGGTTGACCACCGTATTATGGCCTACATTCATGGTAGGCTGCGTCAAATCAAGCAGACTGGTGATTATTCCTTGTTTGCAAAAGTATCTCTGATTTGTGTTGGTGATTTTTTCCAATTGAAGCCAGTGAAAGGCACACCTATTTTTCCTGAAAACAAAGGAGCCAATATGTGGGAAAACAACTTTGAAGTTGCTGAGCTAACCAAAGTTGTTAGACAAGAAAATGCATTATTTGCAGAAATGCTTAATCGTCTCAGAGTCCGTAAAAAGAACAAACCTCTCACTGATCATGATGTTCTCACATTGAAGCAGTGTGAAACTGGAGAGGAATCTACGGACATTCATGTATATGCTACAAATGCAGAGGTTGATGAATATAACGTAAAGAGACTGCAAGAGACCTGTCCAGACGCAATCAGCATACATGCTCAAGATTTTGTTCGAAATCCTAAAACTGGAAGAATGGAGCGGAAAGTTTTTAATTCATGTTTGCCAAAATGTGTTTCATTGGGTGTTGGAGCAAGGGTCATGTTGAAGAAAAACCTAGATGTGTCTGATGGCCTTGTTAATGGAGCATGTGGTACAGTTGTGGAAATCGTTCAAAGTCAACAAGAGGATGACATCCCTGCTATCCATGTGGAGTTTGAAAACCCTAATGTTGGAAAGATCCAGAGGTCAAAAAATACAAAATATATTGGCTTGACATTGCTTAAATTCCTTGACTGCATCTTTAAGTGCAACTTCTTTTGGAAAATGGCCCCTATATAGGGGAACCTGTTAACCTTATTTTTTTTTTCATGTTTTCAAGAGTTATGGTATCGGATCAAGTGAACAGTCATGATGCTGATGTTCATGCATATTGAAGGTGTTCAAATCAACGCCAATTTGCAGCTTACCCATAGTTTTCAAAATATGCAGTGATGTAAAACAATACTGTGTTCCTGCATGTATCATGTCCCTGTACTTGTTGGCACCATCACATTAACTAGTTTTGTTTTGTTTTGTTATATGAATGGTATGTTTTGCTGTCGATACTTACAAAGAAGGAAAAAGTGTTTATAAATCTTTTTTTTTTTTTGCATTTTGGTGTAAAAAGTACAATTACTAATTCTATATGAATTCTATTTCATAGCTGTAATGTGATTTGCTTGTTTATAAATGGAATCGGTTTACTAAATTTCACTGCTGGATCTGTAAAATGAATCATCTCAACAATGTACTGTACATGGAGAGCAAGAAGTCTTACTTTTGTAAGACAAAACTGTTCAAAACGTTGAGCTTCTGAACCAAAACAACATACCACTTCAGAGGGGTGGAGTTGGAAATGCTATCATGAGGTCTTATGTCAGAGAGACATTGACATTATGTGAGTACCAATTGTATTTAACTATACATTATTTTGAGTCTGGCATCCTAATTTGTATTTATGCACATTTGTCAGGATGTGAACTGGGTATACATGTTTTCTTGTGCCTAACCTGTGCAACAACAGCATGTATACTATTATTGCATATTTACGTATTCTCTCAAATTACCTTCCAAACCTCAAAGTTTCTATGTCAACATGCTCCAAAGCTGATGTGTGGCTATGGCAACAGCTCCACTAGCCATGCAGCCTTCATAGTGACGTGCACTAGTCACAGAGTCTCACAGATCTCTACAAGCCACATAGCCTATTAAGATCTTATCAGATTATGTAAGTATCCATGTTTTATTTCTTTAATTTGCAATCTAAATGTCACTTATGCACATTTTGATAGTGTGTTAAGGGTAACACTTTATAATAACTACACACAATTAATAATTTATTAAGCCTTTGTTACTTATTAGTTAATGGTTTGTTCATCATTAGTAATTTCTTGTTCATACATAATTTATCATCAGTAAAGCATTTGTTCACACAATTATAAATGGTTTGTTCATAGTAAATAAGCCTATCCAAAAAATATGTTTGTAAGTACATGATTTATACTTAATAAGTAATGAAACAACCACTTATAATGAAATCATGTTCTTATTATAAACCAGTTGCAAACTATTACAAAATGCTTTGTTCATCATTTGTAAAGCATTGTTCCTATGTTAATTCTCATAAATAAAGTATTTGTACACACAGTTATAAATGGATTGTTCATAGTAAATAAGCCTATATCTAAAATATGTTTATGAATTATTGTTAATACTTAATAAATTATGCAATATACACATGCACTAATGATTAGTTAGGGTAAGAGTACATATTTTATAAACCACTTCCTAATACTATAATTCATGATTAACTCAGGGGTTACAAGTGGTTAGTTAATGATATTTTGTGAGCTTATCTAAAGTGAGGACTTTCTATGCCTTGCAACACATTTTCAAATGAGTTGTAAAGATTACGTTCACATTCAGTCATTTAGCAGACAAGCGACGTACACATGTCAATTAAATTGAAGGCCATTGACATAACAGTGAAAGCTGGGAATCGAACCCCCAACTTTTCAGGCTACTGCATGCTAGTCCAGCTCCTTATCCACTACACTACCTTGGCCCAGATAGAAAACCCTACAACTATGCAAGAGTTCTGTTTTCTCCTACTACACACTGTTATTAAACATCAGTAAACTATTATTAAATGCTGTATTCTTCATTTGTAAAGCATTGTTCCTACATTAATTCTCATCTGTAAATCATGTTTACACACAGTTAAAAATGGTTTGTTCATAGTAAACACGCATATCTATATTATATTTTTGAATTGACGGTTGTAATACCACTGGACAGAGGTAGTGTAGTGGATAGGGAGGCGGGTTAACATGCAGTAACCCATAAAGTTGGGGGTTCAAACCCCGGCGTTCACCAATGTGGCCTTGCCCTTTAATTTCACTGACATGTGTAAGTCGCTTTGGGTCAAAGTGTCGGCTAAATGAATAAATGCAAGTGTAAACTTTATTACTCATTTGTAAATGTGTTGCAAGGCATAAAACGTCCTCACTTTAGATGAGCTTACAAAATATCATTAACTAACCACTTGTAACTTCTGAGTTAATTATTAGTTATAGTATTAGGAAGTGGTTTATAAAATATGTATCCTCACCCTAACTAATCATTAGTGCATGTGTATGTAACAACTGTTAAATAATGGAAATATTACTTAATCAAAAACATATTATTGCATCATTTATTAAGTATTAACAATAATGTATAAACATATTTAAGATATAAACTTATTTACTATGAACAAACTATTTATAAATGTGTGAACAAATGCTTTACTGATGATAAATTAGAAATTACTAATGATGAACAAACCATTAACTAATAAGTAACAAAGGCTTAATAAATGATGAATTGTGTGTAGTTATTATAAAGTGTTACCGTGTTAAGTTATATGCACTGTTAGTGAATAGATGTTTTTCTTTCTTACACATGTGCAACAAAATAATGTGTACTTTTATTGTACATTTACATTTGCTTCCAAGTCTCAAAGCATTTATATTAAGATGTTCCCATGATGATGTGTGGCTAGAGCAACATTAACACACCGAGCTTGTCCCTCTTTTCCATGTCCCATTTCTACTTGCTGACACTCAGGGACCTTCATCAGCCACATACCCTGAGGACTGAGGAACTTGTACTGGTCACACAGCATGCTAAGGCTTAGGGACATCCATCAGCCACATACCCTACTGAGTGACCTGCACTAGTCATAGAGCCTGCTGAGGCTCATGGACCTCTACAAGCCACAAAGCCTATCAAGATCTTCTCAGATTATGCAAGTATCCATGTTTTTTTTTTTCTAAAAGTTGCAATCTAAATGTTATTTTTGCGCATTTTGCAGAATGTACATTTCTATACACTGTTAATGAAGACATTTTGCTTTCTTACACCTGTGCAACAAAAGACTGTATACTTTTATTGCAAATTTACATCTGTTCTCAAATTGTGTTATAGATGATGTTTGCCCAGTCTTAAAGAATGTACCTCCTACTGAAATGCTCCAGAGCTGTGCTGTGGCCACTGCTACAGGTATGCACAGAGCTTATGCATGTATCTGTTTTGTGGGATGTACCAATGGTGAGGCCTGCTGACGCTCATGGATATCCACCAGCCACGTACTCTACTGAGGGACCTGGGGCCTCATTTATAAAAGTGTTGCGTAGAAACCATCCTTCATTTGATCTTAGATAATTTCTGAAATGATCGTACGTGTGATTCAGAGAAAACGAACGTACGCACAAAAAAACGTGCGTACGACATCCTTCCAGATGTGCCCATTATACATCACAAATGAACGTCAACTTGTGCGCAGCCGGATGGTTTTAGGTCTCCGCCTTGTAAACACCCCCTCATCTATATCATTAACATATGTTTTAATGAAATCAATGGCCTAAAAGCTGTAGCATATATTGTACAATATAGGCCTAGCCTATGCCATCTGATGTTAACTATAAGCGTCAATTCGAATAGCTTAACTAATTATGTTTTTTCCAAGCAAAGCTTTCTGGAAAGAGATCGTATGCATTCATGTCCATTGTCCTCTGCTCGCTTTCATTCCTCTTGCTTGCAGTAATGTGAATAATCAACATTTAGCATGTTTAGGCCTACTTTGTAGAAAAAGAAAAGTGGGTAGGCCTACCTAAGGAAAGACATCTAGGCCTACAACATAATCATGTACGTTATGGTACAGTATAGGCTACTGTACGTTTCCAATATGACCCAGGGTAATATGCTGATTTAGCCTACAAAACAGAGGACTAAATTATAAGCGTGATATGTCATGTAGGCGTAACGTTTCTTTTAGGATAGGCTATGTTTTTGCAGAAAAAGTAGTCTAGTTCGCCGGTCTTTCATTCATTCTGCATATCTTTGCGATCGTTTTCTTTCAATATTGTCCAATGGCTTAAACATTGTCCTTTATTGTTTGCTTTAGACCTACCTTTATATTTTAGCCTACATTATCCAACTCACGTATTGTCATCTGATCTTGGGCACTGTCAGTCAAAAAAAGCAAACAGGTGCGCGCTCTGCACCTCTTTACGCAAGTCCCCCGCAACAGTATATGAAGATGCCCTGCTTTCAGAGGATAACTTCCGTCCCTTGGTTGTGTAGGCTATATATGATATAAAATATCTATAGCCTACATTGTATAGCTTACATTCATATTACCTTTCTGTTACGGAGATGGGAATAGGCCTATTAGCGCAAATTAGGATGTAGTGGAGGCTAAACGCGAATAAACGCAGTTTATCCACCTCTGAATTTTCAGAAATAGAGTTTACCCACCTCTTATTAGAGTTTATCCATCTCTCAAAAGAGTTTATTCACTTTTAACATTCTTGGTGTTTTTTTTAGATATTATGAAATAAGCTATTCGTTTTTTCACTTTCTTAAGTGGGCTATAGTTCTCATTAGCAGTTGTATGCCAAACCATGAAACAATAAGCTGCGTCCAAAAACGTCTTTAAAAATCTTCTGATATTGATCATGCATATGGCAAAGAAAGACATGAGATCGTTGATCTTGGAATTTTGAAAATGCATCGCACTTAGACCTCAGATTACTTGCAGTACCCCGGCATTACCACAAGGAAATGGTCGTACGTCAAGTTTGAACCTGACGTGGAGATAAGCACTTTTCCACGTCAAAGACGGTTTTTATAAATCTGAGCGTTGGCATGGATTTGAGCGTACGCACCATCTAAGATCAAATCTGTGCGTAAGAACGCTTTATAAATGAGGCCCCTGGTCTATCAGAGCCTGCTGAGGTTCATGGACCTTCACAAGCCACACAGCCTATCAAACAACCTCTACCAAGTGGACAGCCTGCTGAGACTCATCCTTTTTCATTGGTGGTGGTTGCTCAAGCTTATCCATCTTCACCTGTGGTTCACAAGGATTATTCAGTAGTAATTAGGGCTTTAATGACTTAATGTTTTGCTCTTGACGTCAAGTATGATTATGCATTTTTTTTTGTTTTACTTTTTTTGTTTTATTATTTGAGAATATATGCATTTGTATATGTGCTTGTCATTCTTTAGTGGGTAACTTTATTCCTAACATTACATTTGACATTCATTTTGCTACAATACATGTATGAAGTATTGTTATACAATAAATTTGAAAATATTTTTTAATGTTTACTTTCTTAATATGCAACAGAAAAGGTTTTTGTATTTTTTTCCATTTCATTTAATTCTTTGGGAAGTTATTCCTCTTTTATAGTTCAGTTTTTCTATAATTTTTTAATTGAATTAAATTAAATTAAATTGATTCCTTTCATTATTAGTATTTTGTATTAATATTATGCACATTACCATGCCAATAAAACGAATTGAATTGAGACAAAACAGTTGTAGCAGTTGTTAATGTCTGAAATAATGATATTTTTTCCTGTCTAAATAGCCAGAGTAATCACGTTTAGAGATTTATGTCTAACCAAAATGGCAGATTTAATTAATATGCACAAAAATGCATATGTACTTTGTTTATCTGTCTTTAGTCAATAAAGGCTTTGAGCCAGTGACTTTTTATAAACTAAGTACATTAAAGATATAAAATGTAGTTTTGGGTATTTTTTTGTATCCTTCTAGGTCAGTGTTTCTCAAACTTTTACAGATGAAGGACCACTTAACCAATAAAAAAGAAACACACGGACGACCTAGCTAAAAAAAAGATTAGACCTACTTCAACAGTATATTAGCCCACACAATAGGCCTAAACTTACTCACTGAACCACCTTGCTTATTGTCTTTGCACTTTGCTTATTGCATCAGAGGATTCCTATGATTTAAACTGGCATATCTTACATAGACAGTGTTGCAGAACTGTTTGGATTTACATACAAGTTGGTTCAATATTGCAAACAACTATATTATATTTTACCACCTCTGCTTGCGGACCACTTGGGATAGCTTGCGAACCACACTTTGAGAAACACTGGTCTAGTTCAACGAAACCTGAAGTTACAAGGTTGATTCTTTGCTGCAACCTGCTAACCAGCTGGCTGTATGGCTATGCTAGGTGAACAATTCCCCAATTACAAGTTTGTTTACCTTCAAATTGGCTATTTGTGATCATTGATCAAGTTTCGTGAAAGTCAGATAAACTATGTGATCTATGAAAATGTTTTAGTGTTTTGGATCAAATATAATATTTGGCCAATTACATTGATGTCAAGTTGCCATACAGTATGTTGGCCTGAGGACCTCCCACAGTATTAACAGACACCACTAGTAAGTTTAATTTAAAACACATTAACAATTACAGGTCAAAATGTAATTCTGCTAATTACAGTGCTCCCTATAGGTCAAAGGTCACAACAGTCATTGAGTATCTTCTTTATTGGGTTCTGATCCTCAGGATGTGGTCTCAAGTCCATGAACCAAGTTTGGTTTTGAGATGTGATATGGGATGAGATGTATCTTGTGTGTCCTTAGGATTGTCCAAATACAAAGTTTGGTTTCTATAAGTGAAACAATTGCTGAAATATGAGCCTAGTTCCTGTGATTATATTGCCCCCATAGAGGTAAAAAGTCACCAGATATCTTGAGCTTCCTCCTTATTGGGTCCTGACCCAATGTACCGACTTTGGTTTTGATACATGAAAGCCTTGCTGAGATATCACTTCACTTCCTGTTTGGCAGCTTCGCCACCACACTTGATTGGTCGTGACGTGTGACGGGTTTTGAATATGGCTCCAAAAAGCAATACGTTTATGAGGCATGGTCTGACAATCATCTGCGTCAAGTTTCGTGAAAATCAGACAAACTTTGTGATCTGTGAAAACTTTTAGGTGTTTTTGATTAAATCCAATCAAAAGAGACACCATTATTAACCAATTCCAAATACATCACCCGTTACAGGCCAAAAGGTAATTTTGCTTATTATAGCGCCATCTATAGGTCAAAAGTCTTCAAATTTATTGAGCCTCCTCCTTATTGGGTCCTGACCCCATGTACTAAGTTTGGTTTTAATACGTGAAAGCTTTGCTGAGATATAACTTCACTTCCTGTTGATTGGTCGTGACGGCCGACAGGTTTTGAATATGGCACCAAAAAGAAATTCGTTCATGAGTCATGGTCTGATGATGATCTGCGTCATGTTTCGTGAAAATCGGACAAACTTTGTGACCTGTGAAAACGTTTTGGTGTTTTTGATTAAATCAAGTATGGTTTCAATACGTGAAAGCATTGCTGAAATATGAGCCCACTTCCTGTGATAATAGCGCCACATAGTGGTCAAAGGTCATCAAATTTATTGAGCTTCTTCCTAATTGGGTCCTGAGACCAAGTACTGAGTTTGGTGTTGATACGCAAAAGCCTTGCTGAGATATCACTTCACTTCCTGTTTGGCCGCTTCGCCGCCAAACTTGATTGGTCACCACGGGCAATGCGTTTGTGAGTCATGGTCTGAAGATCATCTGCGCTAGCCTGACGAGCCAGACCCACATTAAAATGTAGGGTCTGGGCACTCACCGTTCGCAGTGCTCAGTCCGAGGGGCGGGATAATCAGTTGTCTTTGAAATTCCCTCTGCACGCAATAGGACAGCGGCAGCGCTATGAGTCCCATGCGTTTCCCACCAGCGGAGCTAGTTGGCTAGTTCAAACGTTTGCCAACTTAATAAAAGCTTAACTTAAACCGTTGCAACTCTGCCATCAATCATTATGTTAAGCCCACCTAACGACTCTATACACGATTTCATTGGCCTGATTAAGTTTCGATTTCTGGAGCTCACAAGCCAACGGAGAGTTGCTATACTAGCCCTGGCAGCAAATGTAATTTGCTGCCGCTAGGGGCGCGTCTAGATTTCTAGGCTACATCTGCGCCAAGTTTCATGAAAATCGGATGAACTTTGTGACCTGTGAAAACTTTTAAGTGATTTTGGTTAAATCCAATATGGCGGCCGGATCAATTATGTTGATGTCGCAAAATCACATCTGTCAGCCTTAGGACCTCCCACAGACACCACTAGTACATTAACATTAACATTAACAGACACCAATAGTAAGTTTTAATTCCAAACACATCACCCGTTACAGGCTAAAATGTAATTTTGCTCATTATAGCGCCACCTATAGGTCAAAAGTCATCAAATTTATTGAGCCTCCTCCTTATTGGGTCCTGACCTCATGTACTGAGTTTGGTTTTGATACATTAAAGCTTTACTGAAATATTACTTCACTTACTGCCAAACTTGATTGGTCGTGACAGGCGACAGGTTTTGAATATGGCTCCAAAAAGCAATGCGTTTGATCATCTGCGCCAAGTTTCATGAAAATCGGATGAACTTTGTGACCTGTGAAAACTTTTAAGTGATTTTGATTAAATTCAATATGGCGGAAGATCCAACATGGCGGAAATTGACGTCATGGGGTGCGTTGAGTTCGGCCTCATCCAAGGATTCCAAATATACCTCAATTTGTATGATTGAAACCTTAAGCGCATAGATGTAATGCAAAATCTGACACATTGGGGGCGCTAGAGCACTTGACATGAAACTTAGAAATTAATCATATGACTATACCGAATCAATGTGCCAAATTTCCCAACTTTTTACTGTATGGTTCAATGGCAAATTAGTGTTTCGTTATAATAATAATAAGAACACATAGAATCACTATGGGTTGCCTCGCAGCTTCACTGCTTGGCCCCCAATAATAATAATAAGAAAACATAGAAACACAATGGGTGCCTTCGCAGCTTCGCTGCTTGTCCCCCAAATATAGCTGCAAGCAGCAATGAGGGGGCCAAGCAAATAAGCATGAGTTGTCATGGAATTCATGGTTGTTACATAAGACATTGTGACAGTTTCTATCCACAAGCCATCAGGTTACTGAATTATGACGTCCCTAGTCAGTGCTGGATCAACAGATCATAGACACTTGAGCACAAATGTTTCTCCTAACTCATTCTTTCATTGTATCTGTCCTCTGCTTTCCATTCCTCCAAACTTCAAGTTCTTTCATTATATCTGTCCTCTGCTTTCAAAGTTCTTTCATTGTATCTGTCCTCTGCTTTCCATTTCTCCAAACTTCAAGTTCTTTCATTGTATCTGTCCTCTGCTTTCAACGTTCTTTCATTGTATCTGTCCTCTGCTTTCCATTTCTCCAAGCTTCAAGTTCTTTCATTGTATCTGTCCTCTGCTTTCAAAGCTCTTTCATTGTATCTGTCTTCTGCTTTCAAAGTTCTGTCATTGTATATGTACTTTGCTTTCCATTTCTCTAAACTCCAAGTTCTTTCATTGTATCTATCCTCTGCTTTCCATTTCTCCAAACTCCAAGTTGTCATTGTATCTGTCCTCTGCTTTCCATTTGTCCAAACTTCAAGTTCTGTCATTGTATCTGTCCTCTGCTTTCAAAGTTTTGTCATTGTATCTGTCCTCTGCTTTCCATTTCTCCAAACTTCAAGTTCTGTCATTGTATCTGTCCTCTGCTTTCATTTCTCCAAACACTAAGTTCTTTCATCGTATCGGTCCTCTCCTTCCGATTTCTCCAAACTCAAAGTTCTGTCATTGTATTAGTCCTCTGCTTCCCATTTCTCCAAACTCCAAGTTCTGGTCAATGGTCACTTCATTTATTGTGCGTTCACAGGATGTGGTCCCGAGTCTATGAACCAAGTTTGTTTCCCTACGTGAAAGCATTGCTGATATATGAGCTAAAACCCTGTAACTGTAGCACCCCCCTAGTGGTCGAAAGTTGGTAAATTTATTGTGTGTGTCCTCAAAATAGGGTACCAAGTCCATATACTAAATTTGGTTTCTATACGTGAAAGTATTGCTGAAATATGACCCTACTTCCTGTGATTATAGTGCCACTAGTGGTCAAAGCACAACAAATTGATTGTGTGTCCTTAGGATGTGCTCCTAAGTCCACATACCAAGTTTGGTTTTGATAGGTGAAAGTGTTGTTAATTATAGCACCCCTAGTGTTCAAACATCACCAAATTTATTGTAGGTCCTCAGGATGAGTTCACGAGTCCACGTACCAAGTTTGGTGTTTATACGAGAAAGTCTTGCTAATTATAGTGCCCCTAGTGGTCAAAGTACACCAAACGTATTGTGCGTCCTCACCGTGGGGTCCCAAGTACATATACAAAGTTTGGTTTGATACATGAAAGCATATGAGCTTACTTCCTGTATCTCTAGTGCCCCCCTTGTGGTTGAAGGTCACCAAATGTATTGTGTGTCCTCAGAATTTGGTCACAAGTCCATACACCAAGTTTGGTTTCTATATATGAAATTGTTGCTGAGATATGAGCCGACTTCTTGTGATTATAGCGCCCCCCTAGTGGTCAAAAGACACCAAATTTATTGTGCATCTTCAGGATGGGGTCCCAAGTCCAAAAACCAAGTTTGGTTTTGACACATGAAACCGTTGCTGAGATAGGAGCCTATTTCCTGTGATTATAGCGCCCCCATAGTGGTCAAAAGTAATCAAATATATTGAGCCTCCTCCTAATTGGGTCCTAAGCCCATGTACTGAGTTTGGTTTTAATACTTGAAAGCCTTCGCCGCCAAATTCGATTGGTTGTCACGGGTGACCTGTTTAGAATATGGGTCCAAAAAGCAATGCGTTTGTGAATTATGGTCCGAAGATCGTCTGTGCCAAGTTTCGTGAAAATCAGATGAACTTTGTGACCTGTGAAAACTTTTTAGTGTTTTTGATGAAATCCAATATGGCGGTAGGATTAATTATGCTGATGTCACAAATTGCCATCAGTCAGCTTAAGGTCCTCCCAAAGTATTTGAAAGTATTAATAGACATCACTAATATGTTTTAATTCCAAACACATCACCTGTTACAGGCTAAAACGTAATTTTGCTTATTACAGCGCCACCTATTGGTCAAAAGTCATCTAATTTATTGTGTCTCCTCCTTGTTGGGTTGTAACAATTCAATGTATTACAACAAAAAAAAACAAACAAACATCCACCGACGAGCGATTCTGATCAGCATGAAGCCATTTAATTCCTCCTTTGTTCTCCCTCCGACACCATCTTCCTAGTTTAAATTTCTCCGCCCTATGACGGAACTCGGTCAGCTGATTTGCCTGCGCAAGCTGCGCTTCAGAGAGAGACGTGCAGTCAGTGAGGAAACATTAGTGAAAAGTGAATCCTATAGTTCAAGTGCAACTTCTTTCCTTACTCGTATATGCATACACAAAAGAACATAACCTGGCCAGGAATAACTTATATATTTTTTTCTTTATTTAGATATATTCATTCATTCGCTAATTAATTCATTTATGAGCCCTTGTATATGTGGCAGTGGCTCCCCTCCCCCAGATCTCACACACTGGGAATAGTTCCAAAGTATGGCTTCATATTAACAACAATAATTGTGTCTGAGGAAGTACCATCTCTGCTACGAACTTTATAATTAAGGGGTCCTAGCCTTTTCTCCACTTTGTATGGGCCAATCCATTTAGGAGCTAGTTTGGCTTAAAAAACGTTTTGGCTGCATCTGACAGTGGGTGAGACTTTATCCAAACAACATCTCCTTCCCCATAATGACTATCTCGCCTCCTGCTGTTATAGTATTTGGCTTGTTTTTGTTGAGCCCTATTCACATTTTGAGCAACCATTTTTACTAAATGCTGTTGCCGTTCCAACACAGCTTGTCGAGAGGACTGTGGTAATGGTGCAACTGACAACAATTGTTCGAGAGGACCCTTTAAAGGACGTCCGAGATGTATTAGAGCTGGAGTGAAACCTGTGGTCTCTTGGAAGGAAGAATTAATAGCAAAACGAAATTCATGGAGCCATCGGTCCCAGTTATCATGTTTCACTCCGATATATGAGGCTATCATTCGTTTCAGAGTTTGATTTACTCGCTCTGTAAGCAGGGGCGTGCAGAGACCTTTGAAGGGGCAGGGGCTCAAATTAAAAAAAAGGGCACATGGAACTAAATTTTCAGAAAACGTGTTAACTTTATTTAAAACTTGTCTTTAGTGGGCATCTTTGCACTGCAGAATATAATATCATGTTTTATAGAACATAATGCATACGAAAGCTAGAAAAGATATACACAATTTGAATGGTGTAAACTGGAACTTAAGTTTTACATTCCCTAGCCTATAAAGCTTTAATCATCTGAACCTGAGCTGGACATTTTTTTTTTTTTTTGCATTTAAATTCTAGCATTATGCTATTTCAATGATGATGGTGGGACAGGCTATTATATGGTTTAGCAATTTGCAAAGTAGTCTAATGTACTGATAAACATTTGATACATTTTCATATTTATTCATTATTTATCAAGAAGATTGGGAGTAAATAGCAGACAGAGCTGTAACACATTTTTCTAATTTCTCTTGGTTCTGAAAATTCAATAGGAGTGCATGTACTGTAGGTCTACTGTAGCCAGGGCACAGACGGATAGGTCTTTTCAGTTTTCATTAGGCTATTGTCTACACCAGTGTTTCTCAAAGTGTGGTCCGCAAGCTATCCCAAGTGGTCCGCGAACAGACTAATATAGATGAGTTGTTTGCAATATTGAACCAACTAAATCCAAACAGTTCTGCAACACTGTCTACTGTATGTAGTGTAAATCATATAAATCTTCTGACACAATAAGCAAAGTGCAAAGACAATAAGCAAGGTGGTTCAGTGAGTAGGCCTATTGTGTAGGCTATTATACTGTTGAAGTAGGTGTAATCTTTTTTTTTTTTTTTTAGCTAGGTGGTCCGTGTGTTTCTTTTTTATTGGTTAAGTGGTCCTTCATCTGAAAAAGTTTGAGAAACACTGGTCTACACAGAGATCATAGGCTATAAGGCTACATCTTATTAATTAAATTCAAAGCTAATTTGAATAGCCTAGATATCTAGACGCACCCTAGCGGCAGCAAATATGTTATTGCCTAGTCTGGCTTGTCAGGCTATAATTTTAATCACAGTGAACTACCACCATTAGCAAGCTGGTGTCTTGCAGATTCACGTGCTGTGCGTGTGGCCACTGAGTGAAATTACGCATAATGTAGACTACTGTAAACAGAGAACGACGTGTGGAGTTGGGTTAGTTAAACAACAGTAGCCTTTGTCGTCGGCTTATGACGATTTAGAAAAGGTTTGCCTACTCTGTTTTATGAACTAGGTCTAACCTAAGCTATAACATAGTAACCTAAACAGAATATGTTATGAACGTTCAGCCTTAGATTTTCGAAGGTGCCAGGTTATTGAAATGGATGGACCATGACATGGTTAAAACGGGTTTGATAGCCTACTTCATTAAACATGAAACAACATTTTATTATCTAACTCTAAGCTGAATACTATTGCATGTTCAGATAGGCTAACTGCCAAGTGACCATACTGTGCTCCCAAACGTCTCCTGCAGCACTGTGCCTGCGTGCACCTTCTGAGAGTTCACTGAATGTATGAAGGTCACGGATTGGTGGCCGCAAGGCATTTCAATTAACACAGAAAATTGTTATTTTTGTAAATTTCTAATTTCACAAACTATTATTCGACATTTTAGCGAATATGGAACTAGCGGAAGTATTACAAATTTTAAAAAGTAAAAAACGGGTCTTGTCAAAAGGGCACTTAACATCAAAGGGGCAAAAGGGCAGGTGCTAGAGCCCCTGTAGCCCCCCTTCTCTGCACGTGCCTGTCTGTAAGGTTAGTCTGAGGATGGTAAGTGGTCGTGAATTTGTTAACAACTCCCCAAACCTTACAGATGTCTTTCAACAGATGGCTGGTAAACTGACTTCCCCTGTCTGACAGCAAATACCTGGGGGTCCCCCAACGCGTAAAGATTTCTTCAATAAGAATTTTGGCAACTTTGGGTGTTTTGCCGTCACGAACTGGGAACAATTCCACCCATTTAGAGTAGTAGTCTACCACGACCACCAAGTATGAATTTCCTTTTCGGCTTCTAGGGAACGGACCCATGAAGTCAATCCCCATCATATAACCCGTCTCCGGAACGTTGGTAGATTGAAGGAACCCAGCAGGCTTTCTGTTTGCAGGCTTGTGTTGTTGACATACACCACATTCCTTTGTGTAACTCCAGATGTCCTTGCGGATGTCTGGCCACCCCGGCACCTCCAACATTCTTAACAGGGTCTTCACACGTCCAAAGTGGCCTCCTAAGGGATTATCATAATAATACTGTAAGAAGGTCGGTCGCAACTGTTCTGGAACAAGAAGTTGGAATTTGTGTCCCCCTTGAGCAATTGGAACCCTTCGAAACAGCAACCCCTGTTGTTCACAAAAGACAATTCTGTTTGATGGCACATCTTCTTGAGACATCAGGGTTTCTCTAACACTCTGAACATAACCATCTTGTGCTTGTACTGTTGCTATCTCTGCTAAGGTACTGGGAAGACTGAGGGTTATTTTCCTATCTCTACTGTGACATATAGCTAAACCGGAGATGCTTGATGTGTTTTCTTTGTCAGCCAAGGAAACTCGGGACAGTGCATCAGGAACAGTGTTTAGGGTGCCTTTCCTATATCGCACATTAAAACTGAAAGGTTGTAATCTCAGTGTCCAGCGAGTCAACCTGGAAGATGTTTTTGGGTTATTAAAAACCCATGACAAAGCAGCATGATCGGTAACTACCTCGAACTGTACTCCCTCTAAAAAGTGCTTCCATTTCTCTACTGCCCATACAACGGCCAGACATTCCTTTTCAGATGCCGAATAGTTCTTCTCAGCAGTATTCAACAAGCGTGAGGCAAAGGCTATGACGTGTTCACCATCTGGACTGTCTTGCGCTAGTACAGCCCCCAACCCCACATCACTGGCGTCTGTGTATACCCTGAAGGGCTTGGAGAAATCAGGATGGATCAACACGGGAGGTGATTGGAGGGCCTCTTTCAGCTTTCTCCAACTCTCTTCACACTCATGTGTCCATTTCCATTGTACGTCTTTCTTTTTTAGCTGGTTAAGGGGAGCGGCCAGGTCAGCGAAGTTCTTAATGAACTTATGGTACCAGCCTGTCAAACCCAGGAACCTTTGTAGTTCCTTTAAGTTCTGGGGTCTTGGGTATTCACTGATGGCCTTCAACTTTGCTGGATCTGCCGAAATTCCCTGACCGGACACCAAGTGGCCCAAGAAAGATAAGGTGGTTTTAAAGAAATTGCATTTCTTCACATTGAGAGTGAGAGAGGCCTGGTGTAGTTTTTTGAACACCCTCTCGAGGTCCCGTAGGTGGTCTTTTTTAGATTTAGAAAAGATTATTATGTCATCAATGCATCACTCCCCTCTCAGTTCTCCCAACACTCTCTCCATTAGCCTTTGGAAAGAGGCAGCTGAGTTCTTTAACCCGAAAGGCATTGGGCTGTATTTTGGGTCACCAGCGCATGGCGTAATACTCGTTATTCACCCGCGGAAAGTTGAATTCGGTATTTTGCACGTTTATTTTTTAAGCATTGCGCCCAGGGGTGTGGCAATTAACAACCTAGGGAGGGGACTCGCGCATTGTCTGAAAATCGCTATCATACACCACCTAAACCTGGTCAGAAGTCAATGGCGAGTTGTTCATATGCTATTTTAAGAGCGCATGTCAACAGTCATATTGGCAGGTGCACGCACCATCCTTCTATCATTCATGAACGCACACCAGCGCACGTCCATACAAAGCATTACAAATTGCACGATTACAATGGGAAACATAATTAGAATAAAGATATTACGAAATACTGTACATCTCATAATGAGTAGTTATTCACCATCATTTGCAAATTGGTAATGACGGTTAAAAGTGATTAGGGGAGAGGCGAGAGACACGTATGGAGCACAGCTGAAGACGCACTGTCACGAAGCAACTCCTCTGCAGGATAAATGTTGTTTTATTCAGTCATTTGAGCAACATTAGGGTAAGTGTTGCTTTTTCCAGCCTATGTTTTCGATGGTAACCCATTGTCAGTCAATAGTGAAAGTAACTGCATATAACTGTCTTGTTGTTGACTGACTCCTTGGTGAAGTTAGTTTCACTTTGCCAATGAGTTCAAATAATAGACGAGTGCAAATGCGTGAAGGCTATGCTAGATTTTAGTAAAGCATGGTTTAAGAATGACTATTCTATACGATCTAGCAAGCAGCCTCCTTCAAATGCGCCGTTGAATGCCAAAATACCGATGCATTTATTTGACATATCGCGCGTTGCGCCGTTAAAGGGAATGACAGATGTCATTCTCATTGGTTTAAAATGATGTTACGCCCCAAACACACCCATATGACTGATTAAAAGACCTAGGAACACCTTGTTACGCCATGCGCTCCACTTTTGAGAACGAAACCCCTCCCAATGTGAACTGGACATCCTACTAAATTTGAATAGACTTTTGACGAGTGACGATGCACTTTAGAATGTCATGATAGGGCCCATTGTCTTGAACTGGAAAAGGCCGAATGGTGTAGTGAAAGCTGTTTTCTCAATGCTGTCTGGGTTCATGGCAACTTGCCAATAGCCAGATCGCAAATCTAGAGAACTGAAGATGGTAGCACCTCCAAGAGACTCTAAAATGTCATGAACATTAGGCATTGGATAAGCGTCAAAGTCAGTTACTTTATTGAGTTGTCTGTAATCAACACAGAATCTCCAGGTGCCATTTGGTTTAGGCACAAGTACGACTGGTGATGCCCATGGAGAGGAAGACGGCTCAATTATACCATCTGCCTCCATCTCTTGAAGATGTTGCTTTATTATGGCTTTCTTCTGCAGAGATACCCTGTATGTGGGACACCGTGTGGGGGCATCATGCGAGACTCGGATTGTGTGTTTTACAAGTGACGTCTGCCCAAGCTTCCCTGAGCAAACTGTTGGCCATCGAGACATAAGTTGCTCAAGTTCAGGAGGTGCCTCTGGAGGTATCTCAGCAAAAGCACTCCCAATGAAGGGCTGCTGAGGCAGAGTTGACAACTTTGGTGGAAGAGCATAGTAGAGGTTTAAGCCTCTCCCAGAATGACTTAACTGCCACTGCTTCTCCCATTCATTTTGGTTGAGAAAAGGATGGTAAGTAAGCTTTTCTTGACTCTTAACCCCATACGCCCCATTTTTAAAGTCTAGGTGCATGTCCGTCTTCTGCATGAAGTCAAGACCAAGAATGACTGTAAATGCAAGATCAGAATCAGACATTACATACAAAGTGTGTGTCCAGTAATCTCCATTGACATTAAGAATACATTGAAACTTTCCTAGTGCTCGCTTAGAAACACCATTGGCCAAAGCAAATTCCTGATTGCCACCAGAGGTTAACTGTTCTTTTGGTCTCTGTATTCTTTTCCACAGCTCATGGCGTATCAGAGAAAAAGTGCTTCCTGTATCAAGCAAAGCAGGGCCTTCTTCCCCTCTAATGGAAAGATGAATAGCCAAAAGAGAGAGAGGTGTTTTAAAGTGCTCTGAATAAGTGTCTCCTTTCAGAACTTTCAGTTCTACTTTCTTTGGTTTTGTGAGAGTTTTGGCGTCTTTAACACTATTTATCCGGCTCCAGTAGTTTTTCATAGAGGCCAAATCACCTTCGATCATACTCCCCACTCTTACTAGATCTGAGACTGTTTTGACAGTGCCACGCGTTCCGGCAGCCACTTTGGGGTTAGCATTATTCAATATCCTCTGTACAATCATAGATTCTTCCATATCCGGTTTCCATTTCACACACAAAGCTCTATAATCATATGCAAAATCCCTTATTGTCTCAGACGGAGTCTGCACACGATTACGTAATCGCTCTTCTATCTCAAATTGGAAATCAGTGGACAAGAAGGCCTTCAAAAATGCAGATTTAAAATCTACCCAGTAGGGGTGTGAATCTCTCATGTAGCCTAAAAGACGATACGATTCACATCTAGATACATGGGCACGATTCGATACAAGAAAAGATACATGTTCATAAAAAACGATTCAGTACGATTCGATGCGATGCGATTCGATGCAGTTCGATGCAGTTGAAGAATGGAAAGCATTCTGAAAGATTTTTTATCATTTGCTTAAGGTACACATTCATTTTATATTAATTATTATGGTCATGTCCACTGGCGCCTTAATGCAGGGGCTTACCTGGGCTTCAGCCCAGGGGCCTCGACCAATGAGGGGCCTCCTAATAATAATAATGATAATCAATAATAATAAACGTCGTGTCCGTATTTGCGGCGTCATTAGCCTACTCTGGAGCTAGCCTAAATAATTGAGCACATCGTACTGCTCTACAATTAGGCTACATCCATGCAGAGGCCCCCTTTGTCTTCTCCAATTCTAAAGTGTAACAACATGTAACAAAACGCAATAAATCCCAACGGGTGTAGAGGAGCTAGAGGAGAGTCTGAAACAGACTGACAAACTTATAATACAAACTCTGGAGATAACGTGGGTAGGATTGAAGCAACGACAAACGAATGACGTGGATTCCTGTAACTGTCCATTAAAACAGAAGGCATAGCAGGTAGCCTAAATATCTTAGCAAATAGCCTGGAAATGAAACGGCTTTAAAAACATGTATTTCACGTGTCTCATTGGAGTGAACACAGAACATGGCCTGTGGCGCAAAGAAATGAATTAGTGATCTGCATCTCCGTTCACCAACAGCTAAGTTTGTATGTTATGTTTTCTCCATTGTTAACGGGAGATGTCATGTACTGTAGTGATAATTCATGTTCACGTCACATGAGCCAGCTTGTTCTGTAGGCTAGTAGCCTATTTCTGTCCCTCCCAAACTGCGTTAAACTGGTGTGTTAAGTAGACAGAATTTCAAAAAAACTCCTCGGGAACCCCCCGACACGACAAACACATGCACTTTTGAAAAGCTTTTAAACGTCCATATGTGTACCCATCTTTTAACTTTAACTTTTAAGCATACAGCCAGTGTTGTAAAAGTTCAACGCTTGTTTTCGTGCAGTAGGCTAGCTTTTTGATAAGCGATGTCATGGGCTGACGTGATTCGAGGACTTTCTGTTCCTGTTTATGTAAAGGTTTTACATAGGCTCAATAGGCTACACTGCATGTTATTAACCAAAAGCGCACGCTATGTAAATAGGCGGGGCAGATCGCGGGCCGGGTATCATTTAATCATAATTGATATTTGCGGTTGGGGGGGGGGGGCCTTAAAAAACATATAGCCCAGGGGCCTCGGGTGGTATTAAGGCGCCCCTGGTCATGTCAATTAGGCAAAAACAAATGTGTGAATATGATTATCTAAACTGAGGTTTGTATCATATACTGTATTGAAATGAAAAAAGAATAGTCTACATTTCAGCCAAACAAAGCAGCCAAATACAACATGAAAATACATTTTTATAGACTTTATAGATTTTATAGAGTTATATCTGATTGTTTTCAAGGAGCTGTAGCCTATTCGCCTTATTCACCTGGCGGCCATTTTGAAAATTTGAACGCCGTTGAGGGGTACACAAACCCGGAAGTTTGACTCGGACGCATACGATTCAGCAGCACCAGCAATGGAAACTCCAGAATGGACCACCAATCTTTCCTGTCTGCCCGAATTAACGATACAAAATGTGGAGCAGTGGGCCAGTACCGACTGCAACACCCCCGGGTTGTGTCAATTAAGGGATACAGTAACTGTATCGAAGGTTTTATCCATGACATTGAAGGTAAGAATGGACGCTAATTTGCCTCAATTTCTGCTAGCTTGGAGCAGCTAGGGGTAGTAAGCTTAGCTGTGATATGTTGACTGTCTGTACTATGTTAGATTTTATTTAACACTTAACATGTCTTTAATCGACAGTTAATAGGAGCCCATCACACATATTTGTGAGGGATATGTATTTTCCCTCGGTGCAGAAAAATGAAGCACCTTACAACATAGCTATCAGGTTATCATAGTGCTAAGTGGACAAACTGCTCAGTTCGCATAGCAGTTAAACCAGCTTGCTAAATGTTCATTATGAGTTTATATCAACAATACCTTTCCCTGTCTGACTGAAAATAACATGTCTATTTTATCTTATTAACATGTTATCTGTAGTTGATGTAATATCACATAAGCCTCATTGATATCTACTCAAATATCTTGTTTCAAATTAGCAAAGCCAGACAGGGCTAGGTGCATGTTGCTATTGCTTGTTGACAATGAATGACAGTATAACTATTAGGTAAGTGATAAGGTAAGGTAAGTATTAACAATCATGTTGAGATAACCCAGCTAGCACAGTTGCGTTGCCAGTACGTTGCTGCAATGTAACTGAATGACCCAAAATACATTGCCACAACGTCGTATCCAACGTTGCCACAACATGCAAAGTGAAAGGTGAGAATTCGTAACCGCAACGTCACTCCCCAACGTTGCCAATCCGTAACTGCAACATTAAGTTACATTGCAGCAACGTGGAATTGAAAGGTGCCGTTTCGTAAGCGTAACGTAAGTTACCGACGCCACCAGTCCTGTTCAGCAACGTTGCCACAACATGCAAAGTGAAAGGTGACAATTCGTAACCGCAACGTAACTCCCCAACGTCGCCACTCCGTAACCGCAACATCAGGTGACGTTGCAGCAAAGTGGAGTTGAAAGTTGCCGTTCCGTAACCGTAACGTAAGTTACCGACGCCACCAGTTCTGTTTAGCAACGTTGCCACAACATGCAAAGTGAAAGGTGACAATTCGTAACCGCAACGTAACTCCCCAACGTCGCCACTCCGTAACCGCAACATCAGGTGACGTTGCAGCAACGTGGAGTTGAAAGTTGCCGTTCCGTAACCGTAACGTAAGTTACCGACGCCACCAGTCCTGTTTAGCAACGTTGCCACAACATGCAAAGTGAAAGGTGACAATTCGTAACCGCAACGTAACTCCCCAACGTTGCCAATCCGTATCTGCAATATCGGGTTACGTTGTAGCAACATGGAATTGAAAGGTGCCGTTTCGTAACCGTAACATAAGTTACCGACGTCGCCAGTCCTTAACAACAACTTCAGGCAACATTGCGGCAACGTCGCAAGTGGAAGGTTTCATTACGTAACCGCAACGTAACTTGCCAATCTCTAACCGCAACAATAATAAAATTATAGTATGTGCCTTACATGACAACTACCCTTCTTACAGCACTTGTACATAGGCCAATTAATACCTGTAGGCACAGCGAATGCTTTGATCCGGGTGATATTACTGTTACTGTGGGAGAGAGACAACCTATGTAACATCAGATCACATGGTTATCCATTTTGCTATTAATTACATACAGTCTGGAACTTACCTTATGTGTGTAGCTGATTTTCAACCATTCAGGCTTATGTCCTCCAACAAGATACACAATGGAATTGTCAGCTGGACTTTTATACTGGGTTAGAACTAGTAGTTTCACGTCCACGGTTTCTTTTTTTTAAATAAACTATTTAATTTATTGTTCAAAACATCAGTAAGAGTTGAGCCTAAGCTAAACTGTTTCAACCATATTGTTTCAAAATCAATAACAATAATAGCCTATAAACGAGGCAACTGACTTGCAATGCATGCTGGGAATCAAACCTCAACATGAAATAAGAGACACCTTAGGCTACATTAGTTCCCCCCTCATTATGAAATACTTTTTACAGTTTTTCACCGTTTTTCTCAGTTTCTAAAACACTAAAACCCATTGGCTGAAGAAGGTTCTCAGTTGCCTGAACTCATTTAGCTAATTGTTCAGTCTTTTGTCAATACCTTAAACCATTTCACATGGTAAAACACAATTTGCAGATCCCACTTACACTTTTCAGCAAAACTCTAAACACATTTGCATTCTCAAAACACATTCTGAACTCTAATGCACATGTCAACCATACTGGCAAGTGACAAAAATTACAGTTTTTTTCAATTGCTAAAACACAATTTCTGAAACCATGCTCCATTTTCTTAAAGCATTAAACACAAAACCCTATTTACAAGCACTATTTACAAAACCTCTGACTCCTCTTGCAAAATCAAACTTTTGCCTCAAAACAGGAAACATCAAGTAGAAATTACTACTTTGCTTTGCTCTTTGCATTTTTTTGTTCTTCCTCCTCCTTGTACCTCTATTTTTACAGTATCCTGCATCTCACAAACCTGTCCTTTGATTCTTGTTCTTTGTTGATATGAACTTGCACCAGTCAAAATCTATTGAGCAGTCAGTACTGTAAACAAATGGAAAGCACAATGTTCAGGGCCATACGATTTGTTTACAGTATTGTACAGTATACAGCCTACAATGCACTGTAGTACAGTGTCCAATAAAAATCCTCTTTCTTGCCATCCTCCCCTTTCTCCTCATCCCCCACTTTGCATATGCACTCGTCTTCTTACATAGTTTCTTCTATCCATTTTAATTCCCACCTTCAACAACCTGTTTGCTCTCTGAACTGGCGTATATTGGTTTTGTCACATCATTTGAAACAAGTGAAATCAATTTTGAGTGGTTGTGTTTAATCGATGACATGTGTATGTCTATTTGTATTTCATTTTTGCCACTTGTGTTTACCAGTATGGATACAGTACATAAGCATTAGTGCAGAATGTGTTTTAAGAATGAGTGTTTAAAGTTTTTCTAAAAATTGTGTTTTACCATGTGAAATGGTTTAAGGTATTGACAACAGACTTTAGCTTAATGAGTTCAAGCAACTGAGAACTTTCTTCAGCCAATGGGTTTTTAGTGTTTTAGCAACTGAGAAAAACTTTAAGTACTCATATATTTTAGATGTTACATGTACTGTACATATACTGTATATACTGTATCACCACATATGTATTGTGCATACATTGTATGTGCATGGTCTCATATATGTACATATATTGTGCATATACATATATCTTTACAAATATTACCAATACATTTCCCCACATACATCTGAATACATTATGGTGGATATTTCTAACTAATTTGGGGCAGTCATGGCCTACTGGTCAGGACTTGAAACCGAAGGGTTGCTGGTTCGATCCCCGACCAATAGGTAAAATGCTGACCTGATCATGATGTTGTGGCACCATTCTTCATGGTAGCAAATGGCAACATCATCAGCTGACCAGTTCACAATGTTGTGGCAACATCACTCACAATACTACATGGCAATGTCATCGGCTGACGTCGCTGGGACGGTTCCCATGACACCAAATGGCAACGTCATCAGCTGACCCGTTTACAACGTTGTGGCAACATCACTCCAAATACTACATGGCAACATCATCGGCTGACGTCGCCGGTACCTTTCCCACAGCACCAAATGGCAATGTCATCGGCTGACCTAATCACGATGTTGTGGCAACATCACTCCAAATACTACATGGCAACATCATCGGCTGACGTCGCGGGGACGTATCCCACGGCACCAAATGTCAACGTCATCAGCTGACCCGTTTACAACCTTGTGGCAACATCACTCCAAATACTACATGTCAACGTCATTGGCTGACGTCGCGGGGACATTTCCTGATACTAAATGGCAACGTCATCAGCTGACCTGATCACGATGTTGTGGCAACATCACTCCAAATACTACATGGCAACATCATCGGCTGACGTCGCGGGGACGTATCCCACGGCACCAAATGTCAACGTCATCAGCTGACCCATTTACAACGTTGTGGCAACATCACTCCAAATACTACATGTCAACATAATTGGCTGACGTCGCGGGGACATTTCCTGATACTAAATGGCAACGTCATCAGCTGACCTGATCATGATGTTGTGGCAACATCACTCACAATTCTACATGGCAACATCATTGGCATACGTCGCGGAAACGTTTCCCACGGCACCAAATGGCAATGTCACCAGCTGACCTAATCACAATGTTGTGGCACCGTTCTTAACGGTACCAAATTGCAACATCATCAGCTGACCAGGTCACAACGTCGCTGCAATGTCACTAATGGTACCAAGTGACAACATTGTCTTGCAAAGTAGCTGTGACGTTGCAACAACGTAGCCAGAAGGTAATGTCGCTGTGACCAAATGACAACTTTATGGTGACGTTGCTGCAACGTCATGTGTTAGCTGGGAAGAGTTATACTCAGTTCTTGGAGCAGTGTATCCAGGGTTGAGGAAGGTTCTTCAAAATGTAATTAGTTTACAAATCACTTGTCTGTTTAAAATTGACATAGAATGAAATCCATACTGTTCAATCTTAATATGAGCTTTTCCACAACCCAGACTTTTTTGTACAATGAGTGTCCAAGATATTAGGTATCTTTCAAGTTGTCTTTTCAAGTCAACAACCTACCACTACCAGCATGTAGCTGTAATATTTTCATGGCAGATCATTTCAATGCCAGATGTACGTAATTCACTGCACACTCAGTGTATGTGCGTGTGTGTATATACACACACACATGTATATGCCATATATTTGTTAATAGCAACTCTGAAGTGTCAAGTGTCTAAAGTTTGATTATCTTTTCAGGTGGAGCTGTCACTTGAGCAGCCATTGATAAGGGAGACGCAGTGCAACTACTTCTATGTACAGGGTTACTTACAAACCTAGACCATTGTGTCTATCAATGTTTTTTGAACGGCCTGTTTTCTGATGTTCTGGTTCCTTTTCCATGCTTACAGTATACAGGCAGGCCTTTTTACATTATTCCCCATACCAACTTATATGTACAAAGTTACCTTTACAAACTTAGACCAGTGTGCCTATCAATGTTTTTTTTTTATGTTCTCTGATGTTCTGGTTCCGGTATATTAAATTATAAAGTTATGAAGGACATCATCCATGTGTAATACAATTGTACTTTATTCTTTAGATAGATAGACATCCAGTAGCTTATACATACACACACACACGTAAACAATCAAATCACTCACAGGTATGTAAAAGTAAAGAGCATGAGAAGTGATTATAAGGTCTGACAGGTACTGATCCTGTGATACATTGACCATGATAATGTGCTATGGTAACAATACAAGTTTGCATATTGTATAGATTTGTAAAGATGAACAATAATATTGATTAAGGTTTTGTATTCATAAAGATGAACAACAATGGTGGTTAAGGTTTTGTATAGATTCATACAGGCCCGTCGCTAGAAGGCAAGCAAACCAAGCAATTGCTTGGGGCCCCGAGCTGGCCAGGGGCCCCAAGACAACGACTGGTTAAGAATAAAATGCAACGACAAACTGTGAGCGCCCCTTTGATAGTCAATGCAGTAAAGTGCAACGACACTGTTACCGGCAATACCGGGATCCCCCTCAAGGGGGCCCCTCTCAGTAGTCGCTGACAGCAGCAAGCCAGTTTGTGATCTCTGCTGCCGGGAAAATATAAAACCTCGCAGTCATAATGAAGCGGAGTTATGCGTCCGGAAGCCAGAAAAGAAAGAAGAGAAAGGAAGAGGATGACAAGAAAAAACAAGATAGTGGTAAGTGATAAATTACACTGGATAAAATAGCTCTACTTGTCTTGTACAAATGGTGTAATGTCGCACCAGGAAGGCTAGCCTAGCAAAAACATTTTTATGTTAATGACATAACATTGCTATAGCTTTGTAATAAGTTTTGATGAAGGTGGCATAGCTTCTCTGCTATAGGCTACTAATCGACCGTGATAATCTATTTACCAAATGGGGGTTAGGAAAACCACACGATAAATTCCGTGCATCAAAGCAGACTGGAACATTCATGTCTAGCAGTATTCATGCACGCCAGCTGTTTACTGTCTTTAAAGCACGGGGTGCGTCTATCTAATTCTCAAACAGCAGAATGCTTAAATGCTATGTTAAGATACAAGTAGGCCTGGGTCAATGTATAACATTAGCTTGGGATGTTTTTACAGTAAGCATTGGTAGTTGTGAAAGCAGCTGCATCCCTTCTAAATATCAAAATATGGAAATGCTAACTTCTTTCTCCCTCAAGGTGCTTTGCTTAAATTTCTCAGCCCTCAGGCTCTTCCTAAGGATACCTCCACTGATGAAGGTAGAGTGAATTTCTCTCGCTGAGCTGTTAATGACCATTTCCAATATGCTAACAGTGAAATGGTCAAACGTACTTCACAGGTAATCTCAGATTTTTTTTCAATTATTTTCCCAGGTACACCATCAACTTCATCCTCTATTCATGAGGAAGAAGCTGACATTGGATTTTATGGTATGGTGGTGTTTTTGCAAATGTTCAAAACTAATGCACAGCATATATATGCAACAGCAGTATTTGCACTGTCAACATTTTTTATTTATATAAAGTGTGGGTGAATTTAAACTGTATGGCTATGCTGTGGTTCCTGTAGGCTTTGCGTGCGGTGGGTGGGTGGGGGCCTCCATGTCCATTTTGCTTGGGGCCCCCAAATTCCTTGAAACGGCCCTGATTGTCTATGAGAAATAACATGGCGTTTCGAAATATCATACCGGTAAAACATCTGTAGGTAGCGAAGTTGAAAAAGCTGGCGGGCAGATTGGCCTACACACTTCTGCCATATAGTTTTAATTAAATACATTTTCACATCAGTATTTTGTATTTTATTTTGTTACATTTTATGAGCCAGTATTTTTTAGTACTAAAATAGTTTTTGATGTATTTGTGCCCACCTCTGATCATAGTGTCATTGAGTAGAAGAGGGGCATCACTAGACCCTTTTTACTGGGGTAGGCCTACGTGCCCCAGTATTTATAAGCTGTGCCCCAGTAAAAACCTCACGTTCAACTTTAAAAAAAACAAAGGGGGCAGTGCATTCATGTAGATTGATAATACAGAGTGTCTATTTACACCCCTGGTACGAATAGCCTTGGCCACACAGCTGAGCTATTCACACCTGTGACATAACAACAAAAAGACGTTGCTCACGTGCACAAAAAACATGGCGGACATTCATTTTTTCGTCAGCAGAAAGTGAAGAATTCTGAAAGTTTTCGGCACTAATATCTGTTCAGATTAAGTTTTAGATTGAAAAGTTGTGTTTTATTTTCATACTCTTGGTTCAGTGAAAACATACAACCGTCAGTTTGTTAGTTAACAGAAATTTCATGAATATGACGTTCAGTAAACTATAAGTTTACCCGCAAACACCAATTCTTTGTGTAAGAGAATAGTGCAGTGGTCACAGTCACAGGTTATCATGCTGGAGACTGGGGTTCAATTCCTGCATTATGCATTTTGGCAGAGAGAGTGTGCATGTGTACCAACGTCTCTGGAGAGAAGGCGCACAATTTGAACAAGAAATCCGTTCTCAAACAGAAGTTTTGATTGCAACAATTAGCTAGTTCATGCACCAGGGTGTAAATAGCATACAGTACTATACAGTATACACCAGGGTGGTACGAATAGCATCCACTTCTTACTATAGATTAATGCAAACAGCATGCCTTATTCAAAGTGTCTATTACACAGCTGAGCTATTCACACCCTGTTACGTAACAGCAAAAAAACATGTTGCTTGTTTTTTTTATCATTATTACATTGTGTGATCAATATGCCAAAATAAATCACAGGGGTGCAAATAGCATACACTGATATTTGTACCAGACGGGGTATTACTAGAACACATTGCTGTGTGCACCGGGGTACGAATAGCATACACTGATATTTGTACCAGACGGGGTACTAATAGGACACATTGCTGTGTGCACCGGGGTACGAATAGAATTCACTTCTAATTGCACCAGGGTACGAATAGCATACACTACTAATTGTACCAGGGGTGCAAATAGCCTTACCCTTAATTTTTTTTAAAGGGGTGCCAGGTAGCACACAGTGAAAGTGTTAACACAGACAATACTTATGGTTATAACATTAACTAACATTTACCTTCAGTAAACAGTGAAATCAGAAGACAAATTAAATAAAAATGTCTGGCCCTCACCAGATGCACCACAAGATCAAAATAGCCTGTTCATAAACATCCAAAATCACAATGCATCATACACTCTCAGAGATTGCAATTGAAACAGCACATCAATGGTAACAGAAAAAACCCAGTGTTCATTAAATGTCCTTTGAATTTTGAACTTTGACCCTTTTAGTACTCCGTATTTTCAACAAAACAATACCATAAGAGTTCTTGGGTTCATTAACAGTAAACCTAACAAAATAGTTAATCAGACATAATTTTTTTGAGTTCAGTTTTGAAAAACGTGGGATCAATGTGCCTTCAAAAAGGATGGTTGAAAAAATATTGGTACTTCGGAGTAACTGGTAAACGTGGGCATTACCATCAGTGTTTGTGAAACGAAAACAGTTCCTCTGGCAAAACGATCAGTAAAGTTGCGATGTGTGCATTTGTGTATGCGAAGCAGGAGCTTCGAAACACTGCTCCGACGGTAATGTCACTGCCGGAGTTACCTTCGGATATGCAGGCTATCTGGCCTCTATGTATGTGACTGGTTGCTGATACAGAGAAAGGGAAATGAGTCCTTGTGAGTGATGGTGTTGAGCTTGCAGTAATCAACGCAAAACCGCCAGGCACCATCGCCAGGGGCAGCACAGGGACTGGAGCTCTCAGTGACGACCCCGCTGGCCAACATCCCCTGCAGTAAGGTGCGCAGTTCTGCATAAAGGCTCGGCGGGACTGGCCTGTGGCGTTTCCATATTGGGGGAGCATCCCCTGTTGGGATTGAGTGCAACATTGCGCAGGTCCGCCCATAATCTTCTTCATGGGCAGCAAAGACGTGGGTCAATTTTCGTAGCAGGCTCGTCAGATGTCTTTGTTGATCTCCAGTTAATCCCTCACCCTCAAGAGACAAAGCAGGATGGTCATTCCTCAGCCTTCACTGGACGGATATCCACCCCCACTTCATCTTCCCCTTTGTACTGCAGGACCAGACGTCTTGGACCTTGCACATCAGCGGGGTCTATATGCATCACTCTGGCCAGTGGTTTACGGGAGGGTAGCTCAACAGGGCATGGGTGGGGATTACAGACACGGAGAGGCAGCTTACCAGCTCGCATCTGGACAACCGCTTGACCTATTCTCCACTCCCTCTCTTCACCCCCTGGGTCCTCCACGACCACACAACAGTCAGGGTGACCTGCAGCTTGGGGAACCCGAGCCCAAACTACGGTTTCTGTCTGGGGTGCCAGAGTCACCGGATCCTGTGGGTGCAGTCGAGCGGTCCATGGGAAGCCTGGTGGAATGCACACCCTGGCACACCTGGAAAGCCTTCTCCCACGCCTCCCCTGGTACTCTAGGGATCGTTGATTTGAAGGCAACTAGACCTGGGTGCCCATCTTGGAAAAGTCCTTACCAGCAGTGGCTTATAACATTCATCCTCAATATTCCATAGTCTGACTGGAGGCAGTTATTCTCCACTATGACTACCCCCTTTCCGGCACCCTCACCTCAAAGTCCAGTATTACATAGCCTACATATGGCAACTTAAGTCCATTAGCAGCCTTTAAAGATAGCCACGGTATCTCTGCAGCCCCATGGGCCTCTTCTTGTTGCATATAGTGCCGAAATAGAGACTGGCTGAACAGAGTCACTTGCGATCCCATATCTAAAATACAGGGATTACTCTCCCCTGCACAGTGACCTCAACTTCAGGGCAATGTCCGATCAATGCAGGCTTTAGGGGGATTTCTTTTTGGGTCCCCTCCTCGGCCACTTGCCTGACAGTGGTCGAGGCAGTCAAAAATCCTGGGATTGTGGCTGGCGCTGCGGACAGTCTCTCTGCATGTGCCCAGGACGATTGCAGCGCAAGCAGATAGGCCGCCCCTGATCATCCCACCTTGGCCCCCTCTCCCGACGACGTGGGTGCGGATGCCTGGACGGATGCCTGGACGGATTTACGTACTCAGGCTGTGGTTGGAGAGGCTGGTTTTCTCTTGCTGACGTATTTCCCCCAGGATACCATCTTTAAGGGTAGACAGTTGTTCCTTCACCTCAGCCAACACTTCAGCTTTCCTCTTCCCACTCCTTGGCTGATTGAAATGGGGTAGGAGCCGGGGTGGATGCCAGAGGAGGCATATGTTCGCCTGGTGCATGTCTCCGCCGAATCAAAGATCTTGCTCCACCGCCTTCGCCTCATTGCTCACCTCTGCGAATGTCAGGGCTGTGTTTCGCCGTAGTAGCTTCTGGAGTTCCAATTGACCGATCCCAAGCCCCGCCCCCTTTTACTATGTCACAATGAGGACTTCGGAAGACCTCTGTCAATTTTGAATTTTCTAGTGTCCATTCTGTATGACAATACGCCGGTTATGTGAATGCTATAATGCTTCTTTTGCGAGTAGCCTAAGTAACTAAATAACTAAAGAGCTCAAAAAGGTTCAAATATATGTGAAGTGACATCCAATATCCTGACCGTGTGAAACATTAACACACTTTGCATAACTTTGGATAGGCTGCTACTTTTCAGTAAAGAAATCTGAGTGTGTACGAAAATGTTCCCTTTATTTGTGTTCATAACTACACACAAAAACATAACTAAACCTGGTTTCCACTATTAAAAAATTATACCTTGCAGGAACTAAACTCGCACACTCATACGATTGGAAGACGCGCAAATAGGCTACACCTTCAATCACGTATCGCCTTACACACAACAAGAATACTTTCAGCTTTTAGGCACAGGCTACCTTGCCATGTTTAACTTGGGATAGAAGACTGTTCACAGAAATAATTAACCATCATTTTTTCAACAAACACAATAGCCTACGATGGCTGAACGAGAGATAGCCAATGTCTTCTAAAGATCAAATCATGTGCCGATTCAAAACTATGCCTTGCTGTATAGGCTATGCAGTCTCGAAATCGCCAATATTAGGCCTACTACATTGCCTATATTTAAATTAAGTATAGCCTAAGCGGGCATTGATGAAGTCTAGTGTAAGACAAATCACGTCTGCAATTGCTCTTGATAGCGTCTGCCTGCCATGCAGATATGTCATGCGTGGTATGGGATTAAACTCGGATAGATCTAGTGGTTTCTTTTCAATACACTTGTATCATGTTTATTTGAACTCTTCCTTCTAAAGCAGCCATTCAAAATAATAAGTAGACCATTTGCCTACTGAAGCGAAGCTATCTCTCCACCTCCCCAACATGAGCTGCTTAACAGACTAGCCACTCTCCCAAGTTGCGTGGGAACTTGGATCTGCAGCACTTGGTCCCGTCTTCAATTAATCCTCGAAATATGGTTAGATTTTGTTATGGACACGTCAACACCATATGTTTGCACAGACCTGGGGTCCGTTGCACAAAAGCAGAATTAAAGCAACACCAAAGAGTTTTTTGTACCTTAAAATAATGTTTCCAAAATCGTTTCAGTGGTTCATCAACTCGTAACAGGGTGAACGGCACTTTCTGCATTCGCTTCGCGGCCCTCTATCGGCTATTACCGCACTATGTAAGTTTGCTGCATCGGGTAGCGGATCTGTAGTTCGATGGAATGAGACATGAGAAACTACAAATTTGACTTGCATCTGATGTCGCAATACATCGTACTTTCATAAAATCATGCAACTTATTCTACCTTGTCTGTGGACATTGTTATTTGCAAAGCCGGTGCTCGATAAACAAATAGTGCGTGCGACAGATGAAAAGTTCTTTGGTGTTGCTTTAAGACATCCGGGATAAGTTACTGAGCTGCACTCAATGAATCCAAAACAAGAGCGTACAGGCTTAATTGGTTGCACAAAGACCAAGCCAGGATGAGCAGACACGGATTCATCAAGCCAGGTGAAACCTATCCTGGATAAGTGCGCGCTCACGGCTCCCTCAAATAGACCCCGCCACCGATCACAGATTCACTGATTCACCATGGCAACTAGCGGCTTCATTGCTTCTTCTACGGTGTGAAGTAGGTAGCGATAGCCTTTTCACAACAGCAACACACAGCAACACCTCTGTTTAGGAGAATATTGCAACTAGTTCCGCGACCACCACGTGCGAAATGGTTAGGCACTCCCGTGATGTCACATTGTCGCATGACAGGTCGGGAATGGCGAGTATGTAAAAGTTAATTAATGATCACAAACGTTTAAATAATGACAATGGGTCTAGGTATATGTGATAACAATGTGTAGTGGGCAGTGGAATAATTATTGGTTTCCGTTTGTGGTGACTGCTGACTGAGATAAGGGATGAGATTAAATAGATCCTGGAACTTAGCCTGGTCTGGAGCAGGCTAGCTCCAAAGAATAAATCGCCATGGTAACTTATACCATAACATATCCTGCTGCCCCCTATCCCGCTTTTGTGCAACTGAATCACGGATAAATTGAGCCAGGATAACCAAGATATCCCGGCTTAATCCCTTATCCTAGTTTTGTGCAATAGGCCCCTGTTTATTGAATCAAAGTCACATCTGCAGCAAATAAGGTAAACTACCTGCTCGTGATAACGTGCTAATTGTTTATCCCCAGTTAACATGCATCCCATTAAGATCCGTAACACCGGATTGGTTTGTCCTCAATTTGTGGTGTTCCACCTCGTTGATAACAGCGGACATTGTGAATGTGTCCTTACGCATACTGAAGGCCTTTCTGGCCTCTGTTTTTAGAATATATCAATATTACTTGACGCCCAGAAATCCAGCATACACTGTTGCACTCGACTAAATGGGGGTGCTGCGTCCCCATGTTGAACACGCGTTCTCGCACACTTTCCTGCAAACTTGTCCGACTTAGCAACAGTAACTATGGGACTGAAAATGGGAGGTGGGGCTTGGAATCGGTCAATTGCACCGGTCCAGGGCGGAGGCCAGCTACCAACTGAGACCGCAGCATCTCGTCATCATTGTCCCCGCCGCCTTCAGGTCTCGGCTCCTTAGCACACCACCCAGGGGCGGAGTGGGACACTAAAATCCACCGGGAAAATTCTGACGGCACCGGCCCTGCCCCCCCTCCCCCAACCCATCATGCAAGGACATATCTGGGTATCATAGCACTCCAATAGTTGCCTGTAAATTTAAAAAAGGCCTAGCCTAGACAATGTCAACCTAATAACACAGGTAATTAAATAATTGAAAAAACAGGCACTTTGACTAGTTTTGTACAAGAACGATTAAAGTAAGCCTATATAGGCGAGTTCCACAAACCATTTATCCGCCTGAGTGGCCCACTAATTAGTCATTAGGCTAGGCCTAGGCTACATATCAACATAAGACTAGCTTGTGCTAGTTTCAATAACGTCAATGCTTTAGCTCCTAACCTTTCTCTCTGCCTTCCATCCATATGTAAAACAGCAAGCAACCACGCAAATCCGTCGACTGTCAAAACTCCTGTAGCTTTCCTCGAACTTGATCGTTTGTAGGGTCATGCCATTAGACGAGGGGCCGCTCATTTATCCCCCTACATTTCTGTAAATAGACTTGACCTGCAATCGGTTCATTGGATAAACCAGAATACATTCCCCATTCCCAGGAGGCTTTGCTCCATTCTAGTTAAGGCTTACGTTAATTTAAGTCATTTTTTATTTGTGATGAAAGTTCTGTAACGCCTAAATCAGACAAAAATGAATTAAGATAAAAAACTAAGGCTAGCCTACACAAAAATCAGCATGGGAGAGATGAGTGTGCAGGGTAACCATGAATGACATATAGACAGTGAGCAAGTGGTATAAATACTGGTTGGACTTTTTCCAATTGATAGTGTGAATCTCAGAGATTTTCGCGGAAGATTCTTAGTGCAGTAGCCGAGTCGATGGCCGCGGACGACTTGGGGCCGCTGTAATAACTCTATGGGCCGGCCCGCATCACGCAGACTCATCGGCCGGCCCACCGGGAAAACTCCCGATCGTCCCGATCAAGGGCGTCGTAGTGGGGGGACAAGTGGGAATAAATTACCCGGGCCCCAAGTGGGGGGAGGGCCCCTAAGGAGTTGAATTTTATTTTCCTTAATAATAAATAATTTCCTTAATTTAAAGATCTTAATAAATGTTATTAACTAATATAGATGCAAATATTTCGGGTAAATGCATCATCCATTGCACGAAATGGTTCAGTCCGCCTTCCCCTGCTAGGCGCATTTTTGAAGTAACGTTCATTCTGCCGAAGCGGCAATGCAGACGGTCATGGTGTGAAGATGTCTAACGGTGTGTTTCCAAACAACGAAATTTCGCGTCGCTCTCATTGAGGTTGAATGGAGACGAAATTCGCCCTAGTTGGGCGAAATGAAAGCGAAATGCCGAGGCAGGCGAAACAAAGTTGGCCAAAGTTTAACTTTATTTAAATGAGGACCAATCGAGAACCAATCAGGTCCGCGTCTTTGTGTTTGGAGGCGGGAGTTACAAAAAAGTCTGACCAAGATGGCGGAGACTACCTGAGCTGTAACACGAACATTTGTATGTGATTAAAATGTTTCTACACGAACATTGGCACTTGTATCAACACGAATTGTGGTTTATATGCCACACGAACTTAGTCAGAGCACATACACCACTAAATAGACCACTATATATGTTAGTTTAAGCACTCGATCTTTTTAGCTAGCTGACAGGCGAAATGCTAGTATTTTAGGACATTGGATTACATTGTAAACCTAGCTAGACAGCTAGGCTACATGCTGCAACACAGGTATGAAATATATTATGTCTTTGTGACCTTGTTGTTTCTATGAACATGAATTGTTGTTTATATGCAACATCAACTTAGTCGAGGCATAAAGACCCCTGGATATCTTCATTAAGTACTTAAACATTTGAATTAGCTGATTAGCCTAATTAGCTCGCTTGCCACCACTGGCTAGACACTGCAGTCAAAAGGTTAGCGGTTTCGCCGTCACGCCCCCGAGGCGAAATTTCGCTGGCCGAAAATCGCGAGGTGTTTCGCTGTGTGGAAACACACCGTAGTCTAAGAAAGCTAAATCCGGTTCCCAGAAAAGAAAAGAGAGGCAAGAAAGGGAGAAAAAAAGAAATGATGGAAAACAAGTGTTAACAGCCTTCTTTCCCAAGAAAGGTGAGCCCAATGTGAAAGCAATAGTCTACAAATGAAATGAACTCCTGAAGGTTACAAAACACTTCAATACCACCGCGAATCCGCGATTATCAGTGCTAAAACAGCATTAACAAAAAATTAGAAATAACATGATGCCTGATTTATAGCCTACCACAACATTTCAATAGCCTACTAATTCGAAAATTATTATGAGCTAATAGCTTAACTTAGTAGGCTCAATGTTATATAGGTTCATGAGGAAAGGCTGTCAAATTAGTAGCAAAGCTAACTTGTGAAACGCATCACACTCAGTTAGCTATAGATAGCTGTTCTCTCAGCCAAAAGTGTTCAATTTGTATAGATAGCTGTTCTCTCAGCCAAAAGTGTTTTCATTCATTTCATGTTCTAGCTTTTAAACATTCTTTAAACATAAGAAATTCAGTGAAGTCTTGGGTAATAAGATTATTTTCTGTTATACAGTAGGCCCTACATATAAGAGTTGTTAGATTAATTCAATGTGTGATTAGATGGTAGGCCTAGTTAGTTGTGAACCTCATGCTTCATGCTTACAGCCGGTGGTTAGTTGGTTGGGGGGGGGGGGGGGCCATGGCCACCACTTGTGCATAGGGCCCAGAATTTGGTGCTACGCCCCTGGTCCAGATTTCCACTCCGCCCCTGACACCACCTGGCAAAACATTCACACAGCCGTAAAATAAATCCCCCCAACTCTTCCCTCGCCTGTTGACTGCAGGTGAAGAAGTGGGCACGTAGCTGGATGACTGTAGCTTGTTCTCCATACAGGCCCTCTAAAGCATCAAGGATCTTGGATGGGGAGTCCCGGTTTGTGGAGGCTAGTAGCAGAATTTCTCGCCTCGCCTCACCTTGAAGGGCACTCAATACGAAGTCTACCTGTTGGGTTTGGGTTACATTGGGTTAATTCTGAGCTCGAATAAAAATTTCAATTTGTGAGCGACAATCAGTAAAACTTCAGTAAAAAAATGTCTTTGTCCTTATCACCAAAGAGGAGCATCCTGACAGTACACAGGCAACAATTAGCGGTGACAATACACCCCCCTAGAGGCCAAGTTCTCCCCCCGGCCAACAGTACATAATAAGGAAAATAGTCCGGTACTGGTCGAGCAGCCCCTTCCCTCCGACCAGTACGAAAAAGTCCACAACAAGTCACTAAGGTTGGAGTCCAATAACTCACGCACACGATTGCCAACTGCACCAGCCAGCTCCACTGAAGGCCAACTCTCGTAGAGGAGGATTCCCCAACCAATGTGGTGACATAGTTGACGCGAAGACCCCGCCCCCAGGGGATTCCTGCTGCAAGGAACACAAACGCAGCGCCTCAGACACTCGTAGCAAACACAGAGGAGTGGAAGAATTATGCAGGGTTATTTGTACCACACAATGGAAGGAAAACTTCCCTTTTCATGGCACTTGGCGAGCGTTGCATGGATCTCCTCATCGCCAGTCCCTCGCTCCACTTGATCAGCCGGTAGCCTGATGTTGAAAGTGGATTCCGTGGCCTAGTCCAGCGCCAGGGCAACTACAATCGGCCTAGATTGCCTGTTTTAAAGGGGAGAACAACCTATCCTAGCCAAGCACCCATTAGGGTCCGCCAATTTAGCCATTAAGTCATTATTAGTGCTAGGCAGCAGTCGTGGAAAGCCACAGCCCGTCACAGTCCGTGGGCAACGAGCCAACCTAATTGTTGTCCATCAGTGTTCATACGGCCCATCGGATCAAGGCCCAGTCCAGAGTATGATATAAAGTGAGCATAAATAACACATTACATTACACAGTACATGCATAAATCACACTTGACAGACATACCACACCCGCTGCACGGGCTTACTCTGAAATTCTATCTCGACCAATCCTGCTGCAGGCGAAGGATATCCTATTAGTATGTGACTAGCATAGTCCCTTAATTCATAGAACCGTGGTTACGTACGTAACCTTCATTATACACAGTTAATTACTTTCACTATTGACTGACAATGGGTTACCATTGTTGATTACATCAATTTTTAGATAATGCGCTAGACCGCACCTTAGGTTGTCACACCCCTGGGTGCATTGTTTAATAAAAGAGAAGAGCATTGCAAAACATTTGAGTGTAAGATAAGAATACACTTTGCGTTGTGATAAGAATACGCTATGTACTGCGTTTCTGGGGCCGTATTCACAAAGCCTTTTATCTTACCACTAGGAGTACTCCTAATCGCACTAAAATATTTTAGCTAGGAGTTTTCTCTTAAAAGTTATTCACAAAGCCTTTCAGACCTACTCTTAGTAAGGAAAAATGACAACTCCTAAACTAAGAGTGAGTCTTCGTTGCTATGGATGACGTCATTACTCATGCACGAGCTTGACTGAAGTGACCACCTTGATTGGCTGATGATTGTAACGCGGGAATAATTCCAAACACCTCCCTTACGATGATGAGTGACAGGTGACAGGTCTGAGAATGCGTGCGCTACACAAGTAGTGCGAAGGACGGAAGATGATGAATAACTGAATAAAAAGGCCTAGCCTAAATGAATAAAGAGTAAGGCAAAACAAATAGCCTAGTAGCCTAATGAAACATAGGCCTATGGATTGATGCAGTACCTTTGCAACATTATTAAATTAATCTGTCACCATGCCTACGTTTGTAAAGAGGAGAACATTTTAATTTGATTCACAATTAAACGTTACATTTAATTTACATGTTGACAATGAGTAGTTTTGGTTGTTGTTGGTGGCGTTATTGCATCCCTTTTATGCCTACAATGCAAAATTGTTCCCTCGCGATTGGAAGCTCCTGTTGCCGCATACGCATTTCAAAACATTGCGACGTGAAATGCCGCAAAAAGCTGTTTGTGAATAGGTCTTAGTGAGTTAGGAGTCCTTTTGACTTCTTTTAAGCTGTCCCAGACTTAGGTGCTACTTTTAGGTCTAAAATGCTTCGTGAATTACTTTTAGTGAAAAAAATTAGGAGTCCTAAAGTTAGGAGTGACACGCCCATTATTTTTAGGAGTTGCTCCTAAATTCTCCAGTTAGGAGCTACTTTTAGCCTTAAAATTCTTTGTGAATACGGCCCCCGATCCCTAAGATAGGGCCCTATACCTTTTTCATTAGTCTATTTATTCTTTAAGGTTGAGGCTCTTTAAGTTTGCTCTTGAGGAAAATAATTGGTAACACTTTACTTGACGGGTGAGTTCATAACACATTCATAGCAGCTGTCATAAACTGCACATAAAGCATTCATGACTGTTTCATGAGACATGACTCAACATTCATACCAAAGCTTTCATGAATGTGGAAGAAAGAATAACAACAACTTGTCAAAATAAAAGTCCAACAATCACAAAGCAGCATTGCCATTTCGCTACCTTAGAATAATAAGGTTCTATCTGCGTTTTGAGTAGTTCTGAGATATTGAGCTTCAAAGTTTTAGAATTCCATAGAGTTACATGGTAAATGGAACAAGTTCTTTTTGATATAAAGTCCAAATATGTACACAACTTTAAGAAACACCTCATCTGAACTTAAGAAACTTTCAAAGAATAAAAATATGTAAATAACTCCATTTTGACAAAAATGTCAGATAGAACCTTATTATTCTAAAGTAGCGATTTTTCTCTCCAGCCTTTGTAAATATTTCATGAATATCTTATGAAGTCTTCATGAAATGTCACTTTACTATACAAGTTGTGAAGTATTCGTAATCACTGAGTTTAACACTGGGAGGTAAACTAGCCTACATTCAGCTGACCCGTATTTGTGTAACCTGGAAAGGTTGGACATTCCCAGTAGCAAAAGATGAGAAATCATCTGCAAAGGTTACATCATAAAACAAATACATTTTTATGAAACAAAAATTGTTTGCTTGACCATGTTCTGTCTTTTTGGCACCGGAGTAGCCCATTGACTCAGATGGGATGTGATCAGGTAAGAGGTTTGAAACAAAAATGGCAATGCTGCTTTGCGATTGTTGGACTTTTATTTTGACAAGTTGTCGTCGTTCCGTCTTCCACATTCATGAAAGGTTTGGTATGAATGTTGAGTCATGTCTCATGAAACAGTCATGAATGCTTTATGTGCAGTTTATGACAGCTGCTATGAATGTGTTATGAACTCATCCGTCAAGTAAAGTGTTACCAAATAATTTCATTACATATAATTCCTTTTATGAGTACACGACTATAAACTACTTGAACTTGATTTCCTTTTCCTTATCTCCATCTTTGGTGGCAGTTGGCTTGTGTGCATAGCTCTTCATTACTGATTTTATTTGTCCACCATATTTTCAGTATTTTCCTTGAATGAAACTTGTCTGTCTAGCACCACTGTTGTTTTCCATGTCTCTGCATCGTATAGAAGCACTGATCTGATGTTTGTATTGAAGACTCTGAACTTTCTTTGTGTTGATATTTCCTAGTCCATAGTTTTCTCAGAAGGATGAATGCTGTCCTTGCTTTTCCTATTTGTACTTTCACATTTTGCGCCACACCTCCTGTAGTATCCACTAGGCTTTCTAAGTATGTAAATGATGTTACGGTCCTCTCTCCTCTCTCTCCTCCAATTGTGGGGAGGTGGTAGTGTAGCGGTTAAGGAACTGGGCTAGCGTACAGTAGCCTGAAAGTTGTCGGCGCAATTCCCGGCTTCCACAGTTGTGCCCTTGAGCAAGGCACTTAACCCCAAGTTGCTCCGGGGACAATGTAATCCCTTGTAATATACTGTAGTTGACATGTTTAAGTCGCTTTGGCTAAAAATGAATCAGCCAAATGTAATGTAATGTAATGTAATTCCTTGTCTCCACTGGAAGTGATTAGACGAATGAGACATGTTTCATGATGTCACATTTGGAATAATTTCCAGGTCACGAGCTGGAGGACAGTGGAAGCATGCAAATAGACAAATAAGATGCATCTATTATCTCCCATTACCGCCATAAACTTAAAATCCCATGTCAAAGTCAAAGTCAAAGTCTGCTTTATTGTCAATTTCTTCACATGCCAAGACATACAAAGAGATCGAAATTACGTTTCTCACTATCCCACGGTGGAGACAAGACATAATTTTACCAATTAAGTCCACAGACAAACATAACATTCAAGTAAACAATAAAAAGTAAATAAGAAGGCACATACAATGAAGAAATAAGAGCAGCAAAATTGGGTTGAAATTGTGCAATTGTGCATAGACAGTCAATATAGTAGTGCAAAGTCAGGCCAGTAAATGGCTGAGGTAGTTCTGTTTGACCTAATTAAGCAAGTGGCATAGTGGTGCAAGTTATGTAAGAGCAGCAGAAGTGTGTTGTGTTTTCAGGACAACAACAACAAGTTGCAAAGTGTGCAAGTGGAGTAGTGCAAGTGGAGTAGTGTAAGGCAGCCACTGTGGGTCCAAAGTCCAGGATGTTATGTAGCTGAGGGTGGAGGGGGGAGAGAGACATGTCACATGTCACAGGTGGAGGGGGGAGACATGTCACTTCCTTCCAATGTTATAACACCTCATCCTGATTGAATTCTATATCAATTAGCCACTTCTATGAAGATTATGCTTGGAAGTGACTGCTGCACAGACTACCCTTTATTTATTTGTCATAAATTGGCCAGTTAGGAGCTTAAGATTAAGATGCTTGTGAATAGGCCCTGATATTTAGAGGAGACTTCTGTCCAGTGCGACCAAAAAGGCATTGGGAATTGAACTCAGATCAACTGCTTGGAAAGCAACAATAGTAACCACTGTACCATCAAGTAGAAGACTTACAATACCTCTACATATTTATATTTATCATATAGTGACATTGAGAACAAACCTTGTCTCAATGCGATTTTCAGAGCCCAAGGAGAAACCGTATGGCTACTGATGGTAATTTTGATACCATAGATTTAATAGAGACCCAGTCAGACCAATAGTATGAAAAATCAGGAACATAGTTTATTTACAATGATGCGCATCAAGGGAGAGACAGCATGACTTCACCTAAAGATCCATCAGCTGCTCTCACTAGACAAGGACATATTTAGGGTTTAAGTATCCTTCCAGGCTGACGGGAGATGGCGTTGGTCATCCCATCTCACGTGGACTACACTGAATCAGACTCTGATTAGTGGCAACCTGGCAATCCAGAGCAGATAGCTACTGACGCAGCCATGCAGAACAGTGAAACACTGCAAAGTCATAATATTCCCGCTTATCTCTAAATACAGTCACACACAGATATACACAGGGACAGTACAGATATCATACAGTCATTACATAGAATCATACTTTTAGTATCAAAGTGACCCACTAATGAGAAACCATATATTGGAATATTGGACATAATGCTCTATTCCACTTTCTCTCACTACACAGTCTACTGATTCCTTTCTGTTGAAAAGTTGGTAATCCATTCACAAACGCTGACTATTGCTATAAATTTGCTACTTTGAATCAGTTCCAAAGAAGGGGTGTTAAAGGCAGAGCCAAGTCTACAAGCCATATCCAGCATATTAACTTTCTAAAACAGTTCTTTCTTTTGCAGGTCAGTCTTTTACACTATGATGTAATTTCTTCTCCTTTTGGCACACAAACTACAATTTCGTATAACTCTGTCATAATTCTCTAGGCACTGTGACATTACAGGGGTGTGTTGCTTGATGGAGAATTGGGATAAATTACCAGTCTCAGGGGAAAGATAGTTCCAAAAGTAGAAAACAGTCAAGAGATTAGACTCAGAGCAAGGAAATAAAAGGTCTGAAATACTAGAGTCAGGACTTGGGATTTGATGAAATAGGAATTTATTACCTAAGTTTGATATCAAAATTATAATTTCATTCTATTATTGTTTTATGTCTACCACAATCAGTTTCATTGATATCACAGTTCACTGTTTTGGATTATATTTCTTTCCTAGGGTCATGAGGCTCATCACATACCTGCCCATTTTGGTTCTCTGGGGAATAAATAGCGCTGAAAGCTGTCCTGATAATTGCAGGTGTACTCAGAAAACTAGTCCTGAAAGGTCTGAAGTCAACTGCCACAAGAGAGGATTTTCTACGTTCCCATCCAATCTCCCTATGGATACATGGGTTTTGAAAATGGGTAAGATATGTCTTTTATATCATGGAAAATTAATAATACATGTGTCTGATATAAATTAAATCAGACAATACATTTTTTTTGATAATGATCTATTTAGGTCTGGCGCAAGTAAAATCTCAGGTTTTGTTTTTATTTGTTCCCAAGGGGAAAATCGATTGGAAGATATTCGTCCAAATATTCTTAGTGTGACTCCAAATATTGAGAGTGTAAACCTTGAACGCAATGTGATCAAATCAATCCATCCTCAAGCTTTTACTGGTGGGAAGAAATTGATGCTTCTGAACTTGCATGGAAATCAGATCAGCAAATTACCATCGAAAGGTTTCAAAGACCTCCTCAGTTTACGCTTCCTTCTTTTGGGACAGAATCAGATTGCCACTATCAAATCAGATATGTTCACTGGCATGAGAAACCTATCAGATCTTGACCTTCCTCTTAACTCTCTAACGGCACTCCCCCCCAGTGGTTTCAAACCATTAATTGCTCTTAAGGTACTGGACTTGGCTTTGAATAAGATTCAGAAAATATCCCGCAAAGCTTTTGTTGGCCTCCAAGAGCTACTCTTCCTGAACTTAGACAACAACAATCTGAAGAACATCCCTATTGGAACTTTCAAGCCATTGACTGGGCTAGAGATGCTAGTTCTGGATAATAATCATCTCACAACACTCACATCCTCCACATTTGAAGGCCTGTACAATCTGCAGGAGCTGTACCTCAGGAACAATGAGATAGACAAGCTGCCAGCAGATGTGTTTAGACACACACCAAAGCTCATGCAGGTGGCTCTGAGCAGGAACAAGATGCAAACTATTGATGGTAATATGCTAGCCAATCTGCAGGGTGAGTGTACGTCTTCAAAGTAGTCTACTGTACGCCATATTGAAGTTAACACTTGTCATTACTTCATGGGTTTGTAGGGGGACAAATTCTACACTAACTTCATGCTGATTTTTTTTATCAGGTCTGAAGGAAGTATATCTCCATGATAATCCTTGGATGTGTGACTGCAATATTAATTCTCTGGTACACTGGATAACTCAAGCAAAGGTTAACCAGTCGCCTTTAGAAAAATTACATTGTGTTGGCCCAGAGGAATTCCGTGAAAAACCACTCCACTCTTTGACATCTCAGAGCCTTCACTGTACAGTTTAGAGAACCTATGTGCTGTTTCATAGTTCACACACCCCTAAACACAAATATAGAGGTGTATGATTTAATATTAGTTACTTTGCTTTATCTGCTATTACCTCCTTTACAATGGGATGTGAAAATGTAATTTAGCTTAAAATGCTATCTTACAATGCTGTCTTCATTTATGTGTTTTTGTAAAACCAGCTTAAAATGAGTTATATATATACATGTATATATATATATTGATCTCTGTATTGGCTTGCTAGTGACATTAGTGACATTTTATTGCTTGGTAGCACTGTGGAACATCTTGACACTTTCTTATCTAATTTCTTATTAAAATAATAACATGTATTATGGCCTTCTGACAGATTATGGAACTGTATGACTTGAAGGGAGTGAAGAAGGGGTTACAACCAACAGCATTCTTCCTATTGCTTTTTATGGTTTCACAGCATGTACTGTAAGGGGAAATATCACATAGCATTGCCAGTACTGAATAAGCTTCCCTTATAACTGTCATTCCAGCTCTAAATTCCACAAAGGGGATGGGGTTACTGTGGCGGCTGGTGATTATGTGTTATAAAGAGAGTAGAACCTTTCTATTTGGTTCTAAAATAATATAGATGTTGTATAAGGCCTTTTCCATGAATATGACCTACAATAGCCTGTTATCAGAATCTAACTTTTGGACTAATTATTTAGATTCATCATTTAGAAATTCAACAGGCAAGACTAGCGAGTGACCTTATTCCTCAATTTTGTGGAAGCATGTTGAGTCCATTTGGTTTGGGTAACAGAAAAAGTAGCATGTAGTCATTAAAAACATGAGGCATCAAAACATGTTGGATCATTTAATTTAATGGAGCTCTTAACTCCTGATTGGAATAAAAAAACAATGTTTGCACTATCTTCAGTAACATTTATTGTAAATATAATGAAATTTATAAACACTGTCGATAATAACATAGCATATACTGGAAGACCTGTTATTCTTTGTCTGAGAATAGACTGTTTAATAAAACAAACAATTATAAATATTAAGCAAAATTGTACTTTAAAATTTTTAGCAAACATTGTCCATAATTAAGCCATGGGTCTAACATGAAACTCCACAAAATACTGATAATCACAAAAAAGTCCCATGGCTCCACAGTACCACAGACTACAAATATTCAAAATGATTTTGCACAAAATAGTCATTGACAAAAGCCATTCAGTCACACTCTTGTACTCCACACATGCATATAGGCTACTGTTGGACATGGGTTAGGGTTAGTGCAACATTCATATTTCAAGTGGGACACATCTATATCGTTTGATCGAGCTGCTCATTATCTCAACAATATGTCAGTAATACAGATGTCATGGCCAATGTGAATGTGTAGTTCTCTAAACACTGAGTATTTCTCTGTGAACAGCAGTGATAGCAGCATCAGAGACACATAGTTAGGCCTCTCTGATTTCTTCGTGTAAGTTATTCCTGGGACTATATCTATTTATGTTGTGCCAGGGACATTAAGTACCTCAGCCAGTCGTAAAGTGTGAGCCTGTGATGATGACATTTATATATGCTTACTCGGAATTGAAATTAATAGCAGGAATGGGGGAGCACATGTACAACCCCAACACAGAAAAAGTTGGGACATTGTGCAAAATGCAAATAAAAACAGAATGTGATAATCTACACATATTATATTAAGCTGCAAAAAGACAACATATCAAATGTTGAAAATTATGAATTTGACTATTTTGTAGAAAATACGTTCATTTTGAATTTGATGCCAGCAAATTTTGGGACAGGGGCATTCTTACTGTGCTGCTTCACCTCTTCATAACATTCTGTAAATGTTTGGGAATTGAGGAGACCAGTTGCTAGAGTTTTAAAAATGAAATGTTGTCCTATTCCTACCCGATATGGGGTTTTTGGGGGTGGGGTTGTCAGTGTTTGCACAGAATCATTGTTTGCATATTTACCATGTTTCATACACTTCTTGCAACACTGCATCTGCATTTCAGTCGGTGCTTTTACCTTATTGAAATAGTTACGCATACCAGTTATGTATCCACCTGCTGCCTGCAGCCTTCCTCCAAAGACTATGTTCCGAGGATACAATATGCTTATTGTGTATCAACACTCAATGTGATGTGTTAATCACAGCATTTCTTCTAACAATTTGACAAACTGTGGCTGCACAGTGTGCACCCGCTTCCTTATTTGGGTTTTGGGTTGCCAGGTTTTATGACAAAAGGGTTGAAATTGAAAGTAAGTTATTGTGTAGGCTATGTGTACGGTGTATTTCATACACAGGCAACCATGGAAATGTCAGACTAACAGAAAAAATGAATTGTCTGGATGGCAGTATGTTGCTCAAAACCTCTGTACATCACTTAGATCATGTGCAAGATGCATGCCATTGACACTAATGCACCTTGACACCTATATGCTGGGATTTTAACTAAGCACTATAATAGGTTGGATAAGTTAGATAGTCCCTCTCCACTTTAGCCCAGAGGAGTACATGATTTCTACAAAGAATTGCAAATCTAGATTGGTCTAACCACAGGACCGTTTTCCTCTTTACCTCAGTCAATTTTAAACGACCTCAGGTCCAGATAAGATGGAGGCATTTCTGTATCCTGTCTAAATACAATTTCTTATTTTGCATGGCACAGTTTAAACTAGCATTTGTGAATTGAGTATCAAACCGTGCTCATTGACAATGATAATTGGACATTTTCCTGAGCACATACAATGATTTTCTTTAGAGAAACAGGTCTGGTTTTAATGCAATGCCATCTGAGGTCCAAAAGACCACAGCCATCCAATATTATTTTTGAACTCTGTCCCTTGTTTGCAAAGATTTCTCTGGATTCTCTGAATATTTGAATGATATTATGCACTGTAGATGAGAACTCACAAATACCTCACAATTCCATGTTAAGAAGCATTAGCATTGGGAGGGGGGGGGGGGGGGTCTATGGGAGTCTATGGCAGCCCATAGAACTGTCTGGTAAAAAGTTGTGAAATGTGGCACACTGATTCGGGACAGTCCCATGATTCATCTCGCCAAGTTTCATGTCTGCACCTCAAGTGGTCTAGCGCCACCAATGTGTCAAATTTGGGCTCACATCCATGTACTTAATATTTGAACAGTATACCAGATTTTGAACATTGAGGTATATTTGGAATCCTTGGATGAAGCCGAGTTCAACATACCCCATGACGTCAATTTCCTCTGCCAAACAGGAAGTGAGCTCATATCTCAGCAACGCTTTGATGTACGCTGTCCAAACTTGGTATAGGGACTTGGAACCTGATTATGAGGACACCCTATGAAATTGGCATCATTTGGCCTCTATAGGGGGTACTGCAATACAGGAAGTGAGCTCATATCTCAGCAACACTTTGATGTACAATGAAATGATATCTCAGCCATTCTTTATCAAATTGCCATGAAAGTTGCTGTGAGTGCTTGCTCATGCCATGGCAATGCCATTTGTGCTAGTGTTCAGCTAGGCCCCCACATTGCCGCTTGCGGCTATATTTAATTATATTGTTTCATCATTTGTCCACACAGGTTTACACAGAGTGAGGAATACCTCTACATCTTTACTTGTAAGAGACTCTGCCTCTCTGTAATGCTCTTTTTTATACCCAATCATGGTGCCAGTTACCCTAATTAGTTGGCCCCTGTCCCAACTTTTTTTGAAACATGTTGCTGGCATCAAATTCAAAACGAACATATATTTTCAATGAAATGTGTCATTTCAACATTTGATGTCATCTGTGTCCTTTTTATATATGGGTTTTTGAGATTTGCAGATTATCACATTCTGTTTTTATTTGCATTTTACAATATCCCAACTTTTTCTGTGTTGGGATTGCATTCCAAAACAGACTGCCACTTGTAAATGCACTTGTAACTAAAGGTCTGATATTTCCTATACCGATATCTGCCCATACCAATACCAAGCCTGTCTTTTTCTTATATCAACTAAGTTGTTTCAGCAATAATACAATTATCTGAATGCATTTGGAAAGCCTGCAATGGGTTTAGTTCAGCTTTACCAAGAAATTATGTCTTAGGCACAATACCACATTCCTGGTGGTTTATTATTCCTGTGCAGTGCAGTGGCATGCAGGTGACAAAGAATACTATGAAAAAAAAATAATTATAAAACATCACTGAATCAACATCCAATAAAACAACTCCACTAAGTTTATTGATTGAGCTGACATAGGATTACTCAGTCTTGATTGAGCTGACAATACACCTCAAACTCTGCCCCTGTGGTTCCAACCAATACACAGGGAAATTCATTAGTTTACAGTTGTGCTCATAGGTTTACACACCCATGCTAAAGTTGACTAAAAAAAAGAATAAAAATATTTTTTTTGGAAATTGATCAAATGCCCTGAAAAGAATGAAGAAAAAAACCTTTAAGGACACCAATTATCTTTGTGAATGAATAATGTATCGTCAATAAATAAATAAATGTTCTTCCTTAAAATACAGCGGGCATAAGTGTACACACCCCTATGTTAAATTCCCATAGAGGCAGGCAGATTTTTATCTTTAAAGGCCAGTTATTTCATGGATCCAGGATACTATACATCCTGATAAAGTTCCCTTAGCCTTTCGAATTAAAATAGCCCCACGTCATCACATACCCTTCACCATACCTAGAGATTGGCATGGGGTACTTTCCATAAGATCATATCTGAATGCAAATCAAACAAGCTATTAGGCTAACTGAAATAAAACCGAAGGGTATATGATGATGTGGGGCTATTTTAAAATCATTAAGATCATTAGATCATAAGATGACATCAATCACTCACTTAGCAGCATAAAGATAGAAAGATAAAAAGTGACGGTGTCAGCAACAATAAATAAATAAATATGAAGTAAAAAAAGTATTAAAACCAGAATGAGAAAACCAGTGCAATCAACACAGTAGAGTTAGCTTAGCCTTTCAGCAGCTCATTTATGGTCCTGGGAAAAAAACTATTTCTCATGTGGTTTTCCCACGTCCTCATGGCCCTAAGCCTGCCTGAGGGTAGGGTGTCAAAAATGATATGGCCAGGATGTGTAGGGTCTGCTCTGATGCTTGCTGCTCTTTTCTGCAGCCTACTGGAGTAAATGTCCACAAGGCTTGGGAGAGGGACACCAATGATTCTCTGGGCTGTTTTAATCACCCGCTGCAGGTCTTTACACTGTACAGCTGTATGCCAGCACACTCACCATTTGGTCACCTGTACAAATTTGTGAGGAGTTCCTGTGGGAGCCCGGTGCATCTTAGGGTTTGCAGGAGAGTCTCTGCTGAGCCTTTTTCCCTAGCTCCTGATGCGATCAGTATACTCACCATTCCCGACCTGTCAAGCGGCGATGTGACGTCACAGGATCACCGTAACTATTTATACTCACACATGGTGGTCGCAACACTAGTTGCAGTATTCTCCTGAACAGAGGTGTGGCTGTTGTGAAAAGGCTATCGCTACCTACTTTTCACCATAAAAGAAGAAATGTAAGTGTTCTCGGACAGCATTGGCGTCAATGGCAGCAGAGTAGAGAGCAGATAGGCGAGTTCGACTTCGGCTGAGTCTGACTTGGTCTGGCTTTCTACGTAAACGTGATCTTCAGAGGCTAGCCGGGAGGAGCTACTACAGAGGGCAGCTCATCCCGGACAGACAGGCTACAGTCTGCCTGACGTGACTCACGGGAGACATCGCGGGAGATATCGCGAAATTTTGTTTGCAATAAACACAGCTCGAATTGCGGCAGATCTGACTTGATGTGATGCATGCTGGGTTGAACACAATGCATACTGGGATGGACGCAATGCTTGCTGGTTAGAAATTCTCATAGACAGTAGGCGAGTTCGACTTGCGGCAGATCTGTGCAGATCTGACTTGATGTGATGCATGCTGGGTTGAACACAATGCATACTGGGATGGACGCAATGCTTGCTGGTTAGAAATTCTGTCCGACTTCTGTCAGCCGGGGAGGGACTTACCACCATGTCACATGGCCTTAAAATATTGCGGGAGTCTTAGCCTGCAGACAGATCTTGCAGTTGCCTTCCACGAGCTGCACGAGCTGAAACACGCCCTCATGACGTCAGTTCAAAGACGTGATAGGGCCATTTGGGAGGAATCCCCTCATGACCATTTTGACGGGAGTCTCATGCTGCTTCCTTATGTTGGAATATGCGAAAATAAACAGAAATCAAAGGGATACCTTCTTATATGTGATTTCTGCAACAATGGTAGGCTAGCCTACTGAAAACGTTTGGATATTCTGTTATTTTCTGCTGTTGGCTAAATAGATAGACACACATATAGGGAAAACACTTGATATTTAATTTATTTGCTACAATGCAGGCCTGTTAACTGTATGACAACAGTGGTTTATTTAAACTACATCATACGAATTTATTTCGTCAGTCATCATGCTCATTTTAGTGAGTAGGAATGAAAGTTCTGCTGTGTTTATTGCAAACAAAATTCCGCGATATCTCCCGCGAGTCACGTCAGGCAGACTGTAGCCTGCCTGTCCGGGATGAGCTGCCCTCTGTTGTAGCTCCTCCCGGCTAGCCTCTGAAGATCACGTTTACGTAGTAAGCCAGACCAAGTCAGACTCAGTCCATCTCGAACAAGCCTAATGATACTTCGGTTGCTGCTCTTCACAGCTACACAACTGTGCGGCTAGCTGGCTCGTGCTGAGAGATGAGTTTGTGTAATTTCCTAAAGTGTAGTGTGCGGTCTGATCTGTAAACACTGCGGCCTGCTAGTTCCACAGCAGTTCTCATGTAGCCATGTCTCTGATGTCATGTCATGACACAACTGTCCCAGCGGTGATCGGTAGAAGATGATTTTTTATTCCTCTTTTTAGTCAACTTTAGCATGGGTGTGTAAACTTATGAGCACATCTGTATCAGTTATTCTCAGTATTTATTATATAAGAGCATCCTCTGGTAATAACAGGATATGTTGTGCAAAACTTTGTTTGATTGATGTGAAGACATTTTTGTTTTCTCAGCAGAAGCCACAAAATGGAAACAAAATAAAAAGAGATAATTGTGTGAAGAGTGTGATTTTGGCAAGTAGCTGCATAGTAAGTGGGATAATGCATTATTCTCTGGTCAGTATAGGAAAATAAATGTCTTCAGGACCCCATCAAAACCCCAAGATATAATTCTACTTACAACCAGACATGACATAGTGCTTCACTAATTAAGCACATATTTCCATCATGTTTAATTGCCTGTGAAAATACTTTGTAGGTGAACCTAGATATTTGTAAACTAAATTGACGTCTGAACAAAATGTTTGCAAAAGTCAAAATAAGCACTACTCACTGCATTAGACTGCAATCATTTCACTATACTCTTCATTTAATTTTGAGTTAGCAAATGTAAATGTCATCACAGGCTCACACTTTATAATAACTTGCTGAGTTACTCCATGTTCCTGCTACATCCTAAATGTAGTCACTATAACTGTTACCCAAAGAGTTCAAAGCGGCCCAGCTATTGCTTTTCCGGTCACATAGTGTAACACATTTTGTTGACATGCGATGAATATGTTCATTCATTTAAAAACAAAATAGATAAATAAAATATATAAAGATTCCAGTTAATCAGTCAATCAACAAAAAGGGATGTTGTCCAGGAAGGATAGCATTTCCATTGCTTGTATAATACTTGAATTTCAGAAAACAATCCCTGATATCAAGTTCCTTTGGTGGTGTGTGATTTTCTGTTATGATGGGACCAGAGAGTAGATCATACTGTGAGAAAATAAGAGAAGATGGGCATCACCCACAGTGAAGTCTTCTGTCAGAGTCAAGAATGAAAATGCAATTGGTTTGTCTTGTACATGTCTGGTAAAAAGTTTGGAATCATGGACAATAACTACGTTCGAATGAAAATCAAAATTTTCTGAACATATTAGAAAGATATTTTTGATATTGATCATGTAAATGACTATTACAGCAATACAAAGTTAATTTTGAATGGATGATTTACATAGGGGTTAAAGGCTTTGGTGCCAGTATAACTTAAACTTATTTTAGCATTTCACCATTTGGCCAACGTAACAATAATATTCTACTACTTGCTTGTATGAGTAATGGCGGCCTTACATTGTATGATTTTGGTCTGTTGTTTTCACAGTCGGCGATTACATTTCCAAAATTGGACAGAAATCATGGGAGTTGTAGCCTACTGGAATCGCGGCGCGCTCCCGTCAACTAGATCGTTAACTGTAAGGTGCCACTCTTAGCGGTTTTAAGTCAGTCGGAGTCAGTCTTTTTCTAGTTTTGCCGTTACGACAATATCAAACATGTTTGATATTATCGCAAGTCTTTCTAGTCGTGGCTCATGCAAATAGTGACGTGAACTATAAAAACCAATAGTGACCTCTCTCCAACAACAAACAGGAAGGGGCAAAGTAAGCGACAGCTGTAGCCTATATGATTATTTGTTATTCTTATAATATTTGTAATTTCTTATACATATAAGTCAGCTCTTCCACGTGACAGAACAACTCTATATCGGTTAGGGATGTCACGCGTGAAACAATGCTGTAGAAACACAAAAATACGACTTTGAGTTTAGTCTAGGCTATCATTTCAGTTCCTGTTTATCTATTGCACGATGGGTAATAATTTAAAGGAATCTAGTTGCAGTCTTGTAAATAGTGACCCTGCAAGATGACCCTAGTCATTGCAAAATCATATTCTGTGACTTACAACTCTACTACTTGTCTTTAGATGTGAGAGGGTCTGAGACTGTAGTCTTTCAAAAATCTTTTCCAAATCTTTGCAAATCTTTCCAAAGTCTGTCAGTGTAAGGAGGGCTTAAGTGAATGTTTTAGGTAGGATCAGTTAGCCGAAGGTTATAAAAACATTGTCTCCCGTTCAACTAATGGGCAGTTTAGTAGCACATTTCACTCGTTGAAGCAGACATGTAGGCTAGCCCATAGATATTAGAAAGCTAGATACCGCATTGGGCTCCCGAACGTACGTAAATAGCGTTGCCATCTTGGTGGGGGCAACAATAACTGGAGGCCAATGGAGAAACACGTGACTCTGACTGGAAATCAAACAGGTGTCTCTGATTGCGGCAAGTGTTGTTGTCACTCCCCCATAGACAGTAAACGTGCTGCCCCCACCAATATGGCAGCTGCGTTTACGATGCCACCTAATAGAACTCAACAGTCAATGCGGTATCTAGCTTTCTAATATCTATGGGCTAGCCTACGTTTCTGTATTTAGTCATATTCATCAGCATCAAGGACTTTTTCGTGACCAAAAAAATTACCTACCCATTTCCCAGGTGAATTTCTTAGTGGAAACGACCTTGTTCTGACTAACAAGCCACTAAAGTTTAGATATGCCAGACTACTGGCACTTGCAGTGCTATCTGGCATGAACTTGAGTGCTCAACATGGCTCAACTATCACCTATCTAGAACATGTGGCCTCACAAACCTAAGGGTCATTCCACGTCAGTTCAACCAGGGCCCACGCACTTAGGTCTCAAAAAATTCTGAAAAAATACCAGGTCTACCTATGTTACCCAGGAGACACACTGTAAAATGACTCTTATGTAAGATCAATACTTTCCAAGTTACAGCCAGTTTTACAGGGGGAGGGGGGTGTCGAATTTGTTCGGCCTCTTTTTTTTGTCAAAGTTCACAAGCCCACAGCGCAAGAACTAAACCATGTAGGAGGCTCAAATTTTGCATGCTGGTACATAAATAGGAATAGTATGTAGCAAAATCGTCACGTTTTGTCTGGATAATCCTGCATGGTCATAGCTGTCCCTCAAAGTTGATACAAATTTTATTGCGGTTTTTGGCTGGGCTCTGTTTAAGCCTTCAGAAGACATACAGTATTTGTACTCAACATAGGCTCTTGATTTATTTTCCTTACTGAGATAAGTAGAAACACTCTCACAAAAAGCAATGAACAGAAAACAAATCCCTTCAGGGTCTGAATAGCAGACCTCACAAGTCTGAAAAATCATTTTGGTTAACATTTTCTGAGCACCCAAACACCTTGTGGGAATATACAACGATTTTTTAAATATGTTTTTCTTTATTCTCCATGATCCCTTCTTTTTGAAAACACCAATTTGACTTGTCTTATGCAAATCTTTCTTTTTTATTTTCCACCTTGAACATGGGCAAAATGAAGTGTTGTGAGTCCCATAGAACAAAGATTGACACAAAAACACGTGTGCTGATCCACAAATGCGAAAACGAAAACTGCGTGTGCTGGTGATCCACAAATGTAAAATTAGATTTCACAAAAGGCAATTTTCAGTTTTACAAATGCCATTTAATTGACAAATACACATCTACAATTCTGAAAACGAATTTACAAGTTACAAATATGATTTTTTCACGTGTGGATTTGTGCGACTTTCATGCGAAGAACGTCTCAAAAACACGTAGCTTTGGAAAGCGAAGAATGCGTGTGCTGGTGATCCAAAAATGCAGAATCACATTTCACAAATGAAATTTTCGGTTTTACAAATGGCATTTTATTAACAAATGCACATCTATATTTGTAAAAATCAATATACGAGTTACAAATATGATTTTTTTATTTGTAGGTATCAAAACACACATGCAAATCAAAATATTTGTGGATCCCCCTCTGTGCATATACAAATATTATTGAGACAAATTTAGCTCTATAGATGTCATTCTCATTGGTTTAAATGACGCCCCAAACACACCCATATGACTGATTAAAAAACCTAGGAACACCTTGTTGCGCCATGCGCTCCACGTTTGATAACGAAACCCCTCCCAATGTGAACTGGACATCCTTCTAAATTTGAATAAACTTTTGACGAGTGACGATGTGCTTTAGAATGTCATGATAGGGCCGTTTATCTTACAATTAAGGTGTCAAGTCGGTCCGTGTAACGCTTTGCAGTGCTGTGTTCTATTTTCAGAATTCACATGAAAAAATATAAAAATAGGCTTTAAAATCTGTTATCCATACCATTCTTTAGGACGCCACAGTTATTGATGGTTATTTTGATTTTCAATTGAGCACAGTTATGGTTTTCTGTTCAGAAGTTAAAAATTGAAATAATGCGTAATTTTCTAATTTTCCTTTTTTGCGCTTGTGGTTGGACTGAACCACGAGCACCGGGGAGAGAACACCATCTAGCTGGTGGATGAGAGCACCGCCTGAAGTTGTTCGTGATTTTTACTCATTACTTTACTAGAGATTAATAAATAAAACTTCGCCGATTTTTGTTAAACATAACTTTCCACCTATGTTGAACATATAGTTTTTTTGAATACCAGCTATCTGCAACAGCCTGAAGTGTGTAAGATGTAGGCTAAACAGTACAATAAGTACCCAGACTCCATCTGCAACTTGTAAACAAAATAAGACAATCAGCTATAAAACTGAAAATAGGCCTACAGCATCTCTTATTTCTGAAAGTGCAAATTACATAGAATAATGATTTTTAAAAATCCACTTAAGCAAGACCTTCAACATTCGTGTTCAGTTGTATATGGAAGGGTCTACAATTTGCCTCAATATTTTTCAGTGTGTGTACAGTAACTAGATGTAACGCATAGCGGTACAAAATATGACCGCCGCTCAGTCCTGTACATCCGTTCCGCAAAAATAAATCACACTTCAATTTGTCTCCATATTTTACTCCATCCCCCACTCTTGAAACTTTTGTGTATGCTTGTTTGGCATGCCTGAGTGTGTGTGCGGCTGCACAGAAAGAAGCCTACTGGTGCTGAAAAGGTGAATAGATTGTAGAATAGCCAAAGAAGATGTAGCATTGTTATAAAACCTTTAAAATCTCTAAACAATCACAAGTAGGGCAGTTCATCACAGTTCATCCATTGCAACTGGATTGATGAAAGGTCACTTACACCTGTAGGCTAGACCTACATTGTAAAAGCAAAAGGTATCAGCATAATCTTATTTATTTATTTGTTTGTTTGTTTGTTTGTTTATTTATGAACAAAAACATCTCTGTCAGTTCCATGCCGTTTTCAACAGCTATCAAAAACAAAGGTCATTTTTGGATGGATGGATTTTTTGTGAATGTTTCTTCTTCTACATAAGATTTTAGTCATCTTTAGTTCATGTAATACTTTATTGTCAATGCACAAATTAAGTAACAGTAGTCTGAAACGTTATTGTTAATGCACAAATTAAGTAACAGTAGTCTGAAACGAAATGCTGTTTTACATCTAACCAGTGGTGCAAATAACTGACATGTCCAAATGGGCCTTGATGAAATGCGTCGCTAGACTGTTCATACACATTTTAACGGGCCAAAGTTGAAGAGCTGTTGTCCGTTATTGTTCGTGCAAATATAGGCTGATTCATGTTCCCTTGCATTGTGTAACTGAGGTCCATGTCTAGTCTGTCTTTCACCAGACCAAGCTCAATCTTTTAAGAAATCAAAAAATAAATAGCGGGCAGATCAGGCTGGGTTCACCCAGCCTAGTTCATAGGCACCCGATATTGTTTAATTTTCCGATTGAGATATCCACGCTCTGGCTATTCTAAATGCAAAAATGCATCAGGGAGTTATGACAAAAATGTAACTAACAAACTAGATCCTAATAGAAAGCTGTTAGCTTCCCTAAGCTACAGGTAGGCTTATAAGGTAGGCCTATTTACAACATAAATTGTCAATAGGCTATGCTGGCGACACAAATAAAATCTCCTTTGGAAACCAATGGCTTACGCCTTACAGTATCAAGCGGACTTAAACTGCCATGCTCCATGAGTCAAGGAAAGCGCGAATGAAGTAGCCACTTCTAAATGGGACCCACTACACAGTAGCTTAAGGTGTGTTGCTAAAGCAGCCATAATGAAATGAAGGTGTCATTGTTTGGATACTTAACACACACGGGCTTTTTAATTTCACAGACTACAACTACCAAGCTGGAATCAAAGCACATCGATTCCCCTCTCACACCCTGCACGCACTTAAAACAAAATAAACAGGCGTCTCAGTCTCACGCGTGTATAGGCAAAACTGTATCAGACCGGTGTAACGTTGGTAAATCTTCCATTGCACAGAATGATTTTTGTAGCACGTGCAACAAATGACAGTCGAAAGATACAATTACAGTGCTGCTATCAATTTGCTTGGTATAACCGCATTTATAGTTTTCTACAAATGCAATCAATCAAATTGGCCTCCATCACTCAACCAACGCTAACGGTAACACTAGGTCCTTATTGATATTATAAGATTAACGTAGGCCTACCTGCAGTAAAAACCAAGCATGTCCGATAAACATCCTCAGATTTATTTCAGCTTCAAGAAGAAATGGGAATTACATTTCATGTGAACATCATCCTATCCTTATTAGACGTTCTCTGCGGTAAACTAGTCCTTGTAGGAAGCGTCCATTGTTCCAATCCACTTTTAACTTCCAACAAAATTACGTCTCACTACAACGATGCACCATCTAGTGGACAAACGACAACTTATCGCCAATACTGGAAGTGCAGCCATGATGATGATGAATATTTATTTCGGCTTTCTTTTAATGCTACTAAATTTGTAATTATGTATTGGCCGTTCTAATACCGATAGTATGTGGGTGCCTGTGTGTGTGTGCATGTGCATATGTGTGCACCGCCATCTACAGGCCAATGAGTGTACAGTCACTAAATGTACACCAAACCTAATTTTTTTAGACCCCCCCATGGATGAAATTCTACGAAACTTGGCATACCCCCAGAGAATGCCAGGTCAATCATACACATACAATTTGGTGCAGTTCTGAACATCTTAACTGAAGATAGGGGCGATTAAAGCAGAATAATATTGCATTTTAATTTTTTACCGGGGGGGTGCAAATCACAAATGAGTGATTATGGGCCAGATTGATGTGGGCCCTTGAGACCAACATATCATAAAAGATTCTTCATCCTCAGTGCCACGGTTCAGGTAGTTATTTAGGAAAAACTGCTTTTTTTGCGGTTCGGGGGGCCCAGCATGGGGGGGGGGAGTGGCCCCCGGGGACGAAATTTTTCCGTAAAAGTCTAGTGGGGCTACATACCCACCAAATTTCATGTGCCCCGGTGGTTCGCTGTCCCGGGTATCGTTGACCAAAAATTCAGGAAGTAGATGACGGGAAAAAAAAAAAACTTTGACAATCCCTATATCACCGCTTCGCTAGCTTCGCTAGCGGCGGTCATAATAATCTACTAACTGTGAAAATATCACACTATTTTGCCTTCTTTTAAAAAAACGAAATTGCTCCTTTCATTTCATAAACAGACTACGACTAGAAGTCACGTGACTTTGCCCTTCGACGTTAACTCACCGTGGCATGGTTTATTTATTTGCCTGGTTAGCGTTGACACTTTCTTTTACTGTCTATGCACTTAACACTATCCCAGACAGCACACATACATCTGCCCGATGTCGGTTTCAGATCAGCATGGAATCCTCCCATATAATAATGTCGCAGGGGTATCGGCCTGAAGTCGCTTCCATGTATGTTGGCTTTTGATCATTCCTACTATCCAAAGCAGATCCCGATATCTGTTCTTTTTACCCCAGCTTCCATGTATGTTGGCTTTTGATCGTTCCTACTACCCAACGCAGATCCCGCTCTATCTGTTCTTTTTTGCGTGTGTAGCAGGCAGCCAGGCACATCAGATCAGCCTCCCGGAGCAGCGATTTTCAGGTTGGTAAATTCACTCATGTAAATTGTCAGAAAATAGGCATTGTGTCAATTGTATGACTGTTTATATATTTGCCTGCTAGGCTAAGCCATAACTTGGTGTACATTACTTTATAAAGAGCTGTTTTGGGGTAATTACAACTTCTAATTTACGTTAGCTAGTTGAGCTAGTGTAACGGATGCCAGCTAGCTTAGCTGTGCTTGTGGAAAGTTGGTAAACCTCACTCCCCGACGCCTCAAGAGTGCTGCTGGCATGCGAGCCAGTAGCCTGGGCTATTGGCTCAATTGTTAGCGCGCTCGCCTCCCGATCCGAGGTGCTGCTGTTTGCGGGTTCGAGTCTGGGCGTGTGCAGGGCTGAATCGCGCAGGTTCAACACAACGCAGGTTACACTAATAGTCCGGTGGACAGCCCATAGAGCCCGATTGTGGACCCGGAAATGTTGAGTACACCAAAGTTTTATGATGGAAATATATAGTATGGGTTCCCAGCATGCAGAAACTGCCGGATGCTAATTTGCATATGTTGGGCAATTTGTGTAATTGAGCTAATTGGCATAAATTAGCATAATTGCCTATATTGATCATATTATAAGAGCTGCTTGGCCAAAATGGTCAATGATAGTATGTTTTTAGGGGTTACTGGAGATGCTGAGTCCATATCTGACATCAAAATCACTATTTTAACTTGGTTTGGTCACGTTTTACTCTCATTAACCTTATTTTGCTAGGAGGATAGGACTGTAGCGATATACAGTAGGGCTGTAACGATACACCAACCTAACAATTCGATTCGTATTTTTGACCCACGGTTTGATACGAACGTCAATTTTTTTGGAGGGGTCGGGCTAGACATTTCACCTTAGAACACCAGAGGATTACAATATAATATATATGTATTATTTTATATCCTGATATTAAAAGAGAGAATACTGAATGTCTGATATTTATGACAGCACACTTTATGCAGATTAGCCTATAGCTTAGGCCTACTATTTTTATTACAACTCTACCACATTCAGCTTCTCTGGTTGAAGCCTGAAAATATTGTACACAAAGAAGCATAGTTGGCTAGCTTATCATAGTCTACTGATTGGACTGTTAAGTTTCCTCATGTGTGTTTGGGAAACATTGGTATTGAGATGATCACTCAACTTGAATGCAAGAGCTTTAACAAATATGTGCAGCATGCTAATGATGCTAAGCAGATTTAATAGTGTAACGATTGATGAGACAGTGTTGTCTAATCAAAAGCTTTATTAAAGGTCGGGAGCAGGGACATCGGCACAGAACATAGCACACGCCAGGGAAGTCAAGAACACTCGCACCTTACACACATAGGGTTGGACGCAGCCGCACCATACAGGCACAAGCACACATAATAACAACCCCAAAGTTCTCCCAGAATCCCCAGCGCGAAACATTGTGGGAATCACAACGCTGACGTTACACAGCTCCCCCAACAAGCCATTGCCGTCCTCGGCACATTCAGTCCAGTTCAAGTCTCTGGCACTGCCACACAGCAGGTGGGGTGCACACACCACAAAAGCCCTACTCACCCAGGGGAACCACAACCACCAGCAGCCCAATGCGGGTAGTGCTGGCAGTCACCTGGCCTGTCGCCGCTTGTCCCCAGCTCCCTTCAGAGAACGCCCTCAGGTCGCACTTTCGCAGTGTGCACCACCACAACGTTCCTCCAACACCTGGTGGGGCCTAGCCTCCACTGGCACAGACTCCCCACCACTGAACACCATAACTGGCACCGCACCTCCAACGCTCTGCTCCGTCATCTCGCCAGTCGAGGCAGCAGACTCCAGCTCCATCGTAGCCGGACCACGCTGCGCAATCGGGCTACAGCTACCGACGTTGTCGTCCCTCCTCTGCTACCTCGTCGCATATCGGTCCTCCGCTGCTCCCAGCCGCTCCACTCCGCCACGGTCGCTCCAAGACGTAGACCTTCTCTCTGGCTTGTGCCATTGGATTTCACACAACAAACTTTTTTCCCCTTATTTTTCTAAAGAGCGCCGGCAAACAGGCCAACAAGAACAGGCACCTGCACAGCATGGTGCCTCCCACACGCACCCAAAGGCTTAGAGTTCCGTTTTTCAGAGGGCCCTTCCGCCAGAGCTGCCCAACCGTCGTGCCTCAAACGGCTCCGCCAACCGTCCATCCTCAAGGCACCACCTCCTTGCCGCTCCACCTCTGCTCTGCTCCGCAGACAGGGCCACCGCCAACTCCAACCTAAAGCTGCCTGGCGGGGCCAGGGGCTCAAGGTCTTCTCACGGTAAAGCAGGTCGGCGTCACCACCTCATCTTCCAAGGTCGCGTGAAGCCCTTCTCCGCCGTGTCCACTGCATCGAGATCCTCTTCAGGCTAGCACTCCTCCCGTAGCCAGGCCCAGGCGACGGCTGGTCTCCTCCCGCGGCTTCTACTGAAGGCCTCTGTAAGCTTCTTAGTACCCCTTACAAGTGTCTCTCTTTGGATCCTTTTGCTTGGGCCTCCACCTAGCGCTGAGCATGGACGGATTATGAACTTTCGGGCCCCTGGGCCCAGATGTATTAAGGGCCCCCCACTCATTGTCGCATGTGGAAGGGGGGTTTGGGGGTCCTTAAAAATGTTTTAATTTGTTTGATGTGATTTCCTGTATACTGGTGCATTTTGGGGATGGATCAGATTCATACACCATACATCCTGATGTGTTGATATTGAGGCAATGATTTCATGCAAAGGCTTGGGCTTCAGGGCCCCCTGACCCTGGGCTCGGTAGGCCCGTGCAGTAATCCATCCCTGGCGGTGAGGCCTCCCATTCCCGGCTCCTCCAGCACTGAAGACACTGTCTCCTACAGAACGCAACTTACTCCTCCATGGAAAACGTGCCCATCTACAGGTGCTGCTTTGGAAAGCAGCAGACCGCCCTGATCCACCGGCTGTGGATATCACCGCGTTTGGATGGAGTAAGAAGACAGGTATGAAGAAAGGAGAGGAACTCGCCCACTCTCGAAGTCCTGTTGCTCCTGCTGATTTGTTAGATGTTATCAGCAGTAACTGCAAAGCTGGGTTAAAACTGTGTATACATGTATCTGGAAAGTGCAGCTGTGCAGCTGCAGGCCTGGCCTGTACTAATTATTGTTTCTGCAAAGGCAGTGATGTTACATGTTGCAATATATATATATATATATACAGCTAAAAGAGCTGAAGGACAGGGATGGGGAGTCTGGAGAAGATGGCGACAGGACAACGGATGAGGACAGGAGGAGTAGTAGAGGCTAGTTCTTCCCTTTGTTACTCAATTGTGAGTCACAGCAGAGGGCCAGTGAATAGCTATTTCCAAAATTATTGTGGAATTCAGAAATAACTTGAAATTATTCCTGAACACTGAACATTTTTATCCTCCAAAAATCCGTCTAAATCGCCCCCAAAAACTCAGCAAAATCAGCTTAATGAGTAAGAACGTGACCAAACCATGTTTAAATAGTGATTTTGAGTCTTGAAAATGTCAGATATGGACTCTCCAGTAACCCCTAAAAACATACTAACATTGTCCATTTTGGCCAAGCAGCTCCTATAATATGATCAATATAGGCGATTATGCTACTTTATGCTAATTAGCTTAATTACACAAATTGCCCAAAATATGCAAATTAGCATCCGGCAGTTTCTGCATACTGGGGACCCATACTATATATTTCTATCATAAAACTTTGGTGTACTCAACATTTCCGGGTTCACCTTTCTGTCAACTAGACCATGGGTTCCCAAAGTGGGGGTCGCGGGACGCCGAGGGGTGGGTCGCGAAATGATTTCCATAAATCAAATAAATTTGGGAAAAATAAAAGAGCTGTCACTTGACCGCACTTTAAAGACAGATTTTAATTCCAAGACGCTTGCTGAGTTCTGGATTTCAGTCGAGATGGAATATCCACAGCTATTCAAGGCCGCGATGGACGTACTGACGCCGTTTGGCTCATATTGTGCGAAAAGACTTTCTCTGCACTGGCATATATTAAAACCAAATACAGATCGCGTCTAAATGTGGAGGATGATCTCCGTGTGGCCGTCTCCACAATTAAACCAAGAATGGACTTGCTGTGTTCCGCTCATATTGTGCGAAAAGACTTTCTCTGCACTGGCATATATTAAAACCAAATACAGATCGCGTCTAAATGTGGAGGATGATCTCCGTGTGGCCGTCTCCACAATTAAACCAAGAATGGACTTGCTGTGTTCCGCGCATAGCGCGCATCCATCTCATTAGATGAGATTAACGCTGAAACATAGTTGGCAAAATGTAAGCAACAATGTACATATGTTAACAACAGTTTGTGGATATTACCCTGACTGAGATATTCTTCTGTTAAAATGGAAATTAAAGTAATGTTTCCAAGTTAAGTTTGCACGACAGCAATAATGTGCACTCATGTTACATGGATATTATTTTTTGAATAAGTTATTCTGCTTTTATCATATTGTACATTTCTATATGTAAAATCATAACAGGCTGCTCTGTTCTTTTGTGTTGTCGTTAAGCCTGTGTTTGGATAAGCCTAGTGCTTATGGCCGGTGCGCACATTTTATTTTATTTTTTGAGTCACATCCAGGGATAGTGGGGGTCGGGAGTCTCTGGCACGGTTATTTTGGGGGTCGCGGGTTGAAAAGTTTGGGAACCCCTGAACTAGACTATAACCCTGGAAAATATGTTAAACCTAGCTAGCGGCTATGGCGAAAAGTTAACACTAGCATCCATGATTACCGGTACAAGGACAGCAATATGCTTGGGTGTAAGAATAGCAAGTTATTATTTGACCATGAGACTTAACCCAGGAAAGGCTGTCGTTTTTGAATGGAGAGGAGTGGGAGCTAGGCTATTAGCTAACGTTACTGTCTTGGCTGAGCTAACCTGCTGGTCGTGTCATGGTACTTTTTCTGTCCTTGACATATATTTAAAAAAATACAAAACATTTCCACTTTTTTATTTTTTTCACACTTACTACATATTTAGGGGAACCTATATATAAAAAATCATTGTTCAATTATGTTGTTTTTTATAAAATATAAGACATTTTATATGCGTTTTTTACTATTTTGCCTCTGTCCCTAGGCCAGACTTTGGGTCTTCGACCTTATCTCTCTTAAAATCTAATACTGATATAATTTTAAATTCAAACAGAAAGTATGCATTATAACCCAATTCATTCAAATCTACTATTTGTTTTTATATTTCTTTTCGATTTGGCATATTTTAAACATGTTAAACACTTGTCCCTTGGGTTCACCGTCATTTCCACACCTCTGCATAAAATGCAATCCCAGGCTCAGTATTCTAGATTTGTATACTCAGTAACCATAGCAACTGACACTCCAGAGGGATCCACATGGCTGAATGAAAGAATGATCCCAGCAGAGGTTAATACATAGGAGATATATCAAGGTAAATATGACAAATACCGCGAGTATGTTTATTGTACGTCATTTCTGAACCGCTCATAATTCATTCCGATGGGAAAAATTCTGGATTTTTACAATTTCGCTAGGTGTAATTTGAGATTATTTAATGCTAACTCTAAAACTAACACTAACAGGCTAGTCAAACATGAGATATTAGAGGGAAAGTGGGAAAATGTCATTTCCACGACCGTCTTTTCCACATCTGTCTCCATGGTAGTGATAGGTAGACAGGTTGGCTTGTTTTTGTTCGGTTGTGGAAATGACCATTGCTTTTGCCATGGAAAAATGTCAAAAAATACATATTATTCCATAAAAATCAGCACAGCCAACTTCAGGGCAGGTATCTAGGCATACTGGGGAAACAAATTATGGCAGTAATATTTTAATTAAAAAATTTTCATTTTCTGAAAATGTTCAGGTCCAAAAAGTACCATAGTTGGAGAATCACCCCATAACGCCTTTGCACAGAGGAAATGCACAGATATGCATCAGCCGAAGTTCCCAAAGCAAATGTAGGCTACGTTTCAGTCCCAACTTTCTCTAGTCACTTCCAGAGTTCGTGTTTTGGCCGGCGTTACGGCATTAGCTCGCCTCTGCTTGATTGAAATATCAGCTGAGGTAATGCTAATGGGTTTGAAATCTATTTGTTCTCTGCATCTATGAAAATTCATTAGCAATCGGTAAAGGTAGACTTTGAAGATGAAAGTGTTGCGGTGAATTAATTGTTGTTTTTGTCTCTTGCAGGAGAAGAACCTGATTTTTGGGGGAACATTTTCTAACAGCATTTTTTCATCATTCAGACTTTTTTAAACATTCAATAAAATTAATTGAAAATATTTCTGGCATCTTTCTTGTGTCTTTATAGATCTAATCATTTATAGCCTAGTGTAAAATGTGCAATCTCAAGTTCCGACCTAAATAAATAAAGGTCGTATAAGCCGGGGGTGGGCATAGCTTTGATGAGTCATTGAAACATTGGCTCATTGTCGTTTTTGATGATTTGCCGACATCCCGGCGATGTCTTGCCAATGAGCAAATGATGAGTCGTTGAAACATTGGCTCATTGTCGTTTTCGATGATTTGCCAACATCCCGGCAATGTCTTGCCAATGAGCAAACACTTCCTATGCGATGTCTTCTAGACTGTATAACGGCATTCATCGGCCCGACATCGGTAAGATTTATGTGTGCCGTCTGGGCTCCTCATGTGAGAAGTTACAAGCTATACTTCAAACTCATGTAGAATCACACTTCTTCTACCTTAGTTTAACGGTACCCAAACACTATAACTAATGTTGGAGCGCCATCTACTGGGCAACTCCTAAATAATTCTGACACTAAAACCTAGGATATCACAGCTTCGAATATGTGTAGCATGTTCGATATATTTCCACTCACATACCCAACAACTGCTGTACAACGCCAACACACAGTTTCATCTTATCCACCACTCTCGCCTGTACTACTATAACTGAAGTTCTCAAACTTGCGATCTTAAAGAGAGCAGCGGATCCTCTAACTCTTGTGGGTCACCACCACTGGCTTAGTGCTGCTATCTCTGATTGACTGACTCGACCGACGACCTGACAAAAAAATAACATAGGCACCAATAAGAGCTTCAGAGCTAAGGCGAGGCTACAGATTAGCGTTAGGTGTCGCTAAAGAACTCTCGTAACTCTCGTAATTGCGCATTACATTAATTAATCCGCACATGAGTTTTATGTATTTTTATACCGTGTATTCTCCGTGTACATTCATGCACTGAACCGTGACACCCGTACCGTTTCGGTTCAATACGAATACATGAACCACTACACCCCTACAAAGCACTGCAAAGCGTTACACGGACCCAAGTCAGGGGATCTCTTTATTTGTTGTGATTAAGGACAATTTAAGTATATCTTAATTTTGTTTAAGGTGTTAATTTAGGGATTCCTTGATTAAGGGGGGAATTGAAATAAAAAAAAGAAAGGGGTAAATTCAATAGGCTTTTCTCCTTAATCTCCTTCTCCTTAATTCTCCTTATGGTGCATTCACACTGGGTCTGTTTAACTGGACTGTACCCGAGTGTGATTACTCCCCCCTAGCCCTGACCCAGCTAGTCTCTGTTCACCAGACATGGGGAACTCGAGTCACATTACTTGACTCGAGTCAGACTCGTAACATTTTTTAGGACTTGAGACTTGCTTGATCAACATGTATAAAAGACTCGACTTGACTTTGACTTGCTATTCATGACTTGAGACTTGACTTAGACTTAAGACAAATGACTTGAAATGACTTGACTTTTTATTTTTTTCATAGATATTAAGGAGTGAACTTTACGATTTTAGAAAATCTGCTTAGGTTGCATGCGTCACGCGAGCGAACCTGTCATTGTTACCAAGTGACGCGACAGACCAGCAAGTGCCAGATCAAATGAGACAGACTGAGGTAGGCTAACTTGCAAATATGGAAGGATCTACGTTTATACCAAAACATAATAATGTTTGGCTTCACAGATGATGTATCTGACAACTCAAAGGAGAAATGAACAGCAGTCTGCAAGTGTGCAAAATAGCGACATAACCACCACCACGTTGATTTTCATCCTTCAGAAGTTAGTCGTGTTAGAAACCTAACGTCAAATTTAAGGCATGTTAAAAGTTTGGCTTTGAATCTATTATGCTTTTTAGTTAACGCCATATTAGGTTAAAATGTGTGAAATGGCAAAGTGAAACATTTTCGGGTAAGGCTATTTGCACCCCTGGTACAATTAGCAGTGTATGCTATTCATACCCTGGTGCAATAAGAAGTGAATTCTATTTGTACCCCGGTGCACACAGCAATGTGTCCTATTAGTACCCCGTCTGGTACAAATATCAATGTATGCTATTCGTACCCCGGTGCACACAGCAATGTGTTCTATTAGTACCTCGACTGGTACAAATATCAGTGTATGCTATTTGCACCCCTGTGCATTTAATCTGGCATATTGATCACAAAATGTAATAATATATATATATTTTTTAAAAACAAGCAACATGTTTTTTTTGTTGTTACATAACAGAGTGTGAATAGCTCAGCTGTGTAATATACACTCTGAATAAGGTATGCTGTTTGCATCAATGTACAGTAAGTGGATGCTATTCGTACCCAGGTGTTTATAGTACTGCATGCTATTTACACCCTGGTGCATGAACTAGCTAATTGTTGCAATCAAAACTTTCGTTTGAGAACCGATTTCTTGTTCAAATTGCGCGCCTTCTCTCCAGAGACGTTGGTACACATGCACACTCACTCCGCCAAAACGCATCACACGGAAATCAAACCCCGGTCATCCCGCGTGCCAGCCCTTTCCTGTGACCACTGCACTATCAGCTTCGACAAGAAGTTGAGGTTTGCAGGTAAACTTATAGTTTATAGGCCTGAACGTCATATTCACGAAATTTCTGTTAGCTAACAAACTGACGGTTGTATGTGTTCACTGAACAAAGATTATGAAAATAAAACACAACTTTTCCATCTAAAACTTAATCTGAACAGATATTAGTCCTGAAACCGTTCAGAATTCTTCACTTTCTGCTGACGAAAAAACGAATGTCGGCCATGTTTTTTGGGCACGCAACACATGTTTTTGTTGTTATGTAACAGGGTGTGAATAGCCCAGTTGTGTGGCCAAGGCTATTCGTACCAGGGGTAGGAATAGACACTCCGAACATTTTCTTGTCTAAGTTTAATCTAAAACCTAAAGTAAGCGCCTCTCTTTCTCCCTCCCTCTTAAACACGTCCCTGTTCCATACAGTACAGCCTAGTAGTAGGCTAACAACAATAAGTAGGCCTAGCTAACTGCCAGCAATCAGCATAGAGCATGACGGTCCTAAACCCTCCTAAAACCCATTGTGCTGTCGTGCTTGTCAAAGTTTGGCAGTGACGTCGGCAGCAGCGTTTGATTGATTGATTAGTTCACTTTTTCAACATTATTGGGTCCCTGGAGATGTGACAGGTCAGGACAGGTGTAACTTGAACTTGAGTTTGAATATATTTTCATGATTTGATGTAGCTTAGGCTACCTAATATTTGAGGCATATTGAAACAATAATAGGCTATTTTATAATAGGTCTACTTGAAATACATTTATTTTTATTCGTATACATTTCATCTTATTCTATAAACCGTTCAGATGTAGGCTATGTGGCTTAAATGAATGCAATGTCTATTTGTTTGTTACAAATAAAACTCCAGCAGTTCATAACTAGCCTATTGTAGCTTATTTTAAAATGAAAACATGGGTAAATCATCATGAATTTGTATGATTTGGCAATGACTTGACTTGACTTGCTTGACTGTCACAAAAAATGACTGGTTTTGGAACAGATAGATAAAACTGCACCGGAGTTCTAACAAGGATACAAGAATACAAGGAAGTTTATTGTCACATGCATATAGTTACTGGAAGTAAGAAATGCAGTGAAATTATGTCTGGTGTCGGCCTATTTGTGCATTTATGGGGGGGGGGGTTAAAAGTGCAGTAGAAGAGGGGTTTAGTAGATTAAGTGGCAAGGGCTGCATAAGAAAGGTGGAGAGGAGAAAGGCTAGGCAATCAAGGACATGGGTAGATAGATGGAGGAGAAATCAAAAATAATAAATAAAAAGTCACAAACCATACCCCAGACCCCTGTTTTTTAGCGGACCCTTATCCGCACCCAGGTTCGGTAGACTGTTCACATTAGCAAAAATCACAGAACCATCGGTCCAAACAAACTTGCCCTTAATCTATGCATATTTCTACTTAACCCTTAGAACTCCAGCCTGTGCCGCTGACGCATGTGTCAAAGACGTTGCGAAAATATAATAACAAGGGAAAAACTCACATAACATCTTTTTACTACCATTTTTTGACCACTATGAACCAGAAAGTAAACTCAAAGTAGCTCCACACTTCATTGGTAGACTTCCGAGGGCCCTGACCATTAAAAATGTGACATTGAGAACTTTGAAAAAGCAGGTCGTTTATTTACAAGACGATTTATACAGACAGTACCTTCAGGAAGTTTACAGTTCGCCGCCATCTTGAATTTAGTCACGATAAGTCGAGCGACGAGTACGAATGAACATTCTTCAGAATGCAGCTGATCAAACTGTCTACTTTCACTTTCAATGAAATCCACTAGTAAACAGACTAGGGTCACTAGGCTACTTGCGGCGTGATATTTGGAAAGATGTGAAGCACAAAACCCGTCGTCATTGTCAGCAGCCTGTTATAGCCTACATTACAATGGTCTGTGTTATACAGAAATATAGCCTACCTCTGACCGACAGACCCCCCCCCCAAAAAAAATAAATAAATAAAAATAAATAAATAAATAAAAAATACTCAGCGGATCTATACAAATTGCATGGGTCTCATTTTCAGGTCGAAAAAAACTGAAAAATCACACCCCTGAGGCTTAGAATTAACTATTTTTTATTTATGTAAGTTCAGGGTTTGTGTCCTTATATTTTGTAAAAGTTAGCAAGAAATAAGCACTTTTAAATTTAAAAACTCAGGTTTTGTAACCAAAAAAATACGTGTAAGCTCATTTACGACCTATCTGCCAGCCACCTACTTTGCGTTTCTCTCACTCCAGTGTGACGTTATGAAATCGCTGCTCTCTCACTTTGATTGAATGGATTGTTTGTGATAGATAATTCAATGCAATATGCGGAGTGATTAGTAGCAGTAAAAAGTTTGAATGGGGATGTCCTGGGACACCTCTACCCTTGATGACTCAAGGAATGCCTCTCATCCAATCAGAAATTAATAAATAGTTTGACCGGATCTAACTGTTGTATAAAGACTTATTATAGCCTACTCTATTTAAAGTCCTTGAAATATTGAAGACCAGACCAAGGGGCACCATCTGAGAGCAGTTGCTCTGAATGTTAATAATAATCAGTACTTAACTTCTGCATGAATGCAAAATAAAAATACAATTCCAAACAACAGCAGAGAGAATACCAAACCCTCTGCCAAGCAACAGATATTCAGAAAATAAGAACATGCAGAAAGGGAAGGAAACAGGTTGTCAACAGATTTCCAGTATCACTGGGGATAAGGCTATTGTGAAAACATAGCAGGGGAGCACAGTGAGGGCAAATAGTGAAGGCTGTTGTAAGGGGGTGAGATTGGCTCATATTTGAGAAAGGTGTCAGAGTAAACAAAATACCTGTATGGAGAGAAACTCACTATTACCACTGGAGCATGAAATCACAACTCAGGTCCAGTAAACACTAATAAAACAAATTAATCCATCAATTAAAATCCTGAATGTGTGGAGACTAATACTACATGACCACACAGAGAGCTAAGATATTTTCTAAGTTTAAAAATGCTAATTTGTATTCACAAATCTATAAAGTTTTGTTTGGGACACAAAACACTGGTCATAGAAGACTGAACAAAATAAGACCACCCACCAATATAGATAGTAGAAAAAGGAAAGCACAAAAAAGGACATCTTGCACCAGGCCTCTTTTTGGCAAAACTTGAGTGTGTCCCCATTCATGACAGAGGCAGGGTCATAGAGAACTTCTTTTGTATCAGTTGGACTATGGAAGTACCTGCCAAAGAGGAAAAGATACAGGGTGTACAGTAATTAAATATTAAACATATGTCCTTCACATAACCATATATCATCAAAATTAATTTGAAGATGACACCTCAAGAAAAGTGGCAAATTGTTGCATAGTGTTGTTTTAACATCAGCATTTCAACTATCTATTAAGTACAAATAGGAGTAGTTTAATGCAGACTGCTTTTAACACTTATGCAAGAACATTTGTGACACATTGTGACATTAGGCTACGGCTCAGCACGTGTGTAACTACAGTACTAAACTAAATGCTTAGTCAAGCACCGGAAAGGTCTAACCTGGATACGCTCATGTGCACTGTAGGTGTCAGTCTTTGACCCCATACACACCCCATCCCCTGACAGAAAATGGGTGCAATTTATTAAAAAAGAAGATTGAGACACTGGCCTCTGAGATATCTGTAGGCTACACTCAAAAAAAGAGTTATCTTTTGAAAAATAGATTTAAAAAGAACCTAATTTCAATGACCAAGTCACTCAATGAGCAAAGTGTCAAGTGTCTAAAACTAGATAGATAGATAGATAGATAGATAGATAGATAGATACTGTATTGATCCCCAAGGGGAAATTCAAGAACAAAACAAGTATAGGGGGTAATAGTAGAGCAGTAGCCAGAAAAGTTGTGGGTTCGACTCCTGGCTGCCACCGTTGTGCCGAGTTACTGCCTTTTGCCTTGGCACTTCTTTATTTGTAAGCAGATACCGTATTTTCCGGACTATAAGTCGCTCCGGAGTATAAGTCGCATCAGTCAAAAAATATGTCATGAAGAGGAAAAAAACATATATAAGTCGCACCGGACTATATGTTGCATTTAATTAGAAATTTATTTCACAAAATCCAAGACCAAGGACAGACAGAAACTGTGTAAAGACACATAGAGGCCAAAAATACTGTATTGAGAATTTACCGGGAATGTTAATGAAGACAAAGCTGAGGAGCGAGCCAGCTGATAATTAAGGCGGCCAACGAGGAAGGCCCGATGGTAATTGTAAAGCAATTTACAAAAGATTCACTGAGCAAATATGCTGATGTGATACATGAAAATGTAACTAAAAATGTGGAGAATACAACACAATGAAGCATTGTGGGCGATGTAGAGGCCCAAGCCGGCAGCAGAACGATAGAATACGGCAGCAGAATGATAGAAAACGAAATGTTGTATCTTAAAACTAAGAGCAAATGCTCGGGAGGCTACCTCCGAGAATGAGAGAGAAAAATATGTGCATTAAAAGAGTGTGTAGACGAAGGAGTGAATGGCAGTGAAGCTGAGGTGAGCCCGACAAGGAGGGCCCGACGGTAATTGTAAAGTAATTTACAAAAGATTCACTGAATGAAAATGCTGATGTGGTACATGAAAATATCGCTAAATATGTGGAAATGCAATGCAATCAAGCATTTGAAGGCACAAGCCGGCAGCAGATTGGGATGCTCACAAGGCTACCTCTGAGAGAGAAAAAAAGATGCAAGTTTTAACCTGATATTGAGCGCTGGGCCTTCCACGGCACACCTCCCCACCTCCCCCCAACATTCTAAATCAATTGTATGCACCATATTGCTATGTAGCATAGTAATATTATACACCATTTGAAAGCTTGGACTCTTGTACAGTTTTCATGTACAATCTGCATACTGCTTTACATTGTCAGATTAACCTTACTATGTCTCAAAAAAGTACAAAAAAACTGTTAACTCGTGCTCAACCCACCAGGGGAATTAATCATAGTAATCTTATTATGATAAAAACATCTTCGGTTAAGCAAACCCCTCCAAAAATGCAACTTACGCTTGCTTTCCTTAATATCCGATCACAGTCAAATAAGACTCCCTTGGTTAATGAAATTATTACTGACAATCATATAGATGTAATGTGCCTCACTGAAACATGGCTTAAACCAGATGAATACCTTCTATTAAATGAGTCTACACCTCCCTTCCATTTGAACTACCATGTACCACGCCACAGTGAAGTTGAAGTAGCTACAATTTATCTCTCTAGTCTTCTCACATCTCCCAAGCTCACGTCGAAGTTCTAGTCCTCGATCTGGAAAACTAATCAGCCTGTAATCGTGGTCACACTGTATAGAGCCCCCGGCCCCTACACTGAATTCCTCTAGAGGAATTTTCTGATTTCCTTTCCACTTTAGCTGTCCAAACAGAAAAAAATACTTATATTGGGTGATTTTATTATTCATGTGGATAATGTGACGATTGTCTCACAATTGCATTTCACTCCCTAATTGACCATGTCGGTTTTTGCCAAAATGTTAATTCACCCACACACCAAGATAACCATACAATTGATCTAGTCTTGTCATACGGCATAAGCATAGAACAGTTAAGAATCTTACCACAACACCCCACCTTAACTGACCACCATCTTATGACTTTTAAAATGACACTACACTATGCAGTACCCAACTCAGCTGAATACTACAGTCGCGGCCTATCTGAAAAAACTAATGCAGACTTTTTAGAAAAAATTCCACTTATGCTTGCCTCATTCCTGAGGAGATATCAGAAGGCCCTTTCCTTAACCCAGCTGAGGTTGATCTGTTAACCGATAATGTGATGAACTCATTACGCTCAACCCTAGACTCTGTAGCACCACTCAAAAAGAAAATAAGAAAACAAGTAAGACGTGCTCCATCGTTTACCACACAGACCAAAACCCTTGAAAAGCACGTAATAACGAAGTAACCCAATCTATCCCTATAAGCCTAAACAGTAATGACTTTATGAACTTTTTCAATGACAAAATTGAATCAATTAGAGATAAGATTAATAACCTACCAGTTTCACCAAATATACATATTCCATTGCTGAACGATAGCAAAAACATAATAGAATCACAGATGACCTAAAACAACATTTAATTAATTTACACCTATCGACATATTAGACCTCACTTCCACAATTTCCTCATCAAAATCTACAACTAATCTACTAGACCCTATTCCTACTAACCTTCTTAAGACTGCTCTCCCCTTCCTGGATAATGCTTTGCTCCAGATTATAAATAATTCAATGCTATCAGGGCATGTACCACAGTCGTTTAAGTTATCTGTTATTAAGCCATCCCTCAAAAAACCTAGCCTTGACCCTAACAACCTGGCCAACTATAGGCCTATGTCTAATCTCCCTTTCATGTCAAAAATACTAGAAAAAATAGTGTCCAAACAAATTGGTGCCTGTCTCAATTCTGATGGAATTGAGTGCCTCAAGGCGCAGTACTAGGGCCCCTGCTATTTTCTCCCCTAGGCTCTGAAATTAGGAAACATGGCATTAATTTCCATTCTTATGCAGATGATACACAACTATACTTCTCCATAAAACCTGATGAATTAACTCTGTTAGCCAAACTTGACACATGCACTGTATAAGAGACATAAAGACATGGATGACAAATAATTTCCTGCTTTTGAACTCAGATAAAACAGAAGTCATGGTTTTAGGTCCTAAAAAGATGAGGGATATCCTATCCTCATCACAGGCTACATATAGTGATCTTTAACTGACCTCATCCATTAAAACCTAGGAGTTATAATTGACCAGGACCTATCACTAAATAATCACATAAAACAGATCACCAAAACTTCATTTTACCATTTAAGTAACATTTCAAAGATAAGGAAGTCCTAATCCTTACCAGACGCTGAGAAATTAACCCATGCTTTTGTCACCTCAAGGATAGACTATTGCAATGCTCTATTATGCTGGCTGCAATAATACCTGTCTAAAGATCTTACAGCTTATACAAAATGCAGCTGCTCGCACACTCACTAGGACTGAAAAATATGAACATATTTCCCCCATCCTAGCATCTCTACACTGGCTACCTGTTAAAAGTTGCATTGCGTAAGAGAGAGAAAACTTTTTCCCCACCGTGGAATGCTGGGAAATTGCACATCTTAATGCACACCTATTTTTTTTATTTTGAAATAGATTTTTAAAAAGCATGTGCTTTTTTATTGAACATAGACAGAATTACATGTTATCACAATTGGCATCAGACATGGGCACAATGATACTTCAGTACAAAAAAAAAATAAGGAATGTACAGGCACAAGCATATATGTGTCACGGCCCACAGACTCAGGACAGGGAGGTACAGTTCAAACAAGATAGTTTTATTTAAAAGGAAAACCAGGAAGTGGGTTGTCAAACCCAGGCCAGTACTAAACAGAAGTTCCACTGGAAACAGTAGGCCAAGGAGGGTCCAAAATACAGAAGATCAGCAAACTTAACGGAAGAAGTTTACTTATAAAAATACTTATATTGGGTGATTTTATTATTCATGTGGATAATGTGACGATTGTCTCACAATTGCATTTCACTCCCTAATTGACCATGTCGGTTTTTGCCAAAATGTTAATTCACCCACACACCAAGATAACCATACAATTGATCTAGTCTTGTCATACGGCATAAGCATAGAACAGTTAAGAATCTTACCACAACACCCCACCTTAACTGACCACCATCTTATGACTTTTAAAATGACACTACACTATGCAGTACCCAACTCAGCTGAATACTACAGTCGCGGCCTATCTGAAAAAACTAATGCAGACTTTTTAGAAAAAATTCCACTTATGCTTGCCTCATTCCTGAGGAGATATCAGAAGGCCCTTTCCTTAACCCAGCTGAGGTTGATCTGTTAACCGATAATGTGATGAACTCATTACGCTCAACCCTAGACTCTGTAGCACCACTCAAAAAGAAAATAAGAAAACAAGTAAGACGTGCTCCATCGTTTACCACACAGACCAAAACCCTTGAAAAGCACGTAATAACGAAGTAACCCAATCTATCCCTATAAGCCTAAACAGTAATGACTTTATGAACTTTTTCAATGACAAAATTGAATCAATTAGAGATAAGATTAATAACCTACCAGTTTCACCAAATATACATATTCCATTGCTGAACGATAGCAAAAACATAATAGAATCACAGATGACCTAAAACAACATTTAATTAATTTACACCTATCGACATATTAGACCTCACTTCCACAATTTCCTCATCAAAATCTACAACTAATCTACTAGACCCTATTCCTACTAACCTTCTTAAGACTGCTCTCCCCTTCCTGGATAATGCTTTGCTCCAGATTATAAATAATTCAATGCTATCAGGGCATGTACCACAGTCGTTTAAGTTATCTGTTATTAAGCCATCCCTCAAAAAACCTAGCCTTGACCCTAACAACCTGGCCAACTATAGGCCTATGTCTAATCTCCCTTTCATGTCAAAAATACTAGAAAAAATAGTGTCCAAACAAATTGGTGCCTGTCTCAATTCTGATGGAATTGAGTGCCTCAAGGCGCAGTACTAGGGCCCCTGCTATTTTCTCCCCTAGGCTCTGAAATTAGGAAACATGGCATTAATTTCCATTCTTATGCAGATGATACACAACTATACTTCTCCATAAAACCTGATGAATTAACTCTGTTAGCCAAACTTGACACATGCACTGTATAAGAGACATAAAGACATGGATGACAAATAATTTCCTGCTTTTGAACTCAGATAAAACAGAAGTCATGGTTTTAGGTCCTAAAAAGATGAGGGATATCCTATCCTCATCACAGGCTACATATAGTGATCTTTAACTGACCTCATCCATTAAAACCTAGGAGTTATAATTGACCAGGACCTATCACTAAATAATCACATAAAACAGATCACCAAAACTTCATTTTACCATTTAAGTAACATTTCAAAGATAAGGAAGTCCTAATCCTTACCAGACGCTGAGAAATTAACCCATGCTTTTGTCACCTCAAGGATAGACTATTGCAATGCTCTATTATGCTGGCTGCAATAATACCTGTCTAAAGATCTTACAGCTTATACAAAATGCAGCTGCTCGCACACTCACTAGGACTGAAAAATATGAACATATTTCCCCCATCCTAGCATCTCTACACTGGCTACCTGTTAAAAGTTGCATTGCGTAAGAGAGAGAAAACTTTTTCCCCACCGTGGAATGCTGGGAAATTGCACATCTTAATGCACACCTATTTTTTTTATTTTGAAATAGATTTTTAAAAAGCATGTGCTTTTTTATTGAACATAGACAGAATTACATGTTATCACAATTGGCATCAGACATGGGCACAATGATACTTCAGTACAAAAAAAAAATAAGGAATGTACAGGCACAAGCATATATGTGTCACGGCCCACAGACTCAGGACAGGGAGGTACAGTTCAAACAAGATAGTTTTATTTAAAAGGAAAACCAGGAAGTGGGTTGTCAAACCCAGGCCAGTACTAAACAGAAGTTCCACTGGAAACAGTAGGCCAAGGAGGGTCCAAAATACAGAAGATCAGCAAACTTAACGGAAGAAGTTTACTTATAAAAATACTTATATTGGGTGATTTTATTATTCATGTGGATAATGTGACGATTGTCTCACAATTGCATTTCACTCCCTAATTGACCATGTCGGTTTTTGCCAAAATGTTAATTCACCCACACACCAAGATAACCATACAATTGATCTAGTCTTGTCATACGGCATAAGCATAGAACAGTTAAGAATCTTACCACAACACCCCACCTTAACTGACCACCATCTTATGACTTTTAAAATGACACTACACTATGCAGTACCCAACTCAGCTGAATACTACAGTCGCGGCCTATCTGAAAAAACTAATGCAGACTTTTTAGAAAAAATTCCACTTATGCTTGCCTCATTCCTGAGGAGATATCAGAAGGCCCTTTCCTTAACCCAGCTGAGGTTGATCTGTTAACCGATAATGTGATGAACTCATTACGCTCAACCCTAGACTCTGTAGCACCACTCAAAAAGAAAATAAGAAAACAAGTAAGACGTGCTCCATCGTTTACCACACAGACCAAAACCCTTGAAAAGCACGTAATAACGAAGTAACCCAATCTATCCCTATAAGCCTAAACAGTAATGACTTTATGAACTTTTTCAATGACAAAATTGAATCAATTAGAGATAAGATTAATAACCTACCAGTTTCACCAAATATACATATTCCATTGCTGAACGATAGCAAAAACATAATAGAATCACAGATGACCTAAAACAACATTTAATTAATTTACACCTATCGACATATTAGACCTCACTTCCACAATTTCCTCATCAAAATCTACAACTAATCTACTAGACCCTATTCCTACTAACCTTCTTAAGACTGCTCTCCCCTTCCTGGATAATGCTTTGCTCCAGATTATAAATAATTCAATGCTATCAGGGCATGTACCACAGTCGTTTAAGTTATCTGTTATTAAGCCATCCCTCAAAAAACCTAGCCTTGACCCTAACAACCTGGCCAACTATAGGCCTATGTCTAATCTCCCTTTCATGTCAAAAATACTAGAAAAAATAGTGTCCAAACAAATTGGTGCCTGTCTCAATTCTGATGGAATTGAGTGCCTCAAGGCGCAGTACTAGGGCCCCTGCTATTTTCTCCCCTAGGCTCTGAAATTAGGAAACATGGCATTAATTTCCATTCTTATGCAGATGATACACAACTATACTTCTCCATAAAACCTGATGAATTAACTCTGTTAGCCAAACTTGACACATGCACTGTATAAGAGACATAAAGACATGGATGACAAATAATTTCCTGCTTTTGAACTCAGATAAAACAGAAGTCATGGTTTTAGGTCCTAAAAAGATGAGGGATATCCTATCCTCATCACAGGCTACATATAGTGATCTTTAACTGACCTCATCCATTAAAACCTAGGAGTTATAATTGACCAGGACCTATCACTAAATAATCACATAAAACAGATCACCAAAACTTCATTTTACCATTTAAGTAACATTTCAAAGATAAGGAAGTCCTAATCCTTACCAGACGCTGAGAAATTAACCCATGCTTTTGTCACCTCAAGGATAGACTATTGCAATGCTCTATTATGCTGGCTGCAATAATACCTGTCTAAAGATCTTACAGCTTATACAAAATGCAGCTGCTCGCACACTCACTAGGACTGAAAAATATGAACATATTTCCCCCATCCTAGCATCTCTACACTGGCTACCTGTTAAAAGTTGCATTGCGTAAGAGAGAGAAAACTTTTTCCCCACCGTGGAATGCTGGGAAATTGCACATCTTAATGCACACCTATTTTTTTTATTTTGAAATAGATTTTTAAAAAGCATGTGCTTTTTTATTGAACATAGACAGAATTACATGTTATCACAATTGGCATCAGACATGGGCACAATGATACTTCAGTACAAAAAAAAAATAAGGAATGTACAGGCACAAGCATATATGTGTCACGGCCCACAGACTCAGGACAGGGAGGTACAGTTCAAACAAGATAGTTTTATTTAAAAGGAAAACCAGGAAGTGGGTTGTCAAACCCAGGCCAGTACTAAACAGAAGTTCCACTGGAAACAGTAGGCCAAGGAGGGTCCAAAATACAGAAGATCAGCAAACTTAACGGAAGAAGTCCCAAAACACAGAAGATCGACTTAACTAGATCCAAATCCGGAGGTGACTCGAGGGGTCAGACCAGGAGGACGCTGGAACAGGCGAGGGGAATCCAGGAGGAGTGTTCCTTGTGAGTCAGGCTGGTGGATAGCACCTTGGTGTCATCTCTGACGAGGCCAGACAAAGACTGAGGGGAGACTGGGGTTTAAGTAGGGAGTGAGGCTGATTGGGAACAGGTGCAGGTCATTAGTAAACTGGGGAGAGTGAACGAGTGAGGGGAGCTTCAGGAGAGTGAGCAGTGGGTGTGGCTGGAACAGAACCTGGTGTGACTGACAATATGGACGTACATTTTTTTTTATCTTCGTTGGGGATCCCCCCAATAGTCATGGGCCTAACTGCTGAACGCACGGTCTGCCACTGCTAGATAGTAGTACACAGTTGATTTACAGAAGGTGGTTTAGAGTAATATGAATTAAATATAAACATGTGCAGTGTATTACCTTATACAGTAAGAGCAGAATACATATGGCTATGTAGAATTATGTACAACATAGCCTACAGGTGCCAAGTAGCAGTAACATTATAATAGTAGTAAGAATAATAGATATATGCAGTATATGAACAGAATATAATATAATAAAACAGAATAAATATGGATATTCAATATGACAAATATAGAGATTATGTACATAAAGTACAGCTATGTGCAGTGTGGTAACAGTGCCATTGTAGTGCAGAAACAGTAACACTATAAGAGTAGTAAGAATAAATGGGCAGGATGAATAGTATGAAGAGCAGTAGAATTACCATGTAGGTAACATAACATGTGCTTATTAGGTATTAACAGTGCATAATAAGCAGTTAACAATTAATTACTAACAGTTAGTTAACTGTTGTTATCATTTAATAACATTAACTAACTGTTAACATCCAGCTTGTAAGTGTTAACAAGCAGCCTTTTAAGTTACTTAAAAACATATTTGTTAACAGTTGTAAGTGTTAACAAGCAGCTTGTTAATGCTTGTTAATGGTGTATAAGACAAAGAGGTGGATAACTAATACGCTTATAAGACCTTTCTTACCTGTTTGTAGTAAATTTTGCAGCTCCCCAATCTAAAGTGAGGACCATGTAGCCTATAGCTCCACAAGCCCGACCTTCTATCTCTGTCTACTGTATCTATCTAGCTTGGTTTAGCTGTGAGAAATCCGATGATGTTCATTATCATACCAGCTATGATTTTTACAAATATGTTTCTGATGGAAAAATGGTGTTTAATTAATGTAGCAACAAACCACGAATGTTCGCCTCTGTTCAAGGCAAACTTAAACATGTTTCAAATCGATTGTCTATGTTTGCGACTTTGAACGCACCCACTTGTCATCTTTAAGCCTTGGTTGCTAGGTAACCAAACTATATACAAAGCTGGCATAATATCTTTAGACTGCTGACAAACTGACAAACTGTTTTATGCGTTCACCACTTTTCCATCAGAGACATATTTGTAAAAAGCATAGCTGGTATGATATAGAACATTATCGGAATATAGAATCAATATGAACATTTTCTTCAGGAAGACAGATAGGAATGTAGCTCTGTTAGTAACATGTCCCGCTATAATGCAGGAGACCCGGGTTTGATTCCTGCTCACTGCAGCAATTTTGAAGGTGCATTTCTCACAGCTAAACCAAGCTAGATAGATACATAATTGCAAAATTTGACGGTTGTAGAAAGAAATGGCTCATCTTTAATGCAATATCTACATTGTTCCAAAGGCACATTCTGCTTATTAATCTATCATTTTAAAAGGCTAACTGAAAACAAAACACTGGAGAACCCTTTTGCAATTATGTAAGCACATAATGTAATCTGAATACTGCTGCCCTGATCTCAGCTGGTATTTTGTCTATAATGGGGTAAAACAGAAATTTCTAAGTGACCCCAAACTTTTGACTGGTAGTGTATAGGCAGAAAAGTGTGAGTTCCACATCCTTTTTGGGCTTTGTTATCTCTGAAGGTGTTGTTGAGGTGGACTCATCCAAGATCAATGCAGTAATTGATTGGCCTACCCCCCAGTCCCTCAAAGATCTGCAGAGGTGTATTCACAACTACAGTTCCCTTGCCTCACCTCTGACTCCCTCCTCTGTCAGGTTTTTCTGGTCGGAGGCAGTGGGAAGGCTTTCCAACTACAAGAAGTGCCTCACCACTGCTCCCATTCTTATCATGCCAAATCCATCATGTCAGTTCATTGTGGAGCTGGATGTCTCTGAGGCTGGAGCTGTCTTGTTCCAAAGGTCCAAGTGTGCCTTTTTCACCTGCTGAGAGGAACTACGACGTTGGAGACAGAACTTCTGGCGGTCAAGCTCACTCTGGAGGAATGGTATCATTGGCTGGAGGGCTCTGAGGTTCCCTTTCTTGTATGGACTAGAAAGAAACCTTGAGTATTTGAAGTCTGCCAAACGACTCCATCAACGCCAGGCCAGGTGGAGTCTTCTTTAGCCGATTCAATTTCATCCTGTCTTTTCGTCCAGGTTCCAAGAATGCTAAAACTGATTCTCTCTCTCGACAGTTTAGTGCCCCGATGCTACTCCTGCGCCTAACACCATTTTGCATCCTCACAGTTTAGTGGGTGCAGTTTCTTGAGATATTGTCTTTGTGGTCCGCAATGCCCAGCAACAGGAGGCTGGTCCAGTTGGTTGTCTCCCTAACCACCTGTTTGTCCCCAGTTCTGTCTGTTCTCAGGTTCTGGAGTGGGGTCACTTCTCCTGACTGACCTGCCATGCCGGAGTTAGGAGGACTAAAGCATTTCTCAAGTAACATTTTTGGTGTCCCCGAATGGTTGCAGGTGTGTAAGCCTTCAGCCTGTCAGGCCTGCGCACAAACAAGAGCTCAAATCAACCACCCATCAGACTCCTTCAGCCACACCCGGTACACAAACAACCATGGTCCTTGGCCTTGGATAGCCTTGGATTTTGTGACTGGCCTCCCACCTTTCAACGGTAACACTGCTTACTTGACAGATTCTCCAAGTGCACTTTGTTCCCCGGTCTCCTTCTCCTAAGGAGACAGCTTCCTTCATGATCCATGGGATGCCCTTTGACATGGGTGTCTGACCGAGGTCCTCAATGTGTCCTCGTTTTGGAAGAAAGTTTGGCTTATTGGAGGCACTGCCAGTGGGACATTTTTTGTTGGATTGCCTCAAAAGTAAAGCTAAGGTACGTTAGTGAAATTAAGGATTTTAAACTCAGGCTGTGAAGGTAAATGCAGGTCTCTTTTATGTAGGAAACCCATGCAAAAAAAAAACTAGTCACAAATTTGATCATGTTGGTATGAGTATATGTTGTATTATGTGATTCCTACAGTATAAAATATATACTAACGTCATAGAAACGTTCTAACCACTGTGTTCACCACTATGGTTAGATTGATTTGATTCGTTTAGATCAGTGTTTCTCAAAGTGTGGTCCGGGGACCACTGGTGGTCCGCAAGCTATACCAAGTGGTCCGCGGGCAGACGTGGTAAAATATAATATAGATGAGTTTGTGCAATATTGAACCAACTTGTATGTAAATCCAAACAGTTCTGCAACACTGTGTAAGCTATGCCAGTTTAAATCATATGAGTCCTGACACAATAAGCAAGGTGCCAAGATAATAAGCAAGGTTGTTCAGTGAGTATGTCTATTGTGTAATATACTGTTGAAGTAGGTCTACTGTTTTTTTTATTTTTTAGCTAGGTGGTCCGTGAAGTTTCTATTTATTGTTTAAGTGGTCCTTGGTCTGAAAAAGTTTGAGAAACACTGGTTTAGATCCAGTGAAATTACTACCTTGGCAATGCCACGTCATGGCTTTGGTACTCAAGCAAGCATGGGACATAGCCTACTGGAAATCTAATGACTTAAAGGAGAAGTTTGGTGTGATATTGACCTAAAGTGTGTTGAAACATAATACCGAGTGTGAACTTTTGTCTCATAGCTCATCTCAGCTTGTCCCCTGCACTCCGAAATCTGACACTAGTTAGCCGATGCTACCAACAGGTTTTCGTTGGGGGTGCCTCGGGTATCGGACTAGCCATGCAAATAAACCACTGTTTTACACCATTTACGAGGCTCAAAGTAGCTCCACAATTCATTGGTAGACTTCCGAGGGCCCTGACATTTAAAATGAGACATTGAGAACTTTGAAAAAGCACTGGTAGTTTATTAGACGATTTATACAGACAGTACCTTCAGGAAGTTTACCGTTTGCTGCCATCTTGAATTTAGTCACGATAAGTCGAGCAACGAGTATGAATGAACAGGTATTATAAGGGATCAGATTCCAAAAATAATTCCGTGGAAATGCATGGATTCCAGTTGCTTTCAGTAGCAGCAACTGGAATGCATGTGTAACGGAGTAAAAAGAGTTGCTAGTTAAATTATATTAAAATTGATGCAACTACGCCATCTAGAGGCAGGTTGATTCAGTGTGACAGTGGGATTCGCGTTGTGTTTACCCAGACTGGAGATTACGAGATACTGGGTAAGTCACGCAATTTGGGAGGTCTGGGATAAACAATGTTTTCTTGTAATTCTAAGTGCATATGTCTCGTATTTTGTCATGTAATGTACTTAAAATGATTTCAGTTAACTATTTTGAGTTCAGTTGATGATTTATGCGTCTTGTAAAGTCATGTTTTAGAGACTTGCAACAAAGCATATTTCCATGTGAACTACCGTGCTAATTGTCACTTGCTTTACATGTTATTTAGATTGTTGTCCTGAGATCTATTTGCTGAACCCACAATTCCACACTGTCATACTTTGTTCCAGGTAACTATAGAGCATCACAGTCCCGCCCCTCCTCCGAGAGAGCTTAGTTTCCGGAAGTAAATTTCCCATTAATTTCTCCCATTGACGTTTTGGAAAAATCCGTATCTAAAGAGTTTTAGAGCATGTCTTAGGCTAATCAGCTACGGCGTAACTCATAAGCATACAACATATCATTTCGAGTGAAAAAACGAAGAGAAAGTCCAAAAAAAGTCAAAGGTACAAGACTGTGTACATATTTTTTATTTCCGAGCGAAGGAACTACTCATCCCATAAACCACCGCGCCTCACTGAAAAATATATAAGCAGCACGAACCAGCGCGAAATCATTTCCAACCATGTTTCCAACCGGCGACAGCACGCGAACCCTTTCCTCCAAACTATGATTTTTATATAGTTAATAGCAGTTATTTTCAGGAGTAATCGTGTAAATAATAGTGTTTTGGTATTGAATGTTTTACCATCGTGTATTTTATATCGTGTGTGTGAAACCGGTTAACGTTAGCAACATTGTGCAGTGCTTCATATCTGACTGCCATCCTGATGCATGGACCGGTGCATGGTCTGCTCTTGGACCACCATATTCAGTTTATTAACTTGCTGTGAATTATTACACAAAATGTTCATTAAATGTACGAAGAAGTATTTCAAGGTTAATGATTGATGATATGGCTCGTACAGCATGAAGGCTACAGTAGCCTAGCTAATGTTAACTTATATCAGATATTCTAAAACCTACCCACTATACGATCACACACTGTTTTTTTTTGTTTCATAGATATATCATATACATTTGCAACTAGCACAAATACATTCAAGTATTTGTGCTAGTAGCGTTTACCCAGACTGGAGATTACGAGATACTGGATTGTTGTCCCGAGATCTATTTGCTGAACAGTAGAATGGAGTAACCCGTCACATGCATTTCCACGGAATTTTTTTTGGAATCGGATCCCTTATCATCAAGTCTACCAATGAAGTGTGGAGCTACTTTGAGCCTTGTAAATGGTGTAAAACAGTGATTTATTTGCATGGCTAGTCCGATGCCTGAGGCACCCCCATTGAAAACCTGTTGGTAGCACCGGCTAACTAGCGCCAGATTTCGGAGTGCAGGGGACAAGCCGAGATGAGCTATGAGACAGTGGTATCTATATTTGGGGCCTAGTGGAGCTAGATAGGTAGGGCCTAGATTTAATTTGAGACAGCTGACTGAAATTTCATCAGTAGCCTGCAATGGATAGTTGTTGCAATGACAATTCAACTGCAGAAACAGTATATTGAGGTCAATCCACATAACACAATGCATACAGCTTTCAATGGAACTTTTATACTCAATATAAGTTCTGCCCTCACCAAAAAAGCCCCCACCACCTCCCACACAGATCTGAATTTAACCCCTGCATTAAGGATAAATATACAATTCTCAGCAGCTTTCAGAAATGTTCATGGTCATTATGTAGTTTACCTCCATGTATTGTAGAACAAGAGAGGGATATTGAGTCCCACTGTCAGCCACTCCTGAGCACAAAGGAACATGATGCAAAAAAGGCTATGAATGGCAAACTCTGGGAGGACCAGCTGGAACAAACAAGAAAAAAAAAAGCTTTTATTTGGATCCATAAGCAAAAGCAGTAAGACAAGATCCAAATACTTTGGGAACAGTCACTGTCAAGGTAAAGATTTTCATGACCCTCATATTTGTACCAATATATTCTGAAGGTTACCACTTATAACACAGAACAATGATACTGTGGTATCTAAGCTAATCGAGGTGTCGAGGTCTCACGATATACGGAATTGAGATTGAGAACGGGTCTGGGGAACCTTTCATTTACTTACAATTTCCAAGCGGTGTAACTAGCAGTGAAATTCAGCTGAAATTGGTACATTGAACTCTTACCAAAACTCTTACCAAAGTGGAAGTACAGCAATTACATCTTCCTTGTAAATGAAGGTTTTAAATGCAGTTGTTTACTCATTTCTCTGTCTGTAAAAAATTGACAACTGCATTATCTCTGAGAGCCCAACTGTTAAAAATCTTGGTGTTACTTTTGACTCTAATCTTACTTTCCAGCCCCATATCAAAGCGGTCACTCGATCCGCTTTCTACCATCCAGGCAATATTGCTAAGATTAGATCCATGTTATCTCTCCGTGATGCCGAAACACTGATTCATGCTTTTGTGTCGTCAAGACTTGATTATTGCAATGCCTTATTCTCTGGTCTCCCAGCAAGTACAACACGAAGCCTCCAACTTGTCCAGAACACTGCAGCTAGAGTCTTAATGAAAGTGAAGAAATACAGTCACATTACACCAGTCCTAGCTTCTCTTCTCTGGCTGCCAATACAAGCCAGATCCGATTTTAAAATCCTTCTTTTAACATACAAAGCCTTGCATAATCTTGCACCTGTTTACCTGAGCGAGCTCCTTAAGCCCTACACACCATCACGTGCGCATGCGCTCTATGAGTGCTGGCCATCTTATTGTTCCATCCGTAAAGAAAAAATCAGCTGGACACAGGTCGCGTACCCAGGTTTGGACACAGTTTTGCTTACCGTGCACCTACACTCTGGAATAGCCTCCCTTTACATGTCAGAGAATCGGGCTCTGTGGACTGATCCAGAGTAAAAACCTTTCTTTTTCCCCCAACATTTTGGTCAACCACTAGCTCTTTGATCACCCTTGCTTCACTGACTCTGCTGCTTTATTGTTCCAGGGGATATGTACTGTCTTTACTGTCTCATACAGTTTTTATTGTTGTTTATTGTATGTTTTGTCTTACTTATTTATTCATTCATGTTTTTATTCCAATTGTTTTATTCCACTATACAATTTTAATTTAGAATTTTGTTTTGTCTTAATTTTATCATTTGTATTGTTTAGGTTTTGAGACCATGGCAATGGTGATATTACACTATAAATATCAATAAATTGAATTGAATTTCCAAATAATATACACATCCATATAGTTTAACACTGATGCCATCAGCACAGTCATTGGTTGTGTTGCACAGCACTGCTAACGGCACACCTCTGTCTGTCATCATATAAAGCCCACTCATGCCAAATAAGCAGTTTTGATTCCTATTTCTGAGTTTCCTGGTTCCTAGGTTTTTGGTGATTAAGAATTTAGTTACAATGGAAAGGTCTAGACCTACAGATCAATTTCAAATTTGCTACCAGGTTTGTCTGGGTTCACTCAGGCTAGAGGCTAGAACTCCACAACACAAAGCGGCTTCCTGCAGCAAGTTCATTAATTCCGTATGTCGGGACACCTTGAAGGTCATTATCCTGCTTACACCCTGGTTGCCACTCGTGTGTTTAGGAAATAGGCATGCATGTATAGCACACAAGGGGAAACATGGTTTAGTGTGAAAAACACGCCAACCCGTTTAGTTTGTTGTCTTTAGTCACAGACAATGATGGTGGGTAGCCAATTCCACCTCTTTATAAGCCCTCTTAAAGCAATACAATGACAGGATTCATTGCATCAATCTTCAAGGTCATTTAGCGCTAATATGGTACCCAGTAACCAACTAAAAGGGTAATGATTCTAACTAATCAATAATGTTACAGTGCAAATCAGGAATTCCGGAAGCACATTGGCAATGTCAGAGACTTTATGCTCCGTTGGAGTTTGAAGCTGTAACAACTGCATTGTGTTGCTTTAAGCTTGCTAACTGCTCTATTTGCTTGCTAGTAGAGTTTGGTAGGTGACCTCCATCAGTGGATTCGCATTTTGCATGTTCTGGTACCACTTTACAATAAGGTGTGTTAACAAATCATTTACAAGCTATTACTAAATGGTAATTAGATAAGAGTTTGGTTCCAAAACGCTATATCCTCCATTTGAATGAATTTTTTAAGCATTTTTTTACATTTTGTTTTCCAGCTAATTTCAGTGCAACAAGAGTAATTGTTATTTGATGTATCAAAACAACAATTGTATTGATATTACCTGAAATACACAAATAAATAAAAATGATTAATGTTTTTGAAATTGGAGATATAGGGCTGTATTTTGGGCCACCAGCGCATGGCGTAATACTCGTTATTCACCCGCGGAAAGTTGAATTCGGTATTTTGCACGTTTATTTTTTAAGCATTGCGCCCAGGGGTGTGGCAATTAACAACCTAGGGAGGGACCTAGCGCGTTGTCTAAAAATCGCTATCATACACCACCTAAACCTGGTCAGAAGTCAATGGCGAGTTGTTCATATGCTATTTTAAGAGCGCATGTCAACAGTCATATTGGCAGGTGCACGCACCATCCTTCTATCATTCATGAACGCACACCAGCGCACGTCCATGCAAAGCATTACAAATTGGACGATTACAATGGGAAACATAATTAGAATAAAGATATTACGAAATACTGTACATCTCATAATGAGTAGTTATTCACCATCATTTGCAAATTGGTAATGACGGTTAAAAGTGATTAGGGGAGAGGCGAGAGACACGTATGGAGCACAGCTGAAGACGCACTGTCACGAGATATAAGCAACTCCTCTGCAGGATAAATGTTGTTTTATTCAGTCATTTGAGCAACATTAGGGTAAGTGTTGCTTTTTCCAGCCTATGTTTTCGATGGTAACCCATTGTCAGTCAATAGTGAAAGTAACTGCATATAACTGTCTTGTCGTTGACTGACTCCTTGGTGAAGTTAGTTTCACTTTGCCAATGAGTTCAAATAATAGACGAGTGCAAATGCGTGAAGGCTATGCTAGATTTTAGTAAAGCATGGTTTAAGAATGACTATTCCATACGGTCTTGCAAGCAGCCTCCTTCAAATGCGCCGTTGAATGCCAAAATACCGATGCATTTATTTGACATATCGCGCGTTGCGCTGTTAAAGGGAATGACAGATGTCATTCTCATTGGTTTAAAATGATGTTACGCCCCAAACACACCCATATGACTGATTAAAAGACCTAGGAACACCTTGTTACGCCATGCGCTCCACTTTTGAGAACGAAACCCCTCCCAATGTGAACTGGACATCCTACTAAATTTGAATATACTTTTGACGAGTGACGATGCACTTTAGAATGTCATGATAGGGCCCATAGTGTTTTTGAACCAAACACTTCTAAAGTAGTTTATAAGTCACATAAAAGAACATATTGCAAATGCATTCACAAGTTATTAATAATGATTAATTATGTTTTTATGAGCCATTAGGTAAGGCATAATGGACAATACAGCGTTTGGTTCACAGAAATTAAGACACGTTTGAGGTTGTAAAATGGCCCCGACACGCAGCGGAGGGGTGTTTAAACCTTGTAAGTGCGTTCATTTTTGTGAACCAAACGCTGTGGAGTCCATTATTCTGCTTATTCTACTGTTGCCACTTGTGTTGTGTTTATTTCCTATTATAATTTAACGTTTTAATCTCTAAAACTGTCTTGTTTGTACAGTAGAACTACTTCTTTCCGACACATATCAACTAATTTCTCAACTTGCAGGATAAATTGCTGTCACTATTTCTAAATGGATGTTGCTATGGCCAACAGCCAGTCGTTAGTTCCATCTCTTCCATTGTCAAGCGGGCATATCCCAGGATTCTAATGAGATGTGAATGGCCTCTTGTTTTGTCTATGTCATTATGTCTTGATGTAGCCTGTTCCAACAGGAACGCTGTGCGACTACGCCACTCTGTCTGGCATCTGGCTATTTTTTTGTGTGTGTTTGTAAATTGTATTTTTAAATCCTTTTTTTAAAGTGACCTTAGGTATTTTGAAAGGTGCTTTATAAATAAAATGTATTATTATTATTATTATTATTACAGGGGGGTGGATTAACTCCCGATGCACATAGGGTATAATGCAAATAAAGTTGATGGAAAGGGTTTATTCGCATAGCGTGACGTAATCTTCAGAGAATCTCAGCAATCTCTTGTGCTTTCCAAACATTAGGCAACTTGATGTGCTCTCTTTCTTGTTCACGTAGGATAAAACAAACTAAATACACTAGGGGTGTAAAGATTAACCGATACTAGCGGTATTAGTTTTTAACGTGTAAGATACGGCTACATCGATACGTGAAGCCCCGTATCGAAAAAAAAACTGAAATGAACCAGTCGTTATATCGATTTACTTGTTATGAATCGATTAACAACCTTTTCTGCTCGCTCATACTCTCATTTACGTTCCAAGCAGCGCATTCATCGCACTTCCGGTTTTGAAACTATACGTGGTACGGAATTGTGGGTAATGCAGTTCGTTTTTGGTTACATTCATTGCCCAAAGTTGTCAAATGACCTCATTACCCATACATCTACTGCAACTTAAGCATGTGACAACTTGCACTCGGTCGGCTTTTGTTTTTCGAAATCCAGCGCGAAATTATAGCATTCCTAAACAGCAACGATAGTCTGTAGAGTAGACTTACCTTTGATGAAGGGATTTCCTTAATGTTAAATAATAATTTGGCCCTTGCTGCTAAAACGATGCACAAATTATTAGCCAATGATTTTGTTCATATTCACTCAGACTTGTGGATTTATAGGTTTCTGCATTAGGTCTACTGTTGGAACAAAATAAGCCCAGAGAGTTCATTGATTTGTAGGCCTATTTTATTCTTGTAGGGTAGGCTAGGCTATATAAGAAAAGGCCAAGAGTTTCTTAAGCACTTTTATTTCGGTATTGTCTTACCTCAACAAGGCTACAGCTCCATGAAAACAATCAGATATAACTCTGTATAAAATCTGTGAAAGATCTATAAAGTCTATAAAAATGTATTTTTATGTTGTATTTGGCTGCTGTGTTTGACTGAAATGTAGACTATTCTTTTTTCATTTCAATACAGTATGAAACAAATCTCAGTTTAGATAATCATATTCACACATTTTTTTTGCCTAATTGACAACCATGACTATGATAATTGATAATATAAAATTAATGTGCACCATGAGCAAATGATAAAAAATCTTTCAGAATGCTTTCCATTCTTGAACTGCATCGAATTGCATCGAATCGCATCGCATCGAATCGTACTGAATCGTTTTTTATAAACATGTATCTTTTCTTGTATCGAATCGTGCCCATGTATCTAGATGCGAATCGTATCGTCTTTTACATGAGAGATTCACACCCCTAGAATACACACATTGGTGCATTGGTGTTTCGCAAACAACTCTGTATTCGGCACAAGTCGCAAGTTTATACAACTAGTGCAGTGCCCGTTCAAACATGCCATTCCTGAAGAAAACCTGTAGCCCAATTACATGCCCAAAGGTATGCCTGCTTTAAAAATAGGATGATAGGGAAACATCATTCCAGCTAAGCATTCAATAATGAATACTGAATATTATATTAGCCTATAATTAATGTGGCCTCTAATAAATGTGTAATAAATTTAGGCATGGCTGCATGTGACATTTCTACAGATCAGAATGACATAAGCCTAACAACTGTTTTGAGTTAAGGCTAAATGTGTATTAAGCTTACTGAATAACGTCCTAATACTGAAGACAAACCATTTTGTGGAATGATGCATCATTGTTTGAAATTTGCAACGATGTGACTCAAAAACAGTCTTTAGCATAAGTGACGTCACTCAGTCTGCCACTTGTTGTCTACATAGGTGCCAACTATCACGCATTGGCCGTGAGACACACGCATTTGATTAGTTTCACACACTCACACGCCACACCCCCGATTTCTCACGCTGAAGTGTCAACACGGTCGGTCAAATGCCTGAAAAATGAGTTTAGCCTATCTATAGATCTACCTGTTGAGCCACGGTTATGCTTTCAGAGACGGTGAGAGGGTTCAAGAGCACCCCCTGTCTGTGGAATTTCTACATTTTCTCTCATTTGCGATGCTACTTCAGAAGCCATCCCAGGCGCATTCCCCCCGCATTTCCCCGGCTTCAGGTATGTCGAGTATTATTGAGTATTTTTCACGCTGAAGTGTCAACCTGGTAAGTCAAATACCTGGCAGATGAGGTTCAACTAAACTAAACCTATACATATGATATCACACATCATGTGAACGTGCGGAATCTAAGCTTTCCAATGATATAGCGCCAAGTTGCTGTGATAAATGGTTCACGAGAAAATTAACATTGAACCGACGTGCAATTTAGGCTAATCATATTTGCATTTTGCACACAGTGCACACCCATTACTCTCGGTTTAATATTTCACTAACCCTTCACACAACACGTGGCAAACCCAATATCACAATAAACAGCAAACCGTGCCGAATACGAGGATATAAAGCATGCCTCTGTGCAATAAGTGGAGTAATCCGGTTTTGAAATTGCAACACATTTCTACATAGCCTCATTGGGGCGAAATTATAATGTAATCTAATGTAAACTATTTGTCAGTAGGCCTACATACATTTTTGTAAATTGCTCAGCCATAGATTATCCCACTATCATGGTTCTTATATTGTCAGGTTCCAGCCAATCCCATTACAGATACATGAATATATTTATATTGGCATGCTTCCTAGTGACATTAATGCAAAAATATGAAGAAAATCAAATAACGAGACACAAATGTTGATATAAAGCCTGACATAAGCCATATGCAAACATTCACATCATGCAGATATTGGTACATCCTGAAAAAGGAATAGCATGTAGGCTATAGGCTATGGCCATTACAATGACCAATATATTATCTTAAATAAACTAGCTGAATAACACAGGTGACCACTTCTGCATAATTTCATGGAGTGCTGAAATGTACACACATTTTTGAACATTTCTGAACTGTGAAATGTAGCATATGTTTTTGTGGTTGTGAACTTATTGCAATATCACCATAACTATCACACCTGTGTGTGCATGGTTATAATTCTGAAGTGCAAAAAAGCTTAGGCTAAATATTTTCATAAAAATAAGCAAGTCTGACCTCTGAATTTATTTTGAAAGTGCACCTGATTGATAACCTGGCGGGCCATCCTATATCATTGAAATGTATAGTCTGGAATCGAACCATTCACCTCGCTTAATCCAAGGGGCGGGCAGAGAATTGTCTTTCAAACTGCCTAGGCATGCAATAGGCCAGCGCTACGACCATATATCCGTATCCGGTCGGCAAAACGGCAAATAAAGGAATGACTTAAGTGCATTGTGTTGCTCAACTTTCAAAGAAAAGTCCAACTCCTCCAAAGTTGACGCCAACGCCGATTCAAACAACCGCTCTTCGTTCGCCATAGCCACCTTCCTTGTTGTTCACCGTCGCAGGACTGTCGTTATCCTGTTAAGCCCGCCTTAAGACTCTCTAACAAAATAGAGCGCTGTGATTGGATAACATCCACGGTGTTAGCCAATAGAAATCCTTATGGTTTGCTACTAGACGTACAGGCTGAGCAAATTAATTTGCCGCCGCTAGGGTGCATCTAGATTTCTAGGCTAAGAAAAATGTAGAATGTATGGGGGATTCAAAATTCTGTCCTCTACTCAGTGATAAAAACATAATCCATGTGTCACCTTTTGTTCAAAAGTTATGATACATTTATTAGACCTTTGCAGACGGCACAAAACATTCAATTTTTTCATACTTGATGCCCTTGTAAGACAAAAAGGCTTATTGTGTGACCATGCTACATGGCAGAGATAAAATATACCCACCATTGTAATCAGGATTACTAGCCCTTTAAAAGTTTGAGTGTAACACACATTGTTTTTAAACAATACCTTCAAAATTCAACATCAAAAAACACAAAAATATAAATTTGTCAATATGAATATTACTTTTCACCTAATTCACCTAATGTAGATTTAGGCTTCTATTTTAATGGTCTGAAACGGAAGTATCTTTGCGCAAAGCGCAAATAGCTTTGTGGGCGGATCTTGGGCGCTGTTGCTATTTTACCAGCGTGATAAATGACTGTTGCGCCTGACGCAAATCTAAAATGGGTTGGTCTGAAGTAGCTACATTACTCATGGGTGTGGTTTGGGCGTAACATGCAATAAACCAATCAGAGCGTCATCTCACATTCCCTTTAACAACAGGTGCGCTTGTTCCATTGCGGATTGCTATTATGATGGCGGATTTGTCGCAGCCAATAGCTGTTCACAGCAAGGACTGTTCAGTTAGGGGCGGTTTCCTATTGATTTTTCTTTTTGACTAAATGTAAATACAGAAATGTCACAAAGACATACTTTCCGATGTTTTGGGCTCACTCTAACTGAATCACTATGAATGAATGAACATCCACTTAGACGCCCCGGGCTCAGCGGACTTTTTGGCCCTGATCCACTCTTTTGACCTCAAACTGGTTCAAAGCCCACCTACTCACAAAGCTGGCAAAGAGCTTGACTTGATCCTCACTCGGAACTGCAGCACAGACACCCTCATAATGACGCCTCTCCATCTTTCTGACCACTTCTTCATCCAGTTCAACGTCAACCTGACAGAACAGCCTCCGGCTCCTCAGCCGATGGTCACGTTCCGCCACAACATCCGGAACCTGTCTCCAACGCACTTTTCCTCTGTGGTTGCCTCCGGTCTACCTCCACTCAACACCTTCTCCTCTCTGGAGGTTAATGAGGCCACAGATTCGCTCTGCTCCACACTGAGCTTTTGTCTAGACGAGCTGTGCCCTCTTACCACAAGGCCAGCTCGATCCAAAAACTCTCATCCATGACTAAATGATACCCTCCGATCGCAGCGCACCAAACTCAGAGCAGCGGAGAGGAAATGGCACAAATCCAAACTAACTGATGACCTCAAAAACTACCACACACTCCTGACCTCCTTCTCAGCCAGCATCACTGCTGCTAAGATGGCTTTCTACAATGACAAAATCAACAGCGCTACAGACACTCGAAAACTTTTCTCAACCTTCAAATCGCTACTCAACCCTCAGCTGCCTCCTCCTCCATCCAGCCTTACTGCGGATACCCTTGCCTCATTTTTTACAAACAAAGTGGCGGCAATCAGCAGTCAATTCTCTACATGCCCACACAACGCATCAGACTCAGATACCGCACTCCTACAACCTCTAGGGGCTGCTGGAACATCTTTTTCAGCATTCGCGCCTCTCTCCGAGAGTGAAGTATCTAGACTCCTGACATGTAGCCGTCCTACCACATGCTCGCTGGATCCTATACCTACGAGCCTACTTCAGTGCATCAGCCCGACCATCGCACCAGCTATCACACATGTGATCAATGCCTCGCTAACCTCCGGCACATTTCCAACAGCGTTCAAAATGGCCCAGGTAACACCGTTACTTAAGAAAGCTTCTCTCAACCCTGCTCAAGTCGAGAACTACCGCCCTGTCTCACTCCTGCCTTTCCTATCCAAAAGCATTGAACAAGCAGTCTCCAAACAGGTCTCTGATATCTCTTTTCCACCAAGGCAGTTCTAGTGCTGGTTCGGAGTCAGTGCCAAATATCGAACCGGTTCTTTGCTTTTCCACGCAAATAAACCTGGTTCTGGGCCAACAAAACAGGTTCCAGCTCAGCACCAACTCTGAACTGGTCTAGAGATAAGAACCGGTTACGTCAGGTGCTGGGGGAGATCGTGACGTACCTAAAACAAAATCTTTGCGACGCCATTTTTTTTAAACACTGGTCAGCTGTTAACGTTTGCTCAGCTGTTAACGTACTTTGGGTAGAACTAATGGACGGAAAACAGAAACAACCGTGGTCTGTGGAGGAAACAAACTGTCTGCTGGCTTTGTGGTCCTCCACATTAATTCAAAGTAAATTGGAAGGAGCTGTGCGGACAAAACCAATCTTTGAAAAGCTAGAAAATAAAATGTCTATAGCGGGTTACCAGAGGAGTGTAGACCAGTTGATAAACAAAATTAAAAAATTAAAAAAAGATTATCGGGACCAAAAAAGGGAGCTTGGGCGAAGTGGTAGCGGTCGTCAACGAAGATCCCCACATTTCGACGTCCTGGACTCCATACTTGGGGACCGGCCGGCATGCCAAACCACCGGGGCACTGAACTCTGCCACAGCCTTGTTAGAGGCTAGGTGAATGGAGAGGCAGAAAATTCCAATGCTTCAGGTGGGTCTTATATTTCATATGTTTCAATGTCACTCATGTTTTTTTAAAACTGTGTAGCCAGCTATGTATGTATTGTTACAATGTTATAGTTAGGTGACGACAACAAGCAAAATGTAGCAAGCTACTACCGCTAGCAAACTTAGCCTACTTGGTTACCTTGGTTACAGTTGCTAAAAGTTAACGTTTTCATAAGGCATTTACTAACGTTATGACTGCATTACAAAAAGCCGAAATTTGAATAAGTGTGTTGGACTTTTGGAATTTCAGTCTGTGCTTTCAAACTCTGATCCCTGTTTTGGTTGTTTAGAGTTGTCTGTCACTGGTGAGGAAGGGGATGTTGATGACACGGAGCTACCACCACCACCACCACCACAGGACTGCAGCTCACCGCGTCAGGTACCATCTGCCTCCGTGTCATCACGGCAAGCCAAACGAGGTAAAATATTTTGTGCTATGTATTCCGTGTTTCCTTAATGTGTAGGCCTACATGTTATACATTACCTCATTGCGTATATTGTCCAACAAGCATTTAACCTTTACTTACTTACTGCCCTTTATGCCTCCTGCCTCCAAGCATTTAACCTAGTTTCTTAAAATGAAGGGTCAGTATGTCCTACTGAAACGGTAGATTATGGTCAACATGCAGGTGCATTGTTTGCAGATTTTGTTAGAAATTGTTAAATTATGGTGGCAGCCAATGTAAAACAAACTGTAGCTTATCTGCAGTAATGTGTGGAGTTGTACTAGTGCACAGTACAGTACAAGATGTATTTATATTACAGCAACTATGCTCTGGTGGTAGATAGTTTGACATTGTCATCTAATCACACATTTTGGTTTGGTTTGTTTGTTTTCTACACAGCAAAAAGAAAGCGTGACAATGAGGAGCTGTTGGACTACATAGAGAAGGCTGACGATAAGTTCTTGCAGCTCAACAAGGACATGGCAGCAAAGATGGAGGCAGACACAAGCGCTCTGCTTGGGCTCATGGGACGCATGGTGCCAGTGATGGAGGCGCAAGCAAACAAATAGAGAATACTGTTTTTAATTTAATAAATATGTTATTTATTTATTTATTTGATTTGATTGTTAATGCCAATAAACACATGTGTATATATTTCCCAACATTCTCACCCTTCCCTATTCCAAAAAACAGTTTTGAATATGTGAATGTGCCGTGCAAACAAACCTCATTTGGCACAACACACACAGGCACAACCGGTTAAAATAATTTCATGAATGTATTCCACATTAACTACCTATCCAAAATTACAGGGATAAATCAACAGATACTGTACATGTACCACAACACAAAACAGTTAACTGGCAGTAATGACAATCACTCCTCTATACTGAAATAGTTCATTAAGGCTGCTCTAATATCTGCCCCTTCTTGCTCACCATGCTCAGTTAATACCTGATTTGGAGGTTGAATGTCTAACTGCCTATCTCTGCGATCCTCAATGTATCTGTCACCATGCTCTTCACAAATATTATGAAGCACACAGCAGGTCAAGGTAATTTTCTTGCTGAGCTCCAGCTTGCAGTCATTTCTTTTGAGGAGACATCTCCAACGTCCCTTTAACCTTCCAAAAGCCATCTCTACAGCCGAACGCGCACTGCTCAATCTGTAATTGTAGGTGCATTGTTCAGGTGACAGTCTTCCAGTGTCTGAGAAGGGCTTCATAAGCCAATTTTGCAGTGGGTAAGTGGGGTCACCGAGGTTGGACCGAGGTTGGAGGTAGTGTCCAACATTAATGCCAGAGATTATCTTTTTGTTTTGTCCAAGTAATTCCCTATCACTTAGTTGTCCCCACAAATGTGATTGTCTTAGCACTCTTGCATCATGCACACTCCCTGCATAGCCCACACACACATCCCAAAACAGTCCTTTGCCGTCCACAACTCCTTGCAATATAATTGAGTGCCACCCTTTCCTGTTAAAATAGTCACGGGGATACTCCTCGGGTGCAATGATTGGGATGTGGCTTCCATCTATTGCACCAACACACTGTGGCATTCTCCAGCGGTTATTGAAGAAGGTGGCCATTTCAACCAGCTTAGCAGCATCTGGAGTGGTGATGTGTTTAGAGAGCAAGACCCTTATAGCCGAACACAGAAATCCTGAACACAGTTAAACACTGTGCTTATACCTACCCCAAAAAGGTGGCCAATGGTCCTATACTCAATGCCGGCGGTAGCCAGCTTCCAGAGAGCCATTTCTACACATTTTCTAACTGGAACAGCCATACAGTAATTGGTGTTCATTTTGACCATGAGATGCCTGACCTTATGGCATATGTATTCAAATGACTCCCGGGACACTCTAAAGTTTTGAATAAACTGTGTAGGGGTGAAAGCCGGCACAACTGTGTCCCACCAGGTTTGTGATAGGGGGTATGCCCAAAAAGCATGTGTCCTCCTCCTCGTTGCCCTCAGCCTTAATACAATCTGCAAAGGCAACATCCTGTATCATTTGGTTTGTTTACAGGTAGGTTATGGTATTGTGATGAGAAACGGAAATTGTACAGTATTGTACAGTAACGTTATTACATCCACGACACGACTCCCCCCCACCAAGAACACACACCCACCCAAAATAGTCATACGCATACATTTCATTATTTATAATTCCCTTTATGAGTACATGATAATACACTACTTGAACTATGAGCAGTAAGTTAGTAAGTTATAGATGTTGCCATCGCATGCCTGCAAAATGTTATAATAACAGTCAAAACATGCGAAATAAATTACCTTTCTTCTTGAACGTATCCGCTGTCCATAGCGGTCACGAAGAGTTGTCAAAGCGCGTCTCCGAATTCCAGTGTGAATTTGTAAAGCCAGGAGCAAAAGCATTGGTATGTAGTCCTCCATTGTTTATTATGATTGATGACTTCATGACGCGTTGCTAGGACAACGGAGGTGCAAGCAGTGACGTAGACGTAGCCCTACGCTGGCTCGCAGTCTGTGGAAAATCGACTGGTTCTTAGATAATCTGGCGAGTGGAACCAGCACCGAACTGGTATAAGCACCAGCCCAGAACCAGCACCTGGTTCATATTGGTGAAAAAGAGATATGACTTCCTTTTACAGAACAACGTTCTGGATCCAGACTGATTTGGATCCAGAAGGTTGTTCTGTGAAAGGAAGTCATATCTCTTTTTCACCAATATGAAAAAAGCGTTCAAAAGCGGCCACTCTACCGAAACGGCTCTGCTGTCTGTAACAGAAGCCAGGGCGACCGCTCGGTCATCAGTACTCATTCTGCTTGACTTATCGGCTGCCTTTGACACGGTTAATCACCGCATCCTTCTCTCTATACTCGCTAACATGGGAATCTCCGGTTCTGCTCTCTCCTGGTTTGAATCCTACCTCACAGGACGCTCGTTTAACGTATCATGGCTTGGTCAGCTATCTGCACCTCACCATTTCACCACAGGGGTCCCCCAGGGCTCAGTGCTGGGCCCCCTTCTCTTTGCTATCTACACCACGTTCTTGGGACAGATTATCCGTTCGCATTGCTTCTCATACCACTGCTATGCAGACGACACACAGCTCTATCTGTCCTTTCCACCTGATGACCCCTTGGTTTCAGCACAGATCTCAGATTGCCTCTCAGACATAGCTACATGGATGAAGGCACACCACCTCCAGCTGAACCGCTCAAAGACTGAACTGCTGGTCCTCCCAGATAAACCTACCATACACCACGACATCAACATCAAATTTGACTCCCTGTGTGTTTCACCTACCAGGACTGCAAGAAATCTAGGAGTTGTTCTCAACAACCAACTAACCTTCTCAGATCATGTTGCCTCAGTTGCCCTGTCATGCCGTTTCGCACTCTACAATATACGGAAAATCAGGACTTACTTGACTCAAGATGCTACCCAACTTCTGGTTCAGGCAATAGTCATCTCACGACTCGACTACTGCAACGCCCTCCTGATAGGTCTCCCAGCCTGCGCAGTGAAACCCCTTCAGATGTTCCAGAACGCGGCGGCGCGCCTGGTCTACAACCAACCCAAAAGGGCACATGTTACCCCGCTGCTCATCCAGCTACACTGGCTACCTATGGCGGCCTGCATCAAATTCAAGGCTCTAACGCTTGCCTACAAAGTAGTCTCCGGTTCTGCTCCCGCCTACTTGAATGCCCTCACACAGACATACGCTACCTCTAGACCGCTGCGCTCCTCAGACGAACGACGTCTAGCTCTACCACCGGTACGCTCAGGCCAATCCAAACTTTTCTCATCTGTTGTTCCTTGTTGGTGGAACACAATGCCAGTTCCTACAAGGGCAGGAACATCCCTCTCCATCTTCAAAAAACTCCTGAAAACCCAGGTCTTTAGAGAACATCTCCTCTCATAGCACCACTTACAACAAGTCTTGCCGATCATAGCACTTACCAGCCATCTTGAACTGACACGTAACTGTTAAAAACAGCACTCATTAATCCATCCCTGCTTTTAAGTAGTCACTTACTGTACCTGCATACTTATTGCTTGTATAGCATATTGAGACCACACATACTATAGCCAAACCAAGAAAGTTCAGTGGGTGGCAATTATAATACTCCAAAGTAAACTAGGAATTGATTAGTAGCCTAACCATTGACTAAAGGGCATGAACAAAGAGACATTCATTTTTCTGCAAAATATGCATAATTTATTTTAAATATTTTTTGAAACAGTGCTGAGGCATTTGCAACATTAACCTTTTTGCTGGCAAGGTGCTGTTCTCACACTGACTGCCTGCATCCTCGTCATAAAATCGAACCAGTACATTTAGAATCTTATCCATGGTTTTGTCCGTGGCCTCGGTCACTGAGGGTCGGCTTTGGCTGTTGCCCCCTGCAAACATGAGGTGTGTTGAATTGCTCGGACAGCTGCTTGATGACTAGGGTCTAACTCGTGCCGTGGCAGCACTTTATTCCCGCTATTGTAGTTCCATATAATATTTTCCTTGCGCACAAAGTGCAGAAACATGCCCCTTGGTTGCTGGAGTTTTTGACACCAGCTTCCAAAGGGCTTTTCGTCTCTACCCACCTCCTCTATCCAAGACCAGTGCCATTTATTCTTTATACCTTTATCGACAAGTTTGGTGTTTTCCCCTGGCTTCATAAAGTTGCACTCCATGACTTTGGCTATGTTTCACGTTGCCAGTGTGGGAAACACATTCGTAGTGTATGGGAAACACAAAACAAATTTGCACGTGGAGTGACTGCTGAATCAATCTGATTGGCCAAAACCCAAAACCAGCTCCTACCCTATTACCGATTGGCTTAAGTAAGCCTCTCAGATCACGCGAACGCAAAACTGATTTTTTTTTCCGCAGACATGGAAATCCGGCGTGGCGCCGGAGCGCTATTAGGCCTGCCTCTAATATTTCCTCATTTATGTCATCAACACATCCATGATTCATGGAAATGTCATGTACGCTAGATTTATGCTTATTTTCCCACATCTTCATGGACACTACAATGATCCCTCTTATTTTTCCTTGTAATTATGTATGATTTGCAGAAATGGGAACTGCTGCCTCCGTGTATATGAGAGGAGCAAAGTGTATGTGCTTTGTGCACATGCTACATTATGCCCAAGCAGGTGTACGGCCGTACGCACTGTGCTTACCATCAGGCAACTCAACAACAAGAGACAAATTTTCCTCTATACGTGTCTTCACACCAAGTTGACCTACTATAATTTCCCAACTGCACAGTATCCCATAAACTGCATGACAGTAGGCTATTTACAATATTTTCTGTAAAGTTTGTAAACACGTTATCAAAATCAACTTAATGTACGCACAACTTTTGTTTGAGCAGGAGAGAGAATAACAACGCAAAGACGCAGCAATTACAGAAATTGTAGGCTTGCTACTTTCTTTTACCATCTATGGTTGCTGGTTATCAGCACACAATAAACTGATTTAAGCTAATTCACTAACTCAAAACTTCAAGGCCATCATGGATATAAAACGTTTTTGAAAACAACGAAAAGGATGGAGGGAGCAAAGGATGGAGGCAGCAAAGGAGCTATTTCAGATGGGCAAGGTAGGCAAAATTGTGGTGCTTGTCAAAACATTACCGTTACAGCTAGAATAATGATTATAGGCTGATGTTAAAGGCCCACTATGCAGGTTTTTTAGCTTAATATGCAAGTTTTTTAGCTTAATTTACCTTAATTTAACAGCTTCAGAGTCATTGGATTGGTTATATGACTTTTTTTGGGTTGAATGGTGGCCGTCTCGTTTCCCCCTAGCGCCTGTGAGCAGAAAAACCACCCTTGCAACTGTGGGCCGGCGGGCCGACGGCCTCAGTGTCAGGAAGTATAACGAGTGTAACGAATTGCTTTACTGCATTAAAAATACACATACACGCCAGGCACCGGTTTCTCAGTTTCTCAGACATTCGTCATGACAAAGCCAGCGAAAAAGAAGCGAAAACCGAGAAAACAGTATGGAAATTGCCAATACTGCATAGTTTACCTTTAAAGCTAACACAATGTTTAAAGCCATAAACAACCGTAAATTGGGACAAAACTAAAGGTAACTTTAGCCTTTATAGGGCTGTATAAAGTTGTCCAAATGAATAGGTCGTTATTAGGCGTTGTTGTAAAGATATTGCATGTGGATGTTGTATATAGGCTACTTTTTAGGTGACCAACACACAAACGAAACCGGGAAATGGACAAATATTATCAATACTTTGAATGTTTCAGTGCGTGCGTGTCTGTAGATGGGTGTGCATATATTCATTTATTTCTGCAGGCGCCCCTGTGGCCAAATGCATCCTTAAAATAGCATCTGAATAACCGCCACTGACTTTAGACTAGTTTTTCCTGGTCAGTGGCAGAATTGTTTTCTGAATCTGCAAAATAGCACCAGTGAACGTTCGCACCAGAAAACGCCTCGTCTTTTCGCTGAACTGCCCCCAGGAGCGCAAGTTAATTTCCTAATTTAACGTTCGGTTACGGGTGTAACCTTTGTTCTCTGAGTGAAGAGACTATCTCTCCACCCATTACATATTCCATATGTATGGGGAATTGATCTACCGGATCGTGTAACGTGGATACTTCTTTAAGACACACCGGTGGCACCGGCCACGCCCTTGATTAGTGTTGTTTAAAACACCTGTGCTGGTGTGAGGTTAGTGCTTAAATATTGATCGACACACGCCTCCGAGCGGCGTAGAGGTGGAGAGATAGTCTCTTCACTCAGAGAACAAAGGTTACACCCGTAACCGAACGTTCTCTATCGTATCGAGACTATCTCTCCACCCATTACATATTCCATATGTATGGGGAACCTCTGTAAGACACACTGTGAGGAGTCAGTGCAGATCAGGCACCCGTGTAAATAGATAGAGATAGATAGATAGATAAATTAATGAACTATTTACACTATTTACAACTCCCAGGCTTGTGAACACTGCCAGACGCAAGTGTTCCTACCTTCGACCCAGTCACAAGACGCTATCCTGGGCTTACCAGCCCTGCAAGACGCAAGGGCATAGTGGAAAGGGGTGAAGGTTGCTCAACCCCCCCGCCAGACGCAAAAGAGGTTGAGGTAACAAAAATGCACAGCCCCTAGGGCCATAGAAAGGAAAAGGAAGTTTAAACCCCAGGTGCTCCTAACACCCGCTCCCCAAAAGACGGGCTGGCTGCCACATTAAGGGAGTAATACTTTGCAAAAGTTGCTGGTGTTGACCATGTAGCAGCTGTACAAATGTCCTGCAAGGAGGCACCTCGCCATAACGCCCATGAGGCTGCCATACCCCTAGTTGAGTGAGCACGGATCTCTGGTAGAGCCGGCCCTTCCGTCTCAGCATAGGCTCGTTGTATGGCTTCCACCACCCACCGGGAGAGTGTTCCAGCTTAAGCGTTCCGGCTTAAAACATACAAACAGCTGATCTGTCTTGCGCACTGCCTCTGTGCGCTTCAAGTAGGCTGATAGTGCCCTGACAGGACATAGAACCGAGGCCTGAAGCCCACTGTCGCCATCTGCTTGAGTGGGAGGCAATGAACGTAGGTTGATAACTTGGTTTAGGCTCATATCACTACAAACCTTTGGGAGGAAGGCAGGGTTTGCAGAGTAGAGTGATCTTAAGCGATAGCCACTTGAGTTCTACAGAATCGATTGGTTCAAAAGGGGGCCGTCGGAGTGCTGTCAGCACCCTATCCAGATCCCACTGGGGCACACCTGGAGATCTCTTTCGTGGCATACACCGTTGGGCCCCTTTCAGAAATTGAGAAATCAGTGCACAGCAGCGTTCAGGTAGACTACGGTTTCCTACTCTCGATGCCTTGATAGCAGCTACCATACCTCTGAGGGTAGCAGCAGACTTCCCTTGCTACAACTGCCCTTGCAGAAACTGAAGAATATGCTGTGAAGTGGATTCAAGAGGGTCCACCTGATGGGTTTCGCACCAAGATGTGAATCTGCCCCAGCGAAAGGCGTAGGCTGCACGGGTCGATTGTGCCCTTGCCGACTCCAATGTTTGGATTACTGGATCTGAGAGGCCTAGGGCCTGAAACTCTGCCGTTTCAGGGGCCACGCCCACAACCTCAGGCCCCGTGGGAATGGGTGAAACAGGGACCCCTGTTGGGGAGCCGAATGGGGAGCCGAATGGGGAGCCGAATGGGGAGCTCCCAAGGGGTGCCATTCAGAAGCAGAACAATCTCTGAGAACCACAGCATGTGAGGCCAGTTCGGGGCTATCAGGATTTCGTCCGCACTCCTGATCCTGATCCTCCATAAAAGAGGATGAAGAAGGACGAAGGGGGGAAACGCATAGAGCAGACCCAGAGGCCACTGATGGGCCAGAGCATCCATCCCTAGGGGTGGGTCGTCCCTCCTCAGAGAGAAGAACATGGCACAATGAGTCGTCTCCCTCGAGGCAAACAGATCTGCTATGGCGACCCCAAAGCATCGCCATATTTGCGCAACCACCTCTGGATGGAGTCTCCACTCCCCTGGCTGAGGCCCTCCCCTGGACAACAAGTCTGCCACAGTGTTCAGGGAGCCTGGTAAGTACGTGGCCCTCAGGGACAGAAACCGTGGGTAAGCCCAACTCCACAACTCGTGGGCCAGGCGTCCTAGGATGGGAGAGCCAAGCCCCCCCTGCCTGTTGACATAAGCAGCTGCCGCTGTGCTGTCGGTTTTGACTAACACATGGTGGCCCCTCAAGCGTGGGAGGAAACTTTGGAGTGCAAGGCGAATTGCTGTCAGTTCCAGTGCATTGATGTGTTGGCTCAACTGTTTGCCGGTCCAGACACCTCTGACCCCGAATCCCGCATGCACCAACCCCCAACCTTCTTGTGAGGCATCCGTTGCCAGTAGTTGGCGATGCGTCACTGGGCCCAGCCTGCTGCCTCTCTCCAAGTTCCCTGGGTACCTCCACCATTGGAGAGCAGTGGAGAGACGCCGCGTCACCCGAACTCTGGCTGACGAGGGGGACTGGGGGTTCAGACCCTGACTTAGAAAGCAACGTTGTACAGGCCGCATATGCAGCAAGCTGAAAGGAACCACATGAACAGTAGCCACCATCAGACCGTAGCCGCCATCAGACCCAACAGGCGGAGACATAGTCTCCAGCTCACCTTCCTGTGAGGGCGAAAGAGAGAGAGAGACAGGACCTGATGGTCTCCTTCCGCACCGGAGTCAGGGAGATCTGAGCAGCCCTGGAGTCCAGAGTCGTACCTAGGAACTTGATGACCTGTGATGGCTCCAGTCTGCTCTTTCTTACGTTCAGACGAAGCCCTAGGCTTAGAATGTGTTGTAGCAGCCTGGATATGTGTTCGTGGCACTGCTGCTGTGACTCTGCACATAGCAGCCAGTCGTCCAGATAATTCAAAATCCGGATGCCTTGCTGGCGGAGGGGACCAAGGACGGCGTCCATGCACTTCGTGAAAGTGCGGGGTGCCAGTGAAATTCCAAAAAAGGCAGGACCATGAACTCGTAAGTCCTGCACCCGAGTCGGAACCGAAGGAAGCGCCAGTGCCCCCTCCAAATGGGAATTTGAAAATAGGCGTCCTGGAGGTCGATTGTAGCGAACCAATCGCCTTGGTTTATGGCCTGACGCACTCTTGGAATTGTGAGCATCCTGCATCGGAGGGGGCGCAGATATTTGTTTAGGCCTCTCAGGTCCAGCACTGGACAAAGACCGCCGTCCTTTTTTGGGATGAGAAAGTAGTGTGAGAACCCCACCTGCTGGTCCGTCTTCCCCACCTCCCTGATGGCACCTTTGGAGAGGAGTGTGGACACTTCTTCCTTCAGTATCTGCCTGTGTCCCCCGTCTCGCACTGGTCGCTGAGGGCCGGGTGTAGAGAGTGGTGGGTGCAAAAATTGAAGTCGATACCCTTCGGTCATGGTAGAAAGGACCCATGGGCTTGCCCCTAGTGCTGCCCAAGCTTTGGCTCGGCCCGACTGAAGGCCTGGGCAGCTGAGGCACTGCGCACCGTCAGGACTGAGGTGGTGGCCGTTGATGCCCTTGGCGACGGCCAGCCCCTCTCCGTCTACCCTGGCGCTGAGTGGTTTGCCCACGATGGTATTCCAGCCTATGCCTAAGGTCTCCTGGGCCCCAGCCAGGTTGAGATGGTGGGGCCTGGGGCATCTGGGCTTGGGGGTATCGACCCCTCTGACAAAAGGCTGGTGAGCCTGCTAACTCATGGGCATAGCGCCTCGCTGCTTGGGCCTCCTGTAGCATCGTCAATGCACCAGAGCCGAACATGGCAGAGGGTTCAACCGGCAACCCAACAAGATAACTACGGTCTGAGGGGGACCCCAGCCGACACTGGCCGAGATGCATCCTCCTCCTCAAACCGAGATGGAGGGGGGTGTGTGTCCTCAGGCAACGTGAGCTCTAAGGCCATTGCTGCCCGGCCCAGAACCTCTCTGAGCTGGGAAACTGCTGGTAGCTCTGGCGGCTCTGGCCCGATTTCGGCCGATGGGCTTCCCTGACCTGCTGCCATCATACTCTGTCCATCAGAAGGAGACAGAGAGAGCACGTCAACATCAGAGTCCTCACCCATATGTGTTTCAAGGAGAGGCTCCTCCGCCGTGGGTGTACCCTGGGAGGAGAGCGCATCGCTCCGGTCAGAGGAGTCATTCCTCTGCCGCTTGGGAGCATCACCATCACCAGGCGGAGAGTGGGGTCGTTTCCCCATAAAAAAATGGAAACGGGCCTCCCTTGTGCGGAAGGGCATTATAAAACAATCCATGCATGTCGCTGGGTTATTCCTTGCGGCCTCAGCATGTCGGAAACCCAAGCACCTAATACATTTGTCATGTCCATCTTCCATGGGCAATGTAACTGCACATGCCACACAAGCGTGAGTGGGAGGATTGGCCATAGCCAGATCCTTTCAGTGCACTGTTTAGAATACACTTACCTGTTTGAGTTAGCCGTAAACAATATTTCCTTTTTTTTTTTTTTTTCCCTTCAATACCAAACACCTTTTTTTTTTGTTTCCAGTTTTTCCCTTTAATACACAATGAAACCTTGCGTGGTGTTGTTGTTTTTTTTACGCCACGTCTGGCCACAAGGGTTTGCTTACCACAGTCTTACCAGAGTCTGCGCGTTCGCAGCTCATATGCACCATCTCGCGGTCTGTGACAGGTGGAGGACAAGCAGGCAATTGCCTGGGCCTCGCACCCAGTCTCCTCGGCCGCGTTAACCACACAACGTGTGTAATACGCCGTACGGAGAAACTTACCCGATAGTAGCCTAGTTCAGACGGAGGAGAACAAACAAGCTGATGCCTGCCTTGTATGCAATTCATCGTTCGGACTGGCTACCTGATTGGAAACAAAGTCGCAACAGTAAGGAGAATGAATGGAAAACCACCAGAGAGAAAGCCTTGCGACAGTTCTCCCACTACTCATCTGCGGCTTCAGCGGCAGGCAAACGGCTGTTGTACCATTAACGTTAATTGGGTTATTAATTATTCTTACCTTGTCTTCGAGTCACGCACGTCCGTGTGGAGATCAAAAAAGCACTAACCTCACGCCAGCACAGGTGTTTTAAACAACACTAATCGAGGGCGTGGCCGGTGCCACCGGTGTGTCTTAAAGAAGTATCCACGTTACACGATCTGGTAGATCAATTCCCCATACATATGGAATATGTAATGGGTGGAGAGATAGTCTCGATACAATAGAGAACAACCTGCTCTGTGGAGGGAAAATTCCGCTGTGCGTTCAATGCAAAATAGGAATGATACAAGCGCCAGTGTATAAAGTCAATTGTGCTTAAGTGCGCGATAGGGCCCATATTATGTGAAAGACAGTGTAGTGTTCTCCTCAGTGAAAAAAACAGAATCAATGTATCACCTTTGGTTCAGAAGTTATGATTTATTTACTTATAACTGCAAGTCACAGCAACAAGTAGAATTTTTAAAGAGTCGTTTTGGTAACACTCCAAAATAAGGTGCCATAATAAATAGCAAACTAGTAATTACCTAACCCTTTGTTAATATTTGTTAATTGTTACTAACATATCTATTTGGCACAAGTTAATAGTTTTTTCATCATTAATTAAATATTAGTTGTTTGCATAAAATCTGTATGTTAATGTTTTAACAAATGTATTAACTAATATTGTATTAATATATGTTAATAGTTAACTAAATATATTTTTGGCACTAATTAACAGTTATTTCTTACATCATTTAAATGTTAAATGTTTATTTACAAACTATATGCTAATATAAAAGTTAATGACATATTATTATTTATCTAGCTTTTCTGATTAGCTTTGTGGATAATTTATGGAATTTATGGTTTATGTCTTTATGGTCTTGTGGGGTGTATAAGGCACCCTACTGCCAGTGGTTGGTTGTGTGAGAGTTTGCGCTCCTCTTCTTCCACTTCATCCTTATTAGATACCTCTGTGGTTGGCTGTCCTGTAACTGGTGACTCTCTGTCTAGTGTTTGAAAGTAGTGTACTCTTTACTATTTGGTTGCTGCTTGAATTTGGTGAAATTCAGGGGAGGGGGGTGTAACAGAGTTAGAAATGTAGTTTAGTGTTTATGTGATTTTCGCCGTAATTAAGCAGCTTTATTGAGATTGGTGTTTTGGAGCCCCCTTTGGAGAAACGCTATACTGCAGCTCTGCTGCGTTTTGTCTTGCCATAGCCGATCTGGGGGTCGTTTCTAGAAAAGTTAGCAACGAAGTTGCTCAACCACCATGGTACGACGCAACTTGCGACCAAACAACGACATTGTTACACCTGTTTCCTGAAAGCATCGTACCTGTGTCGCAATTCACTACCTCCGACGTTCGAACAATGTAGTTCCAACAACGTTGTTGATGATGCAGCGATAGATATCATTGGTGGAAACAGTGGCAACGTGTAATACCCCACCCCTTGAAAATTCTCTGCCACAGCCTATGTTGACATTTTTCTCATTTAAACCGAGTGATTAATGCTGGCATTGTCATTATCATCTGCAAAAATCTAAACCTATAATTGCAAGTATATAAAACATTTTACTGAAGCCGACCAATATGTGCCATTATTTGTGTTAAATATCTATGTTGGAAAAAATATATAGCCTGGACGAATGTCTGGGTATCCCATAGATTATTAACTGTCCCGTGGCTTAATGGCAGCGCGTCGGAGTCACGAGATAAACATCCACTTCGCAAATTTTGGTTAGGCGGTTGTGATTTTTGGTTAGGCGCTCCGGACACCAACAGGAACTACCAAGGAACGACACAAGTGCGACTGCCTAGGGGCAGTAGTTCAAACGACCAAACTTTGCGTCCTTTTTTGCGATTGAGAGTTCGAACTACCTTTTCTAGAAACACCAAATCCAAGAACGATGGAGCGTACTACCAAGGTTGCGACGCAAGTTAGCAAACGATGCTTTCTAGAAACGACCCCCAGAAGCGGTATGCTTTGCATTGCGTAGGTTGACTATATAAAGCTCTCACCACATTGTTTTAATTTTGTAACTGTAAAATGTTGTTTAAGTTGAAAACTTTGATATACCACCTGTATTATGTTACTTTACATGTATTGTTAAGATTTGGGTGCAATTCTAGCAACTTAGAGAAAGTTTATTAATGTTTTCATTATGACCACGAGTTCATACACACTGAGAGTCTGTCTCAATTGGTGTAATTATGTGAGTACACTTTCGTGTAGTACACTATGTGCACTGTGTGCTTACTGGCGGAGTGTGCAAATTTTAACAAAATAGTATTGTCTCATATCAAACACTAACTCCGTGCACTTCACGGAAATGACGATCGCAAACATTTTAATATAACTTTATTGGCATCCTCAATTCGACAGTGTCATGGTCATACTGTGTCAAAACATGAACCGTTTATGTTATAACTTGCTTGTACCTCCGTAAAGTCTGTTTTCCACTGCTGCTGCTTCAGCTTTCTCAACCGCGATTACCACGAGTTTGAAAACGCTCCCTCCCCTTCCGCTATTTGGGCAAGATGGCGTCCGTTAAGGGCGAAAAGTGTCCAGCGTTGCACACTCAGCTTTTTGACCGTTATAAGTGCACCATCCGGGAACTTGCAGCGCCCTTCGTGTCGTTGGAATTTTCAGTGTGAACACCCTCATGCACTCAAATTAGGTATTCTAAGTGCAGAAGTACGCGATTTGAGACACAGTCTGAGTCTAACGTGACTAGCTGTAAACTCCGCTAGCAACTTTCCATGCATTCAGTGTAGTTTGGCTTAGTGTGCATGGAAAGTGCAATTCAGTCTAGCAGGAAATGAATGTACATTTAGTTTAGCATTATGTTTATGCATTACCTCCGTATGGTCTACGTCTGTGAGTGTTTAGTGAGTCTCAGAATATTAATAAACTGTCGTTCTGTGCACCTGAACATTCCATGTCGCATGTCTCCCTTGCTAGTAGGGCTGACAGTGATGGTATAGGAATGATGCATGTAATATAGCCCATTCAACTACTTGTTGTTTTGTTTTAACTTTTCCTAAAGGAATAAATGTGATAAGCCAGTTTTGGTCTCAGTCCCTTCACCGTCTGACTAGTTATATATTACTAATATATTAATAAAGCTTAACCAACTTTATTATAAGGGTCCCCGGTAACACTTTCTATGAAGGTTGTATTTATAACGCCCTATGAATGCATTCATAATGTTTTATAAGGTGTCTATAAAGCATTGTAATGCTCATTATTACCATCTATATGTATACACAAGTCGTCATAACCAACTTCATGATGCATTATGACAGCTAATTATGAATGATTATAATTTATATCTGAATAATGCATTATAAATGTGTCAAGATCTGCCTACTCAATTGTCAGTTTTATGATGCATCATAGCTACGTTGCTTTGTTAAATGCGTATAGTGATGCATAAAGAGTTTTGAATTTTACTGTAGTCCTATATATATCTATAGCTATAAGTATATGTAATAAAGTTATAATAATTTATACATCTCCGTTTTTTAACGGAGGGAATTATAAACATCTATGCAATATCATAAGTGTTATTTGTCAGCTCTAAGTAAAGTGACAAGAATATGACCTTATTATTGACAGATATAAGTTCACTGAGTAATTAAAGGGTGCAATGAACTAAGTACCGAGTCTAGCATCTTTACCCCATATGCACAATATTATAAATTACTATGTTAATGTCATAGGTGTTATTTGTCAGCTTTAGGTAAAGTAGAGCAAATGAGGTGTTGTTATAAATAGATATAAGGTTATTATAAACAAATATGAGGTACAATGAAATGAGAGCCTGGACAGTAAAGACAAAAGGAATGATTTTAAGTTCACTTTATTTTCATTTAAACTAACACACATAATCAGACTGATTATCAATGCTCTGAGCACATTACACAAACACAATGAGACAGGCCAAAAAAATGGCACGACACGGTCCTATATTTTGTGGTGGTGGTTATTATTGGAATAAAACTCTATGGGTCATTATGAAAGATCGTTCGAATCAAAATAGACCTTTGTTTTAAATGAAAATAAAGTGAACTAAATGCATTCCTTTTGTCTTTAATGTCCAGGCTCTCATTTCATTGTAGGATAATAGGGTCATATTCTTGTCACTTTACTTAGAGCTGACAAATAACACTTATGATATTGCATAGCTGTTTATAATTGCTATAGGGAGATGTATAAATTATTATAACTTTATTACATATACTTATAGCTATAGATATATAGGACTACAGTATAAGTCAAAACTCTTTATGCATCACTATACGCATTTAGCAAAGCAAAGTAGTTATGATGCATCATAAAACTGACAAGTGAGTAGGCAGATCTTGACATATTTATAATGCATTATTCAGATTAAAATTATAATCATTCATAATTAGCTGTCATAATGCATCATGAAGTTGGCTATGACGACTTGTGAATACATATAGATGGTAATAATGAGCATTACAATGCTTTATAGACACCTTATAAAACATTATGAATGCATTCATAGGGCGTTATAAATACAACCTTCATAGAAAGTGTTACCGGGTCCCCCATACTGATAGTTATATATTACTAATATATTAATTAAGCTTAACCAACTTTATTATAAGGGTCCCCCATACTGATAGTTATATATTACTAATATATTAATTAAGCTTAACCAACTTTATTATAAGGGGCCCCACGCTTATAGCTATATACTACTAATATATTAATTAAGCTTAACCTACTTTATTGCAAGCGGTTCCGGCGCCGACAACAGTGGCAGCATGTCAAGGTAGCTCCGTGTTTTTTTCTTGAATTTCCCCTTGGGGATCAATAATGCAGACTTTCTAGAAAAAATTTCGCTTACGCTTGCCCCATTCCGGACTCATGTGGTAGGCCTATCAGAAGGCCCATTCCTTAATCCAGCCGAGGTCGACTTGTTAACTGATAATGTGATGAACTCATTACGCTCAACCCTTGATTCAGTAGCACCACTCAAAAAGAGAATGAGAAAACAAGTAAGGCGTGCTCCATGGTATACCACACAGACAAAAACACTCAAACGAACAGCGCGTAAACTTGAACAAAAATGGCGTACCACTAAATTGGAAGTTTTTCGCCAAGCATGGAAAGATAGCCTTATCACCTACAAAAAAGCACTCAACGAAGCCAAGTCAACTTACTACTCCTCGCTGATCGAAGAAAACAAAAACAATACAAAATTTCTCTTTACCACAATCTCCCGCCTGACGAAGAACCACACCGAAGTAACCGAATCTATCCCTATTTGCCTAAACAGTAATGACTTCATGAACTTTTTCAATGACAAAATTGAAACAATTAGAGATAAGATTAATATCCAGTCAGTCTCACCAAATATTTATACTCCATTGCTGAACGGTAGCGAAAACATAATTGAATCACAGATGAGACGAACAACGTTGAATTCATTTACACCTATTGACATATTAGACCTCACTTCCACAATCTCTTCATCAAAATCTACAACTAGTCTACTAGATCCTATTCCTACTCATCTTCTGAAGACTGCTCTTCCTTTGTTGGATAATGCTTTGCTCCAGATTATAAATAACTCACTGCTATCAGGCCATGTACCACAGTCGTTTAAGTTATCTGTCATTAAGCCATCCCTCAAAAAGCCTACCCTTGACCCTAACAACCTGGCCAACTATAGGCCTATATCTAATCTCCCTTTTTTGTCAAAAATACTAGAAAAAATAGTGTCGAAACAAATTGGTACCTTCTTGCATATGAATAAAATCCAAGAATTATATCAGTCTGGTTTCAGAGCTCACCACAGTACTGAATCAGCCTTAGTTAAAGTTTTTAATGACCTCCTCATCGCTGCCGATAATGGACATATATCAATATTGGTCCTCCTGGACCTCAGTGCTGCCTTTGACACCATAGACCACAACATACTACTCCACAGGCTTGAACATTCGATAGGCATTAAAGACTCAGCACTCGCTTGGTTTAGATCATACCTTTCCAACCGCAGACAATTTGTACAGGTTCAAAATGAACCATCTACCCAGACTATGGTAAAATATGGGGTGCCTCAAGGCTCAGTACTAGGGCCCCTGTTATTTTCTCTCTATATGCTTCCTCTAGGCTCAGAAATTAGGAAACATGGCATTAAATTTCATTCTTATGCAGACGATACACAACTATACCTTTCCATAAAACCTGACGAATTGACTCCGTTAGCCAAACTTGACACATGTATACGAGACATAAAGACATGGATGACAAACAATTTCCTGCTTTTGAACTCCGATAAAACAGAAGTCATGGTTTTAGGTCCTAAAAAGATGAGGGATATCCTATCCTCATCACAGGCTACATTTACTGATCTCCGACTATCCTCATCCACATGTGTTAAAAATCTAGGAGTTACAATTGACCAAGACCTATCACTAAGTAATCACATAAAACAGATTACCAAAGTTTCATTCTATCATTTAAGGAACATTTCAAAGATAAGGAAGTCTTTATCCCTACCAGATGCTGAGAAATTAATCCATGCTTTTGTCACCTCAAGGATTGATTATTGCAATGCTCTATACGCTGGCTGCAATAACACCTGTCTAAAGAGCTTACAGCTTATACAAAATGCAGCTGCTCGCACACTCACTAGAACTAAAAAATATGAACATATTTCCCCTATCCTGGCATCTCTACACTGGCTGCCTGTTAGAAGTCGCATTGACTTCAAAATATTACTTCTAACATACAAAGCCATTAATGGCCAGGCACCAGAATATATTAAAGATCGATCTCCTAGTTCCATATAACCCACCCAGACCGCTACGATCACAGAATACTGGCCTTCTTGTAATTCCAAGAATCTCAAAAACTACAGTAGGAGCCAGAGCTTTCAGCTATCGCGCACCCCTCCTCTGGAATAATCTTCCTACCTCAATTCGACTAGCAGACACCCTCCCTATTTTTAAGTCTAGACTTAAAACACACCTCTTTACTGCCTCCCATAGTTAGGTATGGTGCGTGGAAATTTACCCACCTCAGGGTTTTTTGGAATGGACCACCCTGCTGAGTCCTCGTGTGACTGGCACCCCAGTCGCACGTGCGATGGTGGTCACTGACCATACCTGCGCTGGTGTCGACTACCCCTCACCATGCCTTAGTTATGCTGCTATAGCATAGTGCTGTCATGGACTTTTCATGTGTCACGCCGTACAACCCCCCCCTCTCCTCTCCCCCCTTCTCTCTCTCTCAACTCTCCCTCTCTTGCCTATTCCCACCATGGTATACTGTAACAACATATAGTACTACTGATTACTTATTGACATTAACCATTTTGATTTTCAGTAATACTAACCCACTCTACATATCTCTTTCTTCCCCCTTACTGTACCTCACTTGTGAGGTATATCATCACCAGTCATCAACCATCCGTGTGTTGGCCCTCCTCTCACCCATCTCACCTGAAGTCCCATCCTCGACTGCCCTATTACTACCCCCTATCTGGACTCCTGGCCCGTACAGCCTAGCGACCCACCACCAGCCTATGACAACTCTGCCCGGATTACTGGCCCATCCGCCAACCCACCACATGCCCCTCGAAAACTCCCTTCCCCTGGACAATCCCAACGCTGGACTATTGAACTTTCTGTCACTAAATCAGGAATAACGAATTACCATAACGGATACGTAATCATCCCACCTCTTGTAACTTTCAGCTCAAGTGCTTAACACCATGTCTTATTCTCTACACCCGACTATCATATGCATTTGTCATGTATACAGACCTTACTGTCATGTACTGACCCTAGGCAGATGGGTCAGGCCCTTGAGTCGTGGATCTGCTCGAGGTTTCTTCCTATATATATCTCCAATTCTAGGGAGTTTTTCCTCGCCCCTGTTACCCATGGGCCTCTCTCTTGCTTTCCTTTTCTTCCTTTCTTTCCTTCTTTCTCTGATTGCCTACATTCTGTAAAGCGCCATGATACATGTGTTATGTTTTGGCGCTCTATAAGCACAATAAATTAAAATTAAATTAAATTAAAGTATCTATCTATCTATCTATTGTAAGGGTCCTATGGAGAGCGGTTCATATTGGGATAGGCAGAAGCACAGTTTAATAACAATTAGTTAAATAATAATAAGTCATTAACTTTTCTATTAACATATAGTTTGTAAATAAACATTTAACATTTAAATGATGCAAGAAATAACTGTTAATTAGTGCCAAAAAGACATTTAGTTAACTATTAACACATATTAATACAATATTAGTTAATAGATTTGCTAAAACATTAACATACAGATTTTATGCAAACAACTAATATTTAATTAATGATTAAAAAACTATTAACTTGTGCCAAATAGATATGTTAGTAACAATTAACAAATATTAACAAAGGGTTAGGTAATTACTAGTTTTCTATTTATTATGGCACCTTATTATGGAGTGTTACCGTGAAAGCTTGGCACATTTGGCAGCATTTTCCTCCAATACTTTTCATCTTTTTTTCCTGGCCTTTTCAGTCCCTCATGGCGTCTTTCTACTATCCATCCTCCCTGACGCTTATCACTACGGTAGGGCCAGCCCGGCCCGGCTGGTATCTGAGAAAACTTTTTAGGAAATACGGGCTACAGTATATGGACCCAACCAATTAACTCTTCTTGGGAGGGGAGAACAACCCATGCAGAGGCTGCGGTGTTAGGCATAGAATGCCAACGTGTGTAGCCAACTTTAAGAGAAGATAGATTAACGTGACAAATGTCAATATTTTTCCCTCGACTGGCCCAAAAGTGAAGCGGCCCACTGGGAATTCTCCCGATTACCCACTCCGGGCCTGCGGCAGACGGTCCGGACGGCACTCAGGCCCAGCCCACCCTATACGACTGGAAAATCCCTACGCCATTCTGACCGAGGATGAGGAACCCCTCCCGCCCCGAGACAACCATCCTGGTCCCTCCTCAAAGTCGGCGCCCCCCCGACCCCCTCCTCCCCAGACCTCATCAACCTCCACCCTGGTCATCAGCAGTTCCATGGTTAGAGACCTCTGCATTCCCCCATCACGTAGCGGTCCCTCCAAGGTCTACTGCTTCCCTGGTGCCAAGGTCCTTGACATCCAGCAGAAACTCCCAAGCATCCTGGCCTGCCACACCAAGGTCAACAACATAATCGTACACGTGGGCACAAACGACATCAGAGATAAGCAGTCAGTAGCACTGCAGGAAAACTACAAAACTCTCATCACCACCCTGATGGGCACAGAAAAACGCTTTGTCATCTCTGGGCCTCTCCCTACCTACAGAAAAGGTGCTGAGAGATGGTCCAGACTGTTCGATCTCCACACCTGGCTCAAACGCTACTGCGTTTCCCTAAGCATCCCCTACAGTATGTCAACAACTGGGGCGTGATGGTCTCCACCCAAACCAACATGGAGCCAGGCTACTCTCTGACAACATAGTGTCCACACTGAGGCATTGACATTCTGTAGAAAATATTACAGATTCACGCCCCCCAGGTATTGATTCGAATGGCATTATACATGTGGATGGGTCTGAAAATGTTTTCTGCAGGGTAACATACAATACTACTACTATAGATCAAGCTGCTTCATGCAATAGCATGACTTATGCTTATAGTTCTATTCCAACGTTGATTTCTACCCAACGTATAGTAGAAAGAAAAGACACATTTACAACTAGAAACCTAACAAATATTCTTTCCATACCTCAGCATATTCCTCAAAAGCCAGAGGATTTTCTGTTTCTTGTTGAAACCTGGCTGACTTCAGACAGCGAAGCTGTTCTTGTTGAAACCTGTCCCCCAAATTATAATTTCTTCCACTCAATTAGACAGGGCAAACGAGGGGGTGGAATTGCCTCCATTCTCTCTAACAAATATACAGCGGGGAAAATAAGTATTGAACACGTCAACATTTTTTTCAGTAAATATACTTCCAGTGAGGCTATTCACATGAAATTTTCACCGGACATTAGTATTAACTTAGGTAATCCACACATGTATAAAAATCCAAACATTAATGTCTAAAAGTAGAGTTATGAGTAAAAAAGTGGAATGGCACAGGGAAAAAGTATTGAACACGCTAAGAAAAAGCAGTACACAAAGGCAAGGAATGGCAAGGAACAAACTGGAATTTATAAGTAATTAGAGAAATTATCCCTCCTATCTGTGCAAATTGATATAAGCTGGGTTAGTACATACTGGTGGGCTATAAAAAGGTTTTTTGTTACCAAGGTGTCACACAAGAAACATTTCATAATGCGTAAAAGCAAAGAGCTCTTCCAAGACCTTTGCAACCTTATTGTTGCAAAACATATCAATGGAACTGGACTTCTGGATGCACTTCAAAACTTCAGAATCATCCAGCAAGCAGTATTGGAGCCATTATCTGCAAGTGGAAGGAACATCACTGCATCATCAACTGGCCATGCACAGGATCTCCTTGCAAGATTTCTGACCAGGAAGTCAGAAGGATAGTCAGAAGAGTAGCCCAAGAGCCAAGGACCACTCTGAGAAAGCTCCAGAAAGATTTGGAGGCAGCAGGTACAATTGTTACAGAGAAAATCATAGGTAATGCACTCCACCGCCATGGCCTCTAGGCACGCTCATCCCGCATGACTCTATTGCTGAAGAAAAACATGTCAAAGCTTGTTGAAAGTTTGCTACACAACATTTGGACAACCCTATGAAATGCTGAGAGAATGTATTCTGGTCAGGCAAGAGCAAATATTGATCTTTTTGGATGTCATACTACACACCATATTTGGAGGAGAAATGGCACTGTGCAACACCCTAAAAATATCCTATCAACAGCGGGGTTTGGAGGTGGTGGCATCATGGTGTGGACTGTTTTTCATCTCATGGTACTAACAGACTTCATACAGTTGAAGGAATGATGCATGGAGTCATTTTGTTCCGGGAGAATCTTTACATCAACCAGGATGATGAGGATGAGACATGGCTAGACTTTCAGCAGGACAAGTATCCAAACCATTCAGCAAAGGAAACTCAATTGTTTTCAGAGAAAGGAAATCGAGGCCCTGACTTCAATCCAATTGAACAGTTTTGGAAGTTCAGGATTCACAAGAGGGACCCCTGGAATCTTCAATATTAAATGACTATCTGTTTAAAATAATGGGCCAAACACACACCAGAATAATGTGACTAATTAGTTTCGTCAAACAGGAAATGCCTTGAAGCTGTCATTAAGAATAAAGGCTTTTCCACAAAGTATTTAAGAAATTTCAGCAGGCGTGTTCAATACTTTTTTCCTGTATCATTCCACTTTATTACACATAACTCTACCTATGGACTTTAATGTTTGGATTTTTTTATATGGGTGGATTATCTGAGTTAATACTAATGTCTTGTGAAAATTTCATGCAAATAGCCTCATTGGGAGTATACTTACTGAAAAAAATGTTAACTTTGGCGAATTCGCTTCCTTTGAGTATATTGCCCTCACTCTGAAGGCTGACCCAGCTGTACTTCTATTGACCTTATAACGCCCTCCTAAACTATGGACTGGCTTTCTCGACCAGTTTTCTGAACTTATGTCGCTCATCATCACTAGCTATGATCGGATAATTGTAAATGGCGACTTTAATATTCATGTCAATAAGACAACTCATACTAAAGCCAGTAAGTTCCTTAATGTTTTGGACAGTTTAGAGCTAAAGCAGCATGTTACAGGGCCCACCCACAACCTTGGCAACACCCTCGATCTAGTCATTTCTAGAGGGATAGAAGTCACGGACTTATCAGTAAATGATATAAATATGTCTGATCATTATTGAGTATCTTTTAATGTAGTACTACATACTTCAAAAAATGTATCCCGAAATTGCAATCAAATCGCGACTCTTGGACATTACAGCAGAACATCAGTTCATAGCTGGGTGATTCTCCAACTATGGTACTTTTTGGACCTGAACATTTTCAGAAAATGAAACATTTTTAATTAAAATATTACTGGCATAATTTGTTTCCCCAGTATGCCTAGATACCTGCCCTGAAGTTGGCTGTGCTGATTTTTATGGAATAATATGTATTTTTTGAAATTTTTCCAGACAATGGCAAAAGCAATGGTCATTTCCACAACCGAACAAAAACAAGCCAACCTGTCTACCCATCACTACCATGGAGACAGATGTGGAAAAGACGGTCGTGGAAATGACATTTTCCCACTTTCCCTCTAATATCTCATGTTTGACTAGCCTGTTAGTGTTAGTTTTAGAGTTAGCATTAAATAATCTCAAATTACACCTAATGAAATTGTAAAAATCCAGAATTTTTCCCATCGGAATGAATTATGAGCGGTTCAGAAATGACGTACAATAAACATACTCGCGGTATTTCTCATATTTACCTTGATATATCTCCTATGTATTAACCTCTGCTGGGATCATTCTTTCATTCAGCCATGTGGATCCCTCTGGAGTGTCAGTTGCTATGGTTACTGAGTATACAAATCTAGAATACTGAGCCTGGGATTGCATTTTATGCAGAGGTGTGGAAATGACGGTGAACCCAAGGGACAAGTGTTTAACATGTTTAAAATATGCCAAATCGAAAAGAAATATAAAAACAAATAGTAGATTTGAATGAATTGGGTTATAATGCATACTTTCTGTTTGAATTTAAAATTATATCAGTATTAGATTTTAAGTGAGATAAGGTCGAAGACCTAAAGTCTGGCCTAGGGACAGAGGCAAAATAGTAAAAAACGCATATAAAATGTCTTATATTTTATAAAAAACAACATAATTAAACAATGATTTTGTATATATAGGTTCCCCTAAATATGTAGTAAGTGTGAAAAAAATAAAAAAGTGGAAATGTTTTTTATTTTTTTAAATATATGTCAAGGACAGAAAAAGTACCATAGTTGGAGAATCACCCACCTCTTATAGACTCCATAAATTTAGATATTTTACATCATCCAATTGATCAAATGGTAGAGGCTCTCAATCGTGAACTAGGTGCTCTGCTTGACAGAGTGGCACCCTTAACCCATTCGTGCTGGATGCTGCATGACGCAACATTGACCCTCCCGCTGGATGCTGCGTAGCGCAGCATGCTTTTTATTTCATGTTTCTAGGTGCTACAAAGGCTTAGATATTAAATTTTGGTAGACGTTGACAATTTTTTGTATGTTTTCAGAAAACCCTCAGGAAATAAGGTTATTTAGTCTAGAATGCCATAGGATTCTATAGGCGTTTTTAGCAGGCATTTTAGGAGTAAATGGGTTAAAGGCCCTGTAGCAAACTGACACCTTGGATGAACGAAAATATCCATGATCTAAAAAGATCATGTAGAAAAGCTGAGAGAACATGGAGAAAAACTAAGTTACAGGTTCACTGTGCCATTCTAAAAGAAAAAAATAGCAAATAATAATAGAGTTATTCGGAATGAGAGAAGGAACCACTTCTCTAAGGTAATTGCTGAAAACAGTGGAAACTCTAGGGTGTTGTTCTCCACCATTGATAGGCTACTGCATCAAACACCTTTTGATACACTCAGCCAGGCATCTCTAAGATGCAAAGAATTTGCAGACTTCTTCAAAAACAAAGTCATTTCTATAAGGGAGGCTAATTGGTAACATAGGTCATTGATAGTAGTACACCCAAAAACAGCCCCCCAAAATGAAGGTTCTTCAGCACTATTACTCATTCTGAGCTTAGTAAAATTATAACTCAAACCGGCTCCTCAACATGTGCTCTGGATCCAATCCCTACTAGATTCCTCAAAAATGTATGATAGCTTAGCTCCCTTTATTCTCAAGGTAATAAATACCTCATTAGAAACAGGTATATTTCCCACTGCTTTTAAAACCGCTGTTGTGAAACCTTTACTTAAAAAGTTGAATCTTGACCATACTAATCTGGAGCCGTATTCACAAAGAATTTAAGGCTAAAAGTAGCTCCTAAGTCTGGGACAGCTTAAAAGAAGTCGGGAGGACTCCTAACTCACTAAGACCTATTCACAAACAGCTTTTTGTGGCATTTCACGTTGCGATGTTTTAGCCTATGCGGCAACAGGAGCTTCCAATCGCGAGGGAACAATTTTGCATTCATAAAAGGGATGCAATAACGCCACCAACAACAACCAAAACTACTCATTGTTAACATGTAAATTAAATGTAACGTTTCATTGTGAATCAAATTAAAATGTTCTCCTCTTTGCAAACGTAGGCATATGGTGACAGATTAATTTAATAATGTTGCAAAGATACTGCATCAAGGCCTATGTTTCATTAGGCTACTAGGCTATTTGTTTTGCCTTACTCTTTATTCATTTAGGCTAGGTCTTTTTATTCAGTTATTCATCATCTTCCGTCCTTCGCACTACTTGTGTAGCGCACGCATTCTCAGACCTGTCACCTGTCACTCATCATCGTAAGGGAGGTGTTTGGAATCCCCGCGTTACAATCATCAGCCAATCAAGGTGGTCACTTCAGTCAAGCTCGTGCATGAGTAATGACGTCATCCATAGCAACGAAGACTTACTCTTAGTTTAGGAGTTGTCATTTTTCCTTACTAAGAGTAGGTCTGAAAGGCTTTGTGAATAACTTTTAAGAGAAAACTCCTAGCTAAAATCTTTTAGTGTGATTTAGGAGTACTCCTAGTGGTAAGATAAAAGGCTTTGTGAATACGACCCCAGAGCAACTACAGGCCTATATCAAACCTACCGTTCCTGAGCAAAGTACTTGAAAAAGTCGTTTGTAATCAGTTAAATAGAGTGGGTCCCCGTTAAGTTTGGACGGGTTCCTTCATGAATCACTCACCCCATTTTCTCAGCAGAAATGGCACAAACTGCAGTTGACACAAACAACCACAAGGTGTCACTTGGGTGCCACTACTATTTTTGATGCGACTGACTTACTGCTTCCATGACGCAGCGGGGGCACGGGAACTTAAATTGATCACGGTAGTTTAAGCTTGCACTTGACAAAACATTCTAATATGAAAATGTAGATGCAATTGTTGTAAAATGGTGCAGCTCCTTTAAGAAAGCACCATGTGCAGGGATGGAGAGAGAGAAAGCGAGAGGGGATAGGCCTATGTGTGTTAGAACTTAGCGTGTGGAAAAAGTATGTGCTGTTGAGACTGGAGCGAGTCATATTCAAAATAATGCAAAAAAAAGCAATTATCCTCATTCATTGCAACCAAAGCATGCCTGCTTGCCGACGTTCAAACGAAAAATATATCAAAGCACCTTTTGCGTTTGAATGTAGCACGAAAAAATTTTTAAACAGCTGGACAAATGATTTAGCTAATTGATTATATAACCTGTACACCAGCAATTGTTGAACATTTACCTGTACAAGTACATTGACAGTAGCCCAGCCTAACAGCATGTTGTAGGCCTACTGTACACATTTCACTTAAATTGCAACCGCAACATGCCTGCTTGCCAACGTTCAAACGACAACGAAAAAGATAATAAAACAACAAGAGGGTCGAGTCTGAATGACACTGAGTTTTTAGACACTGAGTTTTTGTAGTTAACAAATATTTTCGTATAATTAATTAAATAAATAACGAACAGTCCCTAATTGATTAATAGCCTAGGCCTACACCAGCAATTGTTGAACATTGACCTGTATAGGACATTGACAGTAGCCCAGCCTAACAAGCAAATGTTGCAAAATACATCAAAAGACGCAATTAATCAGAAATAAATAATGTAATCTGCATCGCTTTATTTAACAAACTGCAAGCAACAAGAGCATTGAGTTCGCTGTAAGGCCAAACCCAAGAGCAAAGCCTATCTGTTAAGGCAGTCGATAGGCTATATAACAAGCTGTGTGCCTGGAAAGACGATAGATGACGGCTCTGGTCATCCCATACCTTCCCCCCACTTCCTGTAGCCTACCATTATGAAGGCCTGTAGCCTAAAATGACTCGTTGCCGTTTTGTGACATTAAGCTTTTTCACGTTAAGCCCCCCTCCCCCATCCCCTTCTTTCACAAGCAGTGGGGGAGCGCGGGGCACAAAGTAACATTTTTTGGTAGACAAAGGAGGGTTCTCCGCGCTTCAATCCGTTGCAACCAGGCCAGGACAGATATTTTAGAGAGAAGGAGAGACGCCCGTGCAGCTCAGATGTCTTCTTAATTTTCTTTATTCTTTAGTAAAAGGTGCAGAACATTATTAAACTTTGACTAACATTTCGCTGTGTCGATGTTTTTGACTAACGAACATCGAAACGTTAGTCAAAGTTTAATAATGTTCTGCGCCTTTTACTAAAGAATAAAGAAAATTAAGAAGACATCTGAGCTGCACTGGCGTCTCTCCTTCTCTAACACTTTTTGGCTTTGGCTAAATATTTCTAAAATCATTTGAGTTTCACTAGTCACGTTTTAACAAGCAACACTTGTTATTATGACCGCCGCGCAGCGAAGCGGCGGTCATATAGGTTTAGTCAGATTTTTTCTTTTTTTTTTTTTTTTTTTCTTTTTCGCATGCCCAAATTTCTGTCAATGAGTCCCGGGACACTGAAAGACCGGGGTAGACGAAACTTGGTGGGCATGTAACCCCATATGGATAGCATGGAACCATCGTTTTTCGTTTTGATCTGTAGCCCCCCCGCTGGACTGCACCCCCCGAAAGGAGGGTAGGGCAGACACAGTTTTCTGTGAATATCTCGAGAACCGTAAGGTTTAGGAGGACCATTTTTTTTTGGTAAGTTGATCTCAAGTGGCCATGTCAACCCATTCCATAACCACTCATTTCATGTATAGCGCCACCTAGTTAAACCCAAAAAAGTAAAAATGAGGTGTTGTAATCGCAGGTATCTGTGACCTAACATAGTCAAAACTGCACGAAATTGGAAGTGTAGGATCATTATGACACCCTCTGAATGCACGCCAAGTTTCGTGGAATTCCGTTCATGGGGGGCCACACAATAAATTAATTTATGTTACTATACACCAACTGGCCTGTAGGTGGCCGGAGACAGTTTTCTGTGAATATCTCGAGAACCGTAGGGCCTAGGAGGTCCACCTTTTTTTTGTATGTTGATCTCAAGGGGCCATGTCAACCCATCCCATTACCACTTATTTCATGTATAGCGCCACCTAGTTAAAAATTAAAATGTAGGTGTTTTCATCACAATATCTCTGGCTGACATGGTCAAAACTGCACGAAATTGAAAGTGTAGGATCATTATGACAATTCAATTTCAATTTATTGTGCTTATAGAGCGCCAAAACATAACACATGTATCATGGCGCTTTACAGAATGTAGGCAATCAGAGAAAGAAGGAAAGAAAGGAAGAAAAGGAAAGCAAGAGAGAGGCCCATGGGTAACAGGGGCGAGGAAAAACTCCCTAGAATTGGAGATATATATAGGAAGAAACCTCGAGCAGATCCACGACTCAAGGGCCTGACCCATCTGCCTAGGGTCAGTACATGACAGTAAGGTCTGTATACATGACAAATGCATATGATAGTCGGGTGTAGAGAATAAGACATGGTGTTAAGCACTTGAGCTGAAAGTTACAAGAGGTGGGATGATTACGTATCCGTTATGGTAATTCGTTATTCCTGATTTAGTGACAGAAAGTTCAATAGTCCAGCGTTGGGATTGTCCAGGCGAAGGGACACCCTCCGAATGCATGCCAAGTTTTGTGTACTTTCGTTCATGGGGGGCCTTACAATAAAATAATTTATGTGTACATTTAGTGACGTACACCAACAAGGATTCCCGGGACACTGAAAGACCGGGGTACACAAAACTTGGTGGGCATGTACCCCCACATGGATAGCATGGAACCGTCATTTTTCGTTTTGATCTGTAGCCCCCCCGCTGGACTGGACCCCCCGAAAGGAGGGTAGGCCAGACACAGTTCTCTGTGAATATCTTGAGAACTGTAGGGCCTAGGATGACCATTTTTTTTCCGTATATTTGCCTCCAGGGGTCATGTTAACCCATTTCATGTGCACACATGTGCACAAACAGATACACACGCACACACACACATTCACAGTAATCATACGTATGACATATACTCACACAGTAGACATATGTACGCTTCCATGCACAGGCACATACGCAGGCACACACACAAGCACGCACACACACACCCACACACCCACACACATAACATAAACATAACACAAACAATCAAGAATTTCTCAGAATTATGAACAGGCAAGATGGAGGTGGGGTTGTATAAAATGAATTTTACATGTGAAATCTATGAACTAATCATGTTTTGGGACTTGTTGTCTAGCAGATACCAGTGAGAATTGAGTGTGGATAATGCAATTTAGTGAGACCGTTAGAATCATATAGGCCTTTCAGCGTGATTTCTTTTTGTGGAAAAAATGTGCTGGACTGGGCGGCGGTCATATTTTGTACCGCTCTGCGGTACATCTAGTTGAACTAATAACAGACGCGTGTCAAAAATTGACTTTATTTTCCATACGGAGAAATAACATATGCAGAGTCTAACCAAGGTCAATCTTGCCAAAAAAGCCCTCAAACCTGAAAACACATGAGGCAAAAGTGCAAAACATCACAAAACTAACTAAACTAACACGCGCATATTTTTGTATTGCAATCATTGTAGCCTACAGTTGTAACAGCGCGTAACAGTCGTTTTACTCCCCGGATGCGCTCATTATAAAGAACGTTTAATGTGTCCCAAAAACAGCTATCAATTAATCACCAAACGTCTTATAAACAAGTATTGCCAGGAGCAACACCTTGCAAAAAATGATAACAATAGGCCTAGGCCTTTATATGGCTCTGCTCCTGCCTAGATTCGAACTCAGAACTGCCTGAAAGTTGCAAACCTGTTCTGGAAATACGTGCATTAACCCACTCGACCGTCAGACAACGCTATCTGCTTCGAGTAGGCCTATTGGGTAGGACTGTAGCCTACACTGGTTGCTGTGGCACAGTCTTGAGTGACCGAATTCGTTTTTCTTTGTCATATGAATGCTGTCATTTTGTTAACATTACTGTTAAGGAGATGCTGTAGGCAAAGTCTATATTTCAACATCGTTAGTGTAGTAAAAAAAATCAGAACTATTCACAAGGTTTCTGGGCAGCATATTTATGTTCTGTTAGCAAGCGAACTTCCCATGACTACCGACAAAGTAGCCAACTGCCAGCTGACGAAGCTCAGACAGACACTGTACAATCAAGAAATCTTGCCACTGAATCCAAAACTATGTTTAACATTATGTACAAGGCTTAGGCTACAGTGGACTAGCATGTTGCAGGGGCTGCTAAAAACACAGAGAAACGCACTGAAAACTCGGCCAATCACAGCCCTTGCTGTCGAATGCGCCGTCTGGTTCGACCGTGGAACTCCACAGCGGACTATGCTGCCCCCAAGCGGCTGCAGTTGTACTTACATTTCACCATTCACCATGATCGTGAATGAAGTGTCAATTTTTAACTGGGACCCACTGTACCTTCCTCAACGAAAACAGTATCCTTGAAAAATTCCAATCAGGTATTAGATCAAATCACAGCACAGAAACAGCTCTAGTAAAAATAGTCAATGATCTTAGACTGGCTACTGACTCAAACAAAGTCTCAATCCTTATTCTTCTAGATTTGAGTGCGGCATTCGACACCATTGATCATAGCATCCTAATTCACCGCCTTGCGAAGTGGGTGGATCTCTCTGATAATGCTCTAAACTGGTTTCAAACCTACATTACTGGCAGAGATTTTTATATCAGTCTAGGAGATCATGTGTCTGGAAAACATGACTTGCCTTTTGGTGTGGCCCAGGGGAGCTGCCTTGGTCCCCTGCTCTTTTCCCTATATATGCTTCCATTGGGAAACATCATAAGTCAGCATAATGTTAACTTCCACAGCTATGCAGATGATACCAATTGTATATTTCTGTGGAGCCAACTAACCCAGATGGCCTTTGCTCCCTCACTGCATGCTTAACCTCCATTAATCAGTGGATGAGCAACATTTTTTTGAAACTAAATGATGACAAAACAGAGCTACTTTTGGTTGGACCAAAACCAAAGCGAGACATTGTTCTTAGTAATCTGGGGAATTTGGCGCAACAGGTCAAACCAAAAGTAACAAGCCTCGGTGTCATCTTAGATGCAGAGTTAAGTTTTCAGCCCCATATCAGTAAAGTTACTCAGACACTCAAAGTTACTCAGACAACCTATTTCCACCTGAGAAACATTTGCCAAAGTGCGGCCCTTTTTAACTCAACAAGATGCAGAAAAACAAATTCATGCCTTTATCACTAGCAGGTTAGACTACTGCAATGCACTTTTCACTGGTCTTCCCAAAAAACATCTAAAGAAATTGGCACTCATACAGAACTCTGCGGCTAGACTTTTAACTAAGACTAAGAAGAGAGAACACATCACCCCTGTGTTGGCTGAACTGCACTGGCTCCCTGTTTCCTATAGAATTGATTTTAAGGTTATGTTATATAGCACCTTCATATATCTCTGAGCTTTTAATATCTTATCAACCACAAAGAAAACTTAGATCATCCAATTCTAATCTTTTAATTGTACCCAAAGTGCTCCACAAGCAAAGTAGAGAAGCTGCTTTTATCCATTATGCCCCAAAACTATGGAACACCCTGCCTCTGTACATCAAGCAGGCGAGTTCAGTAAATATTTTTTAAAAAAGATCTGAAAACATACCTGTATAGGAAAGCTTTTAGTTAACTCATCTTATCCTGTAGACTACTTCTTCAGATTATTCTACATCTGCTGCCAATGGAGGGCGCAGCCAGCCAGAAGCAGATGGGCTCCCCCTATTAAGTCAGGTTCTGCTCAAGGAGTTTTTCCTTGCCACAGTTGCCATATGGCGTGCTTGTGGGGGGTAAAGGGTTAAGGCTGCCAGTCTTGAATGTCTGTGTATAAAGTCAAATAATTGCAACATATGCTAAGAACAAGCTAAGGCTGGCTGCTTGGAGTCCGCATCAGCGGGGCCTAAGCATGTGTTTAGCCTAGGCATTTGTCAGCAAAGCCTTTATATATCCATAGTAGTATAATAGTATTTCTGATATGTTACTGATTGGATCATAAACGGCCACAGCAACAAAGGGGAATGACTGACTCTTCTCTAATAACTGTGTTACATGTTATTTTCTATATATTTCTGATATGTTGCTGATTGGATCATAAACGGCCACAGCAATGAAGAAAAGTGAAACTGATTGATAATGACTGACTGACTATTATTGTGTTACATGCTCCAAATGTAAAGCACTTTGAGCTGCATTCTGTGTATGAAAGGTGCTATACAAATAAAGCTTATTATTATTATTATTACCCCTCTTGTTGCAGGCCTCCTGTTCCTCAATCATCCTCAACTGTTCCTCGCTGTATTGTACAGGTAGTCATGAGCATCAGATTCGCACACCAGACCTTCAAAATCCTATATCCCATTTACCATATCAGCTTCAAAATTACCATCCGCCATTGTCGTTACTTATCAGCTTTCACTGCAGAGCAAGAGCCTAGCCTGTTAGCTTAGCTTAAAAAAAAGATGGTGGACACTATTTCTAAATTATGGGAGTGAGGTCACACCCCCATAGACAGTAAAAGAAAGCCCATCCCTTATGATTGAAAACATGCAAAACTGGAGATGCAGTCTCCAGCCTCTGCCCAAAAAAAATACTCTGAAGATGCAAAATGATGATTTTTGCGTCATCGGAGGATTTTTTCCAGAGAAAAAGTACAGATATCTCTCGTCTCAGGGGGACACGAGGGAGGGAAGCACGGTCATTCGAAAATACTACCGGGTTTCTGATAGAGACAAGAAAAGAAAATCAGTTCTATTCTGAGACCCAAATTCTCTTTTTTGTTTTCTCATTTCCATGAAAAATTAGAAGACATTGTCATCAGAATCAGCTTTATTGGCCAGGTTTGCGTAAACAAACAAAGAATTTGACTCCGGTTAATCTTTGCTCTCAAAGTACAACACTCACTTAACATATAAGAATAAACACCACTTTTCCATCAGAGACATATTTGTAAAAAGCATAGCTGGTATGATATATAACATTATCGGTTTATAGAATCAACATGAAAATGTTCTCCAAAAACCCAGATAGGAATATAGCTCAGTTAGTAAGAGGTCACTCTATGACGCAGGGTTCGATTCCTGCTCGCTGCAGCAATTTTGAATAGAAGAGATAGAAGGTCGGGCTTGTGGAGCTATAGGCTACATGGTCCTCGATTTAGATTGGGGGGCTGCAAAATTAACTACAAATAGGTAAGAAAGATCTTATAAGCGTATTAGTTATCCACCTCTTTGTCTTATGCACAATTAACAAGCTGCTTGTTAACACTTACAACTGTTAACAAATATGCTTGTAAGTAACTTAAAAGGCTGCTTATTAACACTTACAAGCTGCAAGTTAACAGTTAGTTAATGTTATTAAAGGATAACAACAGTTAACTAGTTAGTTAATGAATTGTTAACTGCTTATTATGCACTGTTAATACCTAAATAAGCACATGTTATCACAAGCGTTACCACAATTTCAAGTAATATTGTCCCTGCTGCTGAGTAAGAATAGGCCTAGGCTTAGATGCACACTTCTAGGCATACTTCATGGAGTAACGTTATGCATATATTTATGACATGTAATTCGCTATTCAATATAGTTAATATAAGCACACACTGTTATATTATGTTGGACAAGCATTTCACTTCAAACTACACTGAAGCCTGCGTCGTGAACTAGCAATGCAGCAATCTCTGGAAACGGTGGAATGTTACTGCAGCAATATCGCGTTTCAATGCTGAAAATCCCTCCGTTCCAGAATATTTGGTTCATATCATCAATCTTTGGCTCAGGTGTTTGTGCAACCGGGCCCTGCAGATCTAACAAAAGTTTAAGTATAGGCCTACGTAGGAATTAGGAAAAGAATTAGGAATATGTGTGAAGTGAGATCAAAATGACCTTGTTTGCTTCTTTCCGCCATTTAAGCTGAGAAAAAATTGCTTCTTCTGTAGCCTACGGAAAACATGCAATTTTAATTGGTCGTCAATTCACTATGAGTCCTGTGTATCGTAGCAACGAGAACAAGACTGTGCTGTGGTGAATCCAGTGGGAAATGGATGTCGCTTAACGTTTATTTTTCGTGTGTGTATGTCTCTATGTATGTGATAGAATTACACATTGTTATCACATAGAACTAGACCCACTGTCATTATTTAAACGTTTGTGATCATTAATTTCAATGATTTTGGATAAATGATGATTTTTACAATGTTACAATCATTAGATAATTTACAGTTTCCTATAGACTATAAGGCTATATATAACATGGCGGAATATTAGGGCCACAGAGAAAAAAAAATCCAAATTCCTCTGCCACTGCAGGACATATTTAACTGAAATTTAAAGCAAGCATATAACTAATTTAACACATATTGGTCCCTCACCAGCCGACCACTGTCTTGCTTTGCTTTATCCCTGTGGTGGTGTTGCCTTTCTTTTTAATTATGTCTTTTACATACTTGCCATTCCCGACCTGTTGTGCGACAATGTGACGTCACGGGAGCGGCGTAACGGGGCGGTGGTAGTGTAGTGGTTAATAGTCCAGTCATTTTAGGAGAAAGGGTTGAACAAATTGCAACACAAGCAAACTTAACTGATTTTGTATCCTCAATATGTTCTGAGTAAGGGAAAAAAGCCCCGAAGAATCCCAATAGGGGAAAGTTTAGAAAAAGACCTAAATATACCCTATTCATGCGCCTATACAGAATTTTTCTCACGGAAATAGGTGAAACAAATTAACCTTCACATATCACCATGAAAATTACTGAGTTGATTACTTAGATCAAGACAAACAAAAAATGTATTATAAGATTTTTGAAATTGTTTGTTAACATGGGCAAACAGGGCATAATGTAATTATGTATAGCTAATGTATAGTGACCCAAAACTAATTGCAACATTTGACAAACAAATTGTCCAAGGCATGGAGGAAGATAATACATGTCTTAACTGGTATTATATCTCATCTAGAGGGTATATTCTAGTGTTTTAGTGGTGTTTAATTTGTTTTCCCTGGACAGTATAGGCCAAAATGTATCCACTTTACACTAGATTCGCCTTTACAGAATAGAGGGCAATGTATTGTGCATGGCATAGAGGAAGATGGGAAATATCTTAAATGGTGTTATATCTCCTCCGGAGGGTATATGCTTTCAGAAAATATATAGTTTATGGTGTTTAATTTGTTTTCCCTGGACAGTATAGGCCAAAATGTATCCACTTTACACTAGATTCGCCTTTACAGAATAGAGGGCAATGTATTGTGCATGGCATGGAGGAAGATGGGAAATGTCTTAAATGGTGTTATATCTCCTCTGGAGGGTATATGCTTTCAGAAAATATATAGTTTAGGGTGTTTCATTTGTTTCCCTTAATAGTGCAGGCCAAAATGTATCAGCTGTTCACTTGATTCGCCTATACAGAATAGAGGAGTATGTGTTATGCATGGTATGGAGGAAGATGGGACATACGTTGATTGATGCTATATTTCATATACAGTGCATATACTTTTAGAATATGTATAGTTTTGACTGTTCTATGACTTTGGTAAAACCATGACCCATGCATAGGCATGCATTGTTAATTATTAATCTTAAACTATATTTATTAGTATAGCATTTTTGCCAGATGTCACAACAATAGATTCACTTGGAGGCTAACTGCAGTTATCCCATCTGCACCCTTCTGTCGAATTAGGACATGATCATGTCCATCTTCAACTTTGCCTTCACAATTTTCCTGCTTTTTCACTAACATAAACATACTGTGCTGTCCGATTATTGTTTTAGACAAAAATTGTGCAAAGTAAAGGGGCATCATACAGGCCCCTCTGATTGGACAGACAGTATATCAGTCAACCCCTGGGCAAGAGGTCAATTACTATAAGACTTGCAAAATGATGGACTGATACTTTAGTGTGATATACTGTATGTTTCAGTGACCTCTAAATCAGATTACGTAAACACCAAAACCACTTCCTAGGCTGAATAATGCTTAGCTATGTGTTTGTACAGATTACACATTGTGGAACACTTACATGCAAAAACACACTTGGCTCTATTTAAAGATTCAACAACCATTTCCATTGATTCAAAGGGCCACAATGTAAAACTAGAAATGCAATTCCAAGGAATTACCAGTGCATGAAAATGCTAAAGTTGTGATGTAAAATATCATGTATAGTTAAAACAGATAATACAGAGATGGTTACTACGGTGATGCTAGGATAGACATGGTGGTTGCATAGCTTAATAAAAGTTGATAGTTTAAAAGTAGTTGATAGACAGCTAGTTTAATAGATAGCTGAATGTAGATAGTTTAAAAGTTGTTGATAGACAGCTAGTTTAATAGATAGTTTAATGATAGTTTAAAAGTAGACCGTTTAAAAGTTGAAGGTAAATAGTTTAAAAGTTGTTGACAGACAGAAAGTCAAATGAATGTTGATATTCAAAAAGTTTAATGGCTGTGTATAGGTAGATATTTGACGATAACTGAAAGTTGGAATGCTAACTATGTAGGGCTGGGATAAACGATTATTTTTTAAACGATTAATCTAGCGATTATTTTTTCGATGCATCGATTAATCTAACGATTCATTTTTTCAGTCCGATTCGATTTCGATTCGATTCGATTATCGATTATCTCCCCATTAATTGACTAATATCAATGTATACATGTTGATTTACATATCTGAATGAAAAAACATGAATTCCTTAACAAAATATATTTATTGCTCTTAAAATTCAAAAATAAGACATTCTTAGTCAGAGGTAGATTAAATCCTTGAAGCCTTGAAAACATATCTAGCTTACTGAAAAAAGTGCATCTTATTATTCTTCTTTCAGATGAAAATAACACTTGATGTTTAGCATTCAATAAAAAAAATAAAAAGTTCACTCAAAATACTTGTTTAGAGCAACTGAAAGAATACAGTAACCAATGTAAACATGAGGGCTTTAAGCTAAACAGAGAGTGCTTTTCCAGCAAAAAATAAATAAAAATTAACAGCCACAGTGGGAGCCAGCAGCCTGTCATGGCGTCCTTCCTGAACCAACAGAGTTGAACATTTATGTTGAAAACACATAGGCCTAGCTTACTGAAGTGCATTAATTAAAGTGCATCTCTTAAATTCTCTTAAACTCTGCCACTCACCTTTTTCTTAAACTCAAAATTCAAAAATAAAATTCAAGTAAGAGTGTACAAGAGCAAAATAATGCATTCTGATGTCTAGCAAATAAAAAGGTCACCCAGCCACCCTTTCTTAGAGCTACTGAAAGAATACAGTAACTATTGTAAACTTGGGGGCTTTAAGCTAATACAGAAAGTGCTTTTCCAACAAAAAATAAATAATGAAAATAAACATTTAGAATTCAACAGTTATGTTGAACATAGGCCTAGCTTACTGAAAAAATCATCTTCATTCACAAATAACAAATAACAACTTAGACTCGGACACTTTCCTTTCCCCTTAAGAATACTGTCCGTCTCTCTCTGTGTGTGTGTGTGTGTGTGTGTGTGTGTGTGTGTGTGTGTGTCATTGAAGACAAAATACAGTCATATATTGGAGTGGAGGAATGTGAGCATTTCGACATGCTCTGGAGTCAGGCTTGCCCTTTTTTTAGTAACAATGTTCCCAGCAACTGAGAAAAGCCTTTCAGATGGCGTTGATGTGGCTGGTATGGACAAATAGGATTTGGCTACTGCAGCTAGGGCAGGGAACCTTATGGCGTTATCCTTCCACCATGTAAGGGGGTTGTTATCCCTTGGGATAGGGTTTTCCCCAAAATACATAAGCACCTCTTTCCTGACTGTCTCACTGTCCCCGGCCTCATCACCATTCTCCTGGTCCATGTTTTCTTCATTGCCGTCTTCCCCCTCAGAATCTGTGCCCAACAAAGTGTCCAACAAAGAGCAGGACCTCTTCTTTGGTGGGGAGCTTGCTGAGGCTTCCTGCCCCACAGCTGCCTGTAACAATCTCTGCTTCCTTTTGATTTCAAGAGCAACAGTCTGGATTTGTACTTGTAGTTTGAGTGCATCATCTGCTGGAAGGAACTTCAATTTCCGAAAACGGGGATCAAGAGCAGCAGCAATGAGAGACATTTTTCCCATCCTCTTGAAATACAAACACCTCCTGCCACCTTGACATTATCTCCTCTTCTGCTTTGGTCTGGAAAAAGGTCATGGCAGCAGAATCAAATGACTTATTTCGGGTGGATTTCAGGAGACCCTCCAGCAGGGGGGGGAGAACAGAGGCTGTGACATAAGATTGACCACTAAGGAAAACCGTGGCTTGCTCATAGGGCTTGAGCACCTCTTCCAATTCCTCCAGAAGAATCCATTGATCGTTTTTCAGATCAAGATAGTGCTTTCCGCGCTGTGTGATTTCTGGATCTGATAGCGTCGCAACCACTGGCCATCGCTGCTCTAAAAGACGTTCAATCATATAGTATGTGCTATTCCAACGGACTGCTACATCCTGTATCAGTTTATGTTCAACTGTGCCCATCTGTCTTTGTTTTAGCTTCAGCTTAGTGGTAGCCGGCTCACTTTTCTTGATGTGTTTTACAAGGCACCGTGTGGCTGATAGTGCCTTGCTAATAACAGGGTTGTCCATTGCATGGTTGACTACCAGTTGTAGTGTATGCCCAGCACACCGATGGGATACGACCCCAAATCTCTCTTCCAAAATTCTGAGAGCTGCCACAATGTTACGTGCATTGTCATGGACAACAGCAAGGACATTCTCAAACGAAATGTCAAATTTTTCTGCCACATTATCTAGCCAGGAGGCAATGTTTTCCGCTGTGTGGCGTTCTTCAACAGGCAGTGTTGTCAAATTGAATGAGACAAGATCCCAACTGTCATCAATAAAATGACAAGTTAACCCTAAGTAGGCTTCTGTGACCAGACTTGTCCAGGCATCAGTGCTAAGGGAGATTTTGGATGTGGCCATTTTAAGTTTGATTTTAAGTTTCTCCACTGAAGTTTCGTATTTGTTCTCGATCATAGTTGTGAAATGGCGCCTACAGGGCAGAGTGTAACCTGATTCAAAGGTGGTCAGCATTTCTTTGAATCCATCGCCCTCAACCACAGCAATCGGCCTCATGTCTTTAACAATCATTGATACGACGCTCTCAGTAAGTATGGCAGCCTCCTGGGGGGTGCAGGGGGTTGTATTTTTCTTGCGAAAGTAATTTTCCACACTATTCTTCTTATCCCTGAAAACATAAAGCACACACACACATACACATTAAAATAAATATAATAATACACTAACAAAGAAATACAATATAAGATTTTATTATGTATCCACCTCAGTCTACAGGCTATGCCCATTGATTAAATATCAACAAGTAGGCTAATCAAATCCTGTGTGTGTAACATAAACGTCACTTGCGCAATCACGGCATGACAGTGTTACATGTAGGGACTATTACGGGCGCCAATATTCCGTTTAAAACCGGAATAGTCCTGGCATGTAACTGCTTACTGACCCATCGACGACAATCAAGACATAACGTTACAACCGTTTGTTGACTTAGGTTGCTTAATCGTGTCATTTCACACCGTGAATACACAAATTAATTACACAGAAAACATACACTGTAGGCTAGCCTAAAACTTTAGGTGTCTACAACGTATTACTACATCGAGTGCAAAGTGGGGAGTTGAAAAAAAACTTACGGTGCTCTGTCATCTGCTGCTGCTCCCGGGTGGCGTCTTCAAATGCTGGTGCATTGCCGTAGTGCTGGAGTGAAAGGCCATCTCCATTTTGCACAAACGACAAACCACTGAGTTGTTTCCTTTCAAATTGAAGAATTCCCAAACTTTGGATGAACGAGTGCGTGCCGCCTTGCACTTGTGATTCTCTTAAGACGGCACTCGCGTTGCTACTACTCGCTGCCATCTTTGTTTTGAGTCTGACGAATCGACGCGCATATTTTGCATCGACGTATTTTTTGCGTCGACGTCATCGATTACGTCGACGCGTTGTCCCAGCCCTATAACTATGCTAACCATGCTACTTAGATAATGTTTTATAGTAGTGCTAGCAATGCTAACATGCTAACCATGCTACTTAGCTAACTTAACTAACATTTTCTAGCAGTTTTGCTAAACATGCTAACTATGTTAGCAATGTTAACATGCTAACTATAGTAACCATATGACTTAGCTAACCAAGCTTATCATTTTAGTAGTTATGCTAACTATGCTAATTAGTATGCTAACAAGGTTAGCATGCTAACTATGTTAACCATGTTACTTAGCTAACTTAGCTAATGCTAACTAGCATGCTAACATGCTAGCATATAAGGAGCTGGGCTAGTGTGCAGTAGCCTGAAAGTTGTCGGTTCAATTCCCGGCTTCCACTGTTGTGCCCTTGAGCAAGGCACTTAACCCCAGAGGCGTATCAAGCTTTTTAAAAGTGTGGGGGTTGTGGGATAGGAAAATGAAACAATCTAGCCAAATTATAAATAACTCCCTACAGGGACGTTGTAAGTATTTTCTGAGAGGGGTGCAGACTATATTGGTGTTTGGGAGTTTCTCCCCTGAAAAAAATGTGAGATTCTGATTACTAAACACACCATTGTAATGCAGTTTGGAAGGGACAGAAGAAGCAGCACCTATGTGTGGCTCATGTGACATGTAGGCCTACATGGTCTACCTGCTATCACTTCACTATTTGACACTACCCTACATGGAGACATATCTCATGTTATAAATCAAGAAATCATTTCAGAAAGTATGTTATGTGCATGTGGGTTAGCAGGCTACAACAAATTGCCTCACAGATAACAGCCTAATTTCGAGGTATCACTAATACCTATTAAATAAATGTAAAGGACACAGAATAGTGACAGAACTGTAAGCTCAAATTCAAAAACGTATTATGCAAAGGGAATATAAATACATTGTGTTGCATATAGCCAGTTTAATTAATGTCAATTTAAAGATTATAATGAGCAGTTTCTATGGTTTTTCCATTGATAGTTACAGAAAGCCACGTTGTTTAAACTATTGTTGCTTCTAGCCCACGTTACCTCCAGTTTCACTACCTGCAGGGACGCACACATTGCATGAGCGCTCATAAGCGTTCTATTTGAGTTCTACATGCTGGAAATCTTAGTTCTCAGATGTAGAACTCAAATTTGTCTTGACGCCGCCGTTTGTAAGATCAAACTAAGATGTTCTACATGGAACGCGATCGTATTTAAGACAACTAGATGTACCGCAGAGCGGTACAAAATATGACCGCCGCCCAGTCCAGCACATTTTTTTCACAAAAAGAAATCACGCTGAAAGGCCTATATGATTCTAACTGTCTCACTAAATTGCATTATCCACACTCAATTCTCACTGGTATCTGCTAGACAACAAGTACCAAAACATGATTAGTTCATAGATTTCACATGTAAAATTAATTTTATACAACCCCACCTCCATCTTGCCTGTTCATAATTCTGAGAAATTCTTGATTGTTTGTGTTATGTTTATGTTATGTGTGTGGGTGTGTGGGTGTGTGTGGGTGTGTGTGTGTGTGTGTGCGTGCTTGTGTGTGTGCCTGCGTATGTGCCTCTGCATGCAAGCGTACATATGTCTACTGTGTGAGTATGTGTCATACGTATGATTACTGTGAATGTATGTGTGTGTGTGTGTGTGTGTGTGTGTATCTGTTTGTGCACATGTGTGCACATGAAATGGGTTAACATGACCCCTGGAGGCAAACATACGGAAAAAAATTGTCATCCTAGGCCCTACAGTTCTCAAGATATTCACAGAGAACTGTGTCTGCCCTACCCTCCTTTCGGGGGGTCCAGTCCAGCGGGGGGGCTACAGATCAAAACGAAAAATGACGGTTCCATGCTATCCATGTGGGGGTACATGCCCACCAAGTTTTGTGTACCCCGGTCTTTCAGTGTCCCGGGAATCCTTGTTGGTGTACGTCACTAAATGTACACATATATTATTTTATTGTAAGGCCCCCCATGAACGAAAGTACACAAAACTTGGCATACATTCAGAGGGTGTCATAATGATCCTACACTTTTAATTTCGTGCAGTTTTGACCTTGTCAGCCAGAGATATTTTGATGAAAACACCTAATTTATTGCTTTTTAATTTTTAACTAGGTGGCGCTATACATGAAATAAGTGGTAATGGGATGGGTTGACATGCCCCCTTAAGACCAACATAAAAAAAAAGGTAGACCTCCTAGGCCCTACGGTTCTCGAGATATTCACAGAAAACTGTCTCCGGCCACCTACAGGCCAGTTGGTGTATAGTAACATAAAATAATTTATTGTGTGGCCCCCCCATGAACGGAATTCCACAAAATTTGGCGTGCATACAGAGGGTGTCATAATGATCCTACACTTTTGTGTTTTGACTATGTTAGGTCACAGATACCTTCAATTACAACACCTCATTTTTACTTTTTTGTGTTTAACTAGGTGGCGCTATACATGAAATGAGTGGTTATGGAATGGGTTGACATGGCCTCTTGAGATCAACATACAAAAAAAAATGGTCCTCCTAAACCCTACGGTTTTCGAGATATTCACAGAAAACTGTGTCTGCCCTACCCTCCTTTCGGGGGTCCAGTCCAGCGGGGGGGGTTACAGATCAAAACGAAAAACGATGGTTCCATGGTATCCATGTGGGGTTACATGCCCACCAAGTTTCGTGTACCCCGGTCTTTCAGTGTCCCGGGACTCATTGACGGAAATTTGGGCATGCGGAAAAAAAAAAGAAAAAAAAATTCTGACTAAACCTATATTAGTCTTCGCTGCGCGGCGGTCATAATAAGATCTCCAGTAGATGTAGCACTACGACACATATGACAGTGAAATGCCGCCGACGTTTGTAAGATCAGGCCAAATAAGACGTTCTAAATGGAACGCGATGTAATTAAGCTGATCTTTTCCAAGCGTCTTGGAGACATATGTGTGCTGACTGGGATATGTCTATATAGTTAATGACACATAAGTTTTGATTGGGGAAACTTTTAGCCTAGTTTATTTTTGTTTTCAGTCCGCAGTTCCAATTCAATCTTGCTGCAAATCAGACGTGTGAAGCACCGGGCATAACTTAATTTCGCGGCTACGTGTACCATTAGGTTAATTGTTGAGGAGGCCCATAGTTTGAGAAAAGCTGCAGATCATAGACAGAGAAAGCATAATGCTCCGAGAACAGTAGCCAAAGGTCTTTCTGCAGAAACAAGTGCCTCGGTGCGCGCACCCCACCCCCGTTTTCACTTTGACTCCCTGCATTTCTACATTGTGACAAAAACTGTCAGTCAGACAATGAATTTTGGTTGACTAAATTAGCATAATGCGGTAACAATTATCATTTAAATTCTACCTGAAATCTGCTCACTGCAGACATTATCATGCAGACCCAAGCAGCCGCACCCTTGTAAGACGCACACTTTGAATTTGATCAGAGCGGCTCTGGTTCTTCACTGGCTAACTTGATGTGATTGGCTGGATGACCGTTCAATCAAATCAACAGACCTATTTGTGTCTCTCTGTGTGTGCGTTATGGTAGATACGGTTCCAACTCTGTAGCCTACGGGAGCGTCTATTTCCATGTTTTACTTTCATTTTAATCTGACAAAAAGTGTGGGGGATAGAATCGTGTTTCAGCAAAAGTGTGTACGTTATAACACCCACATCCCCCACGCTTGCTACGCGCCTATGTGATCCCTTGTAATATAGCTGACATATGCAAGTCACTTTGGTCAAGAAGTGTCTGCTAAATGTAATGTAATGTAATGTAACCATTTATACTCGCGCGTTGTGGTCGCGACCCTAGTTGCAATATTCTCCTAAACAGAGGTGTTGCTGTTGTGAAAAGGCTAAATCGCTACCTACTTTACACCGTAGAAGAAGCAATGAAGCCGCTCTAGGCTACTTGCCATGGTTGATCGGTGGCGGGGTCTATTTGAGGGAGCCGTGAGCGCGCACTTATCCAGGATTGGTTTCACCTGGCTTCATGAATCCGTGTCTGCTCATCCTGGCTCGGTCTTTGTGCAACCAATTAAGCCTGGACACTTGTTTTGGATTCATTGAGCTCAGCTCAGTCACTTATCCTGGATGTCTTGATCCTACTTTTGTGCAACCGGCCTCTGGACACAACATTAATCAATCAGTCAATTATTGTTATCAACAACTCAAGTGCGACAACTTAGGAATATATATCTGTGATATCATTATTTTTCGAAAGAAAATGCCGTGTTGTGCAGCCTATGGTTGCTCTGTACAGCCCGGACATAGTAAACGTTTGCATTTTTTCCCTCGGGACCCTACTAGGAGGAAATTGTGGGAACAGAGGGGCAGAAGGATGAACTGAACTGAGATGAACTGAGGGGTATTTCACAAAGGCAGAATTAAGACATCCAAGATAAGTGATAAAGCGAGGTTTGACATAGCGTTGTCTGGTCATCCTAGCTAAACTCGTTTCACTAACGCCAATCCAAGATAAGTAGGAGCAACTATGTCAAGCCAGGTGTAAGTAATTCAGGATGTGTGCGCGTTCTCGTTTCTGCTCCAAAATGCCCACGGTTGGAATACAAAAGACGCGGAAAATAGCGTCATTCACACAAAGTGAACAACCGCTTTTGATATAGACTAACAATGGAGTAAAGTTGTCCTTTGTGGAAAGGGGAATCACGGCTATTTCTGTAAAATAGCAGGAGTAGGCGTAGACCAACTGAATGCAAATTTACGTATGCACCCACGTGTGAGTGCTTCCTTGTCTCGGCACGCAACGTCATTAAGAAAGCGCTTGCCACTGCAAATATGCACATAGTATGATATACCTTAATATTATAGTTGAAAATACCTTCGAAAACTTGCCCCTCCACTTCCAATCAACTACAGTAGGCTATTCATCAAACGTCTATCAATAAAATAAGCAAACAATGAGTACCTAGGAGTATGTTAATAATTATAAGGCTGTCACAATTAAAATAATAACCATATGGTAGTAGGCAGACAATCCGTTTTGTTTTGCGAGCAAATACATTTAGCAAATAGTATATAAATGGAATAAAGCTCCTTAAAAATTAGCACGGAGGTCTGATTTGAATGACAGCTAGCTGAACCAATAAGACAACATAATTATCATTAGAATGAACTTAGCTTGGCTGTTAGCCTGGTCGGGACCAGGCTAGGTGCAGAGAATAAATCCCCATGGTAACTTATGCGCCATCTCTTTTGTGAAACCAAGTCAAGGCTAAATTCATCCAGGATAACCTAAAAATCCCAGCTTAATCCCTTATCAAGGTTTTGTGAAATACCCCTCAGAGTGCTTTACATTTTGAGCTGTCATTCAAATCAGACCTCCATGCTCATTTTAAGGAGCGTTATTCCATTTATATACTATTTGCTAAATGTATTTAATCGCAAAACAAAGCAGATTGTCTGTCTACTACGATATGGTTATTATTTTAATTGTGATCGCCTTATAATTATTACCATACACTGTAGGCCTAGGTATACTCGTTGTTTGCTTCTTTTGTTGATAGACGTTTGATGAATAGCCTACTGATTGGAAGTAGAGGGGCACATTTTTCAAAGGTGTTTTCAACTACAATATACTATGTGCATCTTTTTTTAAATTGCTTTATTGAACAATTCAGCGCAATACATATACATTAGACAGTACAAAAATCAGACAGTAATAATAATAATACAATCAAAATTACAACACACACACACAAACAATAAGTACAAAAAAGATCAATTATGTAAAGAGAAAGCAGATTTACTATGTGCATCTTTGCAGTGGTAAGCGCTCTCTAAATGACGTTGCGTGCCGAGACAAGGAAGCAATCACACGTGGGTGCATACGTAAATTTGCATTCAATTGGTCTACCACGCCTACTCCTGCTGTTTTACAGAAATAGCCATGATTCCCCATCCCAAAAAGGACAACTTTACTTCATTGTTAGTCTATATCAAAAGCAGTTATTCACGCTATTTTCTGTGTCTTTTTTATTCCAACCGTGGGCACTTTGGAGCAGAACGTAAGTTACGCATGTAACTATGGATCTGTGAGACCGAGGGATGACCGTCACTACGGTCTAAAAAAGGAATGATCACCTTCGTTCTGCCTATCACCGAGACCATATGTCAACAAAGTCATGCCCATGACCTCCGGAAGCAGAACAACTCGAGCTTGTAAATAGCGGAGATTGCTCCCGGTTCAGTCTCCTACCTTGAGCGCCTCAGGATGGTCCGAGCGACAAGGATAGTGACGGTCATCCCTCGGTCTCACAGATCCATAGTTACATGCGTAACTTAAGATCTGTTTCGACCTCACTCTGACCGTCACTACGGTCTAAAAAAGGGATGACACATACCAAAAAAGTCGCGAGGAGCTCTAAGCTAACCATTAAAACCTCGCTCGGTCACGGACATGAGGGCAGTGTCGCCAACCGGAGCTGGGCGAGTGACGTCCACCCTATAAAACCTGGTAAAAGTGCAAGGCGTTGTCCATGAAGCCGCTGCACAGATATCGCTTGCTGGTACCCCCTTAAGGGCAGCCCAAGACGTAGCCATACTCCTGGTGGAGTGAGCCCTTGTACCCGAAGGGACTGGCATTCCCAGAGCCCGGTAGGCATGGGAAATAACCTCAACCAGCCAATGTGACAGCCGCTGTTTGGAAAGCGGCAGCCCCTGCTTCGCCGCTCCATAACAGACAAAAAGTTGAGTGTGTTCCCTCCTCAACGACTGTGTACGGGCCAGATAAGCTCTCAAAGCCCTGACTGGGCACAGAGTGAGCAACTTGTCGCGCTCTGCCTGTGAGGCAGAAGACGGCTGGAATTGGGTCAGCACCAGAACCTGGTTGATAGACTGCTGATTTAGAACCTTAGGCAGGAAGGCTGGATTAGGCCAAAGTGACACGCCAGTGCCCCCTGCCTGCCACCTCAGGCAGTCTTCGCTGACGGAGAGGGCGCACAGCTCCCCGACGCGCCTGGCTGAACAAAGAGCCAGGAGAAAGCAAGTTTTCAGAGACAACGATCGCAGATCTGCGTCTAAAATGGGCTCATACGGGCCTTCAGTAAGAGACATTAAAACAGTGGGCAAATCCCAGTTTGGTGCCCGCAAAGTGCGAACTGGACGCAACCGGCGGGCCCCTTTTAAAAACTGACCAATCAGTGGATGCCTACCCAAGGGCCTGTTATCCGCACCCTGGTGAAAGGCTGAAATGGCCGAGGCATAAACCTTCACAGTACTGACAGCCTTGCCTTGATCCAAATAGGACTGCAAGAAGCGCAAAACTTGAGGCACAGGGCAAACCGCTGGCTCAAGACCCAAGCTGGCACACCAATCCGAAAAGATCCTCCACCTGAGTGCATAGCAAGCTCTAGTAGAAGGAGCCCTGGCGTTGTTCAGAGTCTCCTGCACAGACTCAGCTAGCTGTTCAATGATGGACTCTGCAGGGGCCAAACCCACAGGCGCAGGGCACCTGGGTTCGGATGCCAGATCTGCCCGTCTGCTTGGGACAGAAGATCCGCCCAGCAGGGTAACTGCCATGGCTGACCCTGCAGGAGCCGGAGAAGGTCTGGGAACCAAGGCCTCGTCGGCCACCGTGGAGCAACCAGCAGAACTGTGTGTTGGCCCTCCCTGATCCTCTGCAGGACCTGAGGTACAAGAGGGGATGGAGGAAAAGCGTACAACAAGCCTGTCGGCCAGTCTTGTGACAGAGCATCCAGGCCCAAACTGCCTCCCTGTCCCACGAGAGTACCACTCTGGGCAGTGAGTCGTCTCCGCCGACGCAAACAGGTCCACTTGTGCAGTACCATACTGAGCCCAGACCTGGCTGACCACCTCTGGGTTCAATCTCCATTCCCCCGGGAGTGGCCCGGTCCTGGAGAGAATGTAGGCCGCCCTATTCTCCATGCTTGGAACGTGTGCTGCCCTCACTGAAGCCAGACGCGGCCATGCCCATGACAGCAACTCCTCCGCCACCTGGAGGCACCGCCGGGACCTCGTGCCGCCTTGGTGATTGACATGATACACCGCCGAGGTGCTGTCTGACCTCACCAGAACATGTTGGCTTCGCAACCCTGGCAAGAACCTCTGCAGGGTGAGATGGATAGCCTTCAGCTCGAGGACGTTGATGCGCTCTGACGTCCAGGAGGGCGGCCACACGCCCCTCGCTGACAGCCCTTCCCAGACAGCTCCCCAGCCTGTCAGAGAAGCGTCTGTCGAGATGACTTGCCTCTTGTGAGGAAGGCCCCCCAGTGGAACACCCTGGAGCAAGAACCTCCTGTCCCTCCAAGGACGCAGGGCTCGGATGCAAGCAGGAGACACCCGCAACTTCACATGCCTGTCGTCCCTCGGGTGGAGCTGAAAGGCATTGAACCAACACTGCAGGGGGCGTGCCTTCAGCAGGCCCAATGGCAGTACCGCAGCTGCCGCGGCCAGTAAGCCCAACAGCCTCTGGACTTTGTGGGCGGTGACCAGCCTGCCCAGCCGAAAGCCTGTCAGAGCCTCAGTCAAGCTGTCTGCCCTCCGTGGAGTGAGAGACGCCGTCATGTTGACTGAGTCGAGGAGGACACCAAGGAAGTCCGCCTGCTGGCGGGGCTGCAAGTTGCTTTTTTTCCAGTTGACCGTGAAACCCAGGGCCTGGATATGGGTCAGAATTGTGTTGGTGTCGTGCACCACCTGCACCTGAGATGGGGCACAAATTAGCCAGTCGTCCAAGTACGGTAGGATCTTTAGGCCCCGGACCTGGAGGGGGGCTAGCTCGGCTGCCACCACACGAGTAAAAATTCTGGGGGCCAGTGAAAGGCCAAATGGGAGGACCAGAAACTGGAACACCCTGCCTTGGAAGGCGAAGCGGAGGAAGGACCTGTGTGCTGGGCAGATAGGGACGTGGAAGTACGCGTCTTTTAGATCCAGATACGTAAACCACTCCCCTTCCTTGATGGAACGAATCACTATTCCAACGTGGACCATTTTGAATGGCAGCACTTTGAGGTACTGGTTCAAGGGCCTGAGGTCGAGGACCGGCCGGTAACCTCAGTCTTTTTTGGGCACAATAAAATATTTGGAATAAAACCCAGTGTGCTGTGCGTGCGGCGGTACTTCTGAGATGGCCCTTTTCAGAAGCAACTCCTGGACCTCCTTGACAAGCACGGAATTTAAAAGGGGGTCTTTCACAGACGTCATCTTGACCCCTGAAAATGTAGGGGGCCGCCGTCAAAACTGTAGGCGGTAACCGTGAGTCACCGTAGCCACAACCCAAGAGTCTGGCACAATCCCTTCCCAGGAGGTCCTGGACAGCTGGGAAGGGCAATCGACGGGCAGCCTTGGATCCCTAGGCAGGACCGCCACCGCGGCCTGCACCTCTGCCTGCGCCCCGTCGAGGTCTTCGCTGACCTCTGGGCCAGGGAGTTGGGGCGGAACTCTGGTCTGGTGCACGAAAGCGCCGGTCCCGTGGGGCAGCATAGTTGATACTTACCTGTGGTGTTCGGGCGGGCTGCCACCGCCCATACTTACCTGATGCTGCCCTTTGGGGAACCGGAGCCCGCCTGTGGCACACACGCTGACCAGTTTCTCTAGAAGCGCCAGCCTGTTCCACTCTGTCCAGCACCCCCTGGGAGTCTGGATGGAACACATGCCCAGGCACCACGGGGAGATCTAACAGGTCTGTCCTGATGGCATCAGGAAGAGAGGTTTGGGCAAGCCACACCTGTCTACGGCACAGCACGGCAGAGGCCATAGCACTCCCCACATCACGCGTCAGCTGGGAGTGGGCTGACAGTGCGGCATCCACCAGGGCCCTTGCATCATGGTCCTCCGGGCTCATAGTTTTTCGCAGAGCCGCCAGAGTGATAGCCAGGGCGTTGCCCATACGGGCTGCGCCAAGCAGTGAGTGATGAGACGGTCCGTCTTGGCACACTCCTTACGCGGGCAGCGTGGATTGGGAGATGCATTGGCAGGCCCCAGGGAAGTCCAGGCGGCGACGGACTGCTCGACCGGTGGCATATCCCCCAGCCCTGAGTCGGCCGGATAGGCAGCCTTCGCCAGCTGACGGCAACCTGGATTGAAATGGGGGCGCTGTAGCGACTTACCCCATGCCGTCCGCAGCACCTTCGTGTAATCCTCTGCTACGGGTATACAGGGTGGTGGGCTGCTGTGCGAGACGCCTTCCCAGACGCCCCCAAGGGAAGCCATGTCTGGTATAGGGGCCTGAAGACCCAGGATATTGGAGGCACTCAACACCCGTGACATCAAGGAGCCGACGGGGACCTCCCCTGGCACCGTGGATTCATCAGTTGGCTCCACCATGTCTGAATGTAGCTCATCCAGGAGGCCGTCCCCGTTTACGTCATCGATCGTAGAACGAGGGGCATGGAGCGACAGCACATCCACATCACCCAGATCAACATCCGCACCATGGCTCTCAAGCCTGGATGGGGAGAGACCTTCCTGGCCAGGGGGCAGAGAAGAGGATGACGTGCCCTGGAGACCCTCCAGCCTGACCATCCTCCTAGCCAGAGCCTGGAGAGCTGAGAGAATCTGAAGCGACTCCGTGCCATTACCCTCGGTCACGGCAGCTGGAGCCGAGCGCTTAGCAGGTCCAGGGACCTCCACCTAATCATGCCTGGAAGGGGACTCATGTTGCCATTCACGCTTGTGCGTATGCTTACGGCCATGCCTATGAGAGTGGGATGGTCGGTCGGGTAAGCGCCGCCTGTCCCGTCCACGCACGTTTACTGTAGTCTAAGAAAGCTAAATCCGGTTCCCAGAAAAGAAAAGAGAGGCAAGAAAGGGAGAAAAAAAGAAATGATGGAAAACAAGTGTTAACAGCCTTCTTTCCCAAGAAAGGTGAGCCCAATGTGAAAGCAATAGTCTACAAATGAAATGAACTCCTGAAGGTTACAAAACACTTCAATACCACCGCGAATCCGCGATTATCAGTGCTAAAACAGCATTAACACAAAATTAGATATAACATGATGCCTGATTTATAGCCTACCACAACATTTCAATAGCCTACTAATTCGAAAATTATTATGAGCTAATAGCTTAACTTAGTAGGCTCAATGTTATATAGGTTCATGAGGAAAGGCTGTCAAATTAGTAGCAAAGCTAACTTGTGAAACGCATCACACTCAGTTAGCTATAGATAGCTGTTCTCTCAGCCAAAAGTGTTCAATTTGTATAGATAGCTGTTCTCTCAGCCAAAAGTGTTTTCATTCATTTCATGTTCTAGCTTTTAAACATTCTTTAAACATAAGAAATTCAGTGAAGTCTTGGGTAATAAGATTATTTTCTGTTATACAGTAGGCCCTACATATAAGAGTTGTTAGATTAATTCAATGTGTGATTAGATGGTAGGCCTAGTTAGTTGTGAACCTCATGCTTCATGCTTACAGCCGGTGGTTAGTTGGTTGGGGGGGGGGCCATGGCCACCACTTGTGCATAGGGCCCAGAATTTGGTGCTACGCCCCTGTTATGTGGTCTTATTGGTTATTCATTCACATCAGACCTCCGTGCTAATTTTTAAAGAGCTTAATTCCATTTATACACTATTTGCTAAATGTACAAAAAGGATTGTCTGCCTACTACCATGGTTATTATTTTAATTGTGATAGCCTTATAATTATTAACATAGGACTAGGTACTCATTGTTTGCTTATTTTATTAGACGTTTGATGAATAGCCTACTGTAGTTGATTGAAAGTGGAGGGGCAAGTTTTCGAAGGTGTTTTCAACTATAATATAAAGGTATATCATACTATGTGCATCTTTGTAATGGAAAGCGCTTTTTTTTAATGACGTTGCGTGTCGAGACAAGGAAGCATTCACACGTGGGTGCATACGTAAATTTGCATTCAGTTGGTCTACCACGCCTACTCCTGCTGTTGTACAGAAATAGCCATGATTCCCCATTCCAAAAAGGACAACTTTACTTCATTGTTAGTCTATATCAAAAGCGGCTGTTCACTTTGTGAGAATGACGCTATTTTCCGCGTCTTTTTTATTCCAACCGTGAGTTCTTTGGGGCAGAAACGAGAACGCGCACACATCCTGAATTACTTACACCTGGCTTGACATAGTCGCTCCTACTGATCCTGGATTGGCATTAGTGAAATGAGTTGAGCTAGGATGACCAGACAACGCTATGTCAAACCTCGCTTTATCACTTATCTTGGATGTCTTAATTCTGCCTTTGTGAAATACCCCTCTGAGGGGTATTTCACAAAACCTAGATAAGGGATTAAGCTGGGATATCTTGGTTATCCTGGCTCAATTTATCCGTGATCCAGTTGCACAAAAGCGGGATAGGGGGCAGCAGGATATGTTATGGTATAAGTTACCATGGCGATTTATTCTTTGGAGCTAGCCTGCTCCAGACCAGGCTAAATTCCAGGATCTATTTAATCTCATCCCTTATCTCAGTCAGCAGTCACCACAAACGGAAACCAATAATTATTCCACTGTCCACTACACATTGTTATCACATATACCTAGACCCATTGTCATTATTTAAACGTTTGTGATCATTAATTAACTTTTACATACTCGCCATTCCCGACCTGTCATGCGACAATGTGACATCACGGGAGTGCCTAACCATTTCGCACGTGGTGGTCGCGGAACTAGTTGCAATATTCTCCTAAACAGAGGTGTTGCTGTTTGTTGCTGTTGTGAAAAGGCTATCGCTACCTACTTCACACCCTAGAAGAAGCAATGAAACCGCTAGTTGCCATGGTGAATCAGTGAATCTGTGATCGGTGGCGGGGTCTATTTGAGGGAGCCGTGAGCGCGCACTTATCCAGGATAGGTTTCACCTGGCTTGATGAATCCGTGTCTGCTCATCCTGGCTTGGTATTTGTGCAACCAATTAAGCCTGTACGCTCTTGTTTTGGATTCATTGAGCGCAGCTCAGTAACTTATCCCGGATGTCTTAATTCTGCTTTTGTGCAACGGACCCCAGGAACTCCCTGGTCTAAAGTCTGTGGCGCAAATGCAGATGCTATTTTAAGGGCGCATGCATGACCACAGGCCTGCATGAATGAATGCGTTGCACACCAATCTACAGACACCCCCGTGCACAGACGGAAACATTCAAAGCCTTGATAATATTTGTCCTTTTCCCGGTTTTGTTCGTGCATTGGTGACCTAAAAATTTAGTAGCCTATATAGTACAACATCTACATGCAATATCTTTACAACAACAACGCCTAATTATGACCTATTCATTTGGACAACTTTATACAGCCCTATAAATTGTTCCAATTTACCGTTGTGTATGGCTTTAAACATCGCGCGCGCTTTAACATCAGCCTAAGCATTATTCCAGCTGCGCTAACGTTTTAAGCACCATCATTTTGCCTACCTTGTTGTAGCCCATCCCTCCATCCTTTCGTTATTTTCAAAAAACGTTTTATATCCATGATGGCCTTGAAGTCTTGAGTTAGTGAATTAGCTTAAGTCAGCTTTTATGTGCTGTGAACCAGCAACCATAGATAGTACAAGAAAGTAGTATGGCTACAATTTCTGTAGTTGCTGACACCATTCATTGTTATTCTCTCTCCAGCTCAAACAAATGTTGTGCGTGCATTAAGTTGATGATACGTGTTTACAAACTCTACTTAACAGAAAATATTGTAAATAGCCTACTGTCATGCAGTTAATGGGATACTGTGCAGAGTTGAAAGTTAGGTCAACTTGGAAACTGTTTCTCGTTGTTGGTTGAGTTGCCTGAGGGTAAGGAGCCCTTGCTTGGCCGCCTGTGCTGCGCAACGCACACTTCACTCTTCTCATCTATAGCCTACATCGTAGTTCCCATTTCTGTAAACCATACATAATTTCAAAGACAAATATTACCACTCGAGGTAAATCAGTGTGGTGTCCATTAAGATGTGAAAAAATAGGCATAAATCTAGCGTACACATTTTCACGAATCACGGATGTGTTGATGATGACATAAATTAGGAAATATTAGAGGACTTAAGGAGACGTGATGTTGAATTGCATGCCGATGCCATTTAACCCAAATGCCCCAGCGGCAGCACGCCTATGTTAGATTACATTGTTGCAAAAATATCACCATGCATTCATGACCTCGTGATTCAATGAGAGTGATCCCAAAACATTGGAAAGTATGTCTTTGTGACAATTCTGCATTACATTTTGTCAAGAGGAAAAATCAATAGCTAACTGTTCCCAACTGAACAGTGATTATAGCGCTGTGAACGCTCCTGGCTGCGCCTGGCAAATACGGCACCATAATAGCAATCAGCTATGGAACAAGCGTGCCTGTTGTTAAAGGGAATGTGAGATGACGCTCTGATTGGTTTATTGCACGTTACGCCCAAACCACACCCATGATTAATGTAGCTACTTCAGACCACCCCATTTTAGATTTGCGTCAGGCGCAACAGTCAATTATCCCGCCGGTAAAATAGCGTCAGCGCCCAAGATCCGCCCACAAAGTCACTTGCGTTTTGCGCAAACACACTTCTGTTTCAGACCATTAAAATAGAGCCCACAGTGTGTTGAAACATGATACCGAGTGTGAACGTATGTCTCATAGCTCATCTAGGCTTGTCCCCTGCACTCAGAAATCTGGCTCTATCTGGCGCAGCAACTGGAATCCATGCATTTCCACAGAATTATTTTTGGAATCTGATCCCTTATCATACCTGTTCATTCGTACTCGTCGCTCAACTTATCGTGACTAAATTCAAGATGGCGGCGAACGGTAAACTTCCTGAAGGTACTGTCTGTATAAAGCGTCTTGTAAATAAACTACCAGTGCTTTTTCAAAGTTCTCAATGTCTCATTTTAAATGTCAAGGCCCTCGGAAGTCTACCAATGAAGTGTGGAGCTACTTTGAGCCTCGTAAATGGTGTAAAACAGTGATTTATTTGCATGGCTAGGCCGATGCCTGAGGCACCCCCATCGAAAAACTGTTGGTAGCATCGGCTAACTAGCGCCAGATTTCTGAGTGCAGGGGACAAGCCCAGATGAGCTATGAAACATACGTTCACACTCGGTATCATGTTTCAACACAATTTAGGTCAATATCACACCGGAATTTAGCCTGGGTTTTCCCATGCTGCCTTACGCGCGCGATTTTATTCAGGCTGCTAGGCAGCCTGGATTCTATGGACTTCGTTTTCACCTCAACAGAGGAACCAATCACAGAATGGAGGGAGGGCAGCAAGGCGATGACGACACACCGAAGCCGTTATGAGCTACGTACAGACGCATTTGATAGACATTCGTAGAGCCCAATAAACGGCTCTGGGCATTCGTAAATCAAGTTTCAAATACGAGAAAATGAATGTCTAGTTCCCAGACCCCATCTCAATGAGATGAGGTCTGACATTAGCCAGGCTAACCGGAATTAGCTTCTACTTGCCAATTATAAATTGAATAAGATCACTTCATTTTGAATGCCATTTGTGGTTTAAATGCCATTTGGAGAAAATCAATAGAAGTATTTTTTTTCAGATAGCTTGTTAGAATGTGCTGGTAGTGTTAAGCTACACTATGCACGCTAGCTCTTTGCTCCTTTTTTATGCTAACGCTAGCACTGAACTTTTAATTTTTCTGTATTTTTCCACCAGGCTCTTTTATGCATACATACATAGGCTTAAGTGCATGCTTAAGTATGCACTGGTTAGATGTCATTCTGTGAAAATCGATGCAAGTTATAGAATGACAAATATTAATGCTACATCATTGCAAGGCTAGCCTACTTGACGTGGTATCTTTCTGGACTCCCGCATTTACCCTGCATTCTCTTTAAAAACGCCTGCTGCATTGTCTTTATGTTCATGCATGTCAGAAAGATTGTGATTAACTTTGCACGAAAATCATGTGGATATATGTCAAACAAATGCCCATTTGCAGCATTGCTTGCAGCTATTTCTTGAGTAACAGATAATGGTCAGTTCACGTTTGCTGGAGAGGTTTATGTTAGGCTACTCTTGTCTAGAGTCTAGTGCAAACAGCATGGAGCTTTATAACAGCTATCACAGTTAACTTATAGGATATTGAGTTAATTTTGCGGTGATGGCTTGTTTGAGTGTGCTGGTAGTGTTAAGCTACACAACCATTATGCTACTGAACTCCGGGACAAACAACCTGTATCAGCTGTCTGTGTTTTTCCACAAAGCTATTATGCAACACCTTTTAACATTCACAAACAGTTTATGATAATGAGCGATTTGTTGCAACATCCCAATTTGTTGCATTGGCAGACGCTGTACAGTGATCTGACTTGTGTCTTAAAGATGGTGCCCATGATTTCAGTTGTCGGAACTCTCTCTATACGGCTCTGGTTCTAGCTGGCTCAGCCAAAGTTTATCAGATGGCGGCCTAACTTGGCTTACAAAATTATTGGCTGGCTGCGGCTGAAAATCTAAATGGCGGCGGCTTCGGGGTCTAGCCTACCTCATGCTGACTAAAGCAATAGGCTCATTCAACTTGCATTGTGTTGTCCATCATGAATTACGTTCAGCCAGATCTGCACACCTCTGCATTAAGTCAATTGAGCCTGTGTTTGTCTTTGATGCCTGCTCTGTACCCTATGGGTATTGAGATTTTCTGTGGACATTTTCTTTGCGTCCCTCCCTACCTGAGGCTTTCCATGTTTGTACATGATGGGAGGTCCCAGAACAGATCCATACCACCACATATAACTACACATGCAAAAAAAAAGAAAACACTATCATGCCATTTCTAAGATTTACACATATTATTTGCTTTTATAATCATGTTTGACCATGCAGAATTATGGATCTCCCCCTATTCATTTAGATAAGAGCCTGATTTTGTCCAGCTTCCCAGAGGAGTTAATAAGATAGCTTTAGGTAGGTATCTTGTTAATTTTAGACCTAAACTTCTTACAGTTCCATGTTAAATAAGCATAGGATACTCTTCTGAATGTAAATGTAAGTAATAACACACAAGCAGACAATGAATTGAATAGGCCTAGTGATCATGAGTGCAAGAAAAACTAATCTCTATTGAACTCACCTTTCGCAGGAGACTACAGATTCTCTCTATATTCCGGAGCCTTTCACGCTGAAAATAAGGAGCAAACAGAGTAAAAGTTAAATATCCCATGATCAGATTTAGAGTCTGGAAGTCAACCAGAAACTTGTACTTTTTAGTGTTAGCATTTTAACACTTTCTGGTTCCCCCCAAAAATCCTTATTGTAAAATAAATGGGGTTTTTTTTTGCAAATGTTATGTGACCAAAAAATTGGCAGTAGAAAACCTAGGCATTCAGTTAGGTGAGTTAAAATGCATTTATCATTTGATATTTTGTAACAAACTGTTGTCTGGTATACATAACAATTTTGCTACCAATCCATTAATCCATGGTTACATATAACTTTTTACTCACTCCTCTTGGCTTCTCGTGTAACTTGCTATACAGCCATAGTGATTAAAACTTCTGATTTATACTATCCAACAGAGTGTAGTTACCATTCCTTCTGTAATCGACATGTGAGTTTACTGCGGGATTGTTGTAAGAAAACTTTTGATCCTTGATCGGTAAAGCTAACTATGGTTAGCTTCTGCTCGCCTTGTGGCACATCTAGCTAAGAGACACAGTCTAATGTTTTTTTAAAGTAAGTATATATACTCTTTTGATCCTGTGAGGGAAATTTGGTCTCTGCATTTATCCCAATCCGTGAATTAGTGAAGCACACTCAGCACACAGTAAACACACAGTGAGGTGAAGCACTCACTAATTCCGGCGCAGTGAGCTGCCTGCAACAACTCGGGGAGCAGTGAGGGGTTAGGTGCCTTGCTCAAGGGCACTTCAGCTGTGTCTACTGGTCGGGGTTCGAACCGGTGTTACATGGCAACTGGCTCCCATGTTAATTGGCTGCGTTGATGACGTTTCATGATTGATGACGAGTCTTTGCCATATGTGGCCGCTTGCAGATTTGTCACTTTCTGATATAGGCCTACTAGAGACGCACACAAATATGCATGACATGTTTAAAAGTCAAAATTGTATGTAGTACTACATGCACTGGACCATGAATATGCAACCCCAAAAAACAAACACCTAAATAGCATAAATTAACTCCACATGGGCATTGAACCACGAATAATTAATTGACTTTGCTTGGTAATCAGACGTCTATCCACTTGCGCCACGAACCAGCTGACGGCACTCACAGAAATTGACTTCAGTTGTATGATTAAAAGAAGTCAGTTAACGTTATTATAATTGTAACAAGTTAACATAGCTGTTCATGTTATCTGGCTACCATGTTATCATGCTACCGTTGCCCAAGCCATTTAGTAGGCCTTCAAAGTATCATGGTTAAGTTTTACAAACGTTTCACTGAGGTTAGGCTGTGGCCGCCCCTACCTGAAGTGTCTGTAGAGCCACATGAACGTCAGCAAATAAATCAAATAAAAATGTGTTGCCTAATTGTGTATCCTTTTGTCCAGCCTATTCTTTTAAGAATTCAGTTCATGAAACACAGGCATTGAAACGCACACTGCAATGGGCATTTGCGCACAGGGTCAAAACTCTTAGGCTTATAGGCTATTAACGTTAATGTTACTGACATGTAAACATGGGTTTGATGTTTTTTTGATACTTTATTTCCTAATTCTCGCATTGGGTGCTTCTCCTGTGGCGCAACAGGTTAATGCCTATACATTGCTTTTTCACGCAGTCGACATGGGTTCAGTCCTCCCATCACAAGTTTTTTTTTTATTATTATTTATTTATTTTTAGACCAGCAACGCTTCCTCAATTTAGGCTACAGACACTAGGTGGCCACAGAGAGCATGACCAGCAGTCAGTGAAATGTTTGAAAACTTAACCATACTTTGAAGACCTACTGGCTTTGGCAACTGCTGTAGCAAGACAACACCATCAGCCGTGTTAACTTGCTACAATCATTACCTGACTTCTTCTAATTGTATAGAGTAAGTCAAGTAAATTTCACTATGACTTATCAGCTGGTTCGTGGCGCAAGTACGTAGATGAATGGTTATCATTTAAGAGGTTTCATTTAGAAAGCAGGTTCGATCCCCACGTGTAGTTATTATAGGCTGTTTAGGTATTTCTTTTTTTGGTGGCATATTTATGGTCCAGTGCATGTAGCCCTACTACAGACAATTTTGACATTTAAATAGCCTATGTCATGCATAGTTGTATTTGTTCGTCTCCAGTTTCCACCAGAAAGTGAAGTGAAGTCCGAAGAGCTAACCAGTAGGCCACGGCTGCCCCTTTTTCGCTGGTAGCTGAGGCGTAACATATTTTATGTCAATCAACATGTTAATGTTATGTAAGAACATTTCCATCATGGACTTTTGTAAAGAAAACACATTTGGAAAATATTGTTGAACGCCTTGTTTTGTTGTTCATGGCATGCTTCAAAAAAAGTACTACCGGTAACCAAAGTGAATTTGACTTGAACTTGGCCTAGCCTTCTCTTAGTCCCCATCCCCAATGCCTTTAGCTTAGGATGACCAGACGTCCCGGTTTAACCGGGACAGTCCCGATTTTGAGATGCGTGTCCCGAGTCCCGACAAAAGCCTGTCGGGAAGCTAAAATGTTGCGGTTTACACCAACCACTATTAAGTGTCCAGGTTGTCAGAGATTATATAGCCCGATCATTAACTAAACATGTAGAACGACTGTAGCCTAAAGCATCCGGCATTCGATAATGTGTGTGTGCCTGCGTGTGTCAGTCAATCGTAGCAGTCTACATAATCTTTGCAACCAACGTTACAATGTATCCGTAAACATTAGGCTTGTTTGACTTCGGCTGAGTCTGACTTGGTCTGGCTTACTACGTAAATGTGATCTTCAGAGCCTAGCCGGGAGGAGCTACAACAGAGGGCAGCTCATCCCGGACAGAAAGGCTACAGTCTGCCTGACGTGACTCGCGGGAGATATCGCGGAATGTTGTTTGCAATAAACACAGCAGAACTTTCATTCTTACTCATTAAAATGAGCATGATGACTGACCAAATAAATTCTTATGATGTAGTTTAAATAAACCACTGTTGTCATACAGTTAACAGGCCTGCATTGTAGCACATAAATTCAATATCAAGTGTTTCCCCTATATGTGTGTCTATCTATTTAGCCAACAGCAGAAAATAACAGAATATCCAAACGTTTTCAGTAGGCTAGCCTACCATTGTTGCAGAAATCACGTATAAGAAGGTATCCCTTCGATTTCTGTTTATTTTCGCATATTCCAACATAAGGAAGCAGCATGAGCCTCTAGTCATAATCGTCATGAGGACATTCCTCCCAAATGGCCCTATCACGTCTTTGAACTGACGTCATGAGGGCGTGTTGCAGCTCGTGGAAGGCAACTGCAAGATCTGTCTGCAGGCTAAGACTCCCGCGATATTTTAAGGCCATGTGACATGGTGTCACGGTGGTAAGTCCCTCCCCGGCTGACAGAAGTCGGACAGAATTTCTAACCAGTATGCATTGCGTCCATCCCAGTATGCATTGTGTTCAACCCAGCATGCATCACATCAAGTCAGATCTGCCGCAAGTCGAACTCCCCTATTCATTCCCTATGAGGAATCATAGCCCTCATACAAATGGGTCCAAACTAGTATGGTGTTACAGAAGTCTGTATTCATTCAAAAATCCAATCCAACAGACCTAACAATTGCAGCATTGTTATGCTGTAGACCAGATGGGCAACTCGCGGGCCGCATGCGGCCCTCCTCCTCACTCAGTGCAGCCCGCGGATCAATTTTGAAATGTCATTAAAATGTTCGTTTCACATGGATTTTACCGCATCTGAACATCCTTATTGTAATGATACGGTCCACCGATAGGGGCGCTTCCTGTAAAAATAATCCAGCGGAGTCGAGCTTTCTTCACTACAGCCAGCAAGTGAGGAAGAGATACAGAAAGCGGAATAAAGAAAACTCAGAATTGTAGCCTACTTTTTTAGACAAGGTGGGAAACAGCTGATCTTATCATGGAATTCAAAGTCAACTTATGTGTATAGTAGGCCTAGGCTATGCTTACAAACGAAATCAGCCGTGAAAGATTTCAACTTAAGCCACCTACAACACTATGCACGAAGATAACTAAAAGTAGGCTACATCGGAGCTGCTAGAGCCGCTGTCGCAGCCGACCTCAAGCAGGGTTCCCAGGTCATGGAATTTCAAGAATAGGCCTACCATCAGCATTTTAATAAAGTCTGTTCCAGACATGGAACGTCAGGGAATTATGTATTTGGCGGGCAAAGTCATGGAATATCAGGGAATTTTGTTGTAGGAGTTTAAAATTGACTTGCCAAAATGCATTAATACAAATACTGTATATTTACATGCAGCATTGGTGTTTATTGAGTTATTAGCGTTTTCCATTACTACTTGCTTGAGTGGTTGTAGTTAGCCCTACCTGTTTTTTCAATACCCATTTTTAATTTCCTGATTGGTCATGGAAATTCAGGATTTTTGTCAGGGAAAAGTCATGGAATTTTACATTTGACTTAGAGTGGGAACCCTGGTAAAGATACACTAACAACAGAGCCTTTTTAAAAGAGTCACTATTACCCATTACAGTGGAAAAAAGGTTTATTGTGAATGTGTAATATTTTTTAGTTTATTTCAAGTTCATTGGTGAATAGAAGCAATATTAAAAATGCATTTGAGCATAGAAAAATAAATTAATGCATGTTGGTTTAATAAACCGACATAGGCTACCGTATATATATTATTTACTGATTCCTGACGTGCGAGTGTAGCAGGTTTAATGTTGTTTCCCTGAATTTCCCCACATGAGTTGTGCTTTTCTTTTTGGAGTTTTTGTATTTTCTTTATTTTCCCACAGGAATCTAAGGGTAAGGGGGTTTGGTGTAGGTGTGACGTGGGGCTAGGCACTGCAAAAAATGAACTTTTAACTAAGTGTCCCACTACCCCAGACGGGCTTGTCAGATTTCACGCAACAGGAGCACCTGCATGTGATAGCCTGTGTACGAAAATAAACAAATTCAGTAAGACCCAGTTATCACGTCGCATTATTTCAACTTTTCTTTTAAAAACACAACGCAGAGGATATTTAGGGAGAGCAAAATACTCCCGTTACACGTGGTCACATCTGGCCCTCTAACAGCGACAAGAAAATGTTGTGGCCCTCTCTATCATCAAAGTTGCCCATCCCTGCTGTAGACAATCATTACAATCATCACAAATTCAGTATTATCTACTGATATTTGCATTTGTTAAGTAGGTAGACAAAAACTTTATACAAAAGGGTTTTGATGGTCCATAAGTGTAGCCTGGCTCCGCCGGTCTACGTACTTCCGCTCAATTACATTTCCCTACAGTACTCTGTCTGGCATAGCTTGATCCGCTCTCGTTTACTTCGGCTGAACGTAGCCGAACCAACCAGCGAACAGAGGGCGTCCCTGACAGCGATTACATTACAACATGTTTCAACCATTACGTCCCCGTTACTTTGAAATGGCCACTTCAGTCGCGCATTACGCGGCGTGAAACTTTAATGATGTTTTCTAAACAAAGTTCGGGAGGAGCCTGCGGGATGATTGACAGCAATTAACTCACCCACTGCCGCCGCAGGGTATGCCTATTTAAGCCGACCTCCTTTTCCATACGTCACACGCTCCGACGTTCGCGAAATCATTGGAGTCGCAAAGCCTCGGTAGGCAGACGTAATGGAGCTGGGGTTTTTCACTACTAACCATCCGAAAGCTACATCCAGTCCACGGGCTACAGCCACCTGGTTCACCAGCGTTTTCAGGTCACTGCTCAGAGCAAGGGTAGGCTACAACTGTCGATTATGCTATAGCCTGCTCACCCCAGCATACTTCAAGGCTCTAACACCAAGCTGCTCCAAGCTCGCGTTTTCACGTCGCAAGATTATCCAGGTAACTCGAAATGCTCTAAATTCCACATGGCTCGGCACGCTAAGCGTCTGAAGTTGTAGCTGCTAGGCTATCCACTATCCAGCGGAGGCCTATCTTCCGAAGATCACTCAATCCGTAATCCGTGTTGGCATCGGAAACGAACAGGTCTTGTTAATTCACTCCTCTAGTCGTCCAGTGACTTCTCATAAACTGATACTAGCGTTGTTGGATATTTAAGCTACTTATAACGAACTGACAAGCCTCAACCTTAAGTGCCCAGTATTTCGCTGGCTCGTGCTGCAGTCTGTTTAAACAATGGCGCTGCGTCGCAGACGTCAGCAATTATTAAAGCGATAGTACACTTTGTAATTCGCGTCAGGCGACGCAGACAGCAAGGACCCTGATTGTCAACTCGTCCGGTGTCGATGGCCGGCTATTCATGTAGCTTCTACGGGGTATAGCAACAAGCTAGTTCACTGATATAAGCTTTGCAAATAAACTCAAGTCATTTGGTTACAATGACTGGTTATTTGTATGTTTTAAAATTAGCACTTCGCCAGCAAGCAGTGCTTTGTGGGCAGTTGCGTTTGCTCTCAGGAGGCCCTCAAACCCCAGTCTACAGCCAGAATATATTAATGACACTCTTTGAACACCGGTCTATTGTTTCATTCCATGCCAACACCGACAGGAGGGAGTTTACAGTATTGCACTGTAAATAACTATTGTTTTGCCCAGACAGCCAGGAGATGGCAGCAAAATTCACTGCTTAACACTTGTGTTTTAATGTTAAGACACTACAAGCAATACTACAATTAGTGCTTTCCTGCACCACACGCTCCAGAGCGTATCACTCCGCTGCCTCAGCCACAGCCACGCCAGCGGCCCAGGTTCTTAACCACCGACTTCCTTCCCGCAGCATCTCCGTCGTACTTCCGGATCCGACTCCACTTCTTCAGACGGCCGCGGTAGCGACAGCGTCGCTACTCCCTCCGCCCCCTCTTCCCCTTCCCCACCCACCTCCCCCAGCCAGGACCCGGTCCAGGGCTGCCCCCCTTCCAGTCGTTCCGACGACTGCTCCCTCCCTTCCCCCTTTTTCCCCCTCCCCATTCCATTCCCGGAGTCACGTCTGTACAGCACGCCCCGACTCACGAAGAGGCGTCCATTCAAACTCCCCTCGCTAGCCCCCTATTTTCTTTACGAGTTAGCGAGCACCTGGTCTCAGCCGGCGCCGGTAGCGACAGCGTCGCTACTCCCTCCGCCCCCTCCTCCCCTTCCCCGCCCACTTCCCCCAGCCAGGACCCGGTCCAGGGCTGCCCCTCTTCCAGTCGTTCCGACGACTGCTCCCTCCCTTCCCCCCCTACCCCTACCCATCCCCTCCACGGCTCCGCGCTAGACCAGCCCGCCACATCGGGTTATCAGCACTCCGCGAGTGCTTCGGATCACGACGTCCCATTCCGGCTCCCCAGCCATTCACTAGCCACAGCAAAGGCCTTCGACCACCTCCTCACGCTGCACGTTCCAGCTTTAACATCCCGTTCCGTCTACCCAGCTATTCATCGGCCACAGCCATTTCATTCCATCTGGATACTCACCATTCATGCTATTCATGCCTTATCATGCTTATCTGCTTATCATGTTTTAAGCGTTGTATGTCGTATCATGCTGAATATGTCATGTTTATCAGGTAACGGTATTCTAAAAGTTCTTCAGCCCAGGTTGAATTATTTAAGGCTGCCACAGATGGTACGGAATGAGCTTGGACCCGATGCAACAACAGCTTCAGGGAGACCTATGCAGCAACTGCTCCGCTGAGCCCCTGCTACAACGGCTCCGCCGAGCCCCAAGAGCCATGCAGCAACAACTAAGCCGAGATCCAGGACCCATGCAACTTCGGCTCCAACAAGCCTCGAGAACCATGCAGCAACAGCTACGCTGAGCTCCAAGACCCATGCAATGTCGGCTCCACCAAGCCCCGAGAACGGCTCGCATCCGCAGCACTCTCCATTCCCGCGGCATCGCGTTCCGTAGGTCTGCTAGGAAGTTCCATCTCCTCCGCCTTCTAACGCAGTCGGATAGCCCGGTCTTTTCGCCCTCCCGCTCCCTCCCTTTGTTTTCCTCCCCAGACCAGGAAGCAAGCTGCTCCTTCTGGCATCCCGGCGCGGTCCTTCCGCCGGCCATTCACCAGCCACCTCGCGAACCGGGCACGCCGACAGCACTTTCCGGCACCACACCTTCAGAGCGTATCATTCCGCTGCTTCAGCCACAGCCACTGCCACGTCAGCGGCTCAGGCCCAATCCCACCGCATCTCCGCCGTATTTCCGGGTCCAACCCCACTTCGCCAGACGGCCCCGGTAGCGACAGCGTCGCTATTCCCCCCCACCCCTTCTTTCCCTCCCCCATCCACCTCCCCTAGCTAGGACTCGGTCCAGGGCTGCCCCACCTCCAGTCGTCTGTCGACTGCTCCCTCCCTCCCCCCTTTTCCCCCTCCCCTTTCCATTCCGGGAGCCACGTCTGTACTGCACGCCTCAACTCACGAAGCGTCAGTTCGAAGATTCACCTCGCTAGCTCCCCATATCTCTTACGAGCTAGCGAGCACCTGGTCTCAGCCGGCGGCCGATATTCCCCCCCTAACCCTCCTTCCTTCCCCGTCCCACTTCCCGCGACCCAGGTTGCTCCCCTTCCGGTCGCGTCAGCGACCGCTCCCTCCCTCCCCCCCTTTTCTCCCTTCCCATTTCTTCCCCGGCTCCGCGCTAGACCAGCCCGCCGCAGCGGGTCATCAGCATTCAGCGAGTGCTTTGGATCACGACGTCCCATCCCGGCTTCCAAGCTATTCATTAGCCACAGCAAAGGCCTTGCCACCGCCTCCTCACGCTGCAGCATTTGAACCACCACCCGTCACAGCGTCCACCAGGAACCTCATTCGTCAGGTGCAGACGTAGACCTTTCTACCATTCGTCCCTCCCTTCCTATTCCCTCTCATAACCGGGAATTAGTTGCGGCGAACTGGTTTGTCTTTAAAACATTCTGGCCCAGCATCAAAGATTCTGTCATTCCCCGAGTTCACCGTAGCTTTACCAACTACACAGAACTCATCTGTTTCGTGTTCCCCAGCCGACGCAAAGAGCTAAATGACTACCTGGCCATCATCGCCGGCCTAGCCGTGTCCTACGGGGGAGCCCATTTGTATACGTACCACCGGCTGTTTTCAGCAAAATGCGCTGCCAGAGTCGGCCTCTGGAACCAAAACCCCTACTGGGGCGCGCTCGATATGGAGCTCCATAACCGCGCTTCCTAGGACTCAAGCCATCTTGTCCTCTCTGCAATAGCCCAGTCACGGCGCGGTCGAGTGTCCACTAGTCAACCCATTCCCCAGGGCTGCCCTTTCATCTCGCATCTCATAAACTGCGCCTCAGCAACCCCATCTCTCGAAGATGTCGTATCTCTACATGCCCAGTGTCTGGCCGATATCAAACACTGGAGGATGTTTTAGACGAATGGAATGGTCTGTGCATGTTCTACGACGACTGCCAATCATCTCCAGAAGACCTCCAGTTGTACACCGACGCAGCCCCCTCAACAGGCTTCAGAGGCTTTTCAAAAGGCGCCGGTTTGCATCCCCGTGGCCACTAGAGTTCAGAGAGCTAACAACTGAAAACGAATCGTCAGCCGTGTTCGAACTCTACCCCGTAGCCATCACGGCTCTACCTGGGGGAATGAGTGGACCTCCAAGAGTGTGCTAATCCACAGCGACAACGAAGCCATAGTGCACGTCATTAATAACTCGAGCTCAAATCGCCTGCACTTTCCCCTCTTATTAGGCATCTAATCTGGATAGCAGCCAGCTACCAGTTATTATAAGAGCCGCGCACGTCCCCGGTCGCCACAATGAAAGTGCTGACTCTCTCTCGTCTTAGCTTCTGAATCTCTGGGATTTATCTTCAGCCCATCACGGCCGACCTAGCCCTTCAAGCCCTCGCACCCAGGACCATGCAGTCCCGGACTGCTTGGTCGTGCTTCAAACAGTTCCACGCAAAGCACTCACTACCATTTCCCAGTTCGATGCTGTCACCATATCATCATTATTACCTACGCCCACACTTCACTCGGGATCAAAGTCTCTTCCATTAGAGTCTACCTAGCCGGCATTCATTTCTGCTACAAACGCCTCCACGGCTCCGAATGCCCTTCCTTCTCCGACACCAGGATAGGCCTGCTATTTAAAGGTATCCGTAGGCAACAGCCAGTCCCCCAAGACTCCCGCCTTCCCATTACCTCAAGCATTCTCGCCACCTGCCTCGCTACCCTTCGCAAAGGGTTCATGTCACCGCATTCCGATTCCACCATCTCCGTTATGCTTCACTGGCCTTTTTTGGGCTGCTGAGATGTAGCGAGTTTACATGCCCTTCGTCTCTCTTCATTCCCGATGTCCACCCGTGCATCGCAGATCTAGAGCAGCTAGACCAAGACACCATTCGATTTACCATCAAACAGAGTAAAACCGATCAGTCCCGAAAGGACACTCCATATCCATTTTAACTCCGCCTCAGATCTTCAGCCTTTCCAATACCTATCTCACTACATCTCATATCGGTCAGCTCAAGCTTCGTCTACTAGCCCGCTCTTCGTGTCAGACGAAGGGCTACCCATCACTCGCCACAGATTCCAGACACTCTTAAAATCATTCTAGTCAAATCTGGTTTCCCGCGGATCGCTACTCCGCACACTCCTTCAGGATAGGAGCTGCCACAACAGCTGCGCTCAACGGCTTATCGGAGCAACAAATTAAAATACTGGGCCGTTGGTCCTCGGATGCCTACCAGTCTTACATCCGCTCCAATCTAGCGGATTTATGACTCGCTCAGCAAGCACTTATGTAGTTGGTAGCGGCCAGCGGCCTTTCTCTGTGATCTTTGGGGTGCAAGCGGTCATCGCTCTATCGCGATGTCCGCTCCAGGCACTCCAGGACCACGGACAGCTACCTTGCCAAACACGCACTTCTCCCATACATTCTAGTCTAGCTGAAGCAATCATATCGAAGGGCGAACTAGTGAAATTATGTTTTCTAAACAAAGTTCGGGAGGAGCCTGCGGGATGATTGACAGCAATTAACTCACCCACTGCCGCCGCAGGGTATGCCTATTTAAGCCGACCTCCTTTTCCATACGTCACACGCTCCGACGTTCGCGAAATCATCCCCCCTCCTCCCCCTACTCCTCCATTTCACCAATTGCCCTGTTACTCATCCTCCTTACACAGGGGGTGCAAGCGGTCATCGCTCTATCGCGATGTCCGCTCCAGGCACTCCAGGACCACGGACAGCTACCTTGCCAAACACGCACTTCTCCCATACATTCTAGTCTAGCTGAAGCAATCATATCGAAGGGCGAACTAGTGAAGTACCACTTTCAGCCACTGTGCGTCGCTCTGCCACTGTACATCGCTCTGTCAGTAGCCTGCCTGCCGCCCCTTCTGAAAAAGCAGGAGGCTACCTTTAAAAATAATTGTTGTTGAGAGGAATCCCAGCCTACGAATTCAATAACAAAATAAATCATGCATAATTAAAAAATAGATTTAGGCTACTTGGAAGATTTAGGCTACTTGGGTATGGCATAAGGCTTGGCTACACAGTGGTAACGAAAATCGAAATCTGCTTTTGATAGCCTACCGGTGCCGCTCCACAAAACGAAAAAAATATCTTAATTTGCTGTCTACGTTATTGTCAGTGTTGGGGGTAACGTGTTACAAAGTACAATTCAAATTTCAGTAATTCGTTACAGTTACTGAATAACTGTAACGTCCATTCCTGCATTACTCTTGATATCTCTAATATATTGACTTATTGTTTCCATAGGCATGCAGTGATTGCTTATTGAAAATATAGATTAGCCTAGACACATTATTTCATTGTAGAGATATGCGCAGGACAGAGCACACATTCTCTCCTTGCACCGCTCTCCCTCAAACAGGTTGGCTTCAGCCCGCACATCCCCTGCACAAATCAAAACAGTGTCTTGTGCAAGAACTGTTCATGCAGACTACAACTGGTGCGGTGTAGCCAACACAACTTTGTTCAAAATTGATGCATTCAAGTTAACTTTGCAAAGTTAGTGTTATAGCCTACTTATCACAACGTTGTCAATCGCAAACGCTAATTTATTCTAACGTCTCTATATGGAACTACCTGCTTCATTTGCGGAGGACGAAGAGAAAGCACCTTTTTGATAATTGAGCCAGTAGAGAAATAATAACTGTTCAGAATTTATCTGTAGCCTAGGGTAGGCTTCTGCAGAAAACAATGTTGTTGGCGATTTAATAGCGACGTTTTTAACAGGCTACGCAATAGAGGCTTAGACAACTATGACCCACGTTTTGGTTTCGTAAATGAATTTGCCCTACTTCTTGACTTGACTTGTCTCGCTTTCAAATGACCACTTCAGTCGCGCATTACGAGGCGTGAAGCTGCGTGAATGCTTTAGTACCACTTTCAGCCACTGTGCGTCGCTCTGCCACTGTACATCGCTCTGCCTGCCGCCCCTTCTGAAAAATAAGGAGGCTACATAATTGTTGCCGAGAGTAATCCCATCCTACGAACTCAATAACAAAATAAATCATGTTTAATTAAACATTACCTCGATTTAGGCTACTTGGGTATGGCTTAAGGCTTGACTACACGGTGGTAACGAAAATTGAAATTTGCTGTCTACATTATTGTCAGTGTTGGGGGTAACGCAACTACGCAAATCAAAACAGTGTCTTGTGTGATAATTGAGCCAGTAGAGAAATAACTGTTCAGAATTAATCTGTAGCCTTGGGTAGGCTTCTGCAGAAAACAATGTTGTTGCCGATTTAATACTATCTGGCGACGTTTTTAACAGGCTACGCAATAGAGGCTTAGACAACTATGACCCACGTTTTGGTTTCGTAAATTAATTTGCCCTACTTCTTGACTGCAATTTAGTCAATTGACTGCTTGACATGTCATTTTTATTTTTCTGTACAATAAACAAATACATCTGCATTATGCCGCAGAATTACATTCATATTTGGCTGACTTCTGCAGACGCGCAAAAAAACACTGCCAGGACATCCTTAAAAATATTTTCGTTTGCCGTAACCCGACCGACCTTGTCAATTTAGAACCGACCCAAATATTTATTTTTTTCCCCTTTTAGTCCGACCGACTTGCCGGTTGTAAACTTGCGTTAAGACCGACCGATTTTTTTTACTCTAAACAACCAATACAAATAAAATACTATTTATTTTAGTAGGCCTAAGTATTGTGAATATAATTTGCCTACATACTGTACAAACGTAGGCTCTCTTAAATAAAACCCTGTGGCGTCATCTCTACACCATTGGTTTACGCATGTCACACTATGGCCTGCTTCGTTTCATTCACACAAACATCTCGACTTAACGCTTATTACTTGGCACGAAGCTCTGGAAGAACTGTGCCCAGATCTTTTCCCATTCTTTCTCCCCTCTAGTCTAACGGTGACCGTGTTGAAGAATTTAAATTGGTTGTGGTCTATTCAGCATTTCTCAAAATATGGGCTTAACCCAGATTCGAACTCTTGGACAGGGGACTGATAACTGCTGCGTAACGGCGGCTGTCATCAGCCAGCCTTAACGCACTGCGCCACAGAATTGACGGCGTGGGTGAATAGGAATAAATAAATCATTTAAATGGCTTTGTCTGAATTGGCCATTGTAGGCTATACGTAAAAAATAAACAAGTAGGCCTATCCCCTATCCAATGATATCGGCAAATGTTTGTTTCCCAAAGTAAGAATTTCACTTCACCATGCACCTTCGACAATGAATAGCTCATTACACTTATGTTACTGTTGAACGTAGGCCTAACTGGTATCATTACAAACATTATTCTGTGTCCTAAAAACTGGCATTTTATGGCATTGTGTCATGTAAGGTCGTTGCAAAATCTAGAGAAATGTGTGAGGTGGTCAGCGGGGGACAATTGAGACGCACATTGGATTGTGTTATTACTTGAACATTCCACACTATCCACAGCTGTGGTATCGGGGACAGAAGGCCTGCCTCGAATGCAGGTTGCCCAAAATAAAGGCCTGTGGTTTGCACAGCCTACAGTAAGTAGGTTAAATAACAGACCCGCCACAATGTGCGGTATGATGATTTTTTACGAGCAAGATGTTTTTGGTGCCCTACGCGCACTGCATGTTCTTAAATAACAATGATCATCAGTAGCCTAATATTCGACCATTATTTTGTGTAAATGGGCTATGCATTGGGTTAGACACCAGGGGTCATATTCACAAAGCCTTATATCTTACCACTAGGAGTAGGCTACTCCTAAATAGCAATAAAAGATTTTAGCTAGGAGTTTCTCTTATTAAGTTATTCATAAAGCCTTTCAGATCTACTCTTAGTAAGGGAAAATGACAACTCCTAAACAGATTCTGGAGCTGAGCGCGCTCTAGAATCTTTGACTAAGAGTGAGTGAGTCTCCGTTGCTATGGCTGACGTTATTACTCATGCACGAGCTTGACTGAAGTGACCACCTTGATTGGCTGATGATTGTAACGCGGGAATGATTCCAAACACCTCCCTTATGATGAGTGGCAGGTGACAGGTCTGAGAATGCGTGCGCTACACAAGGACGGAAGATGATGAATAACTGAATAAAAAGGCCTAGCCTAAATGAATCAAGAGTAAGGCAAAACAAATAGCCTAACTTATAGTAGCCTATAATGAAACATACGGATTGATGTAGTATCTTTGTAACATTATTAAATTAGGCCTAATCTGTTACTATGCGTATGCCTACGTTTGCAAAAGAGAACATTTTAATTTGATTCACAATAATGTTACATTTAATTTACAGGTTGACAATGAGTAGCCTAGTTTTGGTTGTTGTTGGTGGCGTTATTGCATGTTAGTTATGCCTACAATGCAAAATTGCTTCCTCACGATTGGAAGCTCCTGTAGCCGCATAGGATTTCAAAACAGGCGAAATGCCACAAAACCGGTTTGTGAATAGGTCTGTGAGTTAGTGTGTGAGTCCTCTCGACTTCTTTTAAGCTGTCACAGCTGGTGGGAAGGTGTGGTTTGTTGGGGGCAGGGCCGGAGTAAACTGGGCACAAATGTCTGATGCCCCCCCCCTGCCCCCCAGTCAACGTGAATCGGGTGGTCAGTTAATAGGCCTATATCGTGAAGATTTTTCTTGCCATCTAAGGCACGAGCGCATCTGTGAGGCCAAGCCTCACCAAGTAGCCCGTTTGTTTACAACTAACATAATATTTAATTAAACTGCTTATAGGCTATGCCAAAATAGTTTTCAACATTTTGAATATTAGTGTCGGGTGAATTAGGAAATGTTATCAAAGTAGCCTTATGGCTGAAAGCTGCTTGGGATCCCCCCTTGTCAAGCAATATAACCATACAAACGCGCGCACACTCATTGTTTCAAAAGGAGTAATTTCGGCTTTGTCAGAACTGAAGAGCTGTGGACGACACGGCACGGCATGCCCAATTGAAAATAAATTAACGCAACGCAACACAACACAGACCCGCTTCTCTCGCGTCAGTCACTGACAGTAGCCTAAAATAAATGCATGTGGAAAAAAACTTCCCCATGACATGACAAAGACATCGTAAAACACTGAAAGTTAATATTTTGTCACTATAACATACATCTGTCCTTTGTCATATGTGTTATGTTCCAAGTAGCCTAGTGCGTAATTCTGCTTCATAAAGTTGAACAAATACATTTGCTTATTTCACAGAAAAATATAAATAGCCAGTTAGGGTCTACAGTGCAGAGTTGGTAAGTTATGGTAGGCCAACTTGGAGTGAACATACAAACAGGGAAAATTCTTTCTCTAGTAGCTGAGTAGCCTCAGGTGCGCACGTAAACATAAGGCCGAACATGCAAGCGCCAATGAATCGTGCTCTCACGACAATCACGCCGTTAAACTTAAATAGGTTAACATCACTCTAGTTCACAAGTTCGCCTTCAAGCAAGGAAAACGATGATTTGAAAACATCTGTTTCGTTGGAAGGGCAAGGGGTAGCAACAGGGCAACACAGAGACAGGCCCGATGGCAGGGCTGTTATGAGAGTATTAAAATATGGGATATTCTACGGGAAAACATTAAAACGGCAAGACACCGGGGGAAAGTTAAAATACGTGATAAACACGGAAAAAGTTGTCATGCATTGTTTCGGTCCCCGTGCACAGGGATTATTTGTCATATTATTAATCACATATGATTATTTGTGAAATTGTGCAAACAGGCGCAACACATTTGAAAAGGAAGGACTGGTAGCATGCAAGCTCACGGGAAAGATTGATTTAAGAACGTTATCACAGTGTGTGTGGCTGTGGCGCAAAGCAGCACGGGCGGAAGACAGCGACAATTGGCAGGGGAGGGTCATGTCTTTTTTAACAATTCTGTCGGAGGGTCATTAAACAATTTCTAGCAGGCAAAGGAGGGTCATGCAACTTTTGACTGAAGCACTCACAATTCCTCCGGTGGCCCCTTCAATAAATAACGAACAGTCCCTAGATTGCTGCTGGGCTATATGTCTTGGTTCATGTCTGTTAACAACTCATTGCCGTCAAACGCGTAGCCTATCTCGCGGTTGCATCCATTACAAACAAACATGCAATGTGAACGTCTGGGATTGGGAAGAGCACTAAATGCTCTACTGAATAAGCACGAAGTCAAACCTTTAAATGAAAAACACTCTTTAATAATCAAAAAAATAAACCGCTAATGAAGTAAACTTGTGACCATCAAAAATCGTTTATCGCCTGTATCTCCGTGATAACAGGACGTAACAGGAAGGCATTTGGCTGAGCAACGGAGGTTAATATGCTCTATATTTTGTCCAAATGATGTCTGTCTATCATCGTTGCACTCTGAGAAAACCAGAATGTTTAATTTGTCTTGTACGGCTGCAAACGGGATTCACTCGCAGTTACCAAATATTTCTTTATTAGGGCAGGGCAGGCATATTTCTGGCTATTAAATTATTTCTAAACCAGTCTGCTAAAGTCTGTAGTGAAGTCTGTGTAGGGTTTTCCAGGCTGCTGATTTTAACATTTCAACACATAAACATTCATCACACACACACCTTCATGCACAGACATAGCTATTCATGCACACACACACACGCTCCTTCTCCACCCCCATTGTAATCTGTCCCCTGTAGAGTTTTGTCTTGTCAAATACTGTCTTTATTTGTTTCATGTTGTTTGTGTTCACATGCTCAATCTATAATTTCAATAATCTCAAATAGTCTTTGTATACTGTACGTTTCATGTCTGTTACACTTAGTTGGGTTTTTTAAGGTTTGTGGGGTCTTGTTAATATGTGTATTACACCTTTGGAAAAACTGAATTAATATGTCTGCTTCATTGACTAATTAATTCATATTAATTAGTCAATGAAGCAGCTCTGGAAATGTCGATGTCATCATCAACCATTGTTTATTCAGCAAAAATTGACTGAGCTTTAAGCTCTTTTACAGGGATGCCCTGAGTTTACAACCATACAACAACAATCAAATAACTAGATATAACGCATACTAGCGGTACAAAATACATTCTCTCCGCAAAAATAAAAAAAATAAAATGAATAAAAATAAATACTCAACTTTTGTGTATGTAAATTAGTGTGTACATGTGTGTGTTTATTTTTGTGTATATGTGTGTGTGTGTATAGGTGTGTTTATGTGTGCATGTGTGCGTGCACATGCTTGCGTGTTTCAAACACTCACTAAATACCACCATCTACAGGCCGATTGGTGTACAGTCACTAAATGTACACATAAATTAGAAAAATTGAGATAGTCCTACCGCACACTGTTTTGACGTTTCACTTGATTTTATTCAGAGCGAACAACGCGTTTCGCATATAGCGTCCTCAGGTTCGCTCAGGTATGGTCTGAGCTCTCAGGTGTGTCTTTAATTACCTTCTAGTCACATGACCAGTTGTTTGTAACGTCCATTTTAAATGCCAATATCCCATATTCCCATAAACAGATAAATACAATCAACAGACAAAGATTTTGAACACGTCCGCAAAGATATACAATATACAATATATACACAATTCTTATCAAATATATACATATATACATAATTATCATCATCAAAAATAGTGTCATCAAAAGTCCAACAAGATCAAAGAGTTTTGCAGAAACAGTACATATAGGTCACAGGTATCATCAATGCATCACCAATGCCACAAATACAGCTAAACCAGTGGGCAATACCCCATTGTCTATACACTTACATTTACAGAAAACAGCTTAAGTCCTGTGATTCATTCATGCCAGCGGGTTCAAGAGTGGACAGTTCATTTATCCAAAAGGCCTCTCTTCTCAAGAGCTGTTTGACTATGTTACCACCTCTAGGGTTTGGTAGTACCCTCTCAATGCCAATAAACCTGAGGGAGGCAACAGAACCATGCTTTTTTTCAATGTAATGTCTAGCAATGGCATAGTCAAGATTATTGTTTCTAATGGCTGCCTTATGTTCTGCTATTCTCAGCTTGAGGTTGCGTTTGGTCTGTCCTACATACATGAGGCCACAAGGGCATATCAGTGCATAAATGACATGGGTAGATAGACAATTTATAAATTCTTTGATCGATCTTGTACTTTCGTCCAGTATGTGAGTGGCTGAATGTTTTAGTGTCAAAAGTGTTGGCGCAATGGGCACATCTACCGCATCTATAATTCCCATAGACTTGCTGAGAAAGCCAGTTAGTCTGTGTGGGTTCCTGGTACACGGAACTAACCACCATGTCTCTAACATTCCTGCCTCTTTTGAAACAGAAACGAGGTTTGGAAGAAGACAAATGGTTGAGATTTGGGTCGCATTGTAGGATTCTCCAGTGTGTATTTATGAACTTTTTGACTTGTCTCGAAGCCGTAGAATATTCTGACACAAACACAATTCTATTTTCTTGATTATGTTGTCTAGGGCGAGGATGTAATAGCTCTCCTCTATCCTTCTGATTGGCCCTTTCTCGAGCTATATCAATAAGAGCCTGACTGTACCCCCTCTGTTTGAATCTTTCTCCCATCTCATTAGCCTTAATGTTGTAGTCCTCTTCCCTGTTGCAGATTCTTCTCAACCTGACGAATTGTCCATAAGGGATGTTATCAATGAGATGGTCTGGATGGAAGCTGGTGGCATGCAATAAGGTGTTTCTATCCGTTTTCTTACGGTAGATGGAGGTGTCTAATTTTCTTTCACCATTCACCGTAATTAATAAGTCTAGAAAGTGGATTGTCTGTTGACTAAATTCCAGAGTAAATCTCAGATTCGGGTAAGTGGCATTAATATAGTCATTGAAAGCCATGAGTTGATCTTCACTGCCAGAGAAACCCAAGAGGATGTCATCAATAAATCTGTGATAAAACAATACATTGACAGCAAAAGGATTGTTGTTAAATACGAATTTTTCCTCCCATAAACCCATATATAAATTTGCATAATTGGGAGCGAACGGTGACCCCATGCTTGTACCTTGGGTTTGTAGGAAGTATTTTTTATTGAACATGAAATAGTTCGATTTCAGAATGAACTTAGTGAGTTTCATCAGTAGTTCAACAGGAAGTTCATGTTTTTTAGAGTCCAAGTAGAAGTCCATAGCTTCCAACCCCCCCTCATGGGGGATGTTGGTATACAATGCCTCAACATCAAAGGTCACTAGAAACGAGCATTCAGGCATACAAATGTCAGTCAATAAGTTTAGGACATCAGTAGTGTCTGCCACAATAAATAAATTAATTTATTGTTTGCCCCCCCATGAATGGAATTCCACAAAACTTAGCATGTATTCAGAGAGTGTCATAATGATCCTTTAACAAAAGTAGCAATTTTGTGCAGTTCTGAACATGTCAGCCAAAGATACCTGGGATTACAACGCCTCATTTTTGCTTTTTCACTGTTAACTAGGTGGCACTATACCGCAAATGAGTGGTTGTGAGAGGGGTTTAGATGGCCCCTTCAGACCAACATACAAAAAAATAGGTCCTCTAAGGCCCTATGGTTCTCAAGATATTCACAGAAAACTGTGTATGCCCTACCTTCCTTTTGGTGCGGCAAGGTGGTGGGCGACGGATCAAAATGAACTGAACATGTCAGCCAAGCAAAAATGAATGGTTCCGTGTCATCCTTGTGGGGCTACATGCCCACCCAGTCTTTCAGTGTCCCGGGAATCATTAATACAAAATTACTGATGGAAATCAATCAATAAATAAATAAATAAATAATCAATCCAGATGTTTATCTGGTGAGGATACGGACTGATTTTGTGACATGCAAACATGCTTTTTACCAGTTCATTAGCCACATGAGACATCTTGTAAAAACTGTTCAAAATGTTATATTGAAATATCTGATATGATGAAAGACAAGAGTTAGCTTTGGCCCATTATTTTTGTTCGGTCCTTTTGCTTTGCTAATAAAATATTGATTATATAACTTCTGAATGAATTTACAGCAGTTTGTTGAAAGCATGGCCAGAAGTACATTTTTAATGTTTTGTGTGCATAAGGTTGTAGCCCCCTGCCCCTGTTTGACTGTGTGTGTGTGTGAGAGAGAGAGAATGAAAGTGAGATGTAATGAATGAATGCATGTAATCTACCTGCCTGTGTTACAAGCAAACATGCTGACTTTTTACCCCTATCAAAGTTGGAATAGCAAAAACATGAAGGGTCATACTGACACATTACAAACATGTGTTTGAACAGTAACCACTGGCCTATATTTTTCGAGATGTTTTAGGTTAAAACTATCTTTGTCCCTCTGAGTTTGTCAGTGACACTTCACTGGAATAAAAGGTATGGATAAATATTCTGTATTGCATGAAGTAATAAGACTCAGTCCTATTCAGCCATTTCATGAAACCTGTAACAATTCCTTACCATGCATATTTGAGTGTCCTTTGTAAAAACCTTAACCAGAGCAGACTTAATTCAAGTTAGTGCATTATTCATACTGGTAATCTCTGTTACTTTGCTTTGCCTCTAAATAATGCACTGTGATGTGAGGTAGCACCATAAAAGGAAATCATAAAAGCACTGTAACAGTAGCCTACTCCAAAATGCCCTCACAGATTAACCTAAATTGTTGGCTTTAAATCAGTGCATATCATATAAAAGATAGAACCACAGAACCGGAAATACTATGAACAACTTTATTGTGTATATGATGTGTGAACTTCAAATTTAATTAAATAACAACTGATATTGGGGGTGGGGACACCAACATAAAAAACAGGGAGAAAACAAGGCACTCAAGCACAAGAATGTATGGTTTATGGGAATTTATTTATTTATGGAGATTTATTTATTTATTTATTTATTTTATTTCCTGCATTTCTACACCAGCTACCCTCATGGATTAAACCAAGAAACAACCACCTTCAAACATTTTGATTGGTTAGATTAAGGGTGCTATCAAGATTAAGAACAGTATAATTGTTTCTCTTGCAACAGAATAGGCTAAACTGGGGGTGTAATGGTACATGTATTCATACTGGACCATCTCGGTACAGGACTTTCTGCACACTATAGATATTTATAGAATGGAAAAGTCCCTCCAGGATTTTGTGATGTAGTGATCGTAACAATAACAAATATTCAACAAATCCCCGCAAATTTAGGGCGATTTAGCAATTTTGTCCAACCACTGCAACTTTTTTCATATCTGATATATCCCTGAGATATTTCACCAACCACAGAAGTCCCTCACACAAAACGTTGAGCCAGATGTTGCCACACTCACCTCCTTGTTTTGTGTTGTTATGATGCGTGCAACATGCAACATGAACCCATGTCATACCAACAAAATAACAACTTTTAATATCCATATGACCTTCCTGTGTGGAGTTACCCATTAATTTGGATTCACTGCAAAAAAGTGTTATTTTTTTTTTGTAATCAAAGTTTTTTATTGTTTTCCCATGTGAGAAACACACAATATACTTGTCACATTTAACAACATGTAACATCACTAAGGACACACTACTGTATACAGCAATCTGGGCAAGAAAGTCAGAGAAAGAAATCACAAAGAAATCACAATTAAATACACATAAAGGAGGGAAAAAAAAGAAAGGGGGAGGGGTGTTGGCTGAAATAGAATTAAGCTTGATAATAATATTAACTAATTATGGGGCACTAGTCAGTTCAAATTGAATAAAATGCAGGAAATGAGACCAGAGCTGATAGAATTTACCCCTACCATCATTCAGTCTTGCAATAAGATCTTCATATGAGGCTGTGTCTGTCATTAACTTCAGCCAGTCTGTAAAACTAGGCCTGACTTGGCTTTTTCAGTGTCTAAGAATGATTCGTACTGCAGTGATAAACCCTGCTAGTGTCAGAGCGGATTCCGCTTTAGAAAAAGTGACCTATCTCCAAGTAGACACAGCTGGGGAGACTCTGGCAATGGTGTGGCTAACCAATCGGCAATAGTTTTAATGATTTGTTTCCAAAAAGGAAAGACCACGGGGCAATCCCACAAAAGATGAAGATAGGAGCCTGTGTCATTCATACACTTCCAACACAGATTGTCATTCATACACTTCCAACACAGATTATTAATCCCATTTTATGAAGCTTGACTGGTGTATAGTAATACCTGTGAATAACCTTATAATGTGTGAATTTGCTAATTGCATCCCTCACCGGGCGTTGGAGACCACCTTTTCCCATGCCTTTTCCCTAATATTTGAGTTCAAGTCCCTCTCCCATAGTACCCTCAGGTGATAAGAATGACCATACAAACTATCTGCCATGATTTTATAAAAAGCAGAGGCATTACGGACAAGCTCTGGCAGCTTCAAATAACAGAGCAGCTTATTTGTGTCATTATCAAGTGAGATTTTTAAGACTCGTTACACAGCTCCTGAGCTGTAAATACTTCCAGAAGTCTGCTTTATCCGTCAAATAAAACTTTTGTTTGAGTTCTTCAAATGACTGAAACAGGCCATCAACATACAGTGGGCAGTGCTTCGACTTGGCCAGCTTCCCTCGCGGTCCGCGCGCGGGATCACGCGGCATCACGCGACTTTACTTTGTATTTTTCCAGTGATGCTGCAACAACCGGCAGAGGTCTCAAGTGAGCAGGGTGTCTCGTAAAAAGAAATGGAGCTGGAAAACCCTACACAGACTTCACTACAGACTTTAGCAGACTGGTTTAGAAATAATTTAATAGCCAGAAATATGCCTGCCCTGCCCTAATAAAGAAATATTTGGTTAACGCGAGTGAATCCCGTTTGCAGCCGTAGAAGAAACGCAGGACAAATTAAACATTCTGGTTTTCTCCGAGTGCAACGATGATAGACAGACATCATTTGGACAAAAAATAGGGCTTATTAACCTCCGTTGCTCAGCCAAATGCCTTCCTGTTACGTCCTGTTATCACGGAGTTACAGGCGATAAACGATTTTTGATGGTCACAAGTTTACTTCATTAGCGTTTCTTTTTTTGATTATTAAAGAGTGTTTTTCATTTAAAGGCTTGACTTCGTGCTTATTCAGAAGAGCATTAAGTGCTCTCCCCAATCCCAGACGTTCACATTGCATGTTTGTTTGTAATGGAAGCAACAGCGAGATACGCTTGTCATAGGCGCCAATACCGTGGGTGCTCCGTCTCTCGGGCACCCACTGAAAAACATCGAGCACCCACGTGTGCCAGCTTACAGTCCCGGCTAAATTTACATTAATTTAAAATCAAACATCGCAGTTTATGTTAAATGCAGCATCTCTCATAATGTGATTGGATATGTTGCTGTCAATTCCCTACTCCATATACTAAACACCAATGAGAGCGTCTCTCGTATGAAAATTCCTGACACTTCCCACCTGAAGAATTAATGCAAGGCTTTGTCGGGTCTTCAGCCCCGAATGTTTAAAATGTATATAGCCCTGAATATCATTTTAAAAGTTGTCTGACAAAGCGTATTGTTTTGTGACACAGCGGTACCTCATAGAATGTCTATAGCTGGTCGCAACTCACAAAAGTAAAGCAGATAGAAAGAACTCACGCAAATCTAGCCTACAACACGCAGACAGCTTCATGCGCAGGGGAGAGAGCGCGCGCGCGCAAAGGTGCTTTATGATTGTTGGCTTCTGATGGTATCTTGCTAATTCACTGAACTGCATTAGGTGACACAAATGGTATTGCCTTTATCTTATAACTCCTTGTCTGAGCAACTACCAGGCCCAGGGCCAGGTTAAGGTCATCTGGGCCCCGGGGCAGAGGCCTCCCCGAGGCCCCCCCATTTTTTGTTCAATATATATATATTATATATTACTATTATTATTATTATCAATATACATAAGACAGAGAGAGAGAGAGAGAGGCAATTAAATTATGACAGACATAATGTAAAAATGAAATGTGCATTTATATTGTGGAACCGTATAACCAACATACAATTGTACCAACATACAAAAAACAAGTAGCCTACAAACATGGGGCAATGCACACAAAAAAATCAACCATGAAATATTACATTATTACCATCAATTACTTCAACTAAGGCTTGAAAACTGCCAGTGGTACCCAGGTCAGACTAAAATGTGCAACTCCCGACCTCGAACTCATGAAACATTGTAGCCTAGAGTTTGGCGCGCACGCATACAGCCACATCATGATGCATTGTAACACGCTGTCTGTAATACACTGTAACACGCAGCCCTAGCCAGCCACGACGTCAAATACATCGAAACACGCAGTCTAGCGCACACACACAGCCCAACCACATCAAATACAAACAAGGGTGGTGTCGCAGCCGATAACGGTAACGTTGTCAGGGACAGGGGTATATGCCTAGACATGGACATATCACTATTTTGATCCTCGTTTTGAAAAAGTGGACAGGGCGCCTGCAGAAATGAATGCGATGGTACGCACACACCCACCTAACTTTCAACGCTTTAATAATATTTGTCCCGGTTAGGTTCCTGCATTGGTCAGTTAAAAAGTAGCTAGGCTAACATCCACATGCAATATCTTTATAACAACGCCTAACAACAACGCCTATTTATTTGGACAACTAATGTATAGCCCTATAAAGGCTAAAATTACCTAGTTTTGTTCTAGCGAAGGCTACGTTCACATATGGCTTTAAACAGTGGTAATGCTAGCCTAACGTTTTGACAAGCAATAATCTTGCCTACCTTGTGCTTGCGGCTTGCCCATTTGAAATAGGCCTAACTCCTCTGGCTTTGCTGTCTCCATCCTTTCTGTTTTCGTTGTTTAAAAAAAACGTGTTATATCCATGATGAGTCTCGAGTTAATGAATTAGCTTATAGATTGTGTGCTGATAACCAGCATAGATAGTAATAGAAAACAACAAGCTAGCCTACAACTTCTGTAGCATGCCTGTGTATATCTCCTGCTCAATCAAAAGGTGCGCGCGTGCATAGTTCTGCATTAAGTTGATTTTGATAACGTTATAAACTTTACTTTACAGAAAATTGTAAATAGCCTACTGGCATGCAGTTATTGGAATAGGCTACTGTGCAGAGTTGAGAAGTTATGGTAGCCTAGGCCAATTTGGTGTGAATACACGCACACAGGGGAAATTCTCTCTCGTTGAGTAGCCTGGCTGATACGCACAGTGCGTACGGCCATGGTTTTGGCGCGCCTTACTGAGAACGTCTGGTTGAAGCTCTCTCTTTTTTCGAGATCCGCTTTCATATTTAGCCTACTAATTGTCTCATGCGAAGCCATTGTTGTCTGTGATAGGATGCATTGATACGGGCAAAGACAGGTGACGATAAGACACTTGTTTTCTTTTTTAAATGTCCCGCGCCGGGGGCCCCTAGTGGCCGGGGCCCGGGGCAGCAGCCCCTTTGCCCAATGCCCAAACGCGGCCCTGACCAGGCCTATGGTTTTTAAAAGTCAGATGTTTCCTGACAAAGACATTCGAAAATTAAGAATGTTTATTGACTTGAAAAATACACTGATTTTCACTCCCTTCATTCAACCCTTGAAGACATCGCGGTCTGGTTCGCTATGTAGATCGTTTCTCGTACCATTTAATTTCTCAGAATTTAGGTCTACTAGGCCTACAATAATGTCATCAACAAATACATATTTTATTTAGTTGATCAACTACAAAGAGTAGCATAGGCCTACTGTGCACAGTGCACTAGCAGCCCAAGGTAACCAGTTGTTGTAGATGAGAGGCAACCCCTTGTTTCAGATAGCCTGGACAACATGTTACCTGGGTGTTGCCTACATTATTAATTAATGGTAGCCTTCAATAGTTAATTGATTCGCGTAACATATTAGTTGGCTCAAAGAGTGACTTCAGGTATATTGGGACATCAGGTAATTTGGGACAGCATAAGGAAAAAACATTTTAATTCTGCCTTGAAAGGGCTATGGTAAAGTTAGGGGTGGTAATACATTGCTTAGGAAGCATATAACTAAAGTCACATGACATAATGTAGGTGACATCAGACAGGGGGGTGTGGTCAGCATCAAACAGGAAGTTGACCCCCAAAATCAAGAGGTAAGAAAAATGACATGTGCTTTAGGTGGATTTTAATATAAGGCTGTAAAGTGTGTATAATTAATTAAATGTTGACATAAATGTTGAGCAAATATGTTTGATGTAATATTGCACTAAAATAAACAATCATTGTTTTTAAATTATGTTTATATTAATTTAATTTGAACATTTTCTTGTTGTCAACCTTTTTAGGGTATACAATGAAATGTGTCAATAGTTTAGTCATAAATAACCGGATTAAAAGTGAAAAAGTCACATTTATAACAACACAAAACCTCAGTGATGTATCCTAGACAACTTTTAGCAGATGAAATTAGAGGCTAAGGTTGAGTCAGAGCTGTTTGTAGTGGGCCTTGTAATTTGGGTCAGATCATTTTATGTCAATAATATCCTGACAAATTAGTAATAATAAAGGCTATGTTGTTAAAGCAATGAAGTAAAAGCATATTTAGACCTTGTGTGTGGTAGTATTGAGACATATTAATGGATCTTTGAAGCAACCTAGCCTAGTAAACTAGCCTAGTAGCCTAGTAAACCTAGCCTAGCATTAATGTATTTGCCGTGGACTCTTCTGCACTTTGCCTAATCTATGAGTTTGTTTTCATCTATGAAACTAATTCATTTTACAGAATAGAATGGCACCCAGGAAAAAGACAGACAGACCAAGGGAGAGTGAGGTGCAAGGGAGAGTGAACAAACAGGGAAAATTAAAGGGAAAGTACAATATGTGGAAGGAGAGCAGAATGAAGGGAGCATTGCAGGAGTACAGGGAACTGGAAAGGGCAGGCAACAGACCTCAGCTCCGTTATCTTGCCAGGGCCTGGAATGTCCCAAAATCCACCCTCCAAAGACGGGTTAAAGGTGTGATCCAAGGACATAAGCATGTAGCAGGACGAAAGCCAGTTCTGTCAGAGCAGGATGAGGCTAAATTAGCAGAGATAATCGAAAACCTAGCAAGACGAGGTTTTCCAATGAGGAAGCCAGAAATCCAGAAGCTTGCTTTTCAGTTTGCACAGGCAAATGGATTAAAAGGTTTTTCTGAGGGCAAAGGTCAGGCAGGCCACTATTGGTTAAAGGCCTTCATGAAGAGACATTGCCGTCTTGGTCTGAGGAAGCCAGAGGCCCTATCTGCAGCTCGGGCTGCTTGTTTCAACCCCGTAGTCGTCAGCCAATGGTTTAAGAACTATGAGGACATCATCACCGACCTTGGCCTTCAAGATGTTCCGTCTCATTTGTGGAACTGCGATGAAACTGGTTTACAGGATCATTTTGTGTCCTCGCGGGTGGTGTCACCAGTAGGCTCGCCCTGCTTTGAGGTCACTGCGAATGAGCGAGGGGAGACCACCACCCTACTAGCCAGTCTCAATGCAGCTGGAGAATACAGTCCACTGATGGTGATCTTCAAAGCAAAGCGCTTGCGCTCTGAGTGGTGCTACGGGGCTCCCACCAACACTCTGGTGAAATCAACTGAGTCTGGTTGGATAAACACAGAGTTGTTTCTCGACTGGGGGAAGCAATTTATTGCTTCTCTCCCAAGAGGTGACCCCCGTCCACATGTGCTACTGTTGGATGGGCACAGCTCCCATGTTTTTAATTTAGAATTCTTGCAACTTATGAAAACAAATAATGTGCATGTAATTTGCTTTCCACCACACACCACCCACATTCTGCAGCCAGCAGACAGGGCCTTTTTCCGTAGCCTCAAACATAATTGGAACATAGAGGGCCGGGTCTTCACCAGGGAGAATGGTGGGCAGAAGCTGCAGAAGACTCTTTTTCTTGGGATCCTATCAAAGGCCTGGAGAAGTGCAGCAACACCTGAGAATGCCAGAGCTGGATTTAGGGGAAGCGGAATCCATCCTCTGGATCCAGCTCGCATTGACAAATGTCTGTTTGCTCCAAGTCTGACAACTGACAGAGAGGAAGCTCCTGCTGCTGACAGAGAGGAAGCTGAAAATCCTGACACTGAAGAGATGGAACATGTCTTTATCCCACAGTTGGACACCCCGCCTGCACTCAACCTGGATGTGTCAGCAACCGTTGACCTAGATGTGTTTACCACCCTGGACACTACATGTATAGCTGTTCCTTCAACATCTGGGCCTATCCACACAACTGATATGATGCCTCCAGATCCCAGCAACATAGTTGAGGTCAAGACAAGTTTTGATGAGCTGATCACATTGCCTTCCCGTGCACGCCCCTCTACCAGCAAGGTGAAAAGATCCAAGCCTCCAAGTAGTTACCTCACAAGTGATGCACACTTTGACTATGTCCGAAACAGAGCCAAGGGGCAAGGGAAGGGGAAAGGGAAAGGGAAAAAAGGAAAAAAGCAGAGAAAACAGATCATTTGTGCAGTATTTGTGGAGTGAAGTATGGGGACAAAGAAGATCCAAGGAGAGATGAGGAGTGGATGTCCTGTAATTCCTGTAAAAAGTGGTATCATCTAACTTGTGGGGAAGAGAATGGAATACTTGATGATGATGAATCATACCTTTGCACGGACTGCCTTTGAATGTGACACTAGAATTTTAAGATGTTTGTGGGTTATAGGAAAAGTCAATAGGCCAATCTTTAAGCTGTTCATGGAAATTATTGACCATGATTGCACTAATATGTGGTATTTGTAATGTTGTAATGTTGTAATGAAATTGTTGATGACTAGACATGGATATCTTTTTAAAAGTTTTTTGTTTATTTGTATTCAATAAGGCCTTACTGCTCTGGCCCAGTCTAATGGTCAGGTTTTGAATGATAGGCTACCATTTCAGGTAGTGTCTGTTGATCACTTTTATGAGTTGACAAATAAATGTTTGGAAATGTTTTAATTAGACCTAGTCTAATAGCCTATAGGACAGATGAATGTAAGTTTTCTGGAAAGAAAATGATCGGTTATTAATGTTTTGTGAATTTTTACATATTGATGCATTTGTGTGCTGTTGATTGTGTATTATTGTTACATGACTTGTTGAATATATGAAAACATAATTTAATTCTACAAAATATAAATAAAATGTTATTGTTTTTTCAAAAAACGTGTTGGATTCCTCTAATTTCTCTTAGTCAATAGTCTAAATCTGATGTTTGTCGACGTAATAATATGTATAATCTAACCAAATCAGAAGATTACACATAATGCATAACCTTAAAGATATATTTATGGATAACAAATCCATTAAAACATTATTTAACATGTTTAATTATAGTTCAATACATTCATTTACACCCACAAATCGGTGTCCCAAGTTACCAAACATACTGTCCCAAATTACCAAACATGTCGCTTAAAAATAGTTTTGTGACAACTGAACTAAAATAGTGAGCCATTCATTAATAAAAATGACGACCAGTCGCGGAGGGGACCCCTCATCCGTCTGAGATGGCCCTGGTCGATACACCCGCTGTAGCTCATTGTCAGCTAGCTTCACTCCCAGAACGTCCTCAATAAGCTGACGAGTTAGCTCCCTCAAATGTTCACCCTCATTTTCCTTTAATCCAACCAGCCGCAAATTCAGTTGTCTATCCTTATTTTCTGCATTTTGCATTGCTCTCTCCATCTCCTCAAAATGCTTTGCTCTTTTCTGTAATTCAGTGGCCAGCCTAGTATGTTCAGTTTCCAAGTCCATAATTTGACCGTCTGCCTCATCCAGTCGTTCATATATGGCTGTAATATCCATGCTGGTTTTAGCTTGTACTCTCTTAACTTGGGAAACATCCTCTTGTAGCTCTTTAAGTATACCACTAACCTGAACCATCTCATGCATTGTTTTCTCCAAAGTAGCCTGAAGTCCGGCTATAGCATCCATTGCCAGGCTGGGAACAATGGCTGAATTGGATCCTATCTTGGATGTAGTGCCACTAGCCATGCAAGCATAGTTTATTCCTTGCTTAGCTGTTCTACTCTTCGACGTATTTGTCATGAGGGGACGGAAAAGACGCACAATAGACACTCGCACTCGCACACACTTGTTATACTGCACTTTACACTTCGTTGTAACTTAAAATATAAGCTTTTATTATCGAATGTACATGAAAATAGGAGGATTTTAGTCAGGAGGAAAGTTCTAGGCAGCCATCTCCCTCAGCGGTCCCATGTGACTCCTGTCTGTCTGTAAAATTGACAACTGCATTATCTCTGAGAGCCCAACTGTTAAAAATCTTGGTGTTACATTTGACTCTAACCTTACTTTCCAGCCCCATATCAAAGCGGTCACTAGATCCGCTTTCTTGCTAAATATTGCTAAGATTAGATCCATGTTATCTCTCCGTGATGCCGAAACACTGGTTCATGCTTTTGTATCATCAAGACTTGATTATTGCAATGCCTTATTCTCTGGTCTCCCAGCAAGTAACAAAACAAAACAGAGCCTCCAACTTGTCCAGAACACTACAGCTAGAGTCTTAATGTGAGTGAAGAAATACAGTCACATTACACCAGTCCTAGCTTCTCTTCACTGGCTGCCAATACAAGCCAGATCTGATTTTTAAAATCCTTCTTTTAACATACAAAGCCTTGCATAATCTTGCACCTGTTTACCTGAGTGAGCTCCTTAAGCCCTGCTCTGCGCTCTGTGCTGGCCATCTGATTGTTCCATCTGTAAATAAGAAATCAGCTGGACACAGGTCATTTGCCTATCGTGCACCTACACTTTGGAATAGCCTCCCTTTACATGTCAGAGAGGCGGGCTCTGTGGACTGTTTTAAATCCAGACTAAAACCCTTTCTTTTTTTCTCAACATTTTGGTCAACCACTAGCTCTTTGATCACCCTTGCTTCACTGACTCTGCTGCTTTATTGTTCCAGGGGATATGTACTGTCTTTACTGTCACATACAGTTTTTATTGTTGTTTATTGTATGTTTTGTCTTACTTATTTACTCATTCATGTTTTTATTTCTAACTGTTTTATTTCACTATACAATTTTAATTTATAATTTTGTTTTATTTTAATTTTTTAATTTTTTAATTGTTTAAGTGTTTTGAGACCATGGCAATGGTGATATAACACTATAAATATCAATAAATTGAAAACAATTCATTGTAAAAAAAAATAATTATGTAGGAAGTTTAGAAGTTTAGAACCCAGAATTGACCTGCACACTACAAAAATGCACCAAATTCAACACAAATGGATCAATACACTTGGAGGATGTCTGCGTCCTTTCTTTTCCAGATAGATTTTCACCGTGGTATCGTTTCAGTATCGAGATATTTATGGCAGGTATCGTATCAAAGTCATAATTTTGGTATCGTATGAAAACATTGGATATTTCCCAAAAACGTATGAGTGATTATCGTACTGTGAAGAAATTTGTCGCTGATTCAGAGCACAGGCGGGTTTGTGCAGACAAAGGCATAATAAGGGTACGTTCAGACTTAGCGTCTTTTTCTGACAAAAGAAGTTATGCAGACCGCTTTTTCAGTTTGAAAAAAAAATCTGCCAGTGTTTGTTCCAAAAAGCAGCCAGAAGCTGGGGTTTTTTTGCAACAGGCAAAGTAACTAACGTTACATGTGGATACAAAATATCGCAGAAGAAAAAAAATGGGGTTGGCTATTGCTTTTGGTATGTTATGGTAAAGTTGTGAAGTCATGTCAAACAATTCCCTATACTCAGACACTAAAACGAGTCTCTCGACCAGTGTTCTGTCACCTTCTCCATTTTTTACTTGTTGTCAATGGAAACCACAGGTCTCGGTAATCTGCTTGTGATTGGTCAGCTGTAAAAAAGACAGCATGACGTATGGCGTTTTTCCGCTAGAAGTTGAATATTTCTCAACTTCTGAGCTGCAGAAAAAGACGGTTGCGGTCGCGTTTTAAAAGAAGCCGACATCTTTTTTGAAAGCACGGTCTACTCTATAAGATTATAATCTAAGACGGACGCCGGCAGCTGCAAAAAAGACACTTAGGGCCAGATGTACGTACATTTGCGAACGTAGCGTTATCATCGTCATGGACAACACACCGCAGATTGCGAACGCTGTCAGACCCAAGTTTCCGTCGTATTTATCAATCGTTCAATCCTTAGTGTAAACTGCGCCTTTCTCTGCCTTTCTCCGCCCATAAACGCAATTTACGAACGTCCACAACTGAATGGCAGTGCCTACATACAAGCGCAGTTGAATGAAGTTAACTGATGACAACATTAAAAAGAATCAAACGTTTAGCGATCATGAAATAATACCATACATGATAAGATGTAAACAAGCAGGGAGATAATGAAGATCATCAGTAGTTCTACTCAAACTTACTTGTGCACGTAGGCTATGGAAGATTGGTCAAATCTAGCAAGTAGGAAAGTTTAAGTGAATGACGTGAAAGTGAAAGTAAGACATTCAAAAGGCCAACGAAAGTTGAGGTTGCTTTTGGTAGTACAAATACTTTCACCACAAAAACTGGTGCTCTAAATAGTAATTACGTGCGCCTTCAGGAGCAGTCTGTACATACCGCGGAATACATAATTAGGCGCTCTTTACTCTTCCCTTCCCATCTTTTTATGCTAAACTCCCACTTTCCCCTAACCTGACTCCGCCAGATGGATTTGCTCCGCATATCCATCTGGGAACTTTTCATTGAAGAACTTTTGTGAAAAGGGGCGGACATACTGGTTAGCTGATTGGATAAACAATCTGTCTATCACCACCTTTGTTGGTTATCGACGGGCCAAATCAACCAATTAGATGAACAAAGTATTCTTCTAATGCCGTTTAACATACAATTAAGTTAGGTAACGTGACAAACGTTAAGATGTTTTAACTTACCATTTATGAACCTAATCAACGACAATTCCCATCAAGTTTTCACGGTAGGCCCTACACTTCTGAAGATAGTATATTCCTCCATTATGAACTGGAATCAGCCGTGGAGGATGTCTGTGTCGTTCATTCCTCCCAGCTGCATGGCTGAGACTCATAGCTTCACAGTTTACCCAGGAATACTTTCTAATTTGAATAAAACTTGCGCGATAGCTATGCTCATCTCTGTGGATGCCGTCATGTTGTTTGTTGCGTCACACCTCAACCCGCCTCAAAGCCAACGCTGATTGGACGTTCGTTTGGTGAACTGCTCCAAATTTTCTTTAACGGAAAGTATCCAGACTGATCTGCGAGTGAAACCCTGAAGCTCGCGAGATCAGGATGGTCTCACGAGGCTAACTTTCCCCTGGATCCTCCCATGAATGCATATGCATGACATAACAAACGCAATCTGCCACTTTCAGCTCCCGCGACAGGCAGTTTGCGCTTTTACATCATTACGGCCAGTTTGTACATACCTCGCAATGATTTTACACGAACATTGCGAAACAAATACGCCTGAAGTGGGCGCAAAAGTGTTAGTACATCTGAACATTCTGAACATACCCTAAAGGAAGGTTTCTGCCAGACAAATTCATAGAATTAAGAGAGCAGCTGCTAAAATGCCATTACAAAGCAGCAAACAGCTATTTAAAGCCGCTGGTGCCTCTGGAGTCCTGGGAAGCTCAAGGTGTAGGATCCTCAAGAAGTTTGCAAGTGTGCATAGACCTACTATTCGGCCACCCTTAAACAATGCTCACAAGCAGAAACGGTTGCAGTGGGCTCAGGAATACATGAAGACTAATTTTCAAACAGTTTTGTTTACGGATGAGTGCCGTGCAGCCCTAGATGGTCCAGATGGATGGAGTAATGGATGGTTGGTGAATGGCCACCATGTCCCAACAAGGCTGAGACGTCAGCAAGGAGGTGGCGGAGTCATGTTTTGGGCAGGAATCATAGGGAGAGAGCTGGTAGGCCCCTTTAGGGTCCCTGACGGTGTGAAAATGACCTCGGCAAAGTATGTAGAGTTTCTGACTGACCACTTTCTTCCGTGGTACAAAAAGAAAACCATACCTTCCATAGCATAATCATCTTTATGCATGACAATCCACCATCTTATCCTGCAAAGAATACCTCTGGGTCATTGGCTGCTATGGGCATAAAAGGAGGGAAACTCATGGCGTGGCCCCCATCTTCCCCTGACCTCAACCCTATTGAGAACCTTTGGAGCCTCATCAAGCAAAAGATCTATGAGGGTGGGAGGGAGTTCACATCCAAGCAGCAGCTCTGGGAGGCTATTCTGACATTCTGGCAGCTCTGGGAGGCTATTCTGCAAAGACATTAAAGCAGGAACTCTCCAAGAACTCACAAGTTCAATGGATGCAAGAATTGTGAAGGTGATATCAATGAAGGGGTCCTATGTTAACATGTAACTTGGCCTGTTAAGATGTTTTTGATTGAAATAACTTTTGATTTAATTTATATCACCTCCTAATGCTGCAAATTCAACAAATGACATCATTCATAAAAATGAAAATTTTTAGTTCTTTACAACCTATAAAATGTCTTGAAACTCTGTTGTGCATAACAATTTGGAACAGTGCATTTTGAGTTTTTTTTTTTTTTTGAAAAAAATACTGTTATCATTGGGAGGTTTGTTCAATAAAATTTGAAATATACTCAAATAAGAGAAAGGAGAAAGGCAGAGAAAGGCGCAGTTTACACTAAGGATTCAACGATTGATAAATACGACGGAAACTTGGGTCTGACAGCGTTCGCAATCTGCGGTGTGTCCATGACACTGATTAGCGGTTGATGACTTGAAAATTATGCTGACTGTCATTTGCATCAACTATTTAGGAAAATCTGAGAAAAATGTAACTTGCATAATAATTTAGAACGCAGTGTATGTAGTATTGAGCATTAACATGTGTATTATGGAGCCGAAGATATGATGACTAGTTGCCGATAAGTATTAATGGTGCAAAAAGTCAAACTTCAGAGGCATGTTATCAATAACCTTTATTTATAATCTGTGAAGGCAACGGATGTAAGATAACAAAATTAGGACCACAAGCAGCATGACTGAAAAGTAGCATTATTGATGAGATAGTCTGACTAAATTAATTTTAAACAGAATTTGGCTGATAGTTGGTAGTTAGGCCTATTACCTGGACCCATAGGACCTGCCCCACTCAGGTGCACGCACTCTCATACACAGACAGGATCATGCTCATCATCATCTGCCCTTAGTACATGGTTTATCAACTAGCTATAGAATATAACTTTTAACAATTAACTAATATAAGCTCAGATAACTAGCAAGCAAACCATGGCATGTCTTGGGATGTACCTAGCATACATTACAAATTTACCATTAGTACGTTACTAGGTTACTACACTATTTTGTATAATATATAATAATATTTTAATAATCGACTGATAATAACATACTCTTAGCTTACCGCTCAAGTTATCTTCTTACAGCTCAAGTTATCTTCTCTGCCATGGACATCTTTGTAGGCTACTTCGCTACACATTTGCTATGTCCTTGTTGGAGTGTGATGTGATTTGTATCATGTGCAGGTGGTGTGATGGATCGCGTACAAACCAATAGGGTGTCGGAATGGTATATGATTATACTTCTCGTCTATCTGGATGGGGCGATTTATCTGGATATTTTTTTTAGGGTTTTTTTTTTTTGAACAATGACAAGCCGGAATGAAAACAAGCCGAAATGAAATAGGTGTAATGAGGATATTTTTTAAAATGTAAGAAAGTACAGATACTTGCATGAAAATGGAAGGAGTAGACGTAGAAAGTCGGCTCAAAAATAATTACTTCAGTAAAGTATAGATACCCAAAATTTCTACTTAAGTAATGTAACAAAGTATTTGTCCTTCGTTACTTGACACCTCTGAGAAGCCCCTGGCTGCACCTTGCAGATCGGGGCTCGGCTCAATATGGGCAGAGCTCAGCCCACCTTCAGCGGGTTTTCACGCTGACCATGTCTGTAGGGCCTACCTGGTTACCTACTCTGCCCTACAAAGGCAAAAGGCAGTAACTGACCAGAGTGTCAAACTGAGAAAAATGACTTTAAAGTTTTTTGTTTTGTCTACACAAATGTATTATAGGTAGAGCAATGAAAATCTGGTGAATTGTTGCCCTGATGAAGAAATGTGTGTATATAAAAAAAACTTGTGCTCAAAGTTGACCTTTGACCCTTATTTGTCAGATACTGTACTCTGCCTTTGTATTATGTACTAAAAATAAGGAGTCGTGCAAAGGCAAAAGGCAGTAAATGACATATAATCAATATTTGCTACCAAAGGCAGAGTATGGTAACTGTACTTGTACGTCGAAGAACAAAGCCAAAGAACAGTAACTGCAGTTGTGGCTCTCTGCCATGGTTGCTTGTATGGTTTTGGGAGTTACGGTGAACACAACCCTCTATTTTTTCAAAAAACAGTCAAATTGAGTATAGATATTTATCCACATGATAAAGGAATTCTTTAATATCCCAAAAATTACATTAACTCATTTTCGACCAAAAATGCAGTTACTGCCTTTTGGCTTTGTAGGGCAGTACTGTCCAAGATAAATATTTCTCAACATAATCTTTAGGAAGAATGCTTAACTCTATAAAAGCGTATCTTCAACTTCAAGAGAAAAAAACACAGAGGTTACAAGACTCTCATGGTAGGCCTACAGTAGTTCTATAGGTTTGTAGGGTAGCCTATAATATATTAATATGCTAAACTGGTTATAGTTTATTTTAAACTTGACGATTTAGTTTGACTTTTTTACACCATTACAATACTTATAGGCAACTAGTCATCATATCTTCCACTCCATTAAACACATTTTCACTAGTTTCCATTCCGTAATTTGCAAACAGATATAATAGCATAATAGAAAAGCATGTTTGGCGAAGTCTCTGGCCAGGATCCTGAAGTGATTTGCGGGATCGTGCAGGAGTCAACTGCGCAGGCAGGAGTCGTGCAGGATTTCGCCATACAACCCAAAAAATTGCGTTAAAGATGAGGGACCCTATGGCCAGGACCACGCGGAACAAATTCAACTGGAGAGCGCGAGGTGCACTTTCCTCAGATCAGAGAGATTTGATCTGATATTAGAGTGATAGGCATCGGAGGACCACGGCCAACAGTTTTGATATTGATCGGACAGACCGTTATTTGCCGCGTTGGTGACTGCACTATAAATAATGAGTAAATAATGAGAATCCTGCTGGGATTCCGACTTGCGTTAGAACAGCGTTGAGCTGCGTTTGAAACCAAGTAACGAACGAGCGTCTGTAGTCTGTAGCAAATAGGGGATCTACTGTAGGGGTGCCAATACTTATGACCCCTGTATTTTAAGGAAGAACATTTATTTATTTATGATACATTATTCATTCACAAAGAATTGGTGTAGGAAATGTATTTCCTAATTTTTTTACTTAAGGCTTTTATATAGATTTTATATTCCTCTTTTTAGTCAACTTTAGCAAGGAGCCAATAATTCTGGGGGCAACTGTAAATTCCCACTTAGCTATTACAACCTGTCTTTAAATTATAGCGATTTGGCTTTAAAAATAGTTACATGGTTTTACAAAACAAGTGTCTATTTTTAGTATTATAGACTTTTCTGCAAATGCTCCAAAACCTCCAGACTTTCCATAATTTTGCATCTGAAAAACAGTATTTCATAACTAGACCTACATATCTTCCCTCACTTCTTAGACCTAAATTTACATTTATTTACATTTACATTCATTAATTTAGCACTATTATTCAAAGTGACTTATATATTTCAATTATATTACAAAGTCCATTGTCCCTGGAGCAATTTGGGGTTAAGTGCCTTTCTCAAATGCACAATGGTGGAAGCCAAGAATTGAACCCTAAACTTTTCTGGCTACTGCATGCTAGCCTAGCTCCTTAGGACAGACCACCCCTGAGAATGTCAGAACATCATTTATTGCACAACATTGCCATCTTATTTTATTATCTAATTAAATTACTATTAACAATTATTAATCATCTTTTATCTGTTCTATTCATATTTTTTTCAATTTTGTCATGGAGTTAACCAGCTTTACATTTCACTACCAATTGTACACCTTAATATATGTACCTTTGAATGTGACAAATACATCTCTGAATCTCTCTCTGAATCTAAAATGAAATAAGGGGGTTACAGTTTTTTTCCCATTATGGCATGTAAGGGATAACGGCCGCCGAGGTGTCCTGTTATACAGAGTTATTATACGGCTCTTCACAATGCTAGTAGAACGCTCCATTGACTTGAATGGGATTTCCCAACGTTCTACGGTAAAATAAATTCATGTAATTACCGCTGCAAACATATAATTACCGCTGTCAATGGCAACGGGTTTTGTGCTGCTGATCATATCACTCCGCAAGTATTCTGGTCACTTCTTGCATTGGAACTTCATTCAAAAGTGAAAGCAGACGATTGATCAGCTGTGTTCTAAAGAATGTTTGATTCAAGTTCAGCGTGTGTTGCGAACTATGTTTCTCAGCAAAAGCCATGACGAAACGGTAACAAATAAGTGTAAAGACACATAGCCTATCGTCGAGTTTATTTTTTCGTTTTGGCAAGTAGCCGTATAATAAGCGGGATAATGTATAGAACGCCGGTCATTATGGGAAAATAAGTCCCTTCAGGGCGAAACAAGACCCCTCCGCTGGCGCGTCGGGGTCCGGTTCGCCCTGTCAGGACTTATTTTCCCAATAATGACCGGCGTTCTATACTAATGGATGAGGGTGAAAGGCAAATAACTCCCCAACGCGCAGCAGTCCATTCATTCTGTATAAAAGGACACATCGAAGGCCGTTATCTCGCTTATCACCCAGTTGCTACTATAGGAACTGTGATTAAACTTTTTTTTACCAGATCTACTTCATAAGTGTCCAGTTATTCAGAATTAACGGCCCACCAGCCAATCTCTCCGGGTGATAAATTCTTATATTTCACACTAATAAATGTTACAATGTTTAGACATATCAGAGTATGATAGTCTACAAAAATGCCTCAGCTTGTCTTGTAAGAGGGTTCAGCATTCATCCATAAATTGCACACACTTGTACACATTCTGACTGATCTGCATGTAAGGTCACTGTTCATCCCCATATAATTCCTACCGCATGTAGTGGATTGCCCTGGTCAATGGGGACTTTGAAATCTGATTGCAGCTCATCAAAGGCTGTTATCTGAAAAAAAGAGAGAGATTAGGTATGCATGAGTGTTGAAGAACAGCATTGCCATTTTTGACAACATAAAAAATATATATTTCTAGCTCATTCAACATTAAACCGAGCGGGCCCATTATCAGAATCAGAAGTTTTTTTTCTTTTTTCCACACAACAGGGAATGTGACTTGGTAAAATGGTGCAAGACACATATAAGAATTCTTTAAAATAAGGATATAAAATATCCCTAAATGGGCCATTCTACCGAATTTGTGCAAATTCAGAATTTGAAACATTTTGGAAAAAAATTGTTTTTTTCCCAAAACTTTTCATTCACATGCATTGTACAACATCTAAGGTACACATTTTTTAATACTTGGACATTTTAATTTCAGATTGTTTTCCTTCTCCCAAAATTTGTCACTACCGAAACACAAAAACAATTAACAAAATAAGAAGTTTTATGATAACCTATTAGGATTTTCTTTACATATAGCCTTCCTTCTAAATATATTTTTTTGAATTTCCTTAAAGCACTTCCATGAGTCAGCTGATAACAATTAAAAAATGTTAACACAAAATTAAGGTCATTTATGAGATTGACTGAATTTTGAAAACAATATTTCTTTGTAAAATGCTTTAATTTGATCATACCGTTTTTAAATTTAAGGATGTATTACTTTAAACAATGATAAACCATTATGACTTTCAAAAAAAAAACCTGTGTGTGAGAGTGTGTGTGTGTGTGTGTGTGTGTGTGTGTGGGGGGGGGGGTATTGATAATCTACTGATATAAAATGAGAAAATACTGAATTTCTGATATGCATGACAGCATACATTATGCAGATTTTATTACACGGCTCTTCATAATGTTGAAGAATGCTCCATTCACTTGAATGGGCCTTCCCAACGTTCGGTGGGCTGCTATTTCTCGATAACAGACCGTTGCTAAGTATAACAGAGCGCTGTCAAGGAAAATGGGTTTTGTGCTTCTAATTCACGTCTTTCATATCACTACGCAAGGATTGGAACTTCATTCAAAAACTTTTACAAGGTTTTTTCCCCTACAAACACACACACACACACACACACCCTTTCATTTATTTATTTTTTGAGGAGAAAAAACACAACAAATTTTACTCTATTATAAACCTATAATGAGATGTAATAAAATAAATCTTGAATCTTGATCAGCTGTGTTCTAAAGAATGTTTGATTCAAGTTCAGCATGTGTTGTTACAAACTATTTGTTTCTCAGCAAAAGCCACGATGAAACAGTAACAAATAGGCTATAGCCTAGGCTATGTAGCCTAAAGAGTCATATCATGGGGAGTTTATTGTTTCGTTTTGGCAAGTAGCCGTGTAATAAGCGGGATAATGTATAGAACACCGGTCATTATCGGGAAACAGGTCCCTTCAGGGCGGAACAAGACCCCTCTGCTGCTCGTCGGGGTCCGTTTCGCCCTGTCGGGACCTATTTCCCGATAATGACCAGCGTTCTATACATTATCCCTTACATAGCCTAGGTACTATTTCTATTAAAGCTCTACCTCTTTCTCTTTGTCTCTTGCTGCTTCAGCTGTCAGCAGCTCTGGTTGAAGCCTGGAAATATTGTAAACAAAGTAGCCTAGTTGGCTAGTGTTGTCGGGTGATACAACTCAACGTTGTCGGAAAAGGTGAGTTTTTGATGTATAACAAACGATCATCATCATCAAGTTTTATAAAATTAATGAACCTGTTGAGGAGTACGGTCACAAATATGTGATCAGATGCAGCTGGGCCCCTGGGAGTACGATCACAAATATGTGATTAGAACGTTTTCGAAAAAGGTTCTATAACATGACGCAGACTTTTCTGCCATTAAACAATTTTAAGAACACTGGAACTATAGAACGTTTGCGTAGAATTCTAGAAGGAGCCAGGAAAATAATTCTCTGGGGAACGGCATTGTCTTAAAGAATTCACTCCTCAACAGGTTAAAATCTTCATAAATCCAGGCTGAGTTTGCCACGTTTAGCCTAAATAATTAGACAGATAGCTTGCAGACAAGCAGCCCGTTATCACATAGCCTAGGCTACTATTTTTTGGTAGGCATTAGGCAAAACTAAGCTAAGCTGTCTGCTGATAGTTACTTTCTCACATTTCGTTTTAGCAAGAAGAATGGTTAAATGCCTAAATCCTATCACTATTTTGGGTATTGTTAGAAGCCAAGATGCTCACTGAAAAGAGGTGGATTCAGGAGAGGGAGAGACAATTCAGGGAGGCAGCAAATTGGGCAGCACATCACTGCAGGGTTGGCTGCGAAAAAGCCAACCAGCAGGTGACAGAGACTTTGCACTGTGATAAAGATGACATGACACTGTGTAGGCGAATTGATTAATTAATCAGACTCATATTTTAGCCTACTAATGGCAATGTTTCATAATTACATTACATTTAAGATGAGGAGCAGTCACAAGCCTCCAGACTATGTGAGGAAAATGTACCAAGAGGAGGCACATATGGCAGGTAGGCTTAAGTGATGATCTTCAAATATGAGATGAAAGGACCATGCTAGAAAGTACAGGGTTAAAGAGCTGCATGCTAAATAATTGTAATCTAAAAAAGATATTGCCTGAGCAGAACATAAATACCACTAGTGGGCATTAAAATAATAATGATAATGGCAATAACAATATTGGACAGATGATGAGCCCAAATTCGTTACTCCAAATCAGCATTCAGCAGTCAGCACCGTTGATTGGCCAAAAGGGTTGTCTGTCGAGTGCCCGCCCCATAGCTCTACAGATACAGATTCTATGGCTCTGGCTATGGGTACGAATCAGTTTTGCACCAAATATCTCAGTCACGTGTGGAGCAAAAGTGAGAGCTACAGAAAACAACATTTGAGACTCTTTTTTTTTAAATGACCCGCACCTGTATGGAGTCATTATAGGGCCTTTAACATTGTGATCTTGGGAAAAGATGTTCACTTGTGTACCAAAGTTGTGCAGTTGTGTAAAATAATGTGTGCATGTGCAAAGACATTTTGTACCTGTATAGATAGGCTATTTTGTGTGACAAAACATGCTAAAATATGAAATACACCTGACCCTCAAAAAAATGGATGAAACTGAAAACACTTTGAATAGCCCAGGCTACTTTGGACAGTCTTTAAAGGTGCCATGTGTAATGTCCGCCAAAAAATCAATTCGTACTCCACATTCCATAAAAGATGGGGGCAGTACCTCCAGAAAGTGAGTTGGTCTACCCTAGAGTAACAACCGAGACACGTGTATTGCAGTTTGGCTGGTGGTTATGTTGCTCGCATACCGCCTCCCATGGCCAAAACTGGTATTATGACACCTGTTGGGCTGTGGCTAGTAATTTAGCATGCTAATTCAGGTTGATATCTCTGCAGCACTATACCTTGTCATTTTTTTAATGACATCATCGCCCTTATTTTTTTTTCATTCTTTTGATGCGTGTAGCTCATTTTTTGGATATTTTTATCTCAATTCTTACACATGGCACCTTTAAGTATAAGTATAAGTATATACACTCTTTTGATCCCGTGAGGGAAATTTGGTCTCTGTATTTATCCCAATCCGTGAATTAGTGAAACACACTCAGCACACAGCGAACACACAGTGAGGTGAAGCACACACTAATCCCGGCGCAGTGAGCTGCCTGCTACAACAGCGGCGCTCGGGGAGCAGTGAGGGGTTAGGTGCCTTGCTCAAGGGCACTTCAGCCGCGCCTACTGGTCGGGGTTCGAACCGGCAACCTTCCGGTTACAAGTCCGAAGTGCTAACCAGTAGGCCACGGCTGCCCAAAGACTTTCTGAAATTTCAGAATCCCACACATGCAAAGCACAACCAGCTACAGACAACAAGTGGCAGACAGATCGTAATGTCACTTACAGTATAGGCAGGCTACCACTGTTTTTGAGTCACATCATTGCAAATTTCATATGATGAAGCATCATTCCACAAAATTGTTTGTCTTCTATATCAAGTTATTCTGTATCAAGTATATTTACTATTTTTCTTTTAATCCATTTATATTCAGTGTGTATTCAATGTATTGTAACGTCAGTGTCTTCCGGACTGAGTGCTATCCTCCCAGAATGCAATGTGTGTGAATACTAGATTGTGCAATGTCGGTTTTTGTGAGTGTAATTGTGTTTACCTTGTTGTGTATGTGTTAGCTTGTGTAGTCTTTCTTTGAGTTGTACCTCATGTGTTAACCCTGTGTGTTGTATGTGACTACCCTGTATAATACCGTGTATTGTGCTTGTTTTAGTGACTTCCCTTGGGTTTCCTGTGTATTGGCGTCTTAGTGTATGTGACCCCTCTTCTGCTGAATAAACCTTTGATTGGACAACTGTGAGTCTCATCAATCGTTACAGTATTTTAACAGGATGAAATTCATGTAATACAAATTACTTTCATAAGACTTCTAAATGCATAAAATGCATAAAATACATATTCACTTTCTATTTATTGTATTTTATGCCATCTACCAAGTACCCAACTATAGTTTAATTCACCAATTAACTCGTCAGGATAGGCTACATCTCAGAACCATTCTTATGACATTAACTGTCTGATCCTATGAACAAAACTCATGCGTGGTAAACTCATTACTTGGCTATACTGCACAGAAGACTTACAACTAATTTTAATGGTTACAAAAGAGTATAACTTAAAATATTTCACTGATATATGAAACATTAACAACTTCAATATAACCACATAAAGTATGAGTTTGGTGGGGTTTCTTGGTGTTTTAGCCCCCAACGTTGTCTTCAAGGCAGAGCTGATTAGGCATGGATTAAGGTTAGGATGAGGTGCCTTTAAGTCGACGGTGGCAGCGCTGCCTGGAAGACGACGTTGGGGGCTTAAAACACCATCAAGCTTTGCAAGGCCGTAGCCATGATGTCAACATTGGGGGGGACCAAATCTGTGGTGCGGTGTGAATTTCAATAACAGAATTTCAATACATTTCCTGCCATGCAAAAATATTATTAAAATCACAAACAAGTCATTAGTTAAGTCAGTCAATTAGGATATACCAAACTTTTGACGGACATAGGCACGGATGGATTATGAACCCCCGGGGGGCCCGGGGGCATACTGTACTTCCCCGGAAGACTTTTTAAAAAATAAAAAAATGACCCTTTATATTATGACGACTTGTGAGTTTTGTGGAAATAGAAGAGAAGGGCGGAGAAGCAACTTCACACAGTCTTAGGCTTCAGGGCCCCCTGAGCTTTTGGGCCCAGTAGGCCCATTCAATAATCCATCCCTGGATATAGACCTGTGGTATGACTCCATTTGTCTCCAAAATTTATATTTTAAAATAAAATACAAACTAGAGTATCTTTGATAACCTCTATATTACACTGAATGCTTACTAGTAGGTTTGGACCTAGCCCAATCATATTTTGTATTTTGATTTTATTATTCTGGCGGCTAATCACACAATTTTAAGGTTGTTTGAAAGGAATGGGATTCAATATAGGCTACTAAGACAGGTCCCTCTTCTGTCTGACTCACCTCAAGTTACCCTATGCATTATAGGCTGGTTTCTGACAGAAATTACGTTTTGTGTTAAAATGTAGAAACACAGCCTTTATTTGGTGAATGGAGGTGGAAATTCCTTTCTTTGGTTAATGTCCGCGATTCACATGAACTGTAGGCTATCTCCGCCATTGTAAAAGTTTTTTCAACTTTTGTGCCGTCGCCACATTTGAGTGTTACGTTTTGCCTGCATGGATGCGCGATTGAGTGCGCATCTAAATGCAACATGCAACAGCCATTTCTAAGAGGCTTATAAACCGGTTCATTTCTGACATTACTACTAGCATATGAATGCATTATTTATGTTGTAAGACATGTGAAAGAAATGAATGACACAGGCACGCACAAATTCAAATGAAAGGACACTACGTTTCACTTTCGCATTGCGAAAAAATAGGCTACAATATGGAAAATGCTTCAAAGTTACCTTTGAGTCTGATCAGCTTCAAAAATGAATGGGGTTTCCTTAGACAGTGCTACACCTTTCCAACAAGTTTTGTGAGAATTGTAGCCTACCGGTATCTTTTGCGATATTGTTGACAGCCTACACCGCAGTAGGGTGCAGGAAGCTTTTGATAGCGCACGCCTCAAACGATAAACGCAAAACCTCCAGGACAAACCACTCACAGTGTACTCTCTGAAACCATGAATAGGTCACTAATTTGTGTGTTATTTATGTTTGATTGCATTTCAGATGGCGGGACTTGTTGGTTTCCTGTAGTAGCCTATAGCGTTTTTTTTCTTAATTTTTTTGTATGTCCGAATATTGGGGGGGACATTTTGGTCACATCTGAATATTCTATGGTGACTACGGCCCTGAAGCTTTGGTGAGCGTGTGTGTCAAATTAACTATCTTAAGCAAATACATGTCTTACCGTCAGCTAGCTTCCCTCATGACACTGTGAATCTTCCATCACTGAATAGTGACGTGTCTGTCATTGCTCCAGGAGCAACAACTACAACAGTTTGTCACCAACATGCTTCTACCGTTACCATCTTCAAGTGTGTGACACTGCTCAACACTTCAATTTACTGCTTTGTGGTGGGAGGCTGACACAACACTACGTATGTGGCATGATGGCAAAATTTGAGTCACACCTCCTCAACTGGATCCGCCACAACAAGAAGTACAAAAGTACAAAATCATTGTCCATGCCCTGAATAGTGATACTGAGATAATTCCTGGACGCCTAACCATCCTGCCACCCACAATTTATGGATCCCCCCGATGGTACGCCAAGGAGTTCCAAGATGCCATGGCCTTGGTGCGAATCGAAGGAAAACCTGACTTCTTTCTCACCTCCACTTGCAACACGAACTGGCCTGAAATCAAAGGATCACTTTTTAAGGGTCAACAGACCAATAAGAGATCAGACATCATTGCACAGTATTTCACATGAAGGTGGAAGCACTCCTCACAGACCTCCTCAAATGTGACATCTTGGGACACATTGATGCCTATGCTATGGTGAAGGAAACACAAAAGAGGCATTTCCACACATGCTCATGATCATGGTAGCCCGCAACAAACCCAGGACCGCTGCCAGTCGTGTGGTGTCTGCAGAGATTCCTGACAAAAACACAAATATGGAACTACATCGCATTGTAACACCACACATGATTCACGGTCCATGTGGACAATGAAACAGTGCCAGCCCCTACATGGTAGACAAAAAGCGCACCAAAGACTAACAATTGAGACAGAACACAAGCTTTTCAGACAACTCCTACCCATTGTACCGAAAACGAACAGAAGGTGCACCTGGTTCGCCCATCATCAAGACCATCAGAGGTGGCGTCAATGTACCTGTCAATAATACATGGGTTGTGCCATACAATCCGTACATCCTGCTCCGATACAATGCGCATATTAACGTTGAAATTGAGTGTGCTGTCTTCAGTGTCAAATATCTGTATAAATATTTGGAGAAGGGGCCTGATCAGTGCATGGTGAGACTGGATGTGCCTGATGAAGAGACCCCTGAGATACTATGACATGATGAGGTGACATGTTATGAGTTAGGGCGTTGCATCACTGCATCTGAGGGTTACTGGCGCTTATACGACTTCCCCATTCAGCAGAAACAGCCACCAGTAAAGATGCTTGCAATTCATGTAGAGGATGAACAGGTCATCATGTTCAATGATGAAGGCACTGCCCAGAACCTGTTGGACTCAGGGCCACCACACTGACCGCCTTTTTTGAAGCTATGTCTCTTCATCCACATGTGACACATTGTGTACCCAGATGTATTTCAACACTTCACACACGGAAGAATTTTCAATTGCAGAAAAAAGACTGAGTTCTCACTATGACTGCATGGCTGACACTGTAGGACGAATTCCAGTGATTAACTTCAACCCTCACACTACTGAACTGTTCTATCTACGCATCCTTTTGTACCGCGTGCCAGGGCCAGCATGCTTCAAAGACCTCAGACGAGTTGGAGATGTAGTCATGGACACCTATCTGGCAGCTTGCATTGCGCATAGCATTGTTGACAATGACCAGGAAGTAGATTATATTCGCCCATGTCACGATAGCGCCAACATTTTCAGCACGAAAACACGGCTGAGGTGGTAGAGAGTTTGAAACGTTGGCTGTAATTCTTACCATCGACGGAACAAAGAATTATCTTTTTATCGTTTCCCAAGAGAACCAGACATCCGTCGGCAGTGGATAGTAAAAATAAAGCGTGACGTTGGACCACATTTTCAGGTAACTATGAAGCAATTCAAGGAGAGGTGAGATGCTAATGGTCTAATCCAATTCAATGATCTATGCTAGGCTGGAGCTAAAAGTGGTATCAGCTGGATGAACTGGAGAAAGGTAAAAATCAATTGTTTAACTCAAGGGGAGGTGGAAAATGAGTGTAATACCCCAAATGGTGGAATATTCCTTTAAGTAGGAACTGCCTGAGATAACTGAACGAAGTTCTTGAATACTGTTCTTATTATTGTTATATATATATATACATACATATTTGTTTTTATTTGTTGTTTTTAGTGATACTTGTAACATTGGTGAGGAAAACATTTCAGATAGGCCTCTGCATGATGAGGAAAAGTGACTTATCTGGTCATCTATAGGGTTGCTGGATTGCATTTATCAATAATACTAACACATGTGTTACTTTAATTAAGTTGGTAGGCCTATTTTATGGTAAATGAAATGGTAGGATCAGTTACACAAGCTGTGTAAGAGAAATTTTGGATTACTAACAAATCTTATGAAATAGAAGTTATTATTAATAAGTTTATATGTATTACAAGTGAATACTAATCTACATTTATTACATAGAAGTGATTAACATTTCATTTTCTTATATTCTGTGGTATGCTTTCTATATATTCAATACTGTGCATCAACTTTGCTTTGTCTGTCATTTGCTCTCTCCATGTCACAACTTTCTAATAAAGGTCATGTGACCCCCTTTGTCACAAGTTAAGGGTATTCTGCCTCAGGCAGTAATATTAGGAATATCCCGACAGGAACTAGACTATGGCAAGAAAATGCTGAAGGATGCATATGTATTGTATTGACCAATTATCTGACTTACTTGGAGTAGCCACATGACTTCCGTATGGCGCATGGATCACATGCTATGTCCAAGAAGTGTCCATGTATTGTTGTATTTCTGCATGTATGGGGATTTTTGGAAAAGAACATTGTACTCATGTGATTTGTATTACCAATGTATCTAACGTGTATAAGATAGGGCCTTGCCCTACAGAACTTTGAGTAGTGTTACTGAAACATGCTGTTGTTAGCGACCTGCTCCTGGTATCGTGAATAAATCTGCAGTGATTTCTCACACCTGAGTGTGCCTGGAGATTTTTGACCACAACTGAAACTATTATTTGTGCTCTATTTATCTATCGCATGGTTTTATGACATGCCTAAATATGTTTATATATTTGTAATCTCATTTCCTTTTTGTCTTTTTCTCACACAGTTCCATACAGGTTTCAGAGGCAGTGCCTGACCATGACTATGTGGTGAACTCCTTGTCTGTGAAAGAACAGCTTCAAGCGGCAAAGAGAGAGATTCCCCGTCTGGAGGAGGAAAACCAAAGTTTGAGAAAGGAGCAATTTAATCTCCAACGCTTCCAGTGTGAGCCACAGTTGATAATGTTTTACACTGGATTTAAAGATTATGATACAATGAAAGCAGTCTTCTTAGCTTTAAAACCCACAGCAGAGTCAATGATTAGATGGAGTCAAATGCAAAGGTTACATCACACTGAAGACCACATTGTGAAACAGGGGTTCGATGCCCAGCACCTATGTCTCTTTGACCAGTTCTTTCTTTTCCTTTGTCGTGTGCAGCAAGGTTTTTTTTGCTGTGGATTTAGCGGTGTGGTTTAGCGTATCACCAACGACAGTCAGTAGGACCTGCATAACATGGGGGTAGTACTTGTTCTTCATGCTTGGCACACTGCTAATATGGCCAAGTAGAGAGGCTATTAATGAAATGATGCCACCATCCAGTAAAAGGACATTCCCCAACACACTGTGCTAGTGCTAGACTGTACCGAGATCCATATTCAAACTGCAAGCTCAAAGATTCTGAATTCGGTCACATACTTCCATTACAAGGGTACGTCAACACTAAAGTCATTGATTGGCATTACTCCATTTCGGATAAAGACATTGGCATTCTCAACCTCTTACAGCCAGGAGCCGAAGTCATGGCAGATAAGGGATTTCTTATCAAAGACCTCCTTGCTGACAAAAATGTAAAACTTATAATTCCAACATTCTTGGGGCCAAGTGGGCAGTTCTCCAAAGAAGAAATTACACACACACAAGATTGCCCGCTTGAGGATTCAGGTAGAGAGGGCAATCAGGCGTATTAAAGAGTATCATATATTTGATGGGGTCATGCCCCTTTCACTGTGTGGTTCAGTTAACCAGTTATGGACTGTTTGTGCTCTACTTACTAACTTTCAGGGACCTAACTTTTAATCCTGTTTAACATGCATTTATAACACTGTCAGACATCTTGCACGCACACACAGACACACACACACTCACCCACATTAGAAAAATGACTGATTGATTGATTGATTGAATAGAGGGTTAAATGAGTTCTCATAGTGAAATGTTTTTTCATACTGGAATGTCCCTTTTCACACTGGAAGATTTTTTCATACTGGATGTTTTCATACTGGATCTTGTGTCTCAATACTGAATGTATCTCAATACTGAATGTAACTTGCATGTGACGTAAGATTGTAGTCTCCACATTAGATAATATGATTGCATGTATACAGTATATATTTTTTCTATCATAAAATATGAACATATAACTGATATAATTTGTGTAGTGAACAATTTGCATGTATTAACCATTTTAAAACATTGTCAACTATTTGTTCTTGGGTTAACACAAACATAAAAGCTTTTATTTACACAGGGCAGGCAGAAAATGTTTAAAGAAAAAATTGTCCAACTTTGTCTTCATCTGCTCCCATTTGCCTGCATCAAAATGGATCTTCTCCAGGTGGTAGTCTTTGGTGCAATATACAAAAAAATCACACCAGGTCATCCCAGTTATTATGCCCATTTGTCCCATTACCTGATGGTAGTATGATGGTTGTGTTTAAGGGTAAAACCTTCTGATCCTGCGCATAGGTATCTACACTCAACAAAACTATCCACATCTGGACACTTTATCTCCAGAAGCCCCTGAAAGAGCCCATCTTGTGATCTGGTTAGGCACCTAAATGGGGGGCATGTGGATTTAGGACAAAGCCACAAGGTAATGTTACATTACCTGTGACCTCTTCATACAGCGCCGCAGCCACAGGCTCCAACTCCAGTCCCCTTTTCATAGCTTGCGTTTGCACCGCCCTCCACCGCTAAGGTGTCGAAGTCGGCAACCCTCGACACAATCCTCTTAAATATGGAGGATGTGAGACGCTGAGATCGGACGCGGTGCCAGGTGTTATTTGTGCTCTGTCCCCTTGTCTCCATCTCAAGAGTCTCTGCATCAGAGAGTGTGACAGTCATTCCAACTGCTCAACCTGCTCTCATTTTCAGTGAGAGCAGTGACGTTGTGACATGACTGTGGCGGCAGAGGAAAGGGTGGGTGATGGGACATTGGTAGTGGAGGTGGGACAGGCAAGGGCTTGGTATGACAGGACTGAACCACAGGGTACGTCTCCAAGTTCTGTGGCAACCTTATCCACTGGATGTCTTTCAGCGGCTAAAAGTAGGCTATACATTGTAGCTGCTTGCAATGGCAGCTAAGTTGCATTTAAGGTCTTTGGCAAACTGGTCACTTGGTAGGGGGACTGGAACAGGGCAATATAGATTGGGTAGGATACCATCACATCTTTTGTATTTCTTTGGGCGTGGGCAAACTGTGGGTGACTTTAATATGGATATTTCCATAGTGTTAATTGCTTTTAGGGTCAGGCCGAATGTGCGTGGAGGAACATGGCATTTCTGTGGGAGTGAGGTTTTACTAATTGTAGGGGGGACTGATTTGCACTGTAGCTTTAGAAGATGTGTGTCATAACGTGAGGGTTTTATTTAAGGTATACTGTTTTGCGTGTGTGCAAGAGTGAGTGATGACGTATGGGGGTATGGTGGGGCTAGTTGCCAGGTGATGATAAACTTCTTGTATGTTACGACTGGTTCAATAAAGCACCGGAGTTGTGCCCGGTATTGAGAAGCATCTTGGACTGGACATTGCTTTAATCGTTGTTGAGGTTACAACAATGTGCCAGTGTGTACAGTAGTCCAACTTGATGGTTACAGTGTCCCTGACGAGCTTTGCAGTTACACACTGACTGTCCAATAAATGGACCTTCAGATGGAAAATCAATCTACAGGAGAAGAAAAGAAAGAAGTTAAACAACATTAGAATAAAAGACTCTGCCAACCGTAATTACAAGTAAAACTATTTATTTTAATAATAGTCTAGATCCAAGAGCAGCTTTAGACTGCTGTTAATAATTCAGGGTTCATGACAGAAAATGTAGGAACGGGCTACCAGGGCTGTAGTTAGACTATGCCTTGAGGCTAGGCTAGCAAAATATTTATTATGATGTCTTTACAACTAGACTGGTAATCCTTTGAAACTCTTGGGTAACATTAACGTTAGGCTACCCTAATCATTCTCCATGATGCATTGATCACTGATTACATGAACGTGAACTTGAACACTTATTTGTCTTCTACCCAAATACCTCTATATTCGTTTTTTCTCTCCTGACTGAAAAAAAGCTTGGCTTAGCTATAGTAACCTTGTCACAAATACTTCAACGCAGAATGTCATGTTGCCTTATATAAAACATAGTATTTAGTGTCTTTACAATACTTTAGTAAGGCATACATGTAATGTAGCCTAAAACATAGAAAATCGAAATAACATCAATTACGAAGTTCACGTTGCTAAACTGTTGACGTTAGCTGATAGCACAACAATCATTCACTTACCTTGGATATCGGTGATGTAGCCCTCTATCCCAGTGTTTCCCATACATTGACTAATCTGTGGCGGGGCGCCATGAAATCAAAATCGGCCGCCACAGATGAATATTCTATGTTTAATTTAATTTTATTTAAATTAAATATAAGATAAAATCCTTGCATTGCCATTGAGCTGCACTTTTTACGCACGCAGCCTTTCCTTACCCCGCCCCGTTCTCTCTCGGAGCCTGCTGCCCCTCCTCTGATGTGCATTTAACAAAATATTCACGATTGTGAAGCATTGCATAGAAGAAGTCTGGCTAAATTGCTATTAAATCCGCTTAGCATCGTGACCATGCTGCGCAAATTTGTTCAAAACTGCTGCATTGAAGTTAACTCTGCTAAGGTCTTATCACAACATAGTAGGCTACATTGAAGAGACTAAACTAAGTTAAGTTATGCAATCAAGCAGTATCTCAAAGCTAACGTTAGAATACTGTTTGGATGTTGAATTTAGCATGCTTAGCCTACTTACAGCTGCTTGTCAATTTCATTGAAGGGCTCATTTTATTGACTCTGACACTGAATATTTGCAAAATCCCGATGTAAATGGAAAAGTTTTTTTTCAAAATTCAAAAGTGCTTGTCCCAAGGAGAAGTACGAACTTTTATTTTAACTATGTAGAAAACGTTATGAATTGCATCCACACATCAGCAGCCTTTTAACTGTGTTAATCAAGAACGTCTTAAAGTGACAACCCCCCCGTTGTCCAAGTCAGCTACCGCCACAAATTGAATCCAATTCTGTGGGAAACACTGTATCCAATTGCTATATCCTTTTAAAAGCACTGATCTTGGGATCCGATTCCCCTCATCAGCCCACTTTTCAACATCCATCATAGTAAATGTTGATAAGGAGTCAAGGGTTGTTGTCCAAGCCATTCTTCTCATCCTTGACAAATTGTAACCGTTAACTTGACTAACATTACAGTGCGTGGTACAGTGGAACAGAATGTAGCGCTACAGCGATCATTTTCGCTTTAGAACGTTAAAGTGAGACATGGACGAATTATGGAGGAGGCTGCAAATGTGACATTTGGCTCAGAACTGCGTGAGGTAGGAGTCACGTGGGACCGCAGAATGAGATGGACGCGTGAAAAAGTTGCTCTGCTCAAACCCCCGAAATGGGGGGGGCGGGGGGTGCGAGGCATCTGGTTGTTGCGCCTTACGGACCATCCGTGTGTGGGGTTATCCCTTAGTTATGAGGGGTTGAGGGTGAGGGTTTTAGGGTTGTTTTCAAATGTTCATGATGCTTATGTTCTGTTTAGTGTTAGGCTTTATGTAGTATGCACAGCGCAGGGAACCAGACGTGGACGGTAATGTGTTTCTTCTTAATAAACTGCCTGTACACTTAAAGTTCTCAATGCTTCGGTTTACATGTATAGACCCTCATTATGCTACTGTGTAAGTGTGGTGCTATTTTGAGCCTTGTTAGTGGTATAGAAATAGCGATTCCTTTTTACTATATGTCTGCCCCGAAGGCTAGCGTTAAACGCTAATTAGCGGTTTGCAGTAATACAACTGGTCACAATCGACTAGCATGAAAATAAATCCCAGCGAACGGTCAAACTCGGTACACATGTGTTATTAACCTCTAGGTTCATTTTGCGCCGGCATTGTCCTTTAAGGTCCTTTAATTTAATTATTTTTTGTTAATTTATAATTTCATTTATTTTTTTGTTGTTTGTTTCTTTTTTGTGTGTGTTGGACTACACTTGGACTCGACTCGGGATCAGTGGGGACTCGACTTGGATTTCAAAAAAATGACTTTGACTTGACTTGGACTCAAACACTAAGGACTTGAGACTACACTGCGGGCCCCATCTTGACAATAAGATATGGATGGTCAGAGACACAAATCTTAAGGCAAGACACGGCAGGTGAAAACATTGTTTTTTCATGCACTGGTCAATTTCGAGATTTTGAGCTAGTTTGTTACCTTAGCATGTATTCTATCATACTACTACAACAAAACAGTCCGATTTACACATTTAGGTGTTTATTTCATTATATTGTGTCTACTCACACCTGTATATTTACTTGATGCTTAATGCCTTATACTCAATACTTGACCAATGGCTGTAACCCTTTTACCTCAACCTATTCTTGCTTGTCTGTTGAGGGGTCCACGACCATGGCACCCTTGACAGGGACAACAAGGAAGCGATCATCCTCAGCTGCACTCTGAATTACAGGCTCAGTCCCTGCCATGTCATGCTTGATCATCCTTAAAAAGCATCCTTAAGCACACTTTGTTGATATTTGATTTAGTTTTTATAGTATATTTAGTATTTAGTATTTTAGTACCATGTTTATCTTTTACTGTCTCTATTGTACAGTGGAGTTTTCTTATTTTCTTATATGTATATTACTTTTTCTGCTGTAAGTGCATGTTGTGTGTGATGTCTGTATGCTACTGAGACCTTGAATTTCCCCTTGGGGATCAATAAAGTATCTATCTATCTATCTATTAGGGGTGGGCGATATATATCGTCTGCGATAATATCGTGATTGTTGTTTTAACGATGTGCAAATTGACATTATCGAGTATTTAAATTACTTATGGGGGAAAAAACACTCGAAATCACGCAGTGAAGACTCATCATTCACAGGAGGTGTAATGCGGGAGAAGCCCCTGGCTGCAGCAGAGCAAGTGTTACGTGATCACTAGTGGGTCACAACGTTGTCACAAGCACGCCTAATGTTTATTTTGTGCAGCGAGAGTAGTCTACTTGGGATTTTATGCGGCTACTTCTGTTCAAGTTCCTGTTCCTACACGGTATTATATGGAGCGAAAACATTAGCCTTTGAGTATTTTAAGAGTCAGTTGTAAACAAAGAACTATTCTCATGTAACTCTTGTAAATGGACTAAAGTTAGCTCTAAATATCTACTGTACGTTTACCGATTATGCTAACCGTTAGCATCTCTATGGGATTTCTCATATACATTAGCCATAAGCTAACGCATTAGTTTCTATTCTGTAACTTGGAATGCTAGCCTACATGATTGCAATTAAACAAAACATCGAAGGAAATAACTGAGATGTACTCTGTTGGTCTGCTTAGTTTTACAGTGAATTCTATGTAAAGGTTTGAAAGGAACTTCAGCTTCAGACTTTCTCTTGGAAAACTGTTAGGCCTATTCATCTTCTCTAATGTAGCTGGCTAGACCATGTCATTGCCACACACACAAGTGGGGGCAGAATTGGAAATGTACATAGAGTGACAATGCATTGGTTGATTTGGTTAAAAAGTCACAGGTTAGGTTATTGGTTATTATTGTAATGATGCTATTCATAAATAATGAGCTGTTAAGTAACTCAGACTTTAACAAAACATTTTTTTTTAGACAAAGACGTTTGGCTCTTCTTGGTCAAATTGCGTTGGAATCTAAAACAGTGGCATATAGAAATATTCAAATGGGTGAGCACAGAAGAAAAAAACGGGTGGGCAAAGCGAATTTGATTGAACATAAGAGAGGCCTAGATTAGATACACTATATATGAATCATAGGCATGTTATATTTATGACGTAAAACTAGAATTTACTGAACGCATTTGATCACAGCTGACAAATTACACAGAAACATTTTCAACCGGAGCAAAACAATGCATGAATGTAGCTTCAGCACGTCACATTAAACACAATTGAGAGACAATAGATTGACCAAATTACGCAGTCGATAAACATTTTAATCTTGCGTAAAACGGCATGAACCCAGCATTGGCACGTCACATAAAACACAAATTGAAGCAATAGATTGACCATTGGACAATCCTACTGCAAAGCCTTTTCATAGGCATGCTACGTTTACTGAGTGCTGACTTGTGCGTCTTTTTGGAGGGTGAACATAAACGTAAGCATGATTTTCTGAACTGGGGATTATCACTAATTTTACCCTCATAGCTTTTGACAACTGAAAATAAAATGTGATACAATGAACAGAAAACATTTTCTACGACGGAGTATTAGGGCCATAGCCTGGCGAGCCAGACCCACATTAAAATGTAGGGTCTGGGCACTCACCGTTCGCAGTGCTCAGTCCGAGGGGCGGGATAATCAGTTGTCTTTCAAATTCCCTCTGCACGCAATAGGACGCAATAGGATATTTGTTTTCAAGTAGCAGGGAATTCAAGCCAAACTGTTGCAACTCTGCCATCAATCATTATGTTAAGCCCACCAAACGACTCACGTTTTCAATGTCCTGATTAAGTTTCGATTTCGACAAGCCAACGGAGAGTTGCTAGACTAGCCCTGGCAGCAAATGTAATTTGCTGCCACTAGGGGCGCGTCTAGATTTCTAGGTTATTAGGGCCACACATGAAGAAAAAAATATTTTTGCCATGACGAGATTAAACTCGACAAGTTGACTTTAAAGTCGCCATGTCGACATTAAACTCGACATTCTAGATTAAAGTTGAAATATCATGTCGACTTTAATCTCGACGTGTCGACATTAAACTGAACATTTTTAAGAATAAAGTTAGTTTGGAGAGAGAACGACCGATCCAAAGTAGGTAGCCTAACCGGGACGATTAAAAAAAAAGGAGGACGAATGAAACATTCCAGTTTTCTTTGAGTGCAACAGCGATAGACATAGGCCTACATCATGTGGACAAAACATAGAACATATTAACCTCCATTGCTCAGCCAAATTCCTGTTACGTCCTTTTATCACGGAGTTACAGGGATAAATGCGATGGTCAAAAGTAAACTTCATTAGCGGTTTATTTATTTATTGTAGGCCTATTATTAAAGAGTGTTTTTCATCTAAAGGTTCAACTTCATGCTTATGCACTAGACTAGGCATAAGTGCTCTCCCAAATCCCAGACTTTCACTTTGCATGTTTGTTTGTAATGGATGCAAAACAGCCAGCTATTGCTGAATGTCTATAGAGGGACGAATGAAGCTCCCCCCGACCAGGCAACCCCATGTATTCTAAGTAAATGCACAAATATCCATGTTTATAGCCTACTATACTGTATGTAGGTGAGACATGGAAAAGCAGTTTTAGAAAAAGGAGTTTTTAAAACATTTTGTTTTATAGAAACATTACATAATTGGAAACATGTATTATTCTAGCTATATAAATGACATAGTGCATGGTATTTCCATAACCACGAGATATGCGCTTCATGATTCATTTTATTCATGTCACATATATTGTGTGTTAGTGTTGCATCATGAACACTGCACCTATTGCATTCTACTGTTGTTAGCCTTAAGCCTAGCTCAGTCATTATGCTATACCACATCTCCCTCCATTGGAAGAGCAATGAGCTGCATTGAGCGTAATAAACTACATTTAGAATGGCAAATCCATATTTCTAAATATTTTGGTGAAAGTAACTTAAAAGTAATGCAATAGTAGTGTAATGCCTTACAATTCAGAGACAGTAATATTATAATGTAGCAAATTACTTTGAAATGACAGTAATATTACGATTTTGAAGTAACTTGCCCAACACTGTTAGTATAGGCTACATATCTTAAACTGTAGGCTATGTTTAAACTGTATTTCAAGTTTAATGTCGGCATGTTGACTTTAAAGTTGACATGTCGAGATTAAAGTAGATATGATATTTCAACTTTATTCTCGAAATGTCGAGTTTAATGTCGACATGTCGACTTTAAAGTCAACATGTCGAGTTTAATCTCACCATGGCAAAAATATTTTTTTTCTTCATGTGGCCTTAATACTCCGTCGTACATTTTCAGTGTGCTTGATCGCCAGAAACTGTATATTACATGACAGTTTGTAAGGGTAAAGCCTGTTGTCGAAAGTTTTGCGCAAGGTCCATAGGCAACAACAAAGTGTTTCTGGAGTGAAACTTTGAATTTAGTAAGACTTGTGTGATAGAAGAATATGGCAAGGCTATCTCGATCTCTAACTAGCTCATATTGAGAAGATTGCATGACAGAAATAACAGTGGACTAACTATGGGTAACTGAGGGTAACTTGAAGACCATAAAGGTAAGAGTTCATTGTCCTTACGTGCTATCTCTGCTATTGCTACTTTTGATCGGTCAGATTTTGAATCTCCTGTTGTGGGTTGGACATATGTAGTGTCATCAAAACGCCCGCCCACGTCCCCCATTTCCGCCTTAACGTTTTCACCCTGGTGCCGGAACTTATCGATTCGCCAAAACATATCATCAGGGTATATACAGAAATTCTTAAGTTGAATTTAATACCTTTTAATACCTTTTTTAATACCTTCACAACATTTTTTAATACCAACACGACTTGCAACTAGCAGCAACCTTTCGAAATTCAGTGTTGGGGGTAACTAATTATAAAGTAACGGATTACTGTCATTTTGTTACTTCACTTTCTGAGTAAGAAAGTGTAGCAATGCTTACAATTAAAATCAAGTATTTATTATTACAGTTCCTGGATACTTTGTTCCTTTTTGCTTCAATAAAAACACTGACCTATACACAATTATTTGTTATTTAACCCAACCCAAGATAAAAAGTTATTTCATTGTGTAGGAAGAGCACACACCACTTCTCCAGCACTACACTCTATCTCAATCAAGACAAAATGACAAATGAAAATCAGAAAAGATTTACTGGACTTTCTTCCAAATAGGCCCACGACCATACGCAGTGTACACACACGTACACACACACACACACACACAAACACACACCCTTGCTGTCTCGTATACTTTGCCAGTCAAGGTATCACATTCAAAAATAGGTGGTCACATTTTACAAAAATACTAATTATTGATTGGGTGCTGCTGGAGAATGTGGGCCCATGTGATAAAATACTTTTGGGCCTGCATGCTCCCCGTGACGAACATTTTAAAAAATAACCCCTTAAATGATGACTTCTGGGGACTTTTGTGAAAACTAATTGATACATTGACTTAAAATATATTATATTATAATATATTGATAGCATATTACAATACAGCCTATAAAAACCTATACAGGTTGTTATATTCAACACATTTTTAGCAAGTATATTGGGACTTTGATCTCACCACATACTACAACAAGGGAGTAAGCCTATAGCTCCTTAGCAAGCTTTGAATAATGTAAAGTTCACACCTGTTAAACTAACCTTAACATGACATTTACTGAGGGTAGAAAATGCTAAATCTTATAGCCTAAACAAAGCAACACTGTCAGGCCTATTGTTTTACCTCTATCTATTTACATGTTATATTCTTGCTTTTTCCGCTTTCATTTAATTATATATTTGTTTGAATGAAAAGGCTTTCTGCCTTCATGTCAAGTCAAGTCAAGTTTATTTATATAGCGCATTTCATACACAGAGGTCATTCAATGTGCTTTACATAAACAAAACCAAACAATAATAACAAATAAAAGCATAGAAGGGCAATATAGTCAAAGAATAGTTAAAAGGTAAAGATCATAATAAAAAGAAAACATAAAACACAGGGTAAAATCATTTAAAAATAAAGAATAATTAGTAAGCAAAAACAAAGGCAAAAGTAGTAAAAAAAGTAATAAAAGACAAAGTAGAATTAATAATTAATAACTAGAAAAGCATTTCCTGAAGGAAATACAGTGCATGAAAATGCAAAAATATGATGTAAAACATCATACAGAATAAAAATAAACTATATTGGTTAGTAAGTAGATGAGGTTTAATATAGTTGGAATGACTGAACAGTAAAATAGGTGGATAGTTTAAATGGTTAAATTATTTAGGTAAATAGTTGACGATAACTGACAGTTGGAATGGGTCTAATATTTGCTAGTAGTTATGCTAACTATGTTAACAAAGATAACTAGAAATGCAATTCCAAGGAATTACCAGTGCATGAAAATGCTAAAGTTGTGATGTAAAATATCATGTATAGTAAAAAAACAGATAATACAGAGATGGTTACTACAGTGATGCTAAGATAGACATGGTGGTTGCATAGCTTAATAAAAGTTGATAGTTTAAAAGTAGACTGTTTAAAAGCTGAATGTAGATAGTTTAAAAGTTGTTGATAGACAGTAAATAGTTTAAAAGTTGTTGATAGACAGCTAGTTTAATAGATAGTTTAATGATAGTTTAAAAGTAGACCATTTAAAAGTTGAAGGTAAATAGTTTAAAAGTTGTTGACAGACTGGAAGTTGAATGAATGTTGATATTCAAATAGTTTAATGGCTGTGTATAGGTAGATATTTGACAATAACTGAAAGTTGGAATGGCTCTAATGTTTGCTAGCAGTTATGCTAAGATTTTTAACTATGCTAACTATGCTACTTAGCTAACGTTTTCTAGCAGTTTAATGAATGTTGATATTTAAATAGTTTAATGGCTGTGTATAGGTAGATATTTGATGATAACTGAAAGTTGGAACGGCTCTAATGTTTGCTAGCAGTTATGCTAAGATTTTTAATTCTGCTAACCATGTTACTTAGCTAATGTTTTATAGCAGTGTTAGCAATGCTAACATGCTAACCATGTTACTTAGCTAACTTAACTAACATTTTCTAGCAGTTTTGTTAAACATGCTAACTATAGTAGCAATGCTAACTATATTAACCATGTGACTTAGCTAACTTAGCTAATCATTTTTAGCAGTTATGCTAACTATGCTAACTAACATGCTAGCATGCTAACCATGTTACTTAGCTAACCTAACTAATCATTTTTAGCAGTTTTGTTAAAAAAAAATGCTAACTAGCATGTTAACTTAGCTAATCATTTTTAGCAGTTATGCTAACTAGCATGTTAGCATGCTAACTATGCTAACCATGTTACTTAACTAACCTAGCTAATCATTTTTAGTAGTTTTGTTAAAAATGCTAACAATGTTAGCAATGCTAACATGCTAACTTTGCTAACCATGCTAACTAGCTACAGTGGGTAGGAGTCATAGTTGATGAAAAGTGTTGACATAGTTGATGACAAGTTAAAAGTTGTTGATAGTAGGGGTGTCACGATTCTCTAAATCCTTGATTCAATGTAATTTTCGATTTTAAAGTCACGATTCAATTTTCGATCTTTTTTAAATATTACTATTAATGCATTCCTTATATGTTATTTACTCTTTTTGGTCTTTTCCTTTTCTTTTTCGGGGGGCTTTTATTTTGAAACCGCTTTGAAACCGTTCCAACCGCGAGGTTGTAATGTAAACAGAACTAACATTAGGCTAAAACAGAGACGTGAACATAGTAAAATGAAACAACATAGAATGTTAATTTGATTGTTTCAGCACACTCCGAAGACACCCAAGGTTAGTGATCATGGAATATGTACTTATAAATGTGCAATTTAAGCCTTAAAGTAACTTTGGACTGTAATTAGACCATCTTTTCACTTGCTAAGTTGAGTAGGCTAAGTTAGTTTTAATTGACGTGAACGAACAAATACTTCCACACCGTTGATTTCAAAGTAGCAAGAGGGGCTTTGATTTCGGTAGGTTGATGTGTAGGCCTATATTTTAACTGACTGCAGCCTAAAATTAGAGGAGTGTTGACGCTGTAGTTCAGCACGTGCATGTGTGCATCTTGGCATACATGCTTGACGTGACATTGGGGGTGTGGCTGCATCGTCGATTCTACTTTTAAATTCGAAGTTCGAGATTGAGATGTAATTTCGATCGATTTCGAAATAAAATCGAAATCGTGACACCCTTAGTTGATAGACAGCTAGTGAATGTATATAGTTGACATTGACAATTTCTTTATTTTGAGCTTGGTCAAGTCCCATGTTAGGTAGAAAGCATACACTTTGCCTATCCTTCTAACACAGACAGGGACACCAACTCCAGTAGCATTTACACCTCATCATCTGCTAGGTTTAGATGGACACACACACACACACACACACACGCCACAGCTGTGACAACACACATACGGATCTGGTGTGAATGCGGCGTTAGTGTATCACCTTATGTGTAGGGAAAATGATATCGATAATTATATATTGTATCAAATTATATGCTGTATGGTTGTTAAATGTATTGAATTTCTTCTAATGTTTTAATTGTTTATATGTGTGAATGTTAATATGAATTGATGCTTTGTTCATCATGTTAAAGTATTTTGTTGATCTTTGTTATACTGTTGTCTTGTCATTCTTGTAGTTCTAATAGTTACTGCTTGTTTGTAAACATATGTTTTGTTATTTACCTGAAGTTGTTGTTCCTGATTATTTAATGAAATTGTTAAAGAGTTATCTAAATAAAATGATTTATTTCTTCTTTCGTAAACCTAACACATGTGCCAGTGTCTCTTATTCTTGTTTTCATAGTAGAATGAAGCACACGGAGAAGCAGTTACCATCTGGCTAGTCTTTATTTCAGCCTTTATCTTTCCTCCCCACAATTGATTTAGCCTCTTCAGAGTACAGTAAGACATCCTATATTTAGCTATGCATCTTGTTTTGATGGTAAAACATCTTATATTTGTTAAATGACCATTATATCTGTGTATTTTTGGTCAGATGTCAAACCAGGAAAGGAAAACATCCTACTCTTTAAAAATTCTACATGTTACTGCGACTTGCAGTTATGAGTAAATTAATCATAACTTCTGAACCAAAGGTGATAAATTTATTGTTTTTTTCACTGAGGAGATCACAACACTGTCTATCTTTCACACACTATATCTACAATAGACATTAGGTGAAAAGCAAGATTCATCTTTACAAATTTATATTTTCATGTTTTTTGATGTTGAATTTTGAAGGTATTGTTTAAAAATAATGTGTGTTACACTCAAACTTATTAACTATGATATGTACCACTTTAAAGGCCTAGTTCTCCTGATTACAATGGTGGGTATATCTTATCTCTGCCATGTAGCATGGCCACACAATAAGCCTTTTTGTCTCACAAGGGCATCAAGTATGAAAAATCGGAATGTTTCGTGCCATCTGCAAAGGTCTAATACATTTATCATAACTTTTGAACAAAAGGTGATAAATTGATTCTGTTTTCATCACTGAGTAGAGGACAAAATTGTGAATCTCCCATACACTCTAAGTTTTTCTTTATCTACAACAGAAATTGGGGGGAAAATGAGATTAATCTTGACAAACTGATAGTGTTGTGTTTTTTGGGGTTGAATTTTAAAGATATTTTTTTTAAAATATGTGTGTTCTCCTCAAAATTATTAATTATATTTTATACCATTTGAAAGGGCTATTTCTCCTGATTATAATGGTGGGTAAATTATATCTCTGTCATATAGCATAATCACACAATAAGCCTTTTTGTACCATAAGGCCATCGAGTATGAAAAAATGGAATGTTCGGCGCGGTCTGCAAAGGGTTAAAACAGATAATACAGAGATGGTTACTACGGTGATGCTAGGATAGACATGGTGGTTGCATAGCTTAATAAAAGTTGATAGTTTAAAAGTAGACTGTTTAAAAGCTGAATGTAGATAGTTTAAAAGTTGTTGATAGACAGTTTAAAAATTGTTGATAGACAGCTAGTTTAATAGATAGTTTAATGATAGTTTAAAAGTAGACCGTTTAAAAGTTGAAGGTAAATAGTTTAAAAGTTGTTGACAGACTGGAAGTTGAATGAATGTTGATATTCAAATAGTTTAATGGCTGTGTATAGGTAGATATTTGACGATAACTGAAAGTTGGAACGGCTCTAATGTTTGCTAGCAGTTATGCTAAGATTTTTAACTATGCTAACCATGCTACTTAGCTAACTTAACTAACATTTTCTGGCAGTTTTGCTAAACATGCTAACTATGCTAACAATGTTAGCTTGCTAACTATGTTAACCATGTTACTTAGTTAACTTAGCTAATCATTTTTAGCAGTTTTGCTAAAAATGCTAACTAGCATGTTAACATGTTAGCATGCTAACTATGCTAACCATGTGACTTAGCTAACCTAGCTAATAATTTTTAGCAGTTTTGTTAAAAATGTTAACAATGTTAACATGCTAACTTTGTTAACCATGCTAACTAGCTACAGTGGGTAGGAGTCATAGTTGATGAAAAGTGTTGACATAGTTGATGACAAGTTAAAAGTTGTTGATAGACAGCTAGTGAATGTATATAGTTTAAAAGTTTCAAAGTTGAATGTAGATAGTTTAAAAGTTGTTGATAAACAGCTAGTTTAATAGATAGATAGTTTAATGATAGTTTAAAAGTAGACCGTTTAAAAGTTGAATGTAAAAAGTTCAGTAGTTTAATGGGTTACATTGTTTAACAGTGGATTATTGTAGTGAGGACTTTTATTTTGAAACAGTTTTGGGCAGAGTAAACAGTTGAATAGGATGTGTAGTCTTAATTGACCCAGATTGTATGCTTAAAGCCTGAGGCTGCAGGTGGCCTGAACACCTGGCATAGGATTCTAATTGCTTAATGGCCGTATTATGATGTCATAATCGGCAATGTTAAGTCTATGAGGATTTTTAAAAAGTTTTTCTTTAATAGTTTAAAAAGTATAAAAGTTTCAAAGTTGAAAAGACATAGCAACCCGATCTGTTTGAAGACCTACGTTACAAAGTTTGAATGAAGTGGAATAATAATAAGAAGCCTAGGAAGGACAGTATAGTGCATTTTCATGCACTATAAAAAGCCTTGGAAGAACAGTACAGTGCATTTTCATGCACTGTAATTATCAAGGCAGATTCAGAATTTGTAACTCGGCACCGTTAGCAGAAAGAATCTGAGAACAGTTTGGTCTTAAGTCTAGATTTAAAACTGGCTACAGTTGGGGCCTTTTTGATGTCATCCGAAAGTTGGTTCCACAGCTGAGCCGCATAGCAGCTAAAAGCTGCTTCACCATGTTTAGTTCATGGGGACTTTTAATTTGAAAAGGGGTTATTGTGATACTGTATAGGCTTAGTTTAGGCTATGTCTGCTGCTCTTACAGCCTGTGTCATTGAAAACGCGATGGCGCAAGTGATTACTTTTTTGGATGACAATGACAACTGGTAGCGTAGACATACTGATAGCTTTGATTAAGCCTCAATGATGCATATTTATGTGGAGAGACAGTAGCCCTACGTGGCCGATGAGCAACTGAGCCAGGCAGTCGACTCTTCCACCTCTGACTACGTCCGCACATTCTTGTTTGCTGGCTAGTAGACCTGACAGCATTCACTCCCATCCAGGTGACATTTATTGTCTTTTTTTTTTACAGACGTGGCAATAAGCCTCTTGGCTGTTGCCAAATAGCCTAAGCCAGTTTTTGAATCTCGAGTCCTCTAACCAAATGTCTGAAAAACTACATTTTCCCATGACTTCGTCTAGTAGCGAGCTTTTGGCAACAGGTTTGGCAGCAAGCCAGCCGTATATCCAGTTTGAGGGGGCGCGGCGCGAACGCACACTGACATATCGCTCAGGTCCTACTCGCACATATAATTAATATGATATAAATGTGAATTTTAGGAGATAGGGGCCTGGGCCTGCACTTAACACAAATGGAAAACCTCATAGTTAGTGGTTCGAAAATGTAATACCTCATCTGATGACGTTTATTACTTTTTAATACTTTTAAATGGCCTTAAATTTGGCTAATTTCATTTACTACCTTTTACAACCCCGCGGACACTCTGAGTGTAGTACCGTTGGAAAGCTCTGTTTTTCCTGTATCACGCTATGTGATCCATATATGGACACTTCCTTTGTATCAGCAACCAATCATGAAAGTTCAAGGGTGAGTCTAGGCTGAGAACGGAATCTCATTGGCTGTCTTTCAAGGGTGTTTTCTCAAAATGAGTTTCCTCTCCCACTCTGAGCTTGAAAACTCCACTTCAGAAGCACTTACATACACCAAACTTTCTAGACTTATGCCTAACTATATTTAGAAGATTTCTACAGAGGGGTTTGTTGATATATTATTACTAGCCTGACTTACATGACATTTTAAAAACATGGCAAAAATCAATTTTTTAAGGCTATTTATGATTCTTATATTCTGATTTACAGGATAACAAAAGTAGATATCCATAAATCCCTCAGTAATTTTTTCCCCATTTAATATCTGAACACAATGAAAACATAATTTTGAACCTGGCTGTATCCAATGCTCAGATTTCGTGTTTTAAAATGTATGCAAATTAGTGCATATTTAATTAGATAATATCTAGTTTGCATATGTAAACATTAAATTACAGAAAACTTGTAATACATTATTTCTCATTATCGTGTAAGTAATCAACTGGGGAAGTTTCATAGTAATATCGGCTTGTTAAAAATGTTACCCTATTCACCTTTAGTGTCTCGCCTTAAAGCGATGGTTCGGAGTAATTTCACTCTAGGGTCCTTAGCACCATGACCCCGAGCCAAACACCCTCCCAGAACCTGTTTTCCCTTGGTCGAACCATGGTCGAGTAGCGCTTTCAGAAACGAATGACTTTCTGCAGGCGCTAATGGAACCAACTTAGTATCTCGTAAATTACCCCACTAATAATTCCCAGAATGGTACGAAACTTCTACAGTAGTACAACTATGTTCTTTACTCATAAAACGAGGCATTGGAAAGTTTGTAAGTACACCAGGAGTTTATTTAAATAACACTTGCCTGATAGATTCTACTCTGCTGCTATCTACCGCTGCGTCAATGTTACTTCAGTGATTTGGGAAAAGCCCGTAAAAGTCCGAACCCCAACCAGTAGGCACGGCTGAAGTGCCCTTGAGCACCCAACCCCTCACTGCTCCCCGAGCGCCGCTGTAGCAGGCAGCTCACTGCGCCGGGATTAGTGTGTGCTTCACCTCACTGTGTATTCACTGTGTGCTGAGTGTGTTTCACTAATTCACGGATTGGGATAAATGCAGAGACCAAATTTCCCTCACCGGATCAAAAGAGTAATATTTATCCTGCAGAGGAGTTGTTTGGGACTGATTGCTACTTACATCGTGTGACAGTGCCTCTTCAGCTGTGCTTTATATACACCTTTCGCTATAGACCAGGTATTTCTTGGTCAGTGGCATAATGATTTTTAGAGGGTGTAAGATAACGATTTTTGGATCATGCACCAGACCACACCACATGCCGTGAATTACCACACCCATGGGCGCAAGGTTTAATAAAGTGGAGCGCAAAGCGAAAAATTAATCACTTTGAGTTTAAGATAAGAATAAGCCTTGTGTTGCGCTTTCTGACATGTGTAATTTAGGTCCCTGCATCTTATGTTATCTGCATACAATATCTATAGTCTCGTATGGCTAAAAATTCTTCTCAGCAAGTTTAAGCCACTACAGAGCATGCACTGTCTTGGGAGAGATTAGCATACCGTTTATCATGGGAGAGACTACCATCCTCTGCCCTGCAATTATGTGACTATTATTATATTATCCACTACTATTATTAGTTTATGTTCGTATGCTTACCTCTCACAAAATCTGCAAGAATTCAGCTAATGCTGCACACATTCATTAATGACAGCTCACATCCTCAACCAAGATAATGAAAATATGAATAAGCTGAATTCTTATACTGGGTTACACCTCATGCGTTTCATATTTACAGTGTGTCTTTAACAATAGGCAAATACAACAGTTTTTATTGAGCATATCCTTTTTTATACATTAATGTACACAATAATAGCCTATAAACGAGGCAACTGACTTACTCTTGCAATTCATGCTGGGAAGCAAATAAAGCTAAATTACAATGTGAACCTCAGATTGAAATTAAGTTATATCCACTTTCCAAGACGCTTCCAAATCCGAACACAGCTCCAATGCTTTATTGAACCTGTGGTCGAACCAGAGACAGTTGATAAAGCTAAAAGTATCTTTGGTTGAACAGAAGTTTACCGTTGCCAAGCAACCACACCCCACAACACCTCCACATTCACTCACTCTTTTTCACGCCCTCTATCACACACAGGCAACACAAAATCAGCCATGTTATGACACGATGAAATACCTACTCCTCACTCCACTGATGTTGATAAGCCTATACAATACAAAAATGTGATCTTAATAAAACTTTTATGGTTTGACAAAAATAAGCATTACGCTTTCCAGGGAACGTTCTTTAAAGGATATAAAATGTTTTCTTAATATAACCAACAGGGAATGTTCCCTAAAGTTCCGCCGAAGGTTACACAAAACAACTCTAAAAGGACATTCCTGGAACGTTTGATGAAGGTTACACAAAATGAAACCTATAGAGGACGTCCCCAGAACACGTGTTTGTTGGGGTGATTCTTCCATCCTACAAAGTTTGGGCTAGCTTTAAATAATACTTTTTATGATATTATTGCCCAAACATTGTGGTAATGTGTTTTTCAAGCTGTAATATCAAGGGCTGGAAAAAAATATGAAGGCATAGGACTTCGGACATAGGAGAATATTTTACAGGCCTTGATTTTAGAACCTATTCCTATATGATATACAGGGTTTGGGTTTGGGATATACAGGGGCTGTAGGGTTTGAACAAAATCTGAGACAACACCAACAGTGCAACAACAACCTTGTCTGATTTGACATGGAATTACCCAAATTGACAACAGTCCTATTATAATACCCAAAATAGTATTAGGTTAGGTTACGTTACATCTGCAATGCTAAGGTTACATCTGCGGGAGAGACTGATGTGCACTCAGTAGAACCAAGACCACGCACATCCCAGGCCAAAGTTTGACGGGTGCAGGATCCAGTGTGAAACTATCACAAGAGGTAAAGAAATCTGCACACCATTTAGCTGCCATTCACAATCTTTTTTTTCATTGTGTCTGAGGAAGAGCCAAGATCTCGAAACGTCACACAAGAAAAAAATATTATGAATGGGAGCTAAATGGTGTGCAGATCTCTTTTCCTGTTTTGAAAATTCCTGACTCACAAATTAAAATAATGTCTAACTTTGATGCCCTGTTAACTTTTATCTTCCTTATATGATCATTAGGTTTCTAAGAAGTAATTGAACTTGCCATGTCTGGAAAGTGCCTCAATTTGCACACCCTCATGCAGTCCATTTTCCCATTAATTTTCACTTTCACTCACCATTGAGTGACTTTGGCGCACTGTTGACGTACAAACCAGGGGGCTATACAGTGTTTTTATTTTATTTTATATAGCCAAACCAGACCTCATGCTATGTACATGTGAATAAATATAATCTATTATGAAAATAGCACCACATGGACCCTAATGGAACAATATAATATAATTTATTTAGAACGGATAATTGAAAAACAGTATAGTAATAGAAATATAGTCTGTAAGTTATAGTTTTCATTTCCTTCCATAGCCTCATATCACATATTATAGGCCTATCACATGATAAACATCTTTGGACATTATATTCATTATTATTATTATTATTGCTTTACAAAAAATATAACGCTGATGTGTGAAAGCAGGTTAAAAAGATAATTTATTCTAAGTGAGCAAAATACTTTCTAAAGGCTCAAAATCACATAGGCTACCCTGGTTAACAATATAGTCTATTCCATGGATAGCCTATCGTTTAATTGTTCAGTGCAACAGAAGAAGCCCCCCCACCACCACCATCACTTTTTTTTTGTTTTATCATTTAGGCTACATTATGGTTCTACAAAATAACCTTTAGAGTAGCCTAGGCTACCTAAAAGAACATTAAGAATGTTTGTTGAAGGATACAAAATATAACTAATAGGACCACAGGGTCACCAAAATGTTAGCTAGTCTATGTTCTCATTTTGTAATCTTCCTTTTAATTTTAGTGAACCTTCAGTGAACCTTTAGGGAACGTTCCATGAACGTTAAGCTACGTGTTTGTTGGGGTAACTCTCCTGTTATGAAAGCTGCAGTTTAACAGAATCTCCAACCAGCTAACTTTCATAGCCTACACTGCTGCATGATCTAGCAGGCTTCAGCATTTTGAGATGATGCAAAATAAAGCAATAAAGCATCAGTTTATAGACACTCTTGCGCAATCGTAAGTCCGTAAAACAGAAACATTGAAATTTCACAGAGCAATTAGGAAGTTTCTGATTCGCAACGATAGTCTGACACAGTAGGGGTCGTCTAAATTATTTTTCAGAAGGCAATGCTTACATTTAAACATTTACTTTAGACAAACACATGCAGAATATATTTTAAAACCACTGGATTCCGTTTAACCCAGGCTAATGATTTAGGTTAATTACTTGAAAGCCTAGCCTACATGGTGTCAGCATCTAGCCTATCTAGTCTGGCAATTTAGCTGATATTAATATTACGGGCGTAGACTGCACCGATTGCATCTGGTTTTGCCACTGAACAAAGTTAACTGTGAATATAAACACTTACGTGCCAAATGGCGAAGAAGATCAAGGAAGCGCAGAGAACCAAGGAGAGCATATAGCAGAAGGCAGCGAAAGTGAACATCATTGTCAAAACGATTTCCCAAAATTCGGCACGCTCAATTAGTGCTGTAAAAAGGATTTTAAAAAAAGCGAAAGCAAGCCTTAAATCGTTATTGATGACTGTCAAATCTTCGTTCCTGAACAGTCTCCAACGAATGTGTCTCGTTTTGACCTACGTGTAATCCTATTGGGTATGTGGTGACGACCGGCTCGACGATATGGAGTCAACTACAGCCTAAAAGCGAAAACAGAATTTTAAAACAGGCTACTTGTACATTCACATAGGCATGAACATGTTCATGTTCACTCGGGAGCTTGTATGAGGAATAGTGCTAGTTGCGGTAGGATAAATATAGCACATGGGTTCTCTCCCAAGACGTGAATGGTGAGATCAAAAGCTGCAGCCAATTAGCCTGCTATGGCAGTAAATAGTCGAAAAACGTGTAGGCTTAGCCTTCTCCGGTTCTAAATGGGGCTAGGCTGTAGACCTCCTTACAGGTGTGATGCACACTAGTCTCCCCCCCCGCCCGACCGCCCACTGTGTGTGTGTGTGTGTGTGTATGGAGGGGAGAGGGAGGGGGGGGTGTGGCGTCTTACAGAAAACGTATTTTATAGATTTAAAGGAGAATTCCGGTGTGAAATTGACCTTAGCTACACTGAAAGATTTTGCCGAGTACTTACATGTGTCCAATAGTCACCTTCGGTCACCCCCTAGTATTCTGAATTGCGCCGATTTTCGCCGAACTTGCATAAGGTTTTCAGCTAGCTGTGGGGGCATAGCGTAGCCTAGGCAGCTAAATCGCTATTTTTACACCATTAAAAATGTTCCAAGTAACGCACACTGCATTGGTAGACTTCTGAGGGTCCTGACATTTAAAACGAGATACTGAGAACTTTGGAAGTGCACAGGAAGTTTATTAAAAAAGACTGTTTATACAAGCAGTACCTTCAGAGAATCTCTCTGCTGGCCGCCATCTTGTAATGAAGTCGCGATCAGTCGACTGCCGAGCACGAACGAACAGGAAGGACAGGGGAACAGATTGCAAAAGCAATTACAAAATTACTAATTACAAAAGTAAATAGGAAAGGAGGAGACAGGTGCGTGGCGGGCTGTAGTTTGCCCATCTCTGGGCTAGAATCAGATAACTCCAATAGGAGATAACGCAATCTCCTCCAGCCTCATCTTTGTTGCCTTTGTGATTTCCTTTTAAAAGTTTCTTATATTACAAAGTAGCTATCAATTATCAACAATGACAAACCAGCCAGAACCTGCCACTTTCTCTATCCCTCTCATGCGCGCTCAGACGGGTTCCCACAGGAGAACTACAATGTGTGGCGCAATAGCACTTGGGAGTACTTCGACCTAGCGTAGTAGTATTGTTAACACCTAATTGTAGATCCTATCCACCACAGAGTTTAGAATCCATGCTGGATCGACCCTCAGCCTCTCCCTCCCCTCTGAGTGGGAGAGAGGCACACACACTAGAGATGCGCTGATGGGCTATTATTTCAACCATAACTGCATAGCAAAACTTATCATCCATCAGCACCCAAGTTTTTTGACCAATTTTCAAAACCGCACCCGCCCACCATCCGCTGGTTGTTTTAATGTAGGCTATATGGGTGATGCAGCGCTGCTGACGTGAGGCTAGAAAGCCCTTGCCTGTTCTAGAAAGACTGATCCAATGCAGCAAATATATTAAAAGGCTAAAGTCGTACATTGGCTATGTTGTAGCCTATCCCTAGAATATCAGCAGCAAACTCAGTTTCTGTCTCGCAAAACAGTCTCCAAATAAAACGCACATCGGCCTGTTGCCTATTCTGCCAACTTGTGACAATATATCGTCCAAAATGCTTGATTGCATTGCATTCTCCACATTTTTAGCTAAATTTAGCTAAAAATCAGCATTTTTGTTCAGTGAATCTTTTGTAAATTGCTTTACAATAGCGTCGGGCCCTTGTCAGCAGCCTTCGGCTTGCCTCTTGCCACTATTCACTCCTTGTCTTCCGATGTCATTTCTGAGTCATCTACAGATGTTTACACACATTCACCTCCCTAAATAGAACCAACTTGACGTTGACTTCAACCTGTGTTATATCCTAGATGAGACTGCCTGGGTTATTTTGTTTCGATATTAGCCTATATATAAAACACATAGTAGGCCTAATTGTAGCCTACCATTCAGGGAATAGGCATTTAAAAGAGAGACAGAGAGTGATATGACTCAGAAATGACATCGGGCGATGGCAGTGCGAGATGTTCAGAACGTAAGAGCTAAAACTTCTACAAACTCAATAACATCCACAGCGGAAAAAGAAGGTAAGAAAAATAGTCGGAAAACTTAGATGTGTATGGCAAGCAAGCAAGTTTGGCGGTTGTTACTAAAAATGTGAACATGCACGTTGCACTGTTGTGCGGAGGACGTGACCGAAGCTGAGGCAAGCCAGGCAATAGGCCTATAGGCCCGACGGTAATTGTAAAGCAATTTACAAAAGATTCACTGAACAAAAATGCTGATGTGGTACATGAAAAATTAGAATGTGGAGAATGCAATGCAATCAAGCATTTTGGACGATATATTGTCACAAGCTGGCAGAATAGGCAACAGGCCGATGTGCGTTTTATTTGGAGACTGTTTTGCGAGACAGAGACTGAGTTTGCTGCTGATATTCTGGGGATAGGCTACAACATAGCCAATGTACGACTTTAGCCTTTTAATATATTTGCTGCATTGGATCAGTCTTTCTAGAACAGGCAAGGGCTTTCTAGCCTCACGTCAGCAGCGCTGCATCACCCATATAGCCTACATTAAAACAACCAGCGGATGGTGGGCGGGTGCGGTTTTGAAAATTGGTCAAAAAACTTTGGTGCTGATGGATGGCTGATGGATGATAAGTTTTGCTATGCAGTTATGGTTGAAATAATAGCCCATCAGCGCATCTCTAGTGTGTGCCTCTCTCTCGCTCAGAGGGGAGGGAGAGGCTGAGGGTCGATCCAGCATGGATTCTAAACTCTGTGGAGGATAGGATCTACAATTAGGTGTTAACAATACTACTACGCTAGGTCGAAGTACTCCCAAGTGCTATTGCGCCACACATTGTAGTAGACATTTCTATCAACTACTCGTGCACTGTATTTAAGTCGGGAAAACGTGGATGTTTTTGATTACTTCTACGGCTAGTTACGGCAAAGCCCGCTAGCATAGCAACATGCTAACACAGTCCAGCCGCGCACCAGAGCGTTTGAGTGCACGTACCGACACGGGAGAGGTATGACTCAACTCGTGAAAGTTAAGGTAAGAACATATATTACTACTGACATTGGGTGGCGTGTTCCTTTAACGTGTGATTCACCGTGTTACTGCTGAGGACCTCGCTAGTGCCCTGTTGGTCGACATCGTCGAGTCTTGGTTCACCTGACAAAGTGGGACATACAGTAGATGGCTCTACGGACATCGACAGCACCAGAGACTGAGTGAGGAACGAGGCTGCACATCAGGTTAATGCTGTTGGGCAGTAACAGCATTCAGTACACAATCTACCGCGACGAGGTAAAGGCGCCTGTTTTCTTTTTTCTTGCTCACTCGAGCGAAGCGGCCGTTGAGTTTGTGGCCTCCCCGCCCACGAGCAACCAAACAGGCCTGCAACGTGAGACACTCATTGCTAGCACAAGTTTAAGTTGATAATGACTGAAATGTGTGCTGGGTGGGTTATACATTTGTGTTGTTAATTGAATACAAAAGTGTGGTTAATGTGTTTACTGTATTGAGAGATTATGTGAATTTACCGTTACTGGGATATTTTAAGTTGACGGTATTGTACTAGGTACTAAGTTTAATTTCTTTTTAGATAGGCTAAGCTTAAAGGAAAAAAAGAGACAGCACTAGTTTTAGCTTGACCATTCTTGTTTATTTAACTTTCATTTATTTACCCATTTTCAGTAAACACCATTGTGTTTAATATACTTCATTGTGAAGGTGTTTGGTTATTCTGGTACACTAATTATAAATAAGCATATAGAAACCTAAAGACTAGAATAAGTTATTCTTGATAATTTAGTAAGGACTCAGGGCACCCCGTTTTCAGGTTTTACTTACCTAAACCTAACATAATAATTAAAGGGGGGCTACATAAATGGAGGCACCGCTGGGATTAGTTTTAGGTTAACAGTGAAACGTATTGAACAAAAAACTGTTTGATTTGTGTATGTTCAGTTGTGAAAAATTATTGATCGAGCTAAGTTAGCCTTAGAGTTAAAGGGTTGGTGTCGGGGTTTGGGAATCAGTGAAGCCCACTCGTTATTGGTTGTTTTCCCTGACCGTGACAGTGTCCCTGCAAATGATCAAATTGAAGAAACCGTACAGTCTATTAAGTGCTTGGGTCGTGTTCGTGTCAGAGGACAAGAGTTCAGTTCTGAACTTAATAGTGTCTTAGTTGTATGTGAGTGCAAGGAGCAAGTACAAAAAGACAGTGTTCCCTCAGAGATTTCTGTTGCGGGTGATACCTGGTTCATTGTCTTACAAGATACCACACCATATCCAAATGCTCCACCTCCTTTGTCTGACTTCAGTGTTAAATTGAATAGTTTTCTGCAGTCAGAGGGTAAAACTGTAGAAGATATTCATTCCTTGTTTCCTCCTGTACGCCCTTTTGATCCCACTGAATCTGTGTTGTGTGCAGTTGGAGATTTCTTGGCTAAAACAAGAAAGCCTTTGATGGAGGGGGGTGGCTATAGGCGTTTAAGAGTTTTCTCTGGCCTGCTACCTACACCTGCAGGTGAAGACTCTTTCGAGCAATGGAAGGAGCAAGCACAACTTCTTATTGAAGGGTCTGAATGTTCCCAGGGAGAGAAAAAAGGAGACTTTTTGAGAGTCTCAGAGGCCCAGCATTTGAAATAGTTAAGGCAGCCCGTGCTGCAAATGCAGATATTACTCCTACAGATTGTGTTGCATCCCTTGATGATGCTTTTGGATCTGCTGAATCAGGCGAAGACTTGTATTTTGCATTTAGACTACTTAAGCAGCAATCAGGAGAGAAACTGTCAGAGTTTGTCAGGCGTCTAGAACAGTCCTTGTTGAAAGTAGTGGAGAGAGGTGGGTTGCTCTTAGCTTCTGCTGATAAAGCACGGCTAGAGCAGTTGTTAAGGGGGGCAGTGAACTCTGAGTTAATGCTGGTCAATCTCCGGCTGAGAGAAAGGAAAAGCAACCCGCCAACCTTTTTACAGCTCTTAAAGGAGATCCGTGAAGAAGAGTATGAAGCTTCTAGAACTAAGATTGGGTCATCTGTTAGTTGTGTGAATGCTCAGGCAAGCATTGAGTCGAAGTAGTCAGATATTCAGAGCTTAAAGTTAGAGGTCAAAGAATTGAAAAGCTTGGTTGCTGCCACAGCAGTTACAACTCTGCCACTGCCAGAGGGTGTAGAAGTGGATGTAAAGCCTACTGGAGTATTGGAGACCCAGCAAGGGGCAGAAATAGCGGCTTTAAAGAAACAAATTAAGCGACTCCAGAACATGTTGAATAATAACATGACTGACAATGGGTCGTTAGTGACAGTCTCGGTTGTTGAAGCACCTAAGAGAGACTACAATCCTCCACGTCGCCTTACAAATGATGACAATTTTTGTTATAGATGTGGAGGGAATGGGCATTTTGCAAATAAATGTCAGAACCCGGAAGATCAAACTAAAGTCATAAAAAGGCTTATCCAGGCTTTGAAACTTAGCAAAGACAAAAAAGCCAAAGATACAACCGTGAGTGAAGTAAACTGTGAGGTAAAGAAGGGGGCGGTAACTGCACCAAAGGTTTCACAAATCCCCCATGGTTTGATTGGCCCGCCTAGCATTGTTCCGTTAAAAGTCAATGGAATCTCTTGTAAATCATTACTAGACAGTAGCTCGCAAGTCACTATCATATTTGAATCTTGGTACCGGGAGCATCTGAACAGTGTTCCTATTCATCCAGTTGCTGGTCTGAACTTGTGGGGTTTGAGAGACTCCCAGGCAAGTTATCCATATAGGGGTTATGTGACAGTGGATGTTGAGTATCCAGCAGAAGTTGTTGGTTCGTGCAAGACTGTTTCTGTTCTTGCCCTCATCTGTCCAAATCCTAAGACTTCTGATCAGATTTCTGTCATTGTTGGAACTAATGCCAGTCATGTTAGGCGCCTAGTACAGCAGTGCAGAAAAAGTGGAATTGATGTCACTCATACCTTTGGCGTACAGGCTTGTAATGCCAAAATGAAGTGCTTTCCTGATCACTGCCAGCATACTGTAGAGCTTGAGCATGAGGATGGGTGTGTGAAATGGCAGGGGCCAGGCTCATTGATGCTGAATCCCGGCCAGGAGGCAAAAGTAGCTTGTACCGCAGAAGTAAAACCTGATGTCGATAGAGAAATATTGATGGTTGATGTCTCTCCTGTTGCTCCACTTCCAGTAGGAGTCCTCCTTCAGCCCATGGTGGTGCCAGGGGGTGCAGTGGATGTTAACAGTTTTAGAGTTCTGGTTAGAAATGAGTCATTGAGACAAACTGTTATACCAGTGGGTACTGTGATTGGTAGCCTGCAACTCACTGACTCGGTGACCATCATGGCATCTGAAAAGACAAATGTGGAGAAGTTTGATGCTGACTTGGTTAACTTTGGGGACTCACCTGTTACTGAGGAGTGGAAAACAAGGCTACGGACAAAGCTGGCCCAGAGATCTCAGGTATTTTCTCTTCATGAATGGGATGTTGGCCAAGGGTGTTGAACACAAGATCAGACTAGCTGATTCTCGATCCTTTCGCCAGCGCTCACGACGTCTGCCCCCTGCAGACATAGAGGATGTGAGAAGGCACCTCCAGGAGTTGCTTCAGGCAGGCATAATTAGGGAATCGCGTAGTCCATATGCCTCACCAATAGTAGTGGTCAGAAAAAAGAGTGGTGCAGTGTGAATGTGCATAGATTACAGGCTTCTGAACAGCAAGACAATTCTGGATCAATACACACCTTGTATTGATGAAGTATTGAACGTGCTGTCAGGGAGTAAATGGTTCTCAGTCCTTGATCTTCGTAGCGGCTACTACCAAATAGAAATGAATGAAGAGGACAAGGAAAAGACGGCATTTATATGCCCTCTAGGTTTCTATGAGTTTGAAAGAATGCCGCAGGGGATTAGTGGGGCCCCGGCAACCTTCCAGCGATTAATGGAGAGGGCTGTCGGGGATATGAACCTGTTGCAAGTGATCGTGTATTTAGATTATCTCAGTGTTTGGCAGGTCGCTTGAGGAACACAAAGAGAAATTAATGAAGGTTTTGGATCGCCTTGGCGAGGTTTTGTATGCCAGAGGTTAGGTATCTGGGACACATTGTTTCCACACAGGGTGTGTCCCCGGACCCAGCAAAAATCGAGGCTGTCACCAGCTGGCCTAAACCTTTTAATTTGAAAACTCTACAGTCCTTCCTTGGGTTATGCGGTTACTACCGCAGGTTCATTGAGAACTATGCAGCCATTGTGAAACCGTTGACTGATATTACGAAAGGCTATGGTACGAGACAGACAGGTCTAAAGCAGTGTTTCCCAAAGTCTGGGTCGCGACCCACGGGTGGGTCGCAGGAGATTTTATTTGGGTCGCCAGCACAATTTATGTTGTGTTACAGGCCTAACTGATACCATTTGTCATTTGATACCAGGAAAGCTAACAGTTTTCTATTAGGATGTAGATTGTTAACTACCACAGTCACAGTTTTGTCATAAAAGCTCATGAAACTGGCGCATGAAACGAACGCATCGCAGAGGGGGTGCCAGCATGGATATCTACCTCTCAAAATGAAACCGTTCTGTGGGGCGCCTGCCATGTACCTCGCAGTTGCAAACTGCAAGGGACATGAATCCGCCTATTTGCACGAACATTAATAGATACCAGCTCCTCAACTTTACCGATTAAAATCTAGTGACCGTGCTGTCAACTAAAGCAGACATCCATAGACCGGACATAAGGCCATTCAATTTGCATACAGTTTCAATTGCAGATGCAATCTTTAAAGTTAATAGCAACCTCTTCACATTCTTATTTCTGATTTAAAATGCACAACAGTGCATTATAGTCTACAATTTAAATGGGCATTTTAAACACTATTCCTCTTGTTTTCTACCTCGCTAACTCCAAAGTAAAGGCGCATTCTTCCGGCTATTGCGCAAACGCCTCTTGTTCTGATATAACGACTATACAATATAATATAATACAACAATACAATATAACGACTTGAGCAAGGGCGTCAGTTTGTTTTTAATAGTGGTGGGGACAATAACCATAAGCTTGAGTGTGGTTTGAAAAGTGCTTGCTTCACGCACAAATGATAACCTAGGGCAAAGAGAATGGACATCTCAACATAAGGATACATTAGAAGATGATGATTGGTGTAAACTTTGTCACACGACGACGACGTGATAAGCAGTTCTGGCGCATAAAAACGCAACGTTCCATTCAGTCATAAATCATTCAAAAGTAGGCCTAGTGCTCGTCATGAAAAGAAAACAGCAGCTTAATATTTTTCAGGTGTTTAACAGTAGGCCTAGGCGCACTGTATCAGTTATGCCATAGGCAGTGAGATTATTAGGCATTGCATCCTGTCACTCTGTTTGGAACATCGCAGTTCGGGTTGATAAGATTCAGTTAATGCGAGTATAGGTCGTCTCAAAGTTTGGGACAACTTTGGGACAACTAACTACTTGTTAGGTTACCAATAGCTGTCTTTTCTCTAGGACTAGGCATATCGGAAATCGTGACATAAGCTCGTTGGTTTCTTTTTTCTTTTCTTTCTTGTTCGCGTGTTGGGTAGTAAAGCGATAATGCATTTAAATCAATGTACATCAGAGCCGATATGGCCAGCCCTGATCTGCTGCTCTGTAAAGGTATTTCTGTCCCACCCAAATTTGCTGAACAACTTGCGAAATAGCCTATTCATCACAGACATCACATGTATCACACGAAAGAGCTTTTTCTCAGCTTTTAAACGATGTTGGTGGTTAGTTGTTGTGGTAAACGGTTCGCGAGAAAAGTAGCTTTAATTGAATCATATTTTCTGCGCCCGTCTCCCTACCCATTCATCTTGGCTTCGCGAACTTTCCCTCAACACATGACAAACCATATATCAGAATAAACAGCAGACCTTACCGAACACAAAGGTGTAATTAAAGTTTAAAGTTTTAATTAAAGTTTAAAGCACTCCCCTGTACAGTTAGCCATTCCAGAGTAATCCGGTTTTACATTTGCAGCAATGTCTATGCATGTCTCCAACTTTGGGGTTCACAATGTGTTTAAATTGTTCAATAGGCCTACATGATTTTATAACAGGCCAAATACAAAATAAATGTTACAAATATCGCCTAGATAGCCTATCTGTAATATACATATATAGGCCAGACCGACCCTCGAGTTCATGCTTTGTTTTATCGCTGGATTTTAGGATAGCCTATGGCAACCGATTGCATTCCGAGCTACAGTCAACTCTAGCAGGCATTATGACTGGAGGGTCGGGTGGGTGCGGATGTTAAAAAACCTTAACCACAACACTCGATCCACACATATCCAGGCAGGTGTGCATGCTGTGAGGATGTCATTGTGCGCGCCTATCGCATGGTTTAGACTCGATGATTTCATATGTGGGGATTTTTTCGGTCGCAATTGGTTTGCACTTTTTTAGAAGTGGTGGGGACAAAATTCAAATTATAAATAGTGGTGGGGACATATCCCACCCGTCCCCACCGTAATCTACGCGTATGGACTTGAGTTATTTGCTGTTTACATTGGAATTGACGTCCACAGTGTTATGGACCGCTTACTATGCTGGCGAATGACGACTGCGCAACATGCGAGAATTTCCCCTACTCTCGGATGCGCATTAAAACGTATCTTTTCAATAGTCATTTACAACTTTTCACGCTGATGGTGCTCAAAATGCAACACAACCGTGTTCAAAGCAGGGATCCTATAGCAATGTATGGTTGGGGGAGGCATAGAAAAGTTGGAGAACCTGTGGCCTAAAACAATATTGGTGGTTGCAGGGTAGATTTGAAGTGAAATGGGTCGCAATGGTCTGTCATTTTTAAAAAGTGGGTCGCCAGAAAAAAAGTTTGGGAAACACTGGTCTAAAGCATGCCTCTGACTCCACTAAGACTTATCTAAAGGAGTCAGAGCCCTTTGGCTCTAGATGGACTGATGTTTGCGATGTCGCTTTCTATAAAATCATTGATTGCTTGACACATACCCCTGTATTGGCTTTTGCTGACCCCCAAAAGCCATACATTCTGCATGTGGATGCCAGTTTGAAGGGTTTAGGCGCAGTTCTCTATCAGGAGTATCCTGAGGGCCTTAGGCCGGTGGCTTTTGCCAGCCGAAAGCTAAAACCCTCAGAAAAGAACTACCCTATTCATCAACTGGAGTTTTTGTCTTTGAAGTGGGCGGTAGTAGATAAAATGCATGATTATTTGTATGGTGCTAGTTTCACTGTCCGTGCAGATAATAATCCTCTTACTTACGTCATCACCTCCGCTAAGCTTAGTGCTGTTGGACATAGGTGGTTGGCTGCATTGTCCACTTACACTTTTGACATAAAGTATCGTCCTGGCCGGCATAACATAGACGCAGACTTTCTGTCACGAAATATGCTTGATGAGAGTGCAGATGAGTGGGTGACTATACCCCAAAGTGGTAAAGTCTATCTGCCACCTTGGAGCAGGTGCCCAGAAAAGAACTGCAGGCAGCACAAGAAGCTGATGACATGATAGGACCTGTAATACAGGCTCTTCACAGCGGAAGATGGCCCGCGAGTGTGGAGGCTAGTCGTGAGCTATCTGGTATGAAAAGAGAGCTAGGGAAAATGATTATAAGGGATGGACTACTTTACCGGCTGACCAAAAGAGGTTCCGGAGAAGAGTTATTTCAGTTTGTCTTACCTAAGCAGTTTCATGCAATGGTGTTGAGGTCTCTGCATGATGACCTTGGACATTTAGGAGTTGAGAAGACGGTTGAGCTCGCTCGGTTCTTCTGGCCAAGGATGGCTGGGGAGATTGAGCAGTATACATAAAACATTGCGGCCAGTGTGTTGCGTTGAAATCGCCTTGCCAAAAGTCTGCTCCTTTACAACAAATCTCCAGTAATGGGCCTATGGATTTAGTCTGTATAGACTTTCTTTCAATGGAACCTGATTCGAAAGGACTGAGTAACGTTTTAGTAGTGACTGACCACTTCACACGCTACGCGCAGGCTTTTCCTACCAACAGCCAGAAAGTTAGCGTGGTGGCCAAAGTGTTGCTTGAAAAATACTTTGTGCATTATGGCCTCCCTGTCAGAATCGATTCTGACCAAGGTATAGACTTTGAGTGTCAGTTAATTCGGGAAATGTTGACAATCTTGGGGATTCGCAAATCAAGGACTACCCCATATCACCCACAGGGTGACCCTCAGCCCGAAAGGTTCAATAGAACACTCATTTCCATGTTGGGTACGTTAAGCCAAGAAAAGAAACGGACTTGGAGTTAACACGTGAGTTATTTGGTGCATGCCTATAATTGTACCAAGTGTGATAGTACTGGTTATTCACCATACTATTTAATGTTTGGCTGTGAAGCAAGACTTCCAGTGGATCTGTGTTTTGACACTAGTCTAGATGCGGAAGAGACTGTTTGTCATACCCGTTATGTTGAGAAATTGAGAGAGGATTTGAAAGGGGCTTTCAAGACTTGCATCGGAAGCCGCTGATCAAAGACATTTGAGGAATAAACGTCACTATGACAAGAAAGTGAGTTTTCAGTCTCTAGAGATAGGTGACAAGGTGTTGTTACGAAATCTTGGTCTTAGAGGGAAGCATAAGTTGGAGAGCAGATGGAATCCATGTCCGTACATTGTGGTGGGAAAACTGCCTAATCTGCCTGTGTTCAAAATAAAGCAAGCTGATGGCGGAGGTGGAATTAAGACGATCCACAGAGATCATCTACTCCCCATTGGTACTCAGGTTAGAATTCCCAGACAAGATTTCGGTGAGGAGATGCCTAAGAAACCACTGAGAATGAGACTGAGAATGTTCATGATGCTCAACAACAGCTGTCCGAATCATCTTCTGATTCTGAGTATTATGTGCCAGTGAGATCTCATCATCCTGTTGATGATTTGTTGAGAGGTGATAGGAAAATGAAGGTAATAGCCCCCTAGAACAGTGTTTCCCAAACTTTTTTTTTGGCGACCCACTTTTTAAAAATGACAGACCATCGCGACCCATTTCACTTCAAATCCCTGCAACCACCAATATTGTTTTAGGCCACAGGTTCTCCAACTTTTCTATGCCTCCCCCAACCATACATTGCTATAGGATCTAGATAGATAGATCCTGCTTTGAACACGGTAGTGTTGCATTTTGAGCACCATCAGCGTGAAAAGTTGGAAATGACTACTGAAAAGATACGTTTTAATGCGCATCCGAGAGTTTGGGGAAATTTGCATGTTGCGCATTCGTCAGCATAGTAAAGCTGTTCCTGTATTTCTAAAAAAAATGTTGTGGGCTACAAATAGGTCCATAACACTGCGGGCGTCAATTCCGATGTAAACAGCAAATAACTCAAGTTGTTATATTGTATTGTATTATATTATATAGTCGTTATATCAGAACAAGGCTTTTGGGCAATAGCCGGAAGAATGCGCCTTTACTTTAGAGTTCGTGAGGTAGAAAACGAGAGAAATAGTGTTGTCTATGTGTATTTAAATTGTAGCCTAATATAATGCACTGTTGTGCATTTTAAATCAGAAATAAGAATGTGAGGAGGTTGCTATTAACTTTAAAGATTGCATCTACAATCGAAACTATCTACATGCAAATTGAATATCCTTATCCGGTCTATGGATGTCTGCTTTAGTTGACAGCACGGTCACTAGATTTTAATCGGTAAAGTTGAGGAGGTATCTGTTAATGTTCGTGCAAATAGGCGGATTCTCTTGCAGTTTGCAACTGCGAGGTAGGCCTACAGGTCATGACAGGCGCCGCACAGAACGGTTTCATTTTGAGAGGTATATCCATGCTCTGGCTCCCCCATGCGATGCGTTCGTCCCCCAGTTTCATGCGCCAGTTTCATGAGTTTTTATGACAAAACCGTAACTGTGGTAGTTAACAAACTACATCCTAATAGAAAACTGTTAACTTTCCTGGTATCAAATGACAAATGGTATCAGTTAGACCTATAACACAACATAAATTGTGCTGGGCTGGCGACCCAAATAAATTCTCCTGCGACCCACCCGTGGGTCGTGACCCAGACTTTGGGAAACACTGCCCTAGAAGATAGGCCTAAAAGACAGGTAAAACCTGTTGTTAAATTAACATATGATAAACCTGGGAGTTCTGGAAATGAGACTATTACAATAATTCATGGAGGGATTACAATAAAAATAGACACTTAGTTCATTTTGCACTCTTAGTACTAGAGTGGTCTGATGAGGACACAGACACTTTAGGAGAGGGAGGGTGTAATAGGGTTAAAGTATTTTATTGTGTTTATTTCATGTTTTGTTTACTCTCAAATGTATGTTATAGTTGGTGTACATGAATACAATATGCAGTGTTGTGCCAGTTCACAGCTTTTCTGAACTAGTTCAAGTTCAGTTCATACATGCTCAAAATGAACAGTTCACGTTCATTTTACTTTTTTCGTGAGATATTAAAATAAATACTTTTTTTCACACTACGAGCTAGAAATCACTATACGTTCTTTGAAGCTGCTCATTGTAGACATTTGCTCATGACATTGCAATTGTGGGTTTCTTACCAGGTGATGAAACTTGCAGCAGTACAGACAAGGTAGACCAAGGTTCTACATAGTGCAATGAAATCCAGCCCTCCGCGCTCTCGTCGTTGCCTGCTATGCCTACCCCGCTCTGCTGCAATTCATCACGTGTAACGTTGTGCGGAAGCCAGTATGCTATTCAACTATTCTCAGCCGGACACTACGTTGCCCGCAATGCATTGCGCACACAATGTCAAAACCATTTCTGTCTGGTGATACATGATTTAAGCGGCACCAGCGAGAATACAGGAGGGAGGAACTTTCTCTCGTTGCGTTTCAAAAGAGAAAACAGATGTCACTCAGTTTTCAATGGAAAACAAATTCCAACGTTCATTTAAAGTGATGTCTGCCGTTCATGACACATAATGTGAACTAATTCACGTTCAAGTTCTTTATTAAAAAATGTGTTGCGTTCAGTTCAACGTTCACGAAAAAATGATCGTGTTCAATGAACGCGTTCTTTTGAACTCGTTCACGCACAACACTGACAATATGTATAGTTATTGTTAAAAAAGAAAAAGAAAAAACATTTCATTTCATACTGTATACTATGGGTTCATTGACTTTCATGTAAACTGGGCTGTGGTAATCTGGTAATATGTACTTTATCTAGAAACAGCTAGGTAAGTGAGCCTGGATTGGTCATGTAAACTCTGTTTGATTTTGATTGGACGAGGGTCTACGCAACAGAAGAAGAAGGACTGGAGGGGAAAACAAATGGACCACGTTTTTTCACTCGGAAGATCAGCGATTAGTTTCAAAAGTTGTTTATTCATCCCCAGCTCATGGGAGTGAGTTGTTAAGTTGTTGAAGTGTGATTAGACAGTTTAAAAGTCATAACGTTAGGATGAGATCAGAGTATAAGTAGGTTAGTAGGCTCTGTTAAGCAACAATGGAGCTGCATAGCTACACTCAAAAAAAGGAAATTAGGTGACTGTTATATTTACTTAAGTATAACAATTATTTCCTACGATAAAATATTGTGTTTCCAACATTTACTTAAATAAATCATGTCATATGTGCTTGCAGTTCAATTGTATAGATTTTAATATATTCAATTAAGTTAAAATAACATGAGACAATCGATTTTCTACAAAAAAAGCCTGCTCCGGACCATTAGATGGCGTGAGTGTGCTATTGGGCAGGATGCAAACACCTGAAAATACACAAAGAATTGTCTTGTAGCATGGTCGTTCTCTGGTATGGTCTTTCTTTTGGACGTCCTGCTGGTGACTACGAAGAGACTTGGAGCCTGCCTTCTAAGTTCTAAAACGTAAGTTTATCAACTGTAGCTATTATGTGTGTTCATGTGTAGGCGAAAATTCCACGTTAAGTTTAATACAGCATGAAAACGTTACAATTAGGTGTTGATAAATATTTTACCAACCAACAGCTAAACCAAGCGGTTTAGCAATCGAAAACCGTTGCTCTATCTAGCGCTATGCTAATTCGTTTTGTGGACATTTTCTGAAGTTTTCCGGTTGTGTTTGAGAAAATTCATGAGCGAGAGTAGGCCTAGCATGATTTATTTTTCACGAGTTAGTGGAACGTGATAAGAGCTGGTATGGTGTCGAGTCATAAAGTCTGCAAGGTTTATCGAAGGTTAGTTTGGTTGTGTGGGTGTGAGTGGATAACCTGACTCTCGCCAGATGAACTAGATAGATAGATAGATAGATAGATACTTTATTGATCCCCAGGGGAAATTCAAGGTCTTCTTTGTCAGACTATTTTATTGGAACACTCAGAATGGTCGCATTAAAAAGACGCTTTATCATATAAGTTATGGTGATGTTAAGATTAAATGTTAAGGTGTTTTTGGGCGTTTTACTAAACTTTTTCCATTTACTCATTCACAGTTGTGAAATGGCTGCCACAGTGAAGCTTAGAATAATTCTAGGCGAAGAAAATTCACAGAGATTAATTCTTCGAGACTTACCACAGTCTCTCAATGAACTTGTACTACATATTAAGACTCAGTGTGGAATAGAGGGGGACTTCAGATTACAATTCATGGATCCAGATTTTAACGAATTTAACAATTTGACTTCAATCTCTGATGTCCAGGACAAAACCACCATCAAAGTAGTCTTTAATTCCTTGCCCTACTCTGCCTTAGCTGATAGTCCACCACCTCCCTATTCATCTGCCCCCCCACCAAACTCTCCACATGACACCTCGTCCATTTCCTCTGCCTCTTATGACACAGACATATTGTCTTCTCCCGAGTCCACCTCAAGAGTGTCTTCATGGCCCCTGGTTTTCACAGTGCCCCGGTTCTCATATGATGCTGAGTTACAGATAGGGCGGGCTAATGCTACTTTCAAAGACACTGGAACGTTGCTGGACCCTGAAACTAAACTCAAGTCTTCCATTCTTGATGGCTTGATTGAAACAATTGTTCAGTTCAAGGTCTATGTGAAAAGCGAAGGTCTCGCTTTCACTGGTCTCACCGTTAGTGAGCCTTAAATTCCCTACACGCAGCTCCCACATAGCATTTACACTGATAAACGCATACAGTTCCCGACGTGCATCACATACACCGACCCGCGGCGTTTCAAAGCCTACCGTGCTAGCGACCGCTACAAACATTACATTTAAATCAGCCACAATGCATGTCAGTTCAGTCTACTACATTTATTTATCAACATACATAGCGAACAGTGAGGTACCCACTGATTCAGCTCCATTGTTCATTCCGTAGTAGCAATAAACTCACTTTTGAAACATACACAACACTCACGCATCTTGTTTGCCAACGTTCTGCTGGGTGCGTCCGAATACTGGTCCCCTGGGGAAACACGAACCGCATTGGAGCCAGTTCCTTATTCACTGTCCCGGGACAGTGGAAAGTGGGTTGTTTGGTGCGGGGGTGGTGAATTGGTGTGTGTTTAATTAGTTCGTTATTATTTGTTTTGATTATTACATGTAAAGTCCCTGTCTGTATGTAAAGTATACGTGTGGCCATTTATGTACTTTGTATGGTAAAATTATGTGTTGTGTTATATGTTATGTATGTGTATGGAAAAGGTCCATAGTTATTCCTCATATATTACACCCTGTTGGACAGTGAGCTCTACCAATTCACTTTTGATTGGTAGGCCTATTTAAGGGAGAAAGAGAGAGTGGAAGGGAGAGTTGTTTTGGAATGGCAGAGTACTGCGTCAGCTTGCTGTGAGGCTGTATGTTCAGTGAGTTGGTAATGCCTATGATGGCCGGTTTTGTTTTCTTTTTCAAAGAATTTTTGTTTGTTTGTTATTTCATATATTGCACCTGCGCACTGTAAATAAACCTGCACCTTTATCACTGAAAACTCGAGAGCTATTTGTTGTCTGCTAACCCTTCAACCACTGGAGTTTTCTGGACACGCCCATCCCTTAAATGTGAGTTGGGGGTTGCAAAGCCTCTCTCACAATTGGTGGCAGTGGTGGGATAGTGGCGCCCTCCGGGAAGTTGAAGAAGAAGGGAGTCCAGAGACGATACCTGACGAGGCAGGCAATGTCATTCAGACGGCTGGCCCAGGAGGGCCTGCAAGAGAAGCCATCCGGTGATGAGGGTGAGGACGGAACCGAAGGAGGAGAGCCAGGAGCTGGGAAGGGAGCAGAAGGGACTCCAGAGGCGTTTGACCTAGGTTCTTTGTATAAGCTCATCACAAAGTCCCTACAGACCCAGGAGCGCGAGGCCTTCAAGCAGGAGCAGAGGTGGCGGAGTGTCCAAGTCCAGCTGAACAGCTTTAGAGACGAGCTGGAGGCTGAACGGAGGGGCGACGATGATGGACATAGGCAGCCGGTGCCAGACAATGCTTGGTTCCCACCAGCAGATCCACAGATTCCAGCGGCACCTCCAGCAGCCCCACAGTATCCAGCACCCGACCCGGCTGCACCGACTCCAGCAGCTTGGACCAGGGCAGCAGTGCCTAGGCTAGAGGAAGGAGATGACATTGAACAATATCTCACCACCTTTGAGAGACTGGCCATGGCCTACAGGTGGCCGAGAGCTGACTGGGCCGTGTACCTGGTGCCTTATCTCACAGGGCGGGCTCGGGCTGCTTATGTGGCTATGGACATGGTAGAGGCCATGGACTATGGTAATGTTAAGGAGGCCATACTAGCAAAGTATGAGATCAACGAGGAGATCTACAGGCAACGGTTCCGAGACCCTGAAGTCCGACCAGGAGAGACCCCTAGGGAGTTATACAACCGCCTGAAGGACCTCTACCGAAAGTGGATTAAACCAGCAGGGAAGACTGTGGAGGAGATAGGAGAAATCTTCATCCTGGAGCAGTACCTGCGTTCCCTGGTTCCGGAGGTGCGTGTTTGGGTGAAGGAGCACAACCCGACTACAGGCCAGAAAGCTGCAGAGCTCGTGGAGGCATTCCAGGGTGCTCGTCGAGGACCAAAGACCTTCTGGTTCCAGAGCTTCAGCCGGCCTGCAGCCGGAGGTAAGTCTGGGGGATTCAGTGGAGGAGTTGGTCCTAAAGGTTTTGGGCAGGGTAGGACACCTGACACACAGACCTACATTTCCCCCTCTACCACACATCCTAGGCAAACCTACCCCGCTCCCTCCACTTCACAGCCTAGACAGGCCCCAGCACATACAACCCCCCTGAATAGAGCCAGTGTCATATGTCACTTCTGTAATCAGGCAGGGCACATGATTAGGGACTGCCCCATCCGAAAAGCCAAGGGAGCAAACATGTGCAGTGTACCTAGACCGGGTAAGGAAACTGGACAGTATGTGGGAAGAGTCCAAACTACCCCCGTTAGGGTGAATGGCCGAGCTACAGTGGCACTCCTAGACACAGGCAGCACACAGACCTTAGTTCAGCCTCATCTGATAGAGAGGTCAGATGAGCTGGGGAATGGGCAACTAAGGGTTTGCTGTGTCAATGGAGATGAGCATGTGTATCCTGTGGCAGAGATTTATCTTGAGGTCAGAGGACAGGCCTATTGTCTAACGGCTGGTGTGGTGAAGGGGTTAAGCCATCCTGTAGTGTTGGGGCAGGATGTGCTGATACTGCCGGAGCTGGTACATTCCTCCAAGCCAGTTAGCATGGTGGTAACACGGTCCCAAGCACAGGCTGAGGCAGAGAAGACCCCTGATAGTACCACTCTACTAGACATGCCATATAGCCATGCTGACATTAGCCCCCCTGAGTGTGCCAAGATGCATAAGAGTCGCAGACAGAGGCGACGAGAAAAACTGCAGGGAACAGTGCAGAAGATGGGAGAGCAGGGGCCAGTTCCAGAGGTTACAGGAAAAGACTGGACAGAGCTTCCCAGTAACTTTGCTGATCTGCAGAAAGACGATGAGTCTTTAACTGAGCCTTTCAGTAAAGTGACGGAGGTAGAGGGCAAGAAGACAGGTCTAGCCACAGCTTTATCTGGGGAACACTATTTTATCCGGGAGTGCCTATTGTACCACCAACCTGAAGGGGGCGGGGTTGAGCAGCTGGTAGTCCCAAAAGGTCTCAGAGAAAAAGTGCTGGCCTTAGGCCATGATATCCCATGGGCAGGACACCTGGGTAATGTTAAAACCCTGGAGAGAATAGCTGGGCGGTTCTATTGGCCAGGGCTATACAGTGAGGTACAAAAGTACTGTAAATCTTGTCCCACCTGTCAGCTAACCAGCAGCCATAAGGTTAAGCCTTCCCCTCTGCAATCACTTCCCATTATTGGAATTCCATTCAGCCGAATAGCGATGGACATAGTAGGGCCCTTGGAGAGAACGCAGTCAGGTCACAGATTCATCCTGGTCGTGTGTGATTATGCTACCCGATACCCCGAAGCTTTCCCCTTGCGCAAGATCACAGCTGGGGCGATTGCCCGTGTCTTGCTTCAGTTGATCTCTAGGGTAGGCATTCCAGAGGAGATCATCACAGACCAGGGCACTGCATTCCTATCCAAAACACTCAGACAGGTGTACAGTTTACTGGGGATAAGGGGAATACGGACCACTCCCTACCACCCTCAGACTGATGGGCTGGTGGAGAGGTATAACCGGACGTTAAAGAGTATGCTGAGGAAATTTGTTGCAGCCAATGGCAAAGACTGGGACCAATGGCTGCCATACCTCCTCTTCGCCTACAGGGAGGTGCCCCAAGCCTCTACTGGGTTCTCGCCCTTTGAACTATTGTACGGGCGCCAGGTGAGGGGCCCTCTGGATTTACTGCGGGAGGCCTGGGTGAGGCCAAGGCCTGCCGAGACCCACAGCTTGCTCACCTATGTCCTCAGAATGCGGGACAAAATGGAGGAGATGGCCAGTCTGGTGGAGGAGAACATGCAGCAGGCCCAGCAGACCCAAGCTCGCTGGTATGACAAGTCAGCAAGGCAGAGGACCTTCAAGACAGGACAGCAGGTTCTTTTGCTTTTGCCAACGTCGGAGAACAAGCTTCTGGCCCGATGGCAGGGGCCCTATCGGATTACACGTCAGCTGGGGCCAGTGACCTACGAGTTGGAGATGCCGGAGAGGCGGAAGACAAAGCAAGTCTTCCACATCAATCTCCTCAAGGAGTGGCATGAACGGGAGTTGCCGCTCAGCCACCAGCTGATGGTGCAAGCAGTGGTGGAGGAGGAGGAAACTCCGGAGCAGTTTTTTCCTTCAGGTGTCCCCGCCACTGAGTTGGACCTCTCACACCTGACTGCTGAGCAGGTGTTGGAATTGCAGGCCATCATGCCTGAGGGACTGTTTTCAGAGCAGCCGGGGTGTACCTCAGTGGTGGAGCATGACATCCTCTTGAAAGACTCCCGGCCGGTGAGACAGAGGATGTACAGAATCCCGGAGCGCTTGTTGCCTGCACTCCAGGAGGAGTTGGAGGTGATGAAGCAGCTTGGGGTCATTGAGCGCTCCTACAGTGGGTGGAGCAGCCCAGTAGTCCTAGTGCCCAAGAAAGATGGGAGCATTCGGTTTTGCATTGACTTCAGGCAGGTCAATGCTCAGTCAAATTTCGATGCATACCCAATGCCGAGGCTTGAGGACCTCATAGAGCGCCTTGGAAGGGCTCACTTCATCTCTACCTTGGACCTTTGTAAGGGTTATTGGCAGGTCCCGTTGGCTGAGGGAGCTAAGCCATACACTGCCTTCCGTACCCCACAAGGCTTGTACCAGTTTAAGGTTATGCCTTTTGGCCTGCAGGGGGCGCCAGCCACCTTCCAAAGACTAATGGACCGGGTCTTGGAGGGCACTGGTACCTTTGCAGCGGCATATCTGGACGACATAGTCGTATATAGCGCCACCTGGCAGGAGCACCTGGAACATTTGGCAGAGGTGCTGCGGCGCATTCACAATGCAGGGCTGACCATCCAGCCAAAAAAATGTGCCCTGGCTCAACAGGAGGTCAGGTATCTTGGACACATTCTTGGAGGTGGGGTGATAAGGCCTCAAAAGGATAAGGTCGAGGCTGTCCGGGACTGTCCGCGACCCCAGACCAAAAAAGGACATAAGGTCGTTCTTGGGGCTTGCCGGGTGGTACCGGAGGTTCATCCCGAACTTTGCTACCCGAGCAGCACCTCTCACCGATCTGACCCGGAAGGCGGGTGCTGTACAGGTCCGGTGGGAGGAGGTGCATGAACGGGCTTTCCAGGACTTAAAAAGGACATTGCTCAGTGAGCCCGTGCTGCAGAGTCCGGACTTTGAGAGACAGTTTACTGTGCAGACGGATGCCTCTGGAGTCGGACTGGGGGCAGTTCTTCTACAGGGGGAGGCGGAGCAGCAAAAGCCTGTGGCTTACATAAGCCGTAAGCTCTTTCCCCGTGAGACCAGGTACTCTGTGGTGGAGCTGGAGTGCCTGGCAGTGAAATGGGCCTTGGACACTTTTAAGTATTACCTGTTGGGTAGAGACTTTATACTTGAAATTGACCATAGGGCATTGCAGTGGTTGGGAAAAATGAAAGACTCAAATGCACGCATAACCCGATGGTTTTTGTCCATGCAGCCATTCAGATTTCAGGTTCAGTACAGGGCAGGGAAACAGAACCCTGTTGCAGACTTCCTGTCTCGTCACCCTAGTGACGAGCCTTCCGAGGGGGGAGGAAATGTGAAAAGCGAAGGTCTCGCTTTCACTGGTCTCACCGTTAGTGAGCCTTAAATTCCCTACACGCAGCTCCCACATAGCATTTACACTGATAAACGCATACAGTTCCCGACGTGCATCACATACACCGACCCGTGGCGTTTCAAAGCCTACCGTGCTAGCGACCGCTACAAACATTACATTTAAATCAGCCACAATGCATGTCAGTTCAGTCTACTACATTTATTTATCAACATACATAGCGAACAGTGAGGTACCCACTGATTCAGCTCCATTGTTCATTCCGTAGTAGCAATAAACTCACTTTTGAAACATACACAACACTCACGCATCTTGTTTGCCAACGTTCTGCTGGGTGCGTCCGAATACTGGTCCCCTGGGGAAACACGAACCGCATTGGAGCCAGTTCCTTATTCACTGTCCCGGGACAGTGGAAAGTGGGTTGTTTGGTGCGGGGGTGGTGAATTGGTGTGTGTTTAATTAGTTCGTTATTATTTGTTTTGATTATTACATGTAAAGTCCCTGTCTGTATGTAAAGTATACGTGTGGCCATTTATGTACTTTGTATGGTAAAATTATGTGTTGTGTTATATGTTATGTATGTGTATGGAAAAGGTCCATAGTTATTCCTCATATATTACACCCTGTTGGACAGTGAGCTCTACCAATTCACTTTTGATTGGTAGGCCTATTTAAGGGAGAAAGAGAGAGTGGAAGGGAGAGTTGTTTTGGAATGGCAGAGTACTGCGTCAGCTTGCTGTGAGGCTGTATGTTCAGTGAGTTGGTAATGCCTATGATGGCCGGTTTTGTTTTCTTTTTCAAAGAATTTTTGTTTGTTTGTTATTTCATATATTGCACCTGCGCACTGTAAATAAACCTGCACCTTTATCACTGAAAACTCGAGAGCTATTTGTTGTCTGCTAACCCTTCAACCACTGGAGTTTTCTGGACACGCCCATCCCTTAAATGTGAGTTGGGGGTTGCAAAGCCTCTCTCACAGTCTACCTCACTGATGCTGAGTGTATGGAGGTAGCTAAAGCTCTTGTGTCTGCACACCCTTGTTTGAAAGAACCAGGCTCAGTCAATGGATGTGATGGCTGGAAAAAGAGCTTGAAGAATAAATTAGGAAATTACAGAAACAAGCTGAGACGCCTTGGATGCCCTGAAGTTTCAGTGAATGCCTTGACAAACAAACCTGGTGACCAACGCAGCCCTGCCTACGGTGTGAAAAAGCCAAAAAAAGCCGAAGTTAATTACTGCCCAGCTTATCCACAAGGTGAATCAAAGGAGAGCCAGGAATTGAAACGAGTAGTGCTCCTATCAGAGGTGGAGAAAAGAAATAATGAGGATCAGGTATCATTGTTGATGGATCAGACTTTTGCCCACCGACGTCAAGAAGTAGTCAGAGATGCACCCATGATAGCTGAATTGAAGGCGAGGTGGCCAGCACTCTTCACTCTGCATGAGGTAAGTAAAGCAAAATCCTTTCTGTTTCACATTTTCTACAATGAAAGCTTGAAGAAATAGCTAATGAACTTGCAGAAGGTCAATAATGGTGATACTTGTGGCCAGAAAACAGTTTTCTGAGTATGTGTTTTTGTTTTTTTTCCATAGCTGTGTGCGGAATTCAAAAGGATCACCATTGTCAACTTGCAGTCAAAGTTTTTCTCCCAGCTGGATGCTCAATCTGCAAACCTGATGAAGGCATTTAGCAAGAAAGGAGGTACCCTGGGAAGACGGCTGAAGCGCATCGTAGTACCTATGACTGAGGTATGATAACTTTGTAAATGAGTGTGTTAAACCAGGCAATAGAGACTTGGAACATGGTCAGAGACATTCTCCGTACTTTCAATGGGGAGATTTTGTTTTGATCATTTTTACTGACATTTCTCTTTAAAAGTACTATCAATAATTGTTATAGGTAGCATGGTGGTGTTGTTGCAAGGTGTGTTTGTTTTATTCTTTGATGTACAGGATTCTGGCATTGATGTCCGTCGCGAATGTGTTCTCAAGGGACTTTGTGTCTATATGAATGAAGACCCCGAGAGCTTTGTGAAAGAATACATGGTATATATTTCACAAATTATTTTGAGTTATTTTACAGTAGTACAAAACATTTTTTATTATTATATACAACATGTAATGAACACTTGAAAAAAATCTTGTGTTACAGCCAGATGATGTCAGTAGTCACACGGCCATGGCAGAGACCACCTGCGGCATCTATGTCATTCGACACGAGGGTGCGGAACCTGGGGATCCCCCAGAGGACGTTGGGATCCTTCTTGAGGGCGTCACTGTGCTACGGGAGCTGCCTAACGTACCATTTGCTTTTGCCATCTTCATTGCTCTTGTCTATGCTCTCAACTTGTGTTATCCGTCAGAGCATAAGTACACGTTTGAAGCCCTCCAGAAGTTAGTTCTGGAGCTTGATGGGAACAAGCTCTCCAAAAAAGTTCAAGCTCTGAAAACAATTCTTGCTCGTTAAGAATCATTGGAGGATCAGGCTCAATTCTCAATACTTGAACATTGTTTGTATTACCTTAAAGGTGAAGTTTTTCAGTCATTGTGTTTTGTGAGGAAATGTTCTATCATAGTGTTTCCAGAGATAGCTATGAATGCTGTAGTCAAATGTATTTTTGTTGGCTAAGGTTTTCCATTCTTGTTTTCCTGTTGAGACTTGATAAATGATTTGGCTCTATAACTAATGATTAAGAATTGTTTGCATTGTCCGGAAGGTTTTCCAGAATATCTCATCAAATGTGTAGAGTGCAAAGATGACTTTGGACTTGGTAAGAAGTCAGACTTATTTTTTTTTATATTTTTCATTTTTTTTGTCAGATATTGCTTAATGTATTTTGTTGGCTAGGCTCTGCTCTTTCAATGCAACTCTCTGAACTGTACTTAGTTGTATATGTGTAACTACACAGCATCTTTACAATGTTTAATTTTATCTGTTATGTGAAAACACAAGATATGCACTTCAGTGAGCACTTAAATGTGCACTTGAACCCTTATACCATGCAATATATAGCTCGACAATATTTTAATGCGAGTTTGCATATTGTGATGGTTTTTTTGGATGTCAGGGTCTTTCAATATAAATGTTGAATGTTGTGCATTTAAACCTTGATGTGAATCCAAGGCTTGAAATACAGTTTGTATTTTAAATAACATATTTGTCGTCTGTTACTTGTTTTATCTTTTAGGCCCACATCATGTTTACCCATTTTCATGTTAACTTAAATGTAATACTTTGAACTGAGTTAATTAAATCATGGAAAGTATTTCCATGTGATTCAATTGCTCTCTTTCAGCATGAAGAAATTCATTTGAACCAACTTGATTTACTTGGGTTTATGCAACTTGATTTGAAGTAGTTTTCAATAAGTTAAATCAACTTAAATATATTGTGTTAACCCAACCTTAGTAAATTACGTGGGCTCCAAACCTTGCAAACAAGTTTAATGGACCCTAACAAATTAAGTTGAACTAACCAAAGTACCTTAAGTTGGACCAAAGAATTTGCTTAATGTTGAAAGTAAGTTATTTAATCATGTGGAAATACTTTCCATGATTTTTTTAAGTAAATCCAACAAATCATTTTTTTGAGTGTAACTGAATAGATTGAGCTAAATTCAGTGTTAACGTGTGATTCACTGGGCCCTATTTTAATGGTCTGAAACGGAAGTGTCTTTGCGCAAAACGCAAGTGACTTTGTGGGCGGATCTTGGGCGCTGATGATATTTTACCGGCGGGATATTGACTGTTGCGCCCGACGCAAATCTAAAATGGGGTGGTCTGAAGTAGCTACATTAATCATGGGTGTGGTTTGGGCGTAACGTGCAATAAACCAATCAGAGCGTCATCTCACATTCCCTTTAACAACAGGCACGCTTGTTCCATAGCTGATTGCTATTATGGTGGCGTATTTGCCAGGCGCAGCCAGGAGCGTTCACAGCGCTATAATCACTGTTCAGTTGGGAACAGTTAGCTATTGATTTTTCCTCTTGACAAAATGTAATACAGAATTGTCACAAAGACATACTTTCCGATGTTTTGGGATCATTCTCACTGAATCACGAGGTTATGAATGCATGGTGATATATTTGCAATGTACAATGTAATCTAACATTACCTCTCTATAGACAATGCATATCTTCTGTCAGTTAATCTCTTCTCTCCTGTGCTGCCGCTGGGGCATTTGGGTTAAATGGCATCGGCATGCAGTTCAACATCACGTCTCCTTAAGTCCTCTAACATTTCCTAATTTATGTCATCAGTGATTCGTGAAAATGTGTACGCTAGATTTATGCCTATTTTTTCACATGGACACCACACTGATTTCCCTCGAGTGGTAATATTTTTCTTTGAAATTATGTATGGTTTACAGAAATGGGAACTACATTGTATAGATGAGAGGAGCTAAGTGTGCGTTGCGCAGCACAGGCGGCCAAGCAAGGGCTTCGTTTAAGTTGACCTAACTTTCAACTCTGCACAGTATCCCATTAACTGCGTGACAGTAGACTATTTACAATATTTTCTGTAAAGCAGAGTTTGTAAACACGTTATCATCAACTTAATTCACGCACAACATTTATTTGAGCAGGAGAGAGAATAACAATGAATGGATGCAGCAACTACAGAAATTGTACAGAAATTGTAACCATACTTGCTGCTTTCTTGTACTATCTGTTGCTGGTTAACAGCACATGAAAAGCTGATTTAAGCTAATTCACTAACTCAAGACTTCAAGGCCATCATGGATATAAAACGTTTTTTGAAAATAACGAAAGGATGGAGGGAACATAGCAAAGCTTGGTGCTTAAAACCTTACACAACGGTAAATTGGAACAAAACTAAAAGTAACTTTAGCCTTTATAGGGCTGTAGCCTATAAAGTTGTCCAGATTAATAGGTCGTAATTAGGCGTTGTTGTAAAGATATTGCATGTAGATGTTGTACTATATAGGCTACTAAATATTTAGGTCACCAATGCACGAACAAAACCGGGAAATGGACAAATATTATCAAGGCTTTGAATGTTTCCGTCTGTGCACGGAGGTGTCTGTAGATTGGTGTGCAACGCATTCATTCATGCAGGCCTGTGGTCATGCATGCGCCCTTAAAATAGCATCTGCATTTTCGCCACAGACTTTAGACCAGGGAGTTCCTGGTCTGTGGCGGAATTGTTTTCTGAAACTGCAAAATATCAACAGTGAACGTTTGCGCCGGAACACGCCCCGTCTTTTCGCTGAACCGCCCCCGTGGGCGCAATCGAATTCCCTAATTTACAGGCATGTACCTGTGGAGGGAAAATTCCAATATGCGCTGACTGCAAAATAGGAAAGACAAACGCGCGAGTATACAAAGTCAATTGCGCCCGCACGGAAGATAGAGCCCACTGTGTTACTGCTGAGGACCTCGCTAGTGCCCTGTTGGTTGACATCGTCGAGTCTTGGTTCACCTCACAAAGTGGGACATAGGCTCTACGGACATCGACAGCACCGGAGACTGAGTGAGGAAAGAGGCTGCACATCAGGTTAATGCTGTTGGGCAGTAACAGCATTCAGTACACAATCTACCGCGACGAGGTAAAGGCGCCTGTTTTCTTTTCTCTTGCTCACGCGAGCGAAGCGGCCGTTGAGTTTGTGGCCTCCCCGCCCACTAGCAACCAAACAGGCCTGCAACGTGAGACACTCATTGCTAGCACAAGTTTAAGTTGATAATGACTGAAATGTTGTGTGCTGGGTGGGTTATACATTTGTGTTGTTAATTGAATACAAAAGTGTGGTTAATGTGTTTACTGTATTGAGAGATTATGTGAATTTACCCTTACTGGGATATTTTAAGTTGACGGTTTAAGTTCTTTTTAGAAGTTTAATTTCTTTTTAGATAGGCTAAGTTTAAAGGAAAGGAGACAGCACTAGCTTTAGCTTGACCATTCTTGTTTATTTAACTTTCATTTATTTACCCATTTTCAGTAAACACCATTGTGTTTAATATACTTCATTGTGCATTTGTTTGGTTATTGTGGTACACTAATTATAAATAAACATTTAGAAACCTAAAGACTAGAATAAGTTATTCTTGATAATTTAGTAAGGACTCAGGGCACCCCGTTTTCAGGTTTTACTTACCTAAACCTAACATAATAATTAAAGGGGGGCTACACTCAGGTGGCTGCATTGTGAGTGGCTCTCGGTAGCCAGATATGGGCCAATCAGTACAACTCTATTTAAATTCAAGGACCCTCATTGTGCTATGCCAGACGTCAAAGGCCCGCCCCTTTTTACCTCCCTGACAATTGCCATCGCCGCAGGTATGATGGCGCTTCCGGTGATATTTTACTGGTAAAGTCTTTTTATATTGTTACTTACACTTAGTGCTTTGTCGTAGAGTCTCCCCCTCCCTGTGCGGCATTGGCCTCCCGTCGGCTGGATGTGCGTCCAGTGCAGTCCCCGGGTATAGGCCTATCCATCTGTACGAAGTGAAGTACTCAAGTAGTTTCCGTTTTCATCACCAACCATTTTTTATTCAGGGAGAAATTGACTGAGCATCAAGCTCTTTTACAGCAATAAAACAAGAACAATAAAAGATACAAAAGGCAAATAATAATAATAATAATAATAATAATAACAAAAATCAAATAATAATGATATAAAAGGTCTAAATATCAGTCAAAGCAAGAACATTGTGCAACAGCCATATCATCAATCATACCCTTGAATTGGTCTAGTGCATGGGTTCCCAAAGTGGGGGTCGGGACCTCCCGGGGGGTCACGAAATGATTTCCATAAATCAAATAAATTTGGGAAAAATAAAAGAGCTGTCACTTGACCGCACTTTAAAGACAGATTTTAGTTCCAAGACGCTTGCTGAGTTCTGGATTTCAGTCGAGAGGGAATATCCACAGCTATTCAAGGCCGCGATTGACGTACCGACGCCGTTTGGCTCCACATACCTGTGCGAAAATACTTTCTCTGCACTGACATATATTTAAAAACAAATACAGATCGCGTCTAAATGTGAAGGATGATCTGTGGCCGTCTCCACAATTAAACCAAGAATGGACTTGCTGTGTTCCGCGCATAGCGCGCATTCATCTCATTAGATGAGATTAACGCTGAAACATAGTTGCCAAAATGTAAATTTGCGCAGCAACAATGTACATGTTTACAACAGTTTGTGGATATTACCCTGACTGAGATATTCTTCTGTTAAAATGGAAATTAAAGTAATGTTTCAAAGTTAAGTTTGCACGACAGCAATAATGTGCACTCATGTTACATGGATATTATTTTTTGACTAAGGTATTCTGCTTTTATCATATAGTAAATTTCTATATGTAAAATCATAACAGGCTGCTCTGTTCTTTTGTGTTGTCGTTAAGCCCGTGTTTGGATAAGCCTAGTGCGTATGGCCGGTGCGCACATTTTATTTTATTTTTTGAGTCACATCCAGGGATAGTGGGGTTCGCCAGTCTCTGGCACGGTTATTTTGGGGGTCGCGGGTTGATAAGTTTGGGAATCCCTGGTCTAGTGACACAAACTAATCTAATTTCAATAACTCTTGCAATTTGTTCCATTTATTAGATGCAAAAAATGTAAAAGCTAATTCAAAAACCAAATTCAGATTTAATTTGAGGAGTTTGAAGAGATATAAAACCCTGTGAGCGTGTATTGTGGCAGATTGATTTTATGTCCAGAAGAGAAGTTAGGTAAAAAGGTAACTTTCCCAGTAATGCCTTATAAACAAAAAGGAGGCAGTTCTTAAGTGAGTATTTTGTGTGTTCCAGGGATCACTATGTAGCAGGGGAGCGGCTGTCAATTGGCTACATCGATAAGAACTCTGCTGCTTTGCCTACATCATTTTTAGCCTACGACTTCCTCGTGTGCCTGTCCAATCAGCACCACTGGTCCCACGGTTAACGTGGCCTGCAGCTAGCTGATCGTACGCTAATGGGATTATGTATGGAGGCTTTGGGCTATAAATCGCTGGAACTCATTCGGGTACTATAGCGCTCGTTATGAAGGAATGTGTGCTCGACGAACTGACCCCACTTTATTGATTGTTCTTCCCTGTTCTGCGTTGCATGTTATTGTCTGTGTTGTTTGTAGCCTACGTTTGTCTGTCTGTTTCTTCGTTTCTTATACACTTGACTGGAGGCCTTTTTCCCTAGTGCTGTTGATCGCAAAGCGTTGACCTCTTTTGTTTTGTGATTTGTCTTTCTGTTTGCACTCAATCTTTGTTCATTTGTTTTGTCCTCACTAAGGGGAGTCTGTGAAGCTGCGGTTCCTTAGTGTGACAGTTTGTTTGTTTTATTGGTTGTTTGATTTACTTTGTTACACTTTGTACACTTTGTGTTTGTGTGTCTGTAATCCTTGTCCGTCCCCTCTGTTTAGGTCAGGGGTCGGCAACCTTTTTTGCCTGGAGAGCCACTTTTACCAATTTTTTTTTTTTTATCTCAGAAAAGCCACATAAAGACGGTTACAAAAAAAAGTTTGGATATTTAACGTACAGTTACTTTCATTCAACAGAGGATTTTTAAATACATTTTCTACTCGTTTTAAAAGTAGGCCTAATGTGCAAGTAACTTGAAATGTAAAGTGGAATGACAGAAGTATAGGCCTTAGGCTTCCCATGTACTGTAGGCTAAACTCCACCCCCTATTTGTCCAGTGTCCTTTGGTATGCAAAGTAACATCATAGTTAACAACACAACACTCAATTTTCGTTGACATGTCATTGGCGAAATTGAATATTAGGCATACCAGATATTAGATTTGGTGATGGCCTTGGAGTCTGGCTGGCTCATATTCAGTGAGGTGATGTTTCATGCAAGAATTGAGGCTGTCACCATTTTTAAGGGCAACTCCACTCAAAACTGTCATATCCATAACGGCAACTAAATACCATGGCATTGTGTTGGCGTTATGGATGTGACAGTTTTGTGCGAAATTGCCCTTAAACGTGAGCGCAGGTTTGTCTTTATATTTTTCATATGTGAGAGATTTCTCACATGCAAGTGGAACCGTTAAGTTAACCGTTAACCGTTAACACAGCAATACTAACTCGTTGCAGTGTGCGATATATAACGGGCAGTTTATTTCGCGTTTTCAGAATCAGTCTTCGGATGGAAACTTTCCCATTTCAGCCCGCTTGTGTTCGCGCTCGCAAGCTGTGGTCGCTGACGTTTCCTTTTTGACATTTTCCTTATCTAGCCTACAGCAAGCGCACACATCAACAATAACGAAGTGTTCTCGTTGACTGAAATGGAGGGAAATCTGTGATTTTGTTTGATATTGACTTGGCAACAAACCGCGAATGTAACAATATTGTGCAGGCTACGGTTAGGGAGTCAAGTGAGGTGGAAAATTATATAGGCTAAATTACTCAGATAGACCTACAATATTACATTTTGAAAATGAACTAAAATAAAATACATTTTAATTAAATACTCATTAATTATTTTCAAAAGCTGAGCCGCATCAGAGGGATCAAAGAGCCGCATGTCTCTCACTGAGTGTATCATTGGCGTGTGTGTGTGTGTGTGACGAAGCACGTGTGATTGGGGTGCCTCCTTCGGATACTCATAGCCACTGCCCTCCCACCGTAAGCCTCAGCCCTCTTCCTGTTTTATGTGTATCTGAATTTACAGTGTAAAAATATATTTTTTTTTTTATGGAACCATGTCTCTGTTAGTTCTACGAACCTGAGTGCCTTACTGGGTTAAGGATACTGATCCCTGAATTATATCTTTGGGTGCAAGTCCCATCGTGGCATAGTCAGCTATTGTATTCGCCTTATTCAACCGGCTGCGATAACGAGGCTGAGGGGTACACTTGCCATTACACCTCAGTCCAGCAGATGGTGGTGGTAATGCACTCCGTTTGCAAACTGCCGAAAAAAGCTCACCGATTAAAGAAGGGTTCACTGACCTGTTCTTCTTCTTCAGTGAATTGTTTTTTAGCAGTTTGCAAACGGAGTGCATTACAACCACCATCTGCTGGACTGAGGTGTAATGACAAGTGTACCCCTCAGACTCGTAATGGCCGCCGGGTGAATAAGGCGAATAACATCTATACCACTTGTCACATTAGCATAATCACTTAAAGGACAAGTTTGGTATTTTACACTTAAAGCCCTGTTTTCAGATTGTTTCTGTTGAAATATAATGGTTAAGATTGAAATTTGGACATATGCTGCTGGTCTCAGAGTTTTCGGTTTCTGTGGTAGCGCCCCCCCCCCCCTCCTCCAGAACGCTGCATAGGTGCACTGGAACAATCCTTCCTAAAACGCATTCAACTTTCGTTTACAAAGATGTAAAACTCACCGAGTGGTCAGGGGTGTTCACTGATATGCTCACAAAAAACAACAAATAAAAAACAATGTATTAACTAATATTGTATTAATATTTGTTAATAGTTAACTAAATGTCTTTTTGGCACTAATTAACAGTTATTTCTTACATCATTTAAATGTTAAATGTTTATTTACAAACTATAGGTTAATATAAAAGTTAATGACATATTATTATTTAACTAATTGCTATTAAATTGTGCTTCTGCCTGTCTCAATATATACCACTCCTCATAGGACTCTTACAATAAAGTTGGTTAAGCTTAATTAATATATTAGTAATATATAGCTATCAGCGTGGGGCCCCTTATAATAAAGTTGGTTAAGCTTAATTAATATTAGTAATATAGTAATATACACAGACAGACAAAGCTAATGACATGAACAATGTATATGTTCAATGTATATATATTATTTTATTATTGGGGTTTACTTTACATAATTTATTATGAGCCAGGGTGACCAACAGTGAGATCTGCCAACCAATCAGGAGTGATTTTTCTTGTTTGAGAGTAGTGGTTTCATCCAATACTGAGTAAGGATATTCAAGCCAGGCCTGGCCAGGCGCGGTTTCGCTGCATTCATATGCTAATTAGAGCCATTAGTACTCTGCGAGCTCTCCACATACGTCATAGTACGGTTCGGCAACTGCCGAAAATGAGGGAGATCTCCGGGCGTTTACGGGGACGAAAATCACACTTTTCACACAGATTTTGCAGTGAAAGATCCTCTTTCGACTGCAAAATCCAACTACAGATCAGGCTCTGGCAACTCTCAAGCACTTTTCTCACTGGTTCATAAAACACTATGCCCACCTGACTCTCTCCCGCCTCATCTTTACTCCACTGCCTCCTGTAATTCCATTATGACATTTTTTAGTACTAAAATTGACCGTATCCATCAACATTTAGCCCCCCAGATCTCAACCCTCAAACCATCCTCTGATTTTCAAGTATCTTCCTGTCATCCTTTTTCTGACTTTACCCTCCCCTCTGCTGCTGAAATAACCAACCTTGTTCGCAAATCTAAACCATCAACCTGCCAACTTTATCCTCTCCCGACTATACTGGTTAAAACTTGCATTCTCTCCATAACCCCTCTTATAACTGCAATTATCCATTCCTCTCTCATCTCTGGTACTGTTCAGTCACCCCTCAAATCAGCTGCAATAACCCCCATTCTCAAGAAACCTGGAGCTGACCCTAGCAACTTCAACAATCTCCGCCCAATTTCCAACCTCCCCTTCCTTTCAAAAATCCTTGAAAAAACAATTGCCTCTCAGATTCATGACCACCTCTCCCACAATAGTCTCTATGAACAGTTCCAATCAGGCTTCCGTCCCCTTCATAGCACCGAAACAGCTCTTGTTAAAATAACCAATGACTCCTCATGGCTGCGGACTCTGGATTCCTAACAATCCTCATCCTCCTGGACCTAAGTGCGGCTTTTGACACCATTTCCCACACCATCCTCATCGACCGACTAGTTTCCCTTGGATTATCTGATACACCCCTGCACTGGTTTCTGGCCGTACTCAGTTTGTCCAACTCAAAACATTCAGATCAACAGAGCAACAATTAGCTTCCACTATAATCAATGGAAGTAGCTACACCAGACGTGATAGCAGCATGTATGTTCGAAAAAAAAAATAGACTATTCATCTAAAATGGATTTTACACGTCGCGAACGGAATGCTTCAGTTACGCGCCTGGTGTAGCTTCCCTGTAAGGTGTAGCCTACACTGTGCCCTGGTGAGAAACTTTTGTCCACTGTCGTTAACTTGACTGCCAGCCTATTGATACGATTTGCACTTTGCACCAAATTTCGGATGAGCACCTGTTTAATGAAAGAGTATAAGGCTATAAAATAAGCCCTCATGAATTTTGTGTACACCTATATGCTCTTAAGATGTATCGGGGCTATGTTATTTGATATTGTTTCATAAGGCTTTAGTGGTGGTGTTGAAGCCTATAATAGCCCAATGTTTTCTTGTCATGTGCTCTATTTGTGGCATTTTTTTATAATAAAGAGCACAAAAGGAATACCTGTTATGTCCTCCATAGTAGAACTTTATGTAGGCCTACAGTACACATTTAGGAACAGATATTGGGTTCTGCCGAGCAACATAAAAGTAACGAGTAACGTAAAAAGTTACTTTCCATAGAGGGTAACTAAGTAAAGTAACTGGTTACTTTTTTAAGAAGTAACGAGTAATGAGAAAAAACACTACTTTTTAAAAGTAATTTCCCCAACACTGGTTGACACCCACCCGTTCTCTCCGGTCTTCTTCCTCCATCCAGCTCATCCTCCCACCTGCTCGTCTGGTCCCCCCACCTCTGGAACTCTCTGCAACACTCCACGTTAAAGTTAAAAATTAAAAATCAAAAAATTAGGTGTTGTAATCACAATATCTCTGGCTGACATGGTCAAAACTGCACGAAATTGAAAGTGTAGGATCATTATGACACCCTCTGAATGCATGCCAAGTTTTGTGGACTTTCGTTCATGGGGGGCCATACAATAAATTAATTTATGTGTACATTTAGTGACCTTACACCAACAGAGTTTTCTGTGAATATCTTGAGAACCGTAGGGCCTAGGATGACCAATTTTTTTGCGTATGTTTGCCTCCAGGGCTCATGTTAACCCATTCCATATGCACATATGTGCATAAACAGATATTCACACACACACATACATTCACAGTAATCATATGACACATACACACACAGTAGACATACGCATGCATCCACATGCACACACACAGGCACACCCACAAGCACATGCACGCATACACACACACACACACACACACACACACACACGCATACACGCATATATAAACACGTACACGCACACATGCACACAATTCAAGAATTTCTCAGAATTATGAAGAGGCAAGATAGGGGTGGGGTTGTATAATTAAGCAATATAGCATGAGTGAGAGTGGGGTTGGTCATGGATATTCCCACGGGTGTTCGGCCGTAGCCACGAGGCCGGAGGCCGAGTGGCGCAGGCAACAACAGCCGTGGGAATATCCATGACCAATCCCACGATCGCGAGTGCTATATTGCTTTTATACAACAATTCTACCACAAATTCTACCACAAACTCTTACGCACCAAAAAATAGTTCCCTTTTCAATAGACAGCGTCTTGGTTGCTAGGTAACCAACATTCCAGATCCCTCGTTACGGGTCTTTGTGGTTTACGTGTCTTCTTGAAAGAAATGTTGAAAGTCGGGCTGAAATCACATTCATATCTAGGTTTGCATGTTACAAGGACACTGGGCCATGTCATGTAAGGGACATGTTACTGCAAAAAAAACGGAAACATAGTCTACATTGCAGAACCACTCAACTTTATTAATTTATGGTGAATAAATGTTACACTACTGTGCACAGCCTGACGTGACGATGCTACCAGGTTAGCAGCGGTTAGCTAACTATGCTAACGTTAGTTATCTACAAGTCTTCTCCAAGTGACAATCATATTATACACAATGCAATGCTGAGAACAATTAGCATCCTCGTTTATCTTAATCCACAGATGTGGTGAAGCACTGTTTCGTTATGGTTTGCTAAGGAGTAACCATAGACAGTAAAAGATAGGGAGTAACCCATTGCTTGAAATAGTGGAGAGCTGGGATGAGAACATTGTGTCAAATCTTCGCATTGTATCGCGGAGTGATTTATTATTAGCTGTGCAAAGTCTGAGTTGAAAAAATGTCCAGGGATATTCCAACTCATGGAACGTCTCTCGGCCAATCAGAAACAAATAAATAGTTCCATAGAACCCAATTGTTGTATAAAATGTATTTTAGATGTGAAATCTATGAACTAATCATGTTTTGGTACTTGTTGTCTAGCAGATACCAGTGAGAATTGAGTGTGCATAATGCAATTCAGTGAGATAGTTAGAATCATATATGCCTTTCAGCTTTTGTTTTTAGCCAGCAGCCAGACCAGCAGATACCCTGACTGAATGAATTACTGCTGAATTGCTGACTGCCGTATTGCTGAATTACTGAAGCTAAGCAGGCTTAGTTAGTACTTGGATAAGAAACCTCCTTGGAAGAGTAGGTTCCTGCTGGAAGTGGTGTTGGTGGCTGGCCAGTAGGTGGCACTCTTCCCTGTGGCCAAAAGCCACCAAACAAATATCAATCCCAATGTCCTATTGCAGTGACAGGGACACTGTACTGCAGATGTTTTCCTTTGCATGAATGTTAAATTGAGGTCCTGACTCACCATGGTTGTTAAAGATCCCATGGCACGTATTGCAAAGAGTAGGTGGTTCCCTGATTTACTTTATTTATGTACACATACATAAAGACACACACACACACACATAAAAACACACACACAAATACACGTAAACACACACACACTCAATCAATCAATTTTAACCAATGTCATCGTGTAATATGTGTCCGAATAACAAATTAGTTAGATTGACAAATTGGACTTTAGTTAAGTTTTTAACCAATTTTCATCAGTTGACAAATTAACCTATCCCACTAGGTTGCACTAACCAATTAGATTGTGTATTAAGTGTCCAACTAACTATTAGTCAAATTCAGGGGCGATTCTAGACTTAGAGCTTTGCTGGGGCACAGGCCCCCAACTCCCAAATACATAAAAAAATAATAAAAAAAACTGTGCGCGCAATATGAATAAATGGTTATTTGGACCATCACATATCTCCCCTAGGTCACAGACATCCTCCTCCATACTCTGAATAGTTTTATGTCTAGCCCCCATCATGTCCTCATCCGTTTCTTGCCTGTCTCTCTCCTCCTCCTCCTTCTGCCTGGTATTGGACTGCCCAGCCTGTGCTCTTTCTCCCCTCTCTTCGACCTTCTCCTCCTCCTCCTTCTCCTCCTCCAGCATTCTCTCCCTCAATTGTTGTAGCAGCCACTATCCAGCAACATCCAAACACATAGGCATAAGTAGGCCTATACTCACTGCATTAATTTAATAGGCTTTCCTACTAACACAAGGGAAGCTTATTTTTAGTCAAAAGTGAGATATACTTCCCAGGCAAGGGTCCTATATACATCCTGGCAATACTGCAGTTCTTTGTAGCTTAAATAGCCTACTAAAGCCTTCATACTGACTTTTGGTGATAATTTGCAAATGTAGCCTATAATAATCTATACAGATGGCTATTCTGATTCTGTGTATATTATTATAGGCTACATTTGCAAATGCAGCAAACTTATTTAAGTTTGCCATTAAACCATTTATCAAATCACAGCACTGGCTATTACCAGCATAAATCGTCCCCTTAGAATTATAAGGTTCTATCTGACATTTTTGTCAAAATTGAGTTATTGACATATTCTTATTCTGTGACATCTTAAGATGATAACGTGAGGTGTTTATTGGAGTTGTATGCATTTTTGGACATTATATCTGAAGAGGTTTGTTCCACTTATCAGTATAACTCTATGGAATTCTAAAACTTTGAAGCTCAATATCTCAGAACTACTCAGAACGTAGATAGAACCCTATCATTCTAAGGGGACGAAATGTTAATGTTACCGTTAATGTGGGCAAAATTATCATACCTCCCTCATCCTAATCACTGTTCCTCTCCCTCTGTTCAGGAAGAATTTTCTGATGTCCATCTCTGAATAGTCAGAAGGCTGTGTTTAGTTTTACAGTAGGACAGCTTCACAAATAGGCTACTTTTACAGGAGTCTCTACAGTATACGTATAAATCCTTATTAAATGTCCGCATGTGTGCATGCCTACGCATGGTGTGAGTGTGTGTGTGAGGGAGAGCACAAGCTGGTAAACTGTTGCTAAATTTAGGCTACAATGACGCTAAGCATTGGAAAAACAGATGCTAGTTATGTGGGTAACACTCTCTAACAGCGATCAACTTGTAATTTTTTCTGTCAAACAAGTTGTGAATTTGTTGTAACATTAAACAGGGGACGACTTACTCTATGCTCAAAGTGATTCCACAATCCACAGTGTATGTGTGTGCAGTACAACGAAACACTCGGAAGAATCATGTGAACGATTTTCATTGGTTGTTGCGTTCAGTCTTAGCCAGCTACAGAGGTGCTATTTCCTGATTGGCTATTATGGCCCCTTTCTTTATTCCTTGTTTTTTTTTTTTTATTGGCTGGTAAGTGACAGGCTCGAGCCATGATTAAAGCAGGCACGGAGATGCGCTCATGAATGCCGTTTCCAGCTAGAGCCGCGCTAGAATTTTACTGGGGCACTGGAGACTTTTACTAAGGCACGTGCCCCAGTGAATAAGGTCTAGTGACACCCCTGGTCAAATTGACAAATCTGACTTAGTTAAATGTTAACCAATTTTCATTAGTTGACAAATTAACCAATCTAACTAGGTTGTTTTAACCATTAGATTGTGTAATATGTGTCCGACTAACATATTAGTCAAGTAGATTGGTTACATTTTCAACCAATTTTCATTAGTTGACAAATTAACCAATCTAACTAGGTTGTTTTAACCATTAGATCGTGTAATATGTGTCCGACTAACATATTAGTCAAGCAGATTGGTTAAATTTTCAACCAAATTTTCTCAGTTGAAAAATTAACCAATATAACTAGATTGTTTTAACCATTAGATCGTGTAATATGTGTCCGACTAACATATTAGTTAAGCAGATTGGTTAAATTTTCAACCAATTTTTCTCAGTTGTAAAATTAACCAATATAACTAGGCTGTATTAACTAACTAACTGATAACTAAATAGTTTCTTGACAAATAACCAATGACTTAAGGTATTTTAAACAAGTTTACTGTTTAAAGACAACCAGCAACAAAACAACCCACCCATACACATATTCACCCACTTAAAACGAAACAAAAAGCATACAGGCTAATATACATAAGCATACATGCAAGTGTAGTCACATACATTTAAACGCATAACCATGATCAAACTGGCATGGTGTTGCCCTCATCTGATATGAACTCAACGGATTTACACACAAACACATACATTACAGCACACACCCATACATATATAAATATTCACCCACCTAAAACAAAACAAAAAGTGTACAGGCTAACACATAACCGTGAGCAAACTGGTGCACAATCAGAGCACAAGTTGTACACACACACACACCCACCACTCATACACTCCCACACACATACATACTCACACGCATACCCTCACATGCACACTCATACACACACAGGTAAACACGTTCACATACACTGCCGAGTTGTTCCTTGTTTCAGGCATTTTCAGGGATTTTAGAAGGCCGGCTATATCTGTTGCAGGCTGGAGCGACAGAAAAAAACAAAAAAACAAAATATGAATATAAAAGAAAGTAAGCATATATTACAATTGACCGTGTCCATGAATATAATTAAGGTGCTCTAAGCGATGTTTATAAGTGAAAAAATTTTGTCACATAAAACAAATATCACCTGACCATCAACTAGCTGCCTGTCCCCTGAATACACTGTAAAAAAAGCGCGGTCTCTGGACAGCCCAGGCTCCAAACATGGCCAACAAAAACAGCCTGGTCCAGCCTGGACCATGAAACATAACATATTGTTCCAGCCAATCACTGATGAGATGCACGTTCAGGAGAGTTTCAGTTGCATGGGAGGGAGGGGGAGCGAGGGGTGAGCTAGCTCTCTGTTTCCTTTGAATGTCAACAGAAGTGATGTTACCAGGGTAGGAATTTCACGGCGGCCACGACGGCCATGGCCGTCGTAGCCCCTTGCATTGGCCGTGAGGCCCCTTTGAAAATCAGAGGTTTACAGGCCACGGTGGCCTTGGTGCCCCCTTCTTTCAATATTCTGCTTTGCGTCCTACTAATAGCGATTTTTATTTCGCCTGTGGCCTGTCAAAATAATCTTAGCATTCACGGCGCAAATTAATTTAGTCTTTTACGCAGTGGAGAAAGTGACAGCGCAAGAAAGAAAGTGCGTCCAAATTCACCCTTTTTCAGTTGAACTACTCGCGAAGTAGCCTATTCATCACACAGACATCACAAGTATCACATGAAAGAGCTTTTTCTCAGCTTTTAAACGATGTTAGCCGATAATTGCTGTGTTGAACGGTTTGCGAGAAAAGTAAATAATATAATTCAATTTAATCATACATTCTACTGAAGGTTTTGCGTCCCATGATCTCCCTACCCATTCATCTCGGTGGAATACTTTACGAACCCTTCTTTTAACACATGACAAACCATATATCAGAATAAACAGGAGACCTTACCGAACACAAAGGCGTAAAGCAGTCCCCTGTACAGTTAGCCGTTCCAGAGTAATCCAGTTTTGAATTTGCAGTAAAGTTCGACATACATGGATGTCTCCAAATTTGGGCTTTTACATTGTTCCACATGATTTCATAACGGGCCAAATACAAAATAAATGTTACAAATATCGCCTAGATATTGGAAAATCAGAGGACAGCTGACTAAGAGTTTGTGAAAGTAGCCTTAATGATCACAAAATGCTAAGCATGCATCTAGGCTATTTGAGTTTCTTAAAGCTGAGCTGTGCTTAAATTGTTCAATACATGATTTCTACATAACAGGCCAAATATAAAATAAATGTTGTTATATATAGCCTATATATCTGTAAATATTAGATGATCAGATGATTTACAGTTCTATGTAATATGTCATGTTTCATGTTTTTGTAATGTTTCATACAGTGATGCAGGTCTACTGCAGTGAATAGGCTAAATAAAACTTTGATCATTTTTATAGCCTACTACTGTAGGCTATAGTTAACTTTGGCCTTGGTGCCCTGACATGTGGCCTTTGTGCCCCCCACCAAATATGCCCAACTGAAGGCCAAATGGCCTTGCCCCCGGAATGGTGAAATTCCAAGCCTGGATGTTACCCAACATCGCTTAGAGCACCTTTAATGCAAAATACTCAGCTTGTGTGACAAATAAAAGCAACCCCACACTAGCAGCTTAGAAGTCAGGTGCGATAGTTAGAAGTAATGCAGATGTGCACTATATACACACCACCAATATGTGACCCTGCAACGGGAAACCAGTCGCTTTGGTAAAATTTACAAAATGAAGTTATTGTGCTTACATGAACAACCATAAACTAAGCTTTCCAACGATATGTTATATCGAGGGTATTGCAAAAAGTATCACTAAGATAACCGCATCCAAAGTTGGCGTGGTTCTCCTGTCACGATACACCAGAAGAGGAGAAAATCACCTTTTTAAGTAAATTGTCACATGCGATAGTGTGAGGGCACAGCTAGTATTAGCCTTACGGTAGCGTGACTTTGAAGCGGATGACGTGCAGTTTCATCAACCGAGTGAGTGTCTTTTTCTGCCCCCTAGTTAATACCTGAGACGGTCATAAGGTGTCACTATATAATATAATTAATGTATTTCAGGGGAAGTAAGGGGAGAGGAAGTCTGTGAGACACAGATTGTGTATAGGCCTACTTTTAAAATGCACTAGGCCTACGTCAATGGAAAAACGTCCCTAAAATGACGCCAGGATATTTCTAAAAGTTCGTGCTTTTGACCGTTCGTGCCCTGAAAGGCAAGTCTTTCACATTCATATTCGGTTACATCTCCCAAGAATGATGGAGAGAGCTGACACATTGAGTAACGAGTAATGAGTAATGAGTAAATTTTAGCTCTACCATAAAACCTTATAGCGGCGTGGACAGAGAGAATGACTGCTAATGTGTTGAATCTTCACCTACCTTACAAATTGTAGCTGCGTTAAATTTTAGCCTTTGGCTCCAAATCCGTTTCACATTCAATCTTTAAAGGGGAACTTGGCAACTATTTCAACGTAATAAACCCGTTTAGAAATCATTTGGATGGTTAAATGACCTGTTCCGGTGAAAATGGTGACTTTCCCCGCTGCGTCTAGCGTCCCCAGGCGGAAAACCAACCTTGCAACATTGAGACTACCGTCCCGGAAAGAGAAGTGAGAAACAAGAAACTCGTTTTAAATCGTGTTTCTTACCTTGTAACATCCACATAGTTCTGCCAAACTTATGCTAACCGTTCACTAGCTTGTAAACAAATCCATGTGCTTTATCGTTACCTTTTCCCAGTTTGAAATAGCATAATGCACAATTTCTCAGGCAGAGGGGGAAATCCTGCCAAGTTTCCCTTTAAACAACAACGGAAGCGGAGCGCATACACGCTGCTTGCACGCATAGACAGTAAAAGGGGAAAAACTTGCTCGTCTGGTGTAGCCAATGGAAGCATATCTTTGCAAAAGTTCTGTGGCCATTCTATGTTCGTCAAATACGGTTCTTGCATGATTGTTCAAGGACTGAAAAACAATTGCTTTAGCTCACAGGCCTTTTCTCCTCTGTAGGCTACTGCCGTATAATAGCGCTGAAAATGTTGTGGCATGCATTACTGAGCAGGACTGTGCATTACCTTTTTTGTCAGATCATGGAGAGATTTCAGGTGTGCAATAACTTTAAAGGGAGTCTTCATATAATAGGGTGGTGTGAGTGATTACTATTGAAATGTTAAAACCGAATTGTCCACTATAAAATCAGAACTTAAACAACCCCTGAATTCATAATGGTGGGTGGGTATAAATTGGGTACAAATTGTAACAAATTATTAATTGCACAAAAATAGTTTTTTGTTTGTTAAAAAAATAAGATTAGATTCCCCATGCAAACTTAGAAATGAACATACTGAACAAAAATGTTGGTAGTGTTGCATATTGATATTAAAGTATTGAAGAATCAGATGAAAATACAGTTGCTTAATATATAAAGACTTATAGGCCTACACAATATTGACAATTTAAAAGTAAAAATCACATAGGCCTATTATTTAGGACTACCCTCGCAAAAAAGGGGTGAGGGTCTGTTTGTTTCAAATGAGTAGCCCTCCATATGATTTCGGGTCTTCAGGTAGCCCTCATTCCCAAAAAGGTTGGAGACCCCTGGTCTAAATGTATGTTCATCCGTGAAATTTGTTCACAATATGAAAGTGTAGACTGTATACTGTTGAATTATGTGAAAATGTGAAATTCAACATTTTAACCCGTACGTTTGTTTATCGTGGATTTTCTCAAAATAGCACTGTGCGCAAAGCGACTGGTTTCGCCTTGCAGGCGATAAACACGATAAACGAACGTACGGGTTAAATGTCGAATTTCACGTTTACGCATAATTCGACAGTTTAAAGTCTACACTTTCATATTGTGAACAAATTTCACGGATAAACATACGTTTTGACTGTTAAAGCAACACCAAATAACTTTCCCTCTGCACGCACGCTATTTGTTTATCCAGCACCGGCTTTGCAAATAACGATGTCCACAGACAAGGTAGAATATGTTGCACGATTTATGAAAGTACGATGTATTGCGACATCAGATGCAAGTCAAATTTGTATTGTAGTTTCTTATGTCTTGAACCATCGAACTACAGACCCGCTACCCGATCTGGCAAACTTACATAGTGCGGTTATAGCCGATAGAGGTCCGCAAAGCGAATGCAGAAGTGCCGTTCACCCTGTTACAAGTTGATGAACCACTGAAACGATTTTGGAAACATTATTTTAAGGTACAAAAAACTCTTTGGTGTTGCTTTAAACCCTGACTTTATTTAGGTGAAGATTAAACACAGTTAGCAGTCATTCCATTTGTCCACGCCGCTATAAGGTTTTACAGTAGAGCTAAAATTTACTCATTAGGCTACTCGTTACTCAATGTGTAAGCTCTCTATCGTTCTTGGCAGATGTAACCGAATATGAATGTGAAAGACTTGCCTTTCAGGGCACGAACGGTCAAAAGTATGAACTATTAGAAATATCCTGGCGTCATTTTACGGACCAGGAGAAGTTTTCCATTAACGTAGCACATTTTAAAAGTGGGCCTATAGCCTACACAATCTGTGTACACAGAACTTCTTCTCCCTTTACTTCCCCCGAAATACATTAATTCTATTCTATAGTGACACCTTATGACCGTCCCAGGTATGAACTAGGGGGCAGAAAAAGACACTCACTCGGTTGATAAAACTGGACATAGTCAGTCATCCGCTTCAAAGTCACGCTACCGTAAGGCTAATAATTGCTGTGTCCTCACACTATCGCACGTGACAATTTACTTAAAAAGGTGATTTTCTCCTCTTCTGGCGTATTGTGACAGGAGAACCATGCCAACTTTGGATGCGGTTATCTTAGCGATACTTTTTGCAATACCCTCGATATACATATCGTTGGAAAGCTTAGTCAATGGCCGTTCATGTGAGCACATTAACATACACTTCTGAGCAGTAGTATGTCTGTGTGATATCATACCTTATCGCAACATTGCCTGCAGCAGCACTTGCCTTCTTGCTTACACGACCTTAACATAGAGCATCCCCCATCGGACTTGCAAAAGCAGGCTGGGACTGCTGGGTGGCACCTAAAAAAAAATAAAACACCATTTGCCATACATCTGGTTATTGTTGATTAAGATAAAAATCATAACATTAAAAAAATAGGGAAAGTTAAGTCAATCTGGTGTACAAAAATAAATTATAAATACCTTCTGAAGGCACACTTGCCACCATCACCATCTATGTTAATTCTTGATATCAGTTTATTTGTGAGGACTCTGTCAATAAAAGATAGGATTAAACCAAATTATGCATGCTGTACAATAAATTGAGTTGCTGTACAATTTTTTAAATAATGATTATGATCAGTTTGGCAGATATTCACTGCTCACATTACCACCAACACAATGGTAAACGTGGCTAAATTGCAAAATTCAAGACCATTTTAAGTAGCTGCAATAATCATGATTAGTTTCTGTATTAAAGGTTGTATCAGCGATAGCTAGCTCGCTATTCTCTCCCCCTCACTCCCGTACAATTAAAACTCTCCTAAACGCGCATCTTGTCAGTTATTGGTTGAAACACTTTATTTTGCCTTTGAGTGTTTGCCAACCCTTGTTGGTAGCAATTTTTTTTTTTTACAGATCTCAGAGCCTAGGCTGCCTACAGAGACGAATTTTTTTTGACGGCCTGCTTATGGGGCAGACAGCTAGCAGATCGTTAGGAAAGATTAGATGAATGTGATCATTTATGTTTGGGCCTTTTTTGGGCCTGAAATCGCTGATACAACCTTTAATGCATTACATAGCACATATGTCAAACAAATTACAGCCTGCACAATAACATACCCCATAGCCCTCACCATGGAAAAAAAATATATATTCAAAACACAAACACTTACACCGCATTGAAGGCAGCAACCATGGCTACTAGACATCATCAAGTAGCAGGTAGTGCCATCAGGACAGACCAACTTTGACCTAGACAGTTGATGGAGCACACATAGCAACAGACACATAAAAACAGGGGATAAACTAAACACAGTTACAGACACAAATACATCCTCAAATACTTTTTTGTTTACTTCTATACTATTTGGTAAAGTTGCAAGCATAGTCTACAATAAAAGTAATGAGCGGTACGAAATTATGATTTATTTATGTATTTTTGGACAACGTAGGCTACCGGTAAGTAAAGCGAGAGATGTGTGTTGCTTATACTGTAAGCTGCAAAGCGCTGTGTGAAACACTAGAAAGGGTGTGTCGCGGTTCTGCCTTTTCACATCGCGACACAGGTTCGTGGATATGAGTATTGCGATTTAGGTTTCAAATTGCATATCGTTACAGCCCTAATGTAATTCTATGTGTATGTGTGTGTGTGTCTCTACCTGATGAGTGAACTCTCTTGCGGGCGTCCGTATGGAAGTGGCACACATTTGGAATATTCCAGAATGCACTCAGCATTCTCAGGGAAGCAGTCCTCATAACACACAGTCTGTAAACAGAGGGAACAGAAGGAGACTAAGATTAATAAATTGAAAAACACACAGAACATGAAAAGACCATCACTGAAGCACTGCTACACTCACATGCATGTTAAGTAAACACATGTTTTCAGAGCAAGTACCCCCCCCCCCCCCCCCCCCCCCCCCCCAAGTTAGCAAGGTAACGTTAACAACTTTCATCTGTGTCTCATGGTAATAGACATGTAAAGACACTTTACATGTAGCAGCTAGCTAAGTTAGCTAGAGCTAACCTACTTGTGCCAGATATTTCATTCAAACTAAAACTCTATTCATAACGACATCTCAGACAGAATTATTGCTAGATATGATATTAACACATCATTCAACACAGATATTCCACATAATGGTGAAGTTAGTTACTGGAAAAGCTAACATTCACAGCTAACATCACTAACGTTAGCGATGTTAGCTCACTAGCTAATTGCTAGCTAATTCTAACATATTTGGTTAACATTCCATTATGAAAACAATAAAAGCTATATTTCTAATAAATTCCCGTTTTCAATTGACTTACAAAGTACTTTAATTCTTACCTTGAATGATAAGGACAGGCAGAGTTTGTACAGCTTACACATATAGTCAGCTGCATGACAGAAAAGTGACAGTTGAAGTCACTGGTGGCTGGAGTTGAAATGTCAGTCAGGGGTGGGGGATGGGAATTGCTGTGTGTGCGCAAAACAATCGTAGCCTATGTGAAAATGATTAACTGTTGCCATTTTATACTGTTACATTGAAATGGCTACTAAACTGATTGATAGAAGTGTCCAAACAATAGTAACATTAGCCTAGTGGGCTATTATTACTACTATTATGATTATTATGGTTCTCATATGGTGTGACGTCAATTTCAGATCAATTTGACTGATTTAACATTAATCATATTGACCCAAGTTTTATAGTGACTACATGTCCCTGTTGAACCTCTTTACAATCACAAGCAAGCCAGCTTGTAAAGCTAAAATAGTATGAAATTATGCTCAACATGTTGGTCAAAGCCTTGACTAATTCTTGACATCAAATTGACATCAAGGTGCCCGCTGGGTAGGGTATAGCCTACACTTTTTAGGACTAGCCTATACAGGCTGCAACTTCACATGAAAAAAAGTTCACTTCCCCTCAAATAGAAGACACAATTCAAGCAAGTGGTCCGCACAAAATGCACTGCACTGGTGCATCTGCTAATTTAAGACCTAAATAAATATAGGCTATTTAATATAGGCTATTTGGTTTGTGAACCACTTCGCTTCAGTCAAGGGCTCGATGGGAGCACGACACAGTCCAAACTGCAGGGTCCCCCTGGGGAATGCAAGGGGCTGAAGGCATTGAGCGCCTTTACGAAAACTATGTATAAGTCTATGTGAATCAACAGTCAAATCCTCCACTTAGATAGATAGATAGATAGATAGATAGATAGATAGATAGATAGATACTTTATTGATCCCCAAGGGGAAATTAAAAAAAAAAAAAAACATTAAACTTTAACATGCTATGCAGAAATGGCAGCCATGTACACAGGACCTATAGGCCTAGCCTACTTTCACAGAGGGGGCCTTACTCTAATCAAGAAAATTCTGTCATAATTTCAATATAGCCTAACAAAGGTAAAGTGTAGGCAAAACTCCTGAAGCTTCACAAATACAGGCTAGGCCTATTTTATATTTTAAATGTTAGACTTCAAAGACCCCACGGAAACCCTGGATATGGTACATTCAATGTAAACCGATAACTCTTGGTTAAATTAACAGATAGCTGGTTAAACAATAATATTAGTTATTTCATTTTCTTAAAGTGAGTGCTGACCAATTAAATTGGTTGTTGAGAAAAAAAATCCATGAACAAATGAGATTGCTTAATGGATAACCTATGTGTCTTAGTTAAATTAACCAATATTTGTTTAACTAATGATGTTGGTTAATGAATAACTAATGTATTGGTTTAATAATTACCAATATGTTTGTTAAATTAACTAATATATGCTTAACCAACGATATTAGTTGTTTTTTTAACCAATCTGTTTTTAGAGTGTACATTTAGCAGACACTTCTTGACCAAAGTGACTTACATATGTCAGCTATATTACAAGGGATCACATTGTCCCCGGAGCAACTTGGGGTTAAGTGCCTTGCTCAAGGGCACAACGGTGGAAGCCGGGAATTGAACCGACAACTTTCAGGCTACTGCACGCTAGCCCAGCTCCTTAACCACTACACTACCACCGCCCCACATATACACACACACATGCCACCACACAAACACACCTACACACACACACACTCACGCACATGCACCCATACAAACACACCTACATACACAAACACACACACACACACTCACAAAAAACACACACAAAACACATATACACAAAAACAACCACACACTCTGCACACACTCAATTACAAAAACACAAAAAAGGAACAAAGTAGGAAATGAACACAATTTGACAAGCGTGACTTATTTTTGTGGAAAAAATGTGCTGGACTGGGCGGCGGTCATATTTTGTACCGCTCTGCGGTACATCTAGTTATTAATATTAATATTATTATTTTAAAGTTATTATAGTTATTTTATTGTCTTTTTTTATTGCTTGTTTGATGGATTAAGTGTTTTATTGTTGATTTTGTAAGGTGACCTTGAGTGTTGAGAAAGGCGCCCATAATTAAAATGCATTATTATTATTATTATTATTATTATTATTTTTATTATTTTGCCAGGTTCTGATATAGAATGACTACACAAAATGGAATAATTACACAAAAGTCTCTATTTTTGCATTTTCTTTGTTGGCTTCATGGGTGTGTATAAGATGACTATACATCTGCACAATTAATATTGGATAAACCAACATGAATATTTAATTCGATTCCTGTGAATATTTCAAGACCAGGAATGTAGTGGTTAAATAAGAGGTTGGTAAACTATGAATTCTGTGATCACGGTAAGGTGGACTCCGCCATGCGGTATCAGATTTTTAGAAAAGGCATTCAGAACAAGTTTGATGATGGTGGAGGTTATTGTCCAATGTTTATAACAATACAAGTGGCATTAAGTGGTTCATAGAGTGTTGATGAGAGTACATATTGTGATTGTGGATAATACAGTGTGATTTTTAAATGTTAACCACACAACTCCCAGTAATACGCTCAACAGGCAGAAATGATGCTGGGTATGACATGTCTGTTCCCTGCAAGCTCCAATAATGTAACCTGACTTAAAACAGTCGATAGACTCAAGTTTAGATTCGGATTTTCCCTTCACATCAACACAATGAGAATTTCAGAGGCAAATATATAAATAATTGTCTTTATCACTATCTACATTCAACAAAAATATATGCAAAACTGCATATATAGAGATAGGCTATTTCCCTGGTAGTAGACTATTTCCCGGTAGTAGACTATTTACACAGTCCAAAACATTGTCAGTCTATACGCCACAGCAGAGAGAACGTCACTTCAATTAGAGGGAGAGCAGATAGCTAAGAAACGTTCAGAAAAAGTCCTGTTGGCAAATTTGAGTAAAGGTCGGTAAAGGGGCTATTTCACATTTTCACACAATTTGAGGGTGCTGAATTCAAATATTTTGTTTACCAAACTCAATTTTGAGTTTTAAGTTTGCTAATTAGCATAATTCACATACTTTTTGGTTTTGCCATCAGATAGCATAGGAATTGCAAAAAATAAGGCATTAATATACTCTTTATGTATCAGATATGTTGTAGGACAGGACAGGAATGACCCCAATGACCCTAAAGTAGCAAATGAAAATAAGCTAAAATTAAAATATAAATTGAAATAATAACTAAAATTCAGTATGACGTTTAAAAGCAAAATAGATTCCTTGATAATAAATTGATAGTAGGTGACTGCTCATTTTTCTGTAGAAAGCACTAATTATTATGAACAGTTGTCAGTCTTTACAGAGGATTTACACTGTATTTTTCTTTTACCGTAAAACATCTCACTGGTGCTCTTTCCTATCATTCAAATTCCAGCCATGCAAAAAAATGGTAGTGTGCCTGTTTGAGGGTTGCTGAACAGTGCTATGGAGATTGCATTATTGCAAAATTTAGACAAGATATCCTTTATAGTGCAACAAAAAGAAACATTCTCCAGTGCATCATTACTGCATATGATGCTGAAAGAGACGTGGACCTAGGACAAATCCTAAGCTATAAACTGATTAATGTCCCTGTACTGTAGCTATTGCAGATAGCGATGGTTATTTGTAAAGTCTATCCTCACTCAAGTGCTGTCTAGCAATGTGGAATGTCCAGTAGTGATCACTGCAAAAACTGCTCATTCAACACTGGTAATAGATGCTCAAGATCTAGTTATGTCTTTAGGACACCCATCTGACTGCAGCACATTTAAGAAGTATGCAGGAAAGTTTGTAAGAAACTTTTGTATTGTTATTTGGTATTTGTTATGTGGTAGCAAATGATGTTGACTATCAAATAAATAGACTTAATGTAGGAATGCACACACAGATATTGCAACAGATACGCTCCAACGATACGATCCAAACTTTTCTCATCTGTTGTTCCTCGTTGGTGGAACACACTGCCAGTTCCTACAAGGGCAGGATCATCCCTCTCCATTTTCAAAAAACTCCTGAAGACCCAGCTCTTTAGAGAACATCTCCTCTCATAGCACCACTTACAACAAGTCTTGCTGATGCTAGCACTTACCACCTGTCTTGAACTGACACTCAACTGTTTAAAAACAGCACTCACTGATGCACTTATTCTTACTGTACTCTACCGTTTTTAAATTGTCCTAAAATTGTTAAGAGAATTGCTTTAAAACTTAACTGTGACCATGTTGTTAGTCGCTTTGGTTAAAAATGCGTCAGCCAAATGTAATGTAATAAAGGTGTAGGCCTTTTTGATTAAGACCCAAAGAGTGGTTGAAACGTACGTATTAAAGTACACTGGGAGCAAAGAAGACTATCTTCACTTTTTTCCCTTAGCAACCGTCAAAGAAATCCCATAAACACAGGATGGCCTAGGGTAGCCTACATCAGATGGCCTAAAGATTAGGCTCTTCTGCATAGCATTAAGTGATTTGCATGCAGTAATTTGAACACTGACCTTGATCTAGCCTACTTTGGCTATTTAAAGGTAATTTATTGCCAAAACATCACACAATATAAATGAGCTTTAACAAATAATAAAGGACTTAATGACACACAATTATGTAGGAAGTTTAGAAGTTTAAAACCCAGAATTGACCAAAAGTGCACCAAATTCAACACAAATCACTTAATACACTTGGAGGAGGCCTGCGTCCTTTCTTTTCCAGATATTTTAGGATTTGGATATCGTTTCAGTATCGAGTATCAAGATATTTATGGCAGGTATTGTATCGAAGTCATAATTTTGGTATCGTGATAACACACTGCCAGAGCCACTATGTTTTCTAGAGTGATGTTGCTCAATGGCATATTAGAAGAGCACATTATCAAGCTCTAGTATGGAGGCAAGCACACATGCCAAATCCAGTGTTACTAGAAGTAAAATGTTTTTTACTTGTCAGTTGTTGCTGACGGTAGATGCAGTTCTGCATTAGGCTTATTCCCGCTATCTATGCTCATATGTACTGTAGGATATATTCTGAGTTGAAGGTTATCTGTGCAATTTCTTATTGTGAAGAAATGCATGAAACACCACGAGTGACTCACTATGTTAGCAATAAAAATATTGTTGTGTTTTGATTAGAATTTCCGAGTTTATTACATGTTAACTGTAATCATGTTCCCATTAAATATGTTAATAAACTATAGTATGGCTTCTTTAATGCTCAAACATATATTTAGAGAACACTTTTATTTGGTTTTAGTGATTACATTTGAAATCAACCCAATTTAGGGAAAAATAAGCAAAAATAATCGCTATTTTATGTTAAAATGCTGATTATGTGGCTTAGAACTCAGAATTGAGCTTGGTAAACAAAATATTCTGAATCAGCATCCTCAAATTAGGTAAGAATGGTGGTTTACCAACTTTTCCTCAAAATTGCCGTCAGAAGTTCTCTCTCTGTGAAGCTGCTCTCCCTCTAAATAAACAACTAAGTCCAACCGTTACGCCCCTACGCCAGCAGGGGAGACACTTCCTCTAGTGAGCAGTGGAAGAACCGCCCGTCGCGCTTCCACCAGAACAGCTGATAGGATAAACAACAGTCAGTGTGTGCGGCGGCAAATTCAGAGAGGAGCATCTCCATACCTCGCCTTCCCGCAGGCTGCAACGAGCTGTAGTTGGATTCAGAACAGAAAGTCTAGACTACAGTTTGATTAGGCTACTACTTCACGTTACTTGGATGTATGTGGATGTGAATCATAAACAACGCGCCCGCGATCGTCTGCGCTCATTCCTTCTAGAAGATGGGACCTTTAAACCAGGGGTTCTCAAACTTTTGTGGGCCGGGGACCCCTCATGGAGTGGAAAATTCTCCAAGGACCCCTCATAATCGCAACACATACAACTTTAAGTTAATCATGTAGCTGTATAGCCTTTTTTTTAGATGATTATGTTATATGTATTTTAAAAACGAGTGCTAATACCACAATAGTCATGTTAGCAAACTTTGACAGTGTGTAGGATTTTTTTAAAGGATTGTTGTTTCTTTGTCAAATGTAGGCCTATTGTGTTGAACACATAGTGTTTGCTTCACATAACTTTCATTTTGTTGGCGGTTAATTAAAATTAATTAAAGTGTTTTGACGTATTGATGTAACATATCAGCAGATCAATTGGGCTACTGATACTGTAGCATTTTTCGCCATATAAGACAATTTCATATTTTTTATTACACGGCTCTTCATAGTGCTGCAGAATGCTCCATTCACTTGAATGGGCCTTCCCAACGTTCGGCGGTCTGCTAATTCTGAATAACAGACCGTTGCTAAGTATAACAGACCGCTGTCAAGGAAAATGGTCTTTGTGCTTCTAAGTCAATTCTTTCATATCACTACGCAAGGATTGGAACTTCATTCAAAAGTGAAAGCAGACGGTTGATCAGCTGTGTTCTAAAGAATGTTTGATTCAAGTTCAGCGTGTGTTGCGAACTATTTGTTTCTCAGCAAAAGCCATGATGAAACGGTAACAAATGGCTATAGCCTAGGCTATGTAGGCTAAAGAGTCATATCGTGGGGAGTTTATTGTGTCGTTTTGGTAAGTAGCCTTGTAATAAGCAGGATAATGTATAGAACGCCGGTCATTGTCAGGGGGTCCCTGACAAAGTTTCCGCTCCGCTGCGCGTCGGGGTCCGGTTCGCCCTGTCGGGACCTATCTCCCGACAATGACCGGCGTTCTATACATTATCCCTTACGTAGCAAACTTTGTCAGGGACCCCCTGACAATGTGCTGCGGACCCCTGGGGGTCCCCGGACCCCACTTTGAGAACCAATGCTTTAAACGAGCACTTCCCTTTGCTTGGAAGAATGGTGAGCGTTGGATAGTGCCAGATGAGTGGTTACTTGTCTCGCCAGGAGAATGGACATCTGCTGTCGGGAAATCAGCCAGCCGGCGGGTAGCCAGCCGTAGACTACCAGGGTTCACTCGGAGACACGTAGGCGCTACCGGAGCAATGGTAAGATTTAAAGAATAGACTATGCTTTCATTCTGCTGTAGGCTATAAGGAAATAGATCTACGTTAGTAGATACCGATCTTAACTGTACATTTTGTTTTCACAGACTAACTTTGCCTCTTAATGGGGCAGGGCTCCAGACTAACTTTTTGCACTGGTTGCACTGGTGCGCCTAACTTTTTTTCTTAGGTGCACCAGCACAAAAGTTAGGTGCACCCAAATTTTCAACCACATCGCATTTAACACCGCAGCAGGTTCTTTTACTTAATTACTGTCCTATATAGGTTGTCCTATGACTTATGATTTACAATTCTACAAGAAAAGTAACTTAATTAAGTGTTGGTACTTTAAGTGCTTCACTGAGCTGAAATGTAAACTTAAAACATCTCAAGATGAATTAAATAAAAATAACAGTGAGTAAATTAACAGTGCACGTCTTTTAAGGGCTTCAAACTGCACATCTCATGGCTCAATGTCTTACATACTATCCTTCATGATCTTTAGGCCTTGGCTAAACCAGCTCGCCATGCTAGCATCTTCCATAGAAATGTATTTGAGCACAATTTAAAGAGATGTTCCAAGTAGCCTGGGGGATTTTTATGTGATTTTGCAATGATGATTGCAATAATCATTTCACAGTCCCACAATGCAATTTACTTTTTAATTTTAGTATGTTTACATTTTCAATAAGAACATCACTATGGTTAATGCAGTAACGAAATGGTAGGCCTATTATTATAGGCTATTGCAATGACTTGCCATGCTCGATCTAAATGTGTCCATTCAATTCACCGTACACAATGACCACAGTTATACATGCAGGGAATATTCGGGCTTTAAATGTATCGGTTTGCGGCAAATACTGGATTAAATTGATTGATGCCATCAGAATGAGTTTACACAACTCGCGCGCAAAACGAATATTGCTGTTGAAAACCGGGTTACTCCCTGCATGTAACTGCGGTCAATGACGCACTCCTTTTCGGCGATATCTGTATCTCTGTCGTTCGCGAAGGCCTTGTATGCATTGTTCGCAATTTTAAGATGTCTTTTCATCTGCGATGACTCCTATAAATTTGGCGCAAGTGGCATTCCTGTACGTCGGGTTTACGTTCAAACTATTTTTCTGGTGAATAATTATTTCGGACTGAACTTGGTGAAGGGAAGTTTCACTAGGCCTATCGTAGGCAACGATAAACTTGATCATCATCTCGGGCTCGTCTGATCCGTTTGCTGCTGCCAGCTGCCGAAAGGCAGTGGGGAGAGGGTACATTTATCTCGGCCTATGTGACCACACTGTAATGCAACTACATCCACTCTGTTTATCTGACGGGTCTCTGACCTCTCTCTCTCTCTCTCTCTGCACCACACGCATTTTCAAATTTACACACAGGCACTGGGCCACGGCCAATCAGAGGGGAGGTCCCGCCCTTCACTATCTGTGATTTGTTTAAACCACGATTATTGGCCAAATATGTGTCTGTTATTGAACCAAAGGTAGAGTTTCAATGCGGACACTTTTTCCTCTCTCGAATAGCTGGTCGCACCATAGACAGTAAAAGAAATGGACGAACAGACTCCGTCGTTCTCAATGGGAGGGCACTGAGTCATTTTTCAGTTGGTCCCCCCAGTACTGCGCAGACTCGCACTTAACTTCGTTACGTTAGCCATCGAACTGAATCTTGTAACTCATATGATAGATACACAGAAATTCTTCTCACACTTCCTTCGCCTTCAAAGTCATCAAAGTTAAACATTTATTTATGTATTATTATTAATATCATCCTCACAAGTGATATCAATTCGTGTTAATGTTGAAACTACCACACATGATCATCTTCAAAAACAGTCATGGTAAAACAAAAATGTTATAGCTTCTAGCCTTGAAGCTAATCTTCTTTCCACTTTTCTGACCTACGGTCAATCCATCGAAAACCACTACTAAAACTACTGTTTTTTATTAGGTTTACTTGCCTCTATGCTTTACCTTAACATACAATGCTATTGTAGGCTACATAGCTCACGAGTTTCCGTGCTGGCTGGACTACGCTTCTTCTCCAAACAATACGGTTATCTCCCTTCAGTGCGTTAGCTTCCCTTCAACCGGACATGCTAAACATTCTTCTTACGGGAACCTAACGTTACGTACGAGGTAGTCGAGTCTTGTTTAGCCTTTTATTGTTTATGTAGATAACACAGAAGCTAAAATATCAGCACATGATATATGTTATATGAAGTTATGGGAATTCAAAAAAATCCTAAATGTATGGACGTTCTATGGGGTTAGCAGAGAGTTGATAACCACCGCTACATCGCTGCTTCTACTTCCGGGAATTTGCCTGCCCCCTTGGGTCGCACCGGTGCGACCTCCGATTTTTTTTAGTCGCACTTTTGAAAAATTAGGTCGCATATGCGACCAAATTGGTCGCACTCTGGAGCCCTGTGGGGTCGTGACCTCCTCTTTGCTCGGAGCTGTCTGCAAGTCATTTAAGCAGTTTGGTAAACTCCAGGTTGCTGTCCATAGAGGACAGGTTGGCTGTTTTGAAGTTGGAAAAACTGCGGGAGAGACTAACTCTAAGAAGAGAAGACGGGTGCACAATCCCAAGCTTGCGGTAAGAATATGTTCGATGACTGCTAGCTAAGCTAAAAGTAGCCTAGCCTAAAACCAAAGCTAAGAGTAGCCTATAGCCTTGCAAAAGAACAAGTGAGCAGAACCTGTGTAAGTTGCTTTATTAAAGTGTATTTTTTGAGTCGAGCGAGAAGAAAGAGGGTAAGATTTTTTTTTGGTGACTATTTTTCAGGTGCATTGATAGATGTGTCGTGTCCATACGCAGTGCATCGCACAGTACTGCTTGTCTTTATTACATTGTTTTTTACTGCTGGAATCGAGACAGAGTGTGACTTTGGAAGTCCGCCACCTTGACCTGATGTCTGATGAAGACGGCGTTGTTGGCTGGGTGTCTAAATGGATTGTACGATCGCCGTCCTTTCGTAGCACAGAGTGCTCTGAACTCTGTGCCATGCTGCAGTCCCGGTTAGAGGCGACTCCAAAGTACAGAGCCACGCACCATAGACGTCTGCAAAACTGGCCTGCCTCAGAAAAAAACGCCAGTTACAGCCCCGAGGCGGCCAGTTCACGGAGTTGTAGCTTTTAGGCTGCTCGTGAGCTACCCATATGTTGTGTGGGCAGATCCTCACTTTGCACATGTGTGTTTGTTTTAATAAAGCGCTTTCTTTGCATAAACGTGTTCCTTTTCTCTATAAATTCATTCATGTCCTTGATGGTAATAATAATGTAGCATAGGACAACAATGACATGAATATATATATATATATATACATAATAATGTATACATTATTATTATTTTATTATTGGGGTTTACATTTATTATGACCCAGGGTGACCGACAGATCTGCCAACCAATCACGAGTGATTTTTCTTGTTTGAAAGTTGTGGTTTCATCCAATACTGAGTAAGGATATTCAAGCCAGGCCTGGCCAGGAGAGGGAGTTAAGTAATTTAGAGACGAATGACCGCGTCGCAGGAAGTGCATCATAACAAAGGGACGCCAGACCCTCTTGTAACAGCTGAACTCAGTAATACTGCAGACTCGTAAAAGTAGTTAGAAAATAAGGCAGAAAAACGACAAGTTTCCTCATGCTGCTTCCTTATGTTGGAATGTGCAAAAATGTACAAACAATCAAGAGGATGCCTTCTTGTATGTGATTTCTGCAACAGTGATACTGCAAACGTGTTGATAGCCTATTGTTGATTTATATGCTGTAGCCTAGTGTAAAGCATGTCACACAGTAGCCTAGCCTACAGAAAACACTTAATTCATCTGATGTGATATAATGATAACTTGTATGCCTACAATGGTTTATTAAACATCATAGTCATTTATTTAGTCAGTCATCATGTTCATGTTAATGAATAGGAAGGACACCTAAATGATAGCCATAAACCAAAATGTCGCGCAATATCTGCCGTGATTCCCTATGCGTGAGTCACGAGCTCCTTCCAGCTGACTCTGGCAGATCTCCTGGACAGTCAGTCACGATCGATTATTTAATAAATAAATGTGAATTACGAATAATAATAAAACGCTTCTACCTAATGTGACTATTTTTTCCATGAACTGTAAAAGAAAACACGTTTTTTCCAGCTGTATTCTCCGTAAAGAGTAAAGTAAATTATGTACTTATTCCGGAATTGACGTCACTTCCTGGACTCGTCTGAGGCTGGTCTAATGGGTCTGAGGTCTCTCAATGACTTAACCCCTACTGGAGGCCAGGCGCCATGGAGGTATTATATATAACTGGAGAGAGTGACTAAGTCCCGCCCTCCATACAAATGAATGGTGGAGGCTAGGCTAGTAAATCCGGCCAATTCATAGTCAACGCCATCTTGAACACTGGGGTTCGGATCCAGCGCCAGTCGACTCTGACCATGCGCCAAGTTACAAAGCTGGAAATGACGCATGGACCAACGTCGATTTTTATTGGATATTCTGTAAAAAGAGAGTCGTCCTCCAGTAAGAGGGTGGCGATAATGCACATAAAGTCCTTGCCTCATAACAAGAAGAAGAAAAAGTTGCTCGGGAACGCGCATGGAGTCCGAGTGGAGTCGCCCTGAAGCGCAACTTAATTTCATTGGATAACACAGCGGCTCTAACTAACAGCGGTCTGCCTGCTGTCCTGCTGCAAATATGCATTCGAACATGACGTGAAATATCCGTAGTCGAACTATAAATAAACTATTCGGTTTTTAGTGCCAAGTGTAGCGCATTTTTACAGTCTATGATTAGTTTGTTTTTTATTTTATTGTTTGCCATCTCATAGCGGGTGCTCTAAACTTATTCTAGCGATGGCCCATGACCAAATCAAGCCAATAATAGCCAGTAGCCACAATAATGACTGGAGCCAGAGCCCTCAATAGCCACCCTGTTTTGAAAATAATATTGAAGATATTCAATATTATTGAAGATAGTATTGAAGATAACGCACAGAACGGTCAGCCTGAGCGGACAATTACGTCCCCAACTCATCTAAAATGTGGTGTCTTTACTTTGAGTTGTAGGCTACACCGCAGATGGTAAAGTAACGGTTAAAGAGAATGTTGTCTGCGGACTCAGCAAAAAACAGTTTACTTACGCATTCACGACATCCAATCTTCGCGCTCACCTGTGGAGTTACCATCCAAATGAGGCAGCGATGTCAGAGGCACAGTAGACGGCCAGAGCATCGCCAGGCATCCAACATCGTATGATTGCATGCATACTTTCCGTAAATCCTAAATTATGTCCAGGGTCTGCTATTTACTTAGGCTGCAAAGCACAGGTATTTATTTGAGGTAGGCTTTTTCGAGGCAGACCTTTATTTCTTACATTGTACGTTATTGTGAGACATGCGTTTTGTTTGGAGCGGCATACCAGGCTATCAAACGTAGACAATTTTCGGTTTTGGTTTGGTTTCGGTTTACTTTTTTTTTTTTTATTATATAGGCTAGTTAAATGTTGAGACTGATGGGCATTTAAATCTAGAGTGTATTTGATGATCACTGTAAAGTTTCGTGTAGTTGAAAAAGTGTTGGAATTTCCAGCTGTTTATTGCGAGACAAGGCCTTTCCTTCATTCATTGAACGTGAGCTGTGCTCTAATGGAAACCTTATTGCATAGCGAAGTAGCCTAAATTGAGTTTTTTTTTTAATTATGCATGGTTTACTTTTTATTAAATTCGTAGGCTGGAATGCCTCGCGGCAATAATTGTATTTAAATAAGCGCTTTGGGTTGCACTCTGTGCATGTTAAATGCGCTATACAAATAAATCTGACTTGACTTGACTTAAATGTAGTAGCCTAGTGCTTCAGCCTCTGGCAAGCTCCAAAGGGGGCGGCTATAGGTTGAGAGCAACGTGTTGGAGACCCATGGTGTAACGAGACAAGGTCTTTATGCCGCTGTTGTGTAATTTATTGTCTTTAATCATGTTTAGGCTATGTTTGTTCGGGACAAACAACAACGAAACAAGATCAATACAATTTAATTTATTTGTTTATTTGTCATATGATGGATAAACAACCATAATATGCACGTCTTCTAGGATCCTCAAGAAATACGCACTGAATAACGTTTGGCTGTAGCCGCCGGATAGGTACCCGCCCACCAACATGTACGCGCATGAGAGCTCATGCCCAACACGGATTTTCGTGCATGGAGCTGGTTCCAAATGCTCCATGCAGCGCCATATTTGAAAATGGCGTATGCTAACATGCCGAAGCTAATCTGCACGCTCTTGACCCCCTGCCAGGCGCGGTTTCGCTGCATTCATATGCTAATTAGAGCCATTAGCACTCTGTGAGCTCTCCACATACGTCATAGTACGGTTCCGACAATTTGTGGCACAGACAAATGCGACATTCGCGGGTTGCAAATTGTCAGCAACTGCCGAAAATGAGGGAGATCTCCGGGTGTTTACGGGGATGAAAATCACACTTTTCATGCAGTGGTAATCTTAGACTGCACAGAATTGCATGTCCAAATGCCCAGCTCAAAAGTACTAAATTCTGAAACATATTCAGAAAGGAACCACCATAAGCATAAGCCCATATGGTGCAGTAACTTTCATTAGTGACTTGTACACAGGGTCAATATCAGACAAAGAAATAAAAAAAACTTCAGGCATTCTCTCTCTGCTGGAGGAAGGGGACGAGGTGATGGCAGACAAAGGCTTCCCTATTGAAGACCTATTGTCTGCCATGAATGTCAGTCTAGTAATACCACCATTCCTAAGGTCTGACAGACAGCTTACTACAGAGCAGGTGGCAAAGGCTCAGGAAATCGCTCGTCTTAGGATTCACGTTGAAAGGGCTATTAGAAGAATTAAAGAATACCATATCTTTGACAGAACATTACCCATGACCACTATGGGGTCTATAAACCAAGTATGGAAGGTGTGTGCCCTGCTCACAACTTTTCAGGGCCCATTATTCTAATCTGCCATTGGTCTCATTCATGTACATATGTTTAACCCTTTGCAGACCGCGCCGAACATTCCATTTTTTCAAAGGCTTATTGTGTGATTATGCTACATGACAGAGATATGATTTACCCACCATTATAATCAGGAGAAATAGCCCTTTCAAATGGTATAAAATAGAATTAATAATTTTGAGGAGAACACACATATTTTTAAAAAAATATCTTTAAAATTCAACCCCAAAAAACACAAAACTATCAGTTTGTCAAGATTAATCAAATTTTTCCCCCAATTTCTGTTGTAGATAGAGAAAAACTTAGAGTGTATGGGAGATTCACAATTTTGTCCTCTACTCAGTGATGAAAACAGAATCAATGTATCACCTTTTGTTCAAAAGTTATGATAAATGTATTAGACCTTTGCAGACGGCACAAAACATTCCGATTTTTCATACTTGATGCCCTTGTGAGACAAAAAGGCTTATTGTGTGGCCATGCTACATGGCAGAGATAAGATATACCCACCATTGTAATCAGGAGAACTAGCCCTTTAAAATGGTACATATCATAGTTAATAAGTTTGAGTGTAACACACATTGTTTTTAAACAATACCTTCAAAATTCAACATCAAAAAACACGAAAATATCAATTTGTAAAGATGAATCTTGCTTTTCACCTAATGTCTATTGTAGATATAGTGTGTGAAAGATAGACAGTGTTGTGATCTCCTCAGTGAAAAAAACAGAATCAATTTATCAACTTTGGTTCAGAAGTTATGATTAATTTACTCATAACTGCAAGTCGCAGTAACATGTAGAATTTTTAAAGAGTAGGATGTTTTCCTTTCCTGGTTTGACATCTGACCAAAAATACACAGATATAATGGTCATGTAACAAATATAAGATGTTTTACCATCAAAACAAGATGCATAGCTAAATATAGGATGTCTTACTGTACTCTGAAGAGGCTAAATCAATTGTGGGGAAGAAAGATAAAGGCTGAAATAAAGACTATCCAGATGGTAACTGCTTCTCCATGTGCTTCATTCTACTATGAAAACAAGAATAAGAGACACTGGCACATGTGTTAGGTTTACGAAAGAAGAAATAAATCATTTTATTTAGATAAGTCTTTAACAATTTCATTAAATAATCAGGAACAACAACTTCAGGTAAATAACAAAACATATGTTTACAAACAAGCAGTAACTATTAGAACTACAAGAATGACAAGACAACAGTATAACAAAGATCAACAAAATACTTTAACATGATGAACAAAGCATCAATTCATATTAACATTCACACTAATAAGTGTTAATTAATTAAACATTAGAAGAAATTCAATACATTTAACAACCATACAGCATATAATTTGATACAATATATAATTATCAATATCATTTGCCCTACACATAAGGTGATACACTAACGCCGCATTCACACCAGATCCATGTGTGTGTGTGTGTGTGTGTGTGTGTGTGTGTGTCCATCTAAGCCTAGCAGACGATGAGGTGTAAATGCTACTGGAGTTAGTGTCCCTGTCTGTGTTAGAAGGATAGGCAAAGTTTATGCTTTCTACCTAACATGGGACTTGACCAAGCTCAAAATAAAGAAATTGTCAGATAAGAAAATTAGAAATTGAATTACAAATCTAACCAAACTATTATCACTATAATCCCTGTCATTATTGTTATAAGCAACACTCTTATCACAACCAGAAATGTGCATACGCCCAGTTGGGCGAACACACACACACACACACACACACACACACAGACACACACACACACACAAACATGCTTACTCAGCTGAGGATGATGGGAGATTATTCTCCTCCTCTACCACATCATTGTCTTCCTCTTCATCCAGAAACTACCCATCCATGTCCCATGTCCATGCCACCGTGGTCCTTGGGGTCATGTTTGCCATCAGCAGTCGGCTGCTTTCACCTCAGTTGCACATACTTCTCTCCCTCCATCTAAAATAACAAAAAATCACAGGTCTGTTAGTAAATAGGTTGTTTAAGATTATGTGGAAGTAATGTAAAATAAAACTAATCACCACCAACCATGACTCTTTTCACTAAAAGTATTATTGTCACTGGAGGACTCCAATATTGCTTGGAGAGGTAACATTAGTCTCAGAGCTCACTAGGTGTTATTGCCTTGGCTAAACCATACATAGCATACCAGCTTACAAGCAAACATTGATTCATGAACATGAGTCAGGAGATATGACAGAAAACATCTAAACAGCGTATGCATACACATATACACCGTGCATAGGCTACTGCAGTTGCGTAAAGACAAAACACCCCCTTAGAAAATAATGTGTCGACGAGTAGGCTTGGGTGTATGAGCTCCCATCATAGTTAGCCACCCAAAAACCTCATAATCGTAGCAGCCAACCTTACAGCCTAAAAGCTAAACAATACTAAGACACATTTATAACAAATCTTCAGTCATGTATTCATGAAAACAGCAGTCAATGAATAAAATCCTTACGTTACACCATCGGTGATCAACACAGTCTTCACGTCGGTAACGTAACATTAACGTTGTCATTCATGTCAGATGTTTCTATCTAAGTAAGCTAAGCAACTTGGCTACAAACAACTGTAAATTGTGCTATACATATTACGAAGGAATGAAAGGTTTATTTGACAATAAAATACCGATTAGGTGTACTTGACATAAAGTTGGCAGTCATGAAGCACGGGAGTGAACTTTATCGCGACTACGCGTCAGGGACATGTTGCAGCCTCTTCTGATGCTAACGTTACCTAACTTAGCTAGTTTTCTGTATCAGCTGACAAGCAAGGAACATCGTTCAAAATAGAACAAATCGTTAAAATGTCAGTCCTAGTAGGTCTGTAATCTTGGTTGACATATAGTAACCCCCCAGAAATGACTGAAAATAATGAGTTTACTAAAGATTACGGTGTGCTAAAATATCAGCTGTCATATCAGCTGAAGTGAACACACACACGCATTATGTTACGGCCATGCATACAAGGTGTAATTACCAGCAAAAATAACTTTTAAAAACGATTTTGAAGTAATAACATGGATAACAAGTAGTAATAACATAAAAAGACTTGTTTTTACCTCAGATGATCCAGTAGTTTCTCCTTTAGACGACGTCAAGATCAACGATGCATAGTGCTTCCTGCCGTTTTTCCTCTAGTGGAGGGAGACATCAACTCTTGATTTTTCCTTCACGTAGTAAAATAAATTCGCGCCACAAATCCCTTAACCAATCATATCGCCAGAAAGCCTATGATGTGACGTTTTTGAGGAAGTGTTCATTGATAAAATTGGTTGGGGTATGGCTGAGTTATTAGACTGAACGTCATCGGTACTGGGGTACCGAAATTAGAACGTGTGGTCTGCAAAGGGTTAACAGGGCTTAAGTTACTGTATATTATTACGTAAAAGTGCATCGCACTGTACTGCACTGTATTGACTTTAAAGTCACTTTGTATAAAATATTTTTAAATGCTTACACCTAAATTAATTAATAAATGTGCAGAAAGAAGCCAACACTTTGTGTTTGTATAATTGTAATTTAGTAGCATTTTGTTTGTGGAATAAACATAGCAGAAGTTTATGATTAAGTACAAACAACTCTTTACTTACATATTTGTATAAATCACAAAAGCTTGTGTAAAATGTGATACAAATAGGAAAGATTTAACCCTTACAAGCCCAACCGTTCTAATTTCGTTAAAATTTTAACGATGACCAATCATCTAATATCTCAGCTGTCCAATGACTGATTTTATTTCTGAAATCTTCCCCGTAATGCTGACAACATAAGCTACAATTTGATATGATTGGTTAAGGGGTTTATGGCGCGAAATGTTTTGGATACTTGAAGATGAGTCTTGAAAAAATATTTTCACTTGAGTCGGTGCATTTGACGTGGACAGCCGGATGCCACCTGCACTTAAGTTGGAGTTTACCTCGACTGGAAACCACAAAGCTGGATAAACTGAGGTAATATTGTTTTTACATCGGTTCTAGTTATGGTTTATCTTAATTTGAAGTCCTTAAATCATGTTATTTGACAGTAATATGCTTTCTCATCAGCGTCAACATTATGGCTTAGCGGGGGGCTAGTGCATCGTCACGTAACTTTAGCTAACTGTATAATTCTGAACTGCTTGCAATATTATCGTTTGCTTTTGATGTCAGTTATTTTCATTTGACAGTTTCATTTAAAAACCTGTTAGTATATAACCTGTAGGTAAGTTTGTGTTCTAGTACCAATTTGCTTGTTAGGTAATAGTGTTGCACGGTGTATCGATACTAAAAAGGTATCGCGATGCCTTCACTCAAAAAACGATACGATTTCAGACGTTTTTAGAATCGATACTTTATTAAAATAATAACGTTCTGTGTCTGTGTCAACTGCTGCTCCCACTGCTCCTTGCACGCATCTAGGCAAGTGGGCGTGTCAAGCAGGCAGCTCTGAGTGAGTGAGTGCGCAGCCAACGTCAACATAGTTCTTTGCCGACAGTTCTAGGCCTTGTGGATAAAACAAAAGGTGCAGTGAAATCTGCAACTATTTCGGATACATCGGGTGAAGGCAAGCCATCAGGTACACAAAGTCATTTAAAAGCAGTAGGCTACGCATGGAACTTGGCTAAACACCTCGCAGATATATCCCAACATTTTTAAAGAGTTCAAAGAACACAGGTTAACGAATATGCTATAGAAAACACGACTACATGGTTAGTGCCAAGTTCTTCTCTTATGTTTTAGTCTAGCCTAAGTGAAACGAGTATGGTTCTCTGGGATAAAGCAAACCTTCCTTCATCAATGAATTTTGACGAGACAGAGCTGTAATCATTTTGACGAGACATAACGAGCTGTAATCATAGGGTGCTAACGTGATGAAAGCGCAATGTTCACGCCAGAATAACATTACCATAACTTGTAAACGATCTATTTCATGTTCGGTCAGTAGCAGCCTACTACTGGTAATATTTGTCATGGCATGTAGACTGCAATTTGTTCAATAATTATTGCCCAGATGTAGGATAGGCTACCCGAAATGCGCTAATTAAAGCCCACAGCATAACACCACCAAAGCGTGTTGAGTCCTAATAATAATAGCGGCTTATTGTTACAGTACGTGGTAGCAAATCATGTTATCAAAGAAATAGACGTAATGTAGGAATGCACACAGATATATTGCAACAGGTAATGGTGTAGGCCTATCTGATGAAGACCTGAGTGGTTGGAACGTTGTACTTGTACACTGGGCACAAAGAAGACTATCCTCACATTTTCCCCTTTGCAACTGTCAAAGAAATCCCATGAACACGGAAAGGCCTAGGGTAGCCTATACTGTACATCAGATGGCCTAAAGATTAGGCCCCTCTGCATAGCATTCAGTGATTTGCATGCAGTAATTTTAACACTGACCTTGATCTAGCCTAGTTTGGCTATTTAAAGCTACTTTATTGCCACAACACAATGTAAATGAACTATAACAAACAATAAAGGACTTAATCACACAAAGTAGGCCTACTATTTTACTGACTATAAAAAAATAATAATTATGTAGGAAGTTTAGAACCCAGAATTGACCTACACACTACAAAAGTGCACCAAATTCAACACAAATGACTCAATACACTTGGAGGAGGTATGAGTCCTTTCTTCTCCACAGATCTTAGGATTTCGCCGTAGTATCGTTTTAGTATCGAGCATCGTGATATTTATGGCAGGTATCGTATCGAAGTCATAATTTTGGTATCGTGACAACACTATTAGGTAAGCATTATATTGGCAAGACAATATAGCAAACCAAAGCTGAATAAATCAATGGGCGCCGCGTTTCTAAGTTGCGTTCTCTTACATGAAATAAGTTGAGCGATATTTTTACTCCTCTCAATATGTAACGTTAGTTGTAGAAAATAAGATGTGAAATCACATATTCTGTCAGAAATGTAATTAACTTATTGCATTTCCTCCGGTTGTTATCTGTAGTGCAGTCTGTAGTGAACTATTTTAGCTTGCTAACTTCTAAATGACAAACATCAGACGTGCTTGTCTCAACATTTTCTAAGATGGCATGACTTGAAATTCTAGATGAAGCACAACTCCTCAATATTTAGTTATAGAAAACATGATGTGAAATCACATATTCTGTCAGAAATGTCATTATTGCATTTCAGCAGTTTATTACTAGGTGAAATGTAATCTGTCTTTGTCTTGATGCCAGCCAGGCAATCAGATTTAGGGTAGCTAAACCCATGTGTAATACAATGACTTTTCATAGGCCTACTTAGAAATATTTCGAGTATATTCTGAGGATGCTTCAATAGTTTAGGCTACCTCTTCTTTTGTGTGCATACATGCACAAATCTGTAGTTTTGTAATTTTATTTTTTACATTAATAAAGGTATTTGTATGATTTCGCTCTTGTTTCAGATGGAGGATGACAAGACCTACACAGACCTTCTTGCAAGCCTGAAAGAGGTAGCTGACAGCTCATGAGCTTGCGTTCACAATGCTGAAGACCATGAGGGGATGGAGGAAGAAGGTATAGATTTATGTGCCATGCGTAGGATGGTGCAGACTAAAAAACTGTGTGAAATAGACTTGTTATGTTCTTTTTTACTCACATTGTTGTCCCAGGCATATGTGGTTTTACCAACCGGAAGGAATGGGAGCTTGTGCTTAGTAGGCCATCGTATGCAAACAGTGCACGGGCATGGGACAAAGACTCCAGAAGAGTTTCACAGGTTTCTGGGATTGATCATTTACATGGGGTTCACTTCCCTCCCTAATATCCATTGCTACTGGGGAACCAAGTCTTGGCAGGGATCAGGGGACATTGACCAAATGATGAATATATATTGTGTACTCCAAAAAACGCAGAATATAGAAAGCACTTTTTCTCCATTGACATTGCCGTTGTCAGTAGCTTCTTGTTATTTCAAGTTTGACAATGCAATGCAGAATCTGGTGTTGAACCTAGGTTTGGTAGCTACAACCAGAAAGAATTTGGAGGAAATCTATCACAACAGCTGGTAGGCATTTCTGTTGAAATTTCAGCCTCACCTTCAGCTACTACTCTGTCGTCTTTCCATTAAGTACATATTCCTGTACAACAGGAGCTTGTTATAAAACAACGTACATAATAAAACTAAAGTAGCTTATATGGCCCTGGAGTGTAACGGTAGGCGAATTTGTTTTATTGATAAACAAATTGCTGTCAGATTTGGCATTCTGCAAAAGGGGATGCGTTTAGTAATGAGTCATAGCTCTTCTGTGTTCAACCTTCAGGTTCCCCACCCCACCTTTCCCTATCCTCCTCTGTAAGTGTGTGTGTGTGTGTGGGTATGAGTTTGTGTGTATATGTGTTTATTCTCCACAGGCTTGTTCTAAGTATGTAATCCACTTTCAAATGTTTAGAACACATTGAGTTTTGAGTGATGTTGATTGTATTCCTAGCTTTTCATGAATAATAATACATTTTATATATGTATATAATTTATATATTATACTGATTTATATAAGGAAGTTGTATTTGTTGAATCAAATGTATTTTATGTCTCTTTTCCGAAATGGTCTTCAATGAATACAGTATACTTACTTCCTGTATTACTGGTAAGGTACAGTATGTTTTTTTTTAATGTCATTCTTATTGACTGTAGCATTTGCTTATATACAAATAAATGGTTTATTCTTATAGACCAAATACATCTAAACCATTGTTTCTGACTTGATTATTAGTTTTTATGCATACTTTTATGTTGTTGGTGAGAAAGTGAATGTGAATTCTGTCAACATTCTAAATCCCGTTTCCTGCATTTTTTTACACTGATCACTAAAAATATCATAACTTTTGAAAGGTTAATAATATTCCAATACAGTTTTTTTTGTTAAATAGCCCACAACTTGCTGAACATTTCATACACTCTATATTTTTCTCTATCTTGTAGAGAAATATGATGAAAATTCATTTTTATGTGAATGAAATTAAATTTTGACAAATTCCGGATATACATTTGGAGAGGATTTTCAAATACTGTTCATTACTATATCAACATTACCATATGTATTTTACATTATTTCATAGAACTGATCCTTCTGATTACAATGGTATGTATATCCCATTGATGGTATGTATTATACTCAAGAAATAAGGTTTTTTGTGTGAGGAGGTCATCCAGCACCAAAAATGGAATGTTCGGCACGGGCACGAAAGGGTTAACTGATTAGTCAATCCTGAAAATAATACTTGCTGCACTAAACTACAGCTTCTTCACTTCAAAAGAGCTGGTAAGAAGTGTTGGAAATAGAAGCAGTCTAGTTTCTGCTTGACATCTGCCCACATGTTTGCATCAAAATACAGTCTCTTTGAAAGTCAGTGTGAGACATGAAAAAGAAGTCACACCAGGTTGCCCCAGTGAGACCCATTTGTCCAAGCATTTGAAATCCATACTCGTGGCCCTCTTTCAATGATAAATTGGCATCTAGATCTTGTGTGAGTTAAGGACAATCTACACAGGCATCTTTATCCGGACACTTAATTTCCAAGAGGCCATAAGGGCAGTCCTCAGATTGGTCAATCACTCTCCTATCTGGGATTGCGCCTAAGTGAGGAGCGGCAGGGTTAATCACAAATCCACATGGCAGGATGCTGTTTCCAGTGATTAAAGTGTATTTCTGTGCAGCCACTGGCTCCATTGTGATGCCTCTTTGCATAGCGTTTGTACTGGTCTTTTTTCCCTTCTGTAAGTTGACAGCGAGACTGTCAAAGTCACCTCGCCTTGAGCACACCCTTTTAAAGGTAGTTGATGTAATGCGCTCAGACTGTACACAAGGCCAAAGTTTGTTGTCATTTTGGTTCTTTGTTTCTCTATATCAGTGGTCCTCAAACTTTTTCTTCCGAGGGCCAGCTCACTATGCCTGGCTCTAAGAGAGGGCCAGAGACTCAGAGTATATCAGCAGCAACAGCAGTCTACCTTAGTCAAATATGCCATTACATTTAATCATAGGGTACTGCAATTTAATATAATTGTTAGCTGTGTTTATGTTGCCATCATGCCATATCAGTGTAAAATGTAGCTCAAATGAAATAATATTAAAGGAGACATATTATACCTCTTTTTAAACAAGTTAGAATAGGTCTATGGGCTATACAAAACATGTTCATAAAGTTTTTTGCACAAAATCAATCTCACATAAAGAGATCTCTGCAGCCTCTATTCTTGCAAGCTCCAGTCCCTTTCAGAATGAGCCGTTTAAGGACTCTGTCACTTTTATGCAAATAAGCTACTGCTGGCCACGCCCCACCTGTCAGATGTTTACACTGTTCGTTTTCTTCACGTGAAAACCTCCACTGCTTGGGTGAAAATTACGGAATACAGAGGCGCACTCTAGCCCAACATTTTCGACCCAGATCAAGATGAAGAGGAGCCACCAGCAGAAACACGTTCACGAATGCTGCAAGCAGTTTCTAAATGGTTTGTTAACTTTTTAAATCAATGTATTTGCTATCTCTCCTATGTGCCAAATTAGTCTTAGCCTTTACCCTGTTCAGCCTGTTACAAAGTAAACGTAATGTAATTTTTCGTGACAAAGCCCGTCTTTTTACAATATTTAACATTTGCTTGTATTTGAAACTTCACTAGATTCACAGCACTTGATTAGCTTTTATTATTATTATTTTAATTATTATATAGGTGTGCTTGTGGAAATTGTTGGGCAATGCCAACTGAGGCAGAGTATATGCTGCCAGGAGATTACACAGGTAACATTTCTAAGCTACATAAAGGCCTGCAAATATGTTACCGTGTTACTAACTTATTTACAAATGAGCTAGCGAGTATAATGCCATATTACTCACTCATTTACAAATAATGCGAGGGACTGTGCTAGCATTGCACTCACCTTACCTTACCATTATAGATCACACGACGTCTGCAGCAGACGGGTTTATACCCAGTGTGCCTGAATGTTTATTCTCTTCAGAACTCACTGAACATATATGGGGAATAGAGCAGTATGTTATTTATTAAGCTACTTATTAGTTTTTCCCAGTGTTTATGAGAAGTGACAGGCTACCGTTTTTATCAGCAAAAGCAGATGTTAGTCTTACTAATGTTCATAGGTCACTAATGGCCTTACACACCAACACATGCCCCAATTGTTGTTTTCTTTCTTTTTATGTATGGCTATTGTCTGCAAATTCAGCAGGTATCAAACATACACTCGTGACACATTTAAGACATTACAATATATTTATTACACAAAACAGAAATAAAACATGACATATGCAATATGACAATTGCACTTTGTGAACAACCTAACGTTAGTTCATGCGTAACTGCGATAGAAACACAAAGGTCATTATTTGAAAGTACTTACATGTCTCTCATCTTGTGACTTGCCACGGACAGTTGGTACAGATCCCTCTGTCAAACGAAGTTTGATGGCTAATCCCTCAGTGTACTGTCCTAGGTTTTCAAAGCAGTCTGCCTTGAAGTGGTTCGCACACACAAGATTTTTGCCGACTGTTGCTGGAACATGGCCATCGAAAATGCAGCCAACAACACAACACTTCATGTGTGACTTGCTCTTGATAGTAGCCATTGCGCTCGGTGTCTGTGCTTGTTAAACCAGCAAACTAATGGCGGATCTTCAACTAATCGAGTGGGTGGGGCTATGTGGGGGTTGAGAGGTGAGGGGTGGCGCCAGGGTGGTTCTATGCAAATTTCCTTATTTTGACGTCAGTATAAGGGAGCCATTCAAATGGCTCATAGAAGCCTATGATTCCTGACACCAAAATCGTTCAACTGACTCATAGAAAACGGATGGATGGCTTTTTTCGCGTTTGGAGTGTTATTAGGAACAGTAGAGACCCAAATGGAGGTACAAAAGGATGCAGAAAGTGAAATTTGCATAATATGTCCCCTTTAAGATAAATATGATATTATTCTCCAATCTTCTCGCCAGGAGTTGTGTCTGGGTAGCTAGATTGCTAAAGTGCCTAGTGCCCAACGACCGTCCTGATTTTCACCTGAGCCTGTGGGGAATCCAATGGCTTGTGTCTGCAGCTCGAGATCTACCTCTCAACCGCCTGTGCTGGAACACCAGATTTCGCCAAGGGCTTATGTCAGCGGCTCGAGCTTCTACCTCTCAACCGCTTATCCTGGATATCGCCAACGGTTTGTGTCTGTGGCTGCGACTCGAGCGCCTACCTCTCAACCGCCTGTCCTAAAACGAACTACACACAGGAATGCCCAGAACAGAACAGAACAGACGGATCTACTCAGTGGCAGAATGCTACTGTTGAAATTCCAGCTGGTCAGCTGGACAAATAATTCCATTTCGCATAGCACTACACTGATTTAATTTAGTATTACTCACATGTTGTTTATATAAGCTGTATATATTTTGTTTTATATAATTTGTTTATTTATTTTAATGGCCATATTATTATGTTATTCTTATTAATCTATTCATTATTTTCTTTATCTACCTGGATAAATTATATTTTAATATTACCCTACATCTCTCTCTCTCTCTCTCTCTCTCTCTCTCTCTTCTTAATAAATTCTATATTTTCTTACACCTTGAAACCAGATATATTATCCAATTTATTTGTTTATTATTCAATTCAATTGAAAGACCCTGTAAATTCCTCCCTCTATGTGAAATCTAAGTCTTACACAGGAAGGGATACAAAAACACCCCATTATTGTTTTAAAATGTTAATTTCGACATCGTTCTTACGCATCAAAAATAGTTCCGACAGCGTCTTGGTTGCTAGGGAACCAACATTCCAGATCCCTCTTTACTGGTATTTGTGGTTTACGTGTCTTCTTGAAAGAAATCCCTTATTAGACATTCTCTGAAGAAATGTTGAAAGTCGGGCTGAAATCACATTCATATCTAGCTTTGCTGCATGCATGTTACAAGGACACTGGGCCATGTCAGGTAAGGGAAAAAAAACGTACTGCAAAAGTACTGCAAGTACTGCAAAAAAACGGAAACATAGCCTACATTGCAGAACCACTCAACTTTATTAATTTATGATAAATGTTACACTGTGCACAGCCTGACGCAGTGTTGTAATGTAACGGAGTACAAATACTTCGTTACTGTACTTAAGTAGAAATTTCACGTATCCGTACTTGGTAACACTCCATAATAAGGTGCCATAATAAATAGCAAACTAGTAATTACCTAACCCTTTGTTAATATTTGTTAATTGTTACTAACATATCTATTTGGCACAAGTTAATAGTTTTTTCATCATCAATTAAATATTTGTTGTTTGCAAATAAAAATGTATGTTAATATTTTAGCAAATCTATTAACTAATATTGTATTAATATGTGTTAATAGTTAACTAAATGTATTTTTGGCACTAATTAAGTTATTTCTTACATCATCTAAATGTAAAATGTTTATTTACAAACTATATGTTAATAGAAAAGTTAATGACTTAGTATTATTTAACTAATTGATATTAAACCGTGCTTCTGCCTATCCCAATATGAACCTTACAATAGATAGACAGATAGATACTTTATTGATCCCGAAGGGGAAATTCAAGAAAAAAACACGGAGCTACCTTGACATGCCGCCACTCTTGTCGGCGCCAGAAACGATTGCAATAAAGTTGGTTAAGCTTAATTAATATATTAGTAGTATATAGCTATAAGTGTGGGGCCCCTTATAATAAAGTTGGTTGAGCTTAATTAATATATTAGTAATATATAACTATCAGTATGGGGGACCCTTATAATAAAATTGGTTAAGCTTTATTAATATATTAGTAATATATACCTATTAGTCAGACAGTGAAGGGACTGAGACCAAAACTGGCTTATCACTTTTATTCCTTTAGGAAAAGTTCAAACAAAACATGCCTTCAGACACTGGCATACATAAAACAGCATCTGCACAAGCAAAATAAAAAGTAGTAGTTGAATGGGCTTTATTACATGCATGATTCCTATACCATCACTGTCATGCAGCCCTACTAACAAGGGAGACGTGCGACATGGAATGTTCAGGTGCACAGAACGAGTTTATTAATATTCTGAGACTCACTAAACACTCACAGACGTAGACCATACGGAGGTAATGCATAAACATAATGCTAAACTAAATGTACATTCATTTCCTGCTAGACTGAATTGCACTTTCCATGAGCACTAAGCTAAACTACACTGAATGCATGGAAAGTTGCTAGCGGAGTTTACAGCTAGTCACGTTAGACTCAGTGTGTATGAACTCCTGGTCATAATGAAAACATTAATAAACGTTCTCTAAGTTGCTAGAATTGCTACCAAATCCTAACAATACATGTAAAGTAATATAATACAGGTACTATATCGAAGTTTTTAACGTAAACAACATTTTACAGTTACAAAATTAAAACAAAGTGGAGAGTGCTTTATACAGTCAACCTACCCAATTAATGCAAAGCATACCGCTTCTGATCAGCTATGGCAACAATACAAGGACAAAACGCAGCAGAGCTGCAGTGTAGCTTTTCTCCAAAGGGGGCTCCAAAACACCAATCTCAAAAAAGCTGCTTAATTACGCGAAAACCACATACAAACACTAAACTATATTTCTAACTCTGTTATACCCACACCCCTCCCCTGAATTTCACCAAATTCAAGCAGCAACCAAATAGTACTTCCAAAGGCAAAGAGTACACTACTTTCAAACACTAGACAGGGTCACCAATTACAGGACAGCCAACCACAAAGGTATCCAATAAGGATGAAGTGGAAGAAGAGGTGTGCCTTATAAACCCCACAAGACCATAAAGCCATAAACCATAAATTCCATAAATTCTCCACAAAGCTAATCAGAAAAGCTAGATAAATAATAATATGTCATTAACTTTATATTAGTATATAGTTTGTAAATAAACAGTTAACATTTAAATGATGTAAGAAATAACTGTTAATTAGTGCAATACAATATTAGTTAATAGATTTGTTAAAATATTAACATACAGATTTTATGCAAACAACTAATATTGAATTAATGATGAAAAAAACTATTAACTTGTGCCAAATAGATATTTTAGTAACAATTAACAAATATTAACAAAGGGTTAGGTAATTACTAGTTTGCTATTTATTATGGCACCTTATTATGGAGTGTTACCCTGTACTTTACTTCGCTATTTAAATTTATGTCAACTTTCACTTTTACTCCACTACATTTCCTAGATAAAATGTATACTTTTACTCCGTTATATTTCCACTAAGCATCTTTGTTACTCGTTACTAAAACATAAAATTAGAAGAAATGTGTGCGACTGCAATAAGGGAGGTTTGGCGAATCACTGCTCCTAGATTGCATTACGCACGCTGCGCGCTCTATTTCAGCCCTTGTTTGTTGCTGAAGGAGGAGGACGCACAACTGAAACCGCCATGGAAGCACGAGCACACTGGAGGACCTCCCGACAGTGTGCTCGTGCTTCCATGGCGGTTTCAGTTGTGTGTCCTCCGTGACGATAGTGGTGAACTCGGTGAACAGGGTAGTGGTGAAGATAACGTCATACCGTGGTCGTATTTGCAAGGAATGTTTCTGTACATTGGCAGCTTTCTGTGAAGCTGAACACTCCGCTACCTGCCTCAGCGGCCTGTGGAAGGCTATTTAGCATCGCAGGACTTGTCTTCAGTCCAAGAAGAGTAAGACTGAATCAGGCCCGGGGTGGGGAATCGGGAGAATTCCCGGTGGGCCGCTTCACTTTTGGGCCGGTCGAGGGAAAAAATATTGACATTTGTCACGTTAGTCTATCTTTTCTTAAAGTAGGACACGTTCCGCATTCTGTGCATGACACCAATGCAATGCCTCTTCATGGGTTAGCCTACGTGAGGGAGTTCTCCCCTCCCAAAAAGAGTTGGTTGGGTCCCATATGCGCCCGTCTTTTCCAAAATATTTTCTCAGATACGGATAGCCGAGCCGGCCCTACAGTAGACACAAGCACCAGGAAGGATGGATGGTAGAAAGAGGCCAGGAGAGACTGAGCAGCAGATCAACCACTCGACCACTGAAAATGATGAGCCCGAAATTAGTGATGAGGAGGCCATGACTACAGGGACAAGTAGAGAGGATAAATTAAAGTTATTTAATGTAAGAAAGAGCAATTACCCTACATGATAAACCTATGCCTTGTTTGCTTATAAGAGGGTGTAGTAAAGGAGTAGGCTAAATCACCAAACAACAATATAGCCTACCCATGCAAAAAACATGTAGCCTAAACATTAGTTCAATATGCCTCTTTGTGGAAGCGTGGGATATGCACATTTCAAAGGCTTTCTTTCTTTCTTTCTGTTTTTGTTAACTTGTGGAATAGTGGAATATTTTTTGTTAACTTATCAGTTGAAGTGAATTATTATATAACCTTTACACATTTGTTGAACCATGGTACTAATAAAAACTACAGGATAGTAAGAGCTGAAATGTTGCTTCATTTATCCAATTTCCACCACTATGGAAAACGTGGGCCGGTCTTGGGCCTGAAACGCCCAGGGACTGAATTCTGGCAACTTTGAAAACCAGCTTCTTTTGAAGATGAACAGACACCTTTTCAGTTTCAACTAATGACTGGCATATTAGTAGCCTGTGTGTGTGTGTGTGTACAAGCAGGTCTTTAAGTTATTTATTTTTCATTTTTACCTGAAGTTCATATAAGTGACATTTCTGTTTCTGTTTTTTTCTTTGATGCCAGCTCTAAAAATATGCTGTTTGTTCTTTGAACTTAAGATAATTGTGCCTGAAAAGTCCTAGAAAAGAATGTGATTTTGATTTGATGAGTGAGATTAAGAAGATGGGAACCCTGAATATGCCTTATGCTTTACTATAAGAAAGCCAAAATCAAGTTCACAATAAAAGTTCAAAATAAAACCGCATGCTTTTTACTTTTACTTCAAATACTTAAGTACATTAAATATCAGAAAATTACTTTTGATACTTAAGTACAGTATATATCAGATACTTTAAGACTTTTACTTAAGTAATATTCTAAAAGGTCACTTTCACTTCTACCAAAGTCTTTTTCTAGTGCGATACTTGTACTTTTACTCAAGTATTGCTTTCTAGTACTTTACACTGGCCTGACGTGAAGATGCTAGCATGTTAGCAGCGGTTAGCTAACTATGCTAACGTTAGTTATCTACAAGTCTCCAAGTGACAATCATATTATACACAATGCTGGCAATGCTGAGAACAATAAGCATCCTCGTTTGTCTTACTTATATTGAGTTGACTGTGTGGCTTAATCCACAGATGTGGTAAAGCACTGTTTCGTTATGGTTTGCTAAGGAGTAACCCATTGCTTAAAATAATGGAGAGCTGGTATGAGAACATTGTGTCAAATCTTTGCATTGTATCGCGGAGTGATTTATTATTAGCTGTGCAAAGTCTGAGTAGAAATGCCCAGGGATATTCCAACTCATGGAACGTCTCTCGGCCAATCAGAAACAAATAAATAGTTCCATAGAACCCAGTTGTTGTATAATAATAAATATCAGTCCTAATTTGATCGAAAGGGATTTGTGTACTCACGGTATTCAGCAGTTTGATTTCCCAGCCAAGTAGCTTCCACTGCAGACGTCTAGTGCTACTAAACGTCAAATGAAGAACAAACATTTTGTCATACAGCGCGAAATCTGCCTGTCAGCCCTGCGTTTTGCGAGCTATCTGGCTATTTCCGAGAGTTTGATTCTAACTTCCGGGAACTATTTATAGGCTGCATCAGACGCCATTGTTGAAAAAAAAATGGAACATTGGAGTGAATGGAGTTGTCGCAACTCTACCTTTATATTAACCTGACCCTCGCCAGATTAATTTCGTTCCGCTTAGCTCCGCCTAGCTTCACTCACATCCATCTGGGACCTCTTCCATTGAGAGTGATTTCTGCAACCAACTTTATGGTTCAGCCAATCAGGACGCAGGGCGGGAGTTTCATAGATGTGACGTAGTGGAGAAGCGACCGTGAGACTGTTATCAGTGTCACGGGTTGGCTTCGATGTGAGTGGTTGAAGTAGCACGTCAATAGATGACGGACAAGTGGCTTATTCAATCATATGCAAGCATTTTTTGATTAGGCCCAGCCTTCTGAAACACCATTCCAATGGATCGGTTCCAGATGGATGAGTGGAGCTAGGCGGAGCGAAATTCATCTGGCGAGGGTCAGGTTACCTTTATATGGCTCTGATTCATAATATTTTGCCAGCTCCATTCAAATATTAACCTGACTCCGCCATATGGATTTGCTCCGCATATCCATCTGGGAACTTTTCATTGAAGAAGTTTTGGGAAGGGGCGGACATACTGGTTAGCTGATTGGATAAACCATCTGTCTATCACCACCTTTGTTGGTTATCGACGGGCCAAATCAACCAATTAGATGAACAAAGTATTCTTCTAATGCCGTTTAACATACAATTAAGTTAGGTAACGTGACAAACGTTAAGATGTTTTAACTTACCATTTATGAACCTAATCAACGACAATTCCCATCAAGTTTTCACAGTAGGCCCTACACTTCTGAAGATAGTATATTCCTCCATTATGAACTGGAATCAGCCGTGGAGGATGTCTGTGTCGTTCATTCCTCCCATCTGCATGGCTGAGACTCATAGCTTCACAGTTTACCCAGGAATACTTTCTAATTTGAATAAAACTTGCGCGATAGCTATGCTCATCTCTGTGGATGCCGTCATGTTGTTCGTTGCGTCACACCTCAACCCGCCTCAAAGCCAACGCTGATTGGACGTTCGTTTGGTGAACTGCTCCAAATTTTCTTTAACGGAAAGTATCCAGACTGATCTGCGAGTGAAACCCTGAAGCTCGCGAGATCAGGATGGTCTCACGAGGCTATTCAAATATAGCCTATGGCTAGTCGCCCACAAACTCTAACATTGTTTGTGCCACATTTATTAACAATGATAAGTATATTAAGTTGGTATAAACAACCTTTATTCCTGTGGAAATAGAAGCATGTAATGATGCTATATATATTACTACTTTAAGGGAAACAGATTATTGAAGACTTCAAGACTCATCAATTCAATTCCATTACACAAAGGCAAAGACCACTCTTAATATTCTATCACAGCCCAAATCACAGTGCCTGCAGCCTATGTCAAAGTGCCCTCACACTTTATAAATGGTCAGTAGCCTAGTGTGAACCGGATAACTCTGCAATCTCCTTGCGTTGTTTTTGTTGTTCTCATGATTTCCTTTTTAAAGTTTCTTATATCAAAAAGGTGACATCAATTACCAACAATGACAGCCAGCTGGAATTCCACCCTCTCTCCCTCTCGTTCTCAATTAAAACGAGTAGCATAACGTTAGATCTGGTGCATAGGCTAATGGAGACTGAGAGGACCCAAAAAGTATTATCGTTATGTAAGATGCTGCATTTTTACATTGTAATCATTCTCTAAGAAGAGTGAAAAGCAGTTTGCAGTAAAGCTTCTCTGGCTAAATTGTGGTGCCCCTTCTGTCCCTTGGTGTCGTGCGCACAGTGCGAGATGCGTGTGGTTGCGGCGGCACTGGACACTTTGTTCCAGGTGCCTTTACAGTAGCCTACAAGGCCGATTGAAAATCGGGACTGGAGCTGTCCCTGGCGGGAAAAATCGAAATCACCCAAAATACGGGATGTCCCGCACAATTCTGGACAGTTGGCACATCATCTCGCGAGAATCGTGAGGCGGGTTGCCAACAAATACCTCAATATTTTGCCATATTTGGTCTTAAATCTTTTTCATTTTTATTCAGTTATACTTAATCCATTATTTTAATAACATTTCATGTGTTTTGTTAATATTTATGACAAGTTAAATTGAACAAGATGGTGGTCCAGCGGCCCAGAAGCGGCATGCCACCAGCTACTGCTATCTGCCAATCTGAGTTTGCTATCTGGGTTAGAACTGTAGAGTGGTGAAAGCCTAGTGTCAGTATGGCAAATGAACCAATGGGTCACTGACTGCCCTTGTTTGGGCCGATCATTGGCCAACAAATTAAATTAGGCTATATTATCTTCCATTGGCCCAAAGGTGGCCAGATGGCCCCTGCCCTTTGGACAGGCTCTGTCCATTTTTTTTACTGCAGGCCTACTCACAGATGAAGTCTGCTGCCAGACCCTTCTCATCTCGTTACAAATACAGATTATTTTACTTTACACATTTTCAAACCTGATTCTGCAAAATGTCAAACCAGTGTGCAGCACTTCAACCATCACTGCGCCGAATTAAATTGAACGCGCCATTGTATTTTGGTATATTGGTCATGTGACAGTAAGGTAACTTGTCTGAACTATCGCGGGAAGTTGGTGTAATATTAGCAAAGCCAAGACAGGCGGAGACTGGGGCACAGTTCCTACAAAATAATCTTAAAATCTACCATCGTAGGCCTTCCGCAAAGGGAATGAAAACCGTTGACATTTCATTCATCTTTATATGACATCGGAATTACCAGTTTCAAGTAACCTAGTTGCAAAATATAGGGTTAAGTACAAATACCTAGCAAGCCACTTAGATAGCTGGCTAGTTAGTGAGAAAGCCAACGTAAAGCACGGGACAGGACAACATCACAGACTAAGGCTGTCCTAAATTGAAGTAGCTATGGGTGAGTTCTTGTAGAATACTTTTTCATTATGTAATCACATGATCGTTTTCTTGGGACCGTGTATTGGGAAAATGTGTACAAAAGATGGAACGACTTGTTAAAACAAAAAAACGTTAACGTTAATCTTAGACCACGATGCCAGAATTTCCCGTGTAATGTAATGTTAACGTTACTACCTGGCTAGCTAGTTGCTACCATTAGCTATTATTAAGCTCATCTAATTAGCGTGAAGTGTCACTGCAACCATGTTGTAGCCAAACAGTCCTCACTGCAGTGCAATTGCACGAATTTAATGTTAATTGTACAGCCTATATCACAATGTAAACCCTAAGCAACATTGCAGAGTTGCTTAACATGATCTATTTTGTGGTGGAAGTTTAATGCAGGTGATCGATGGCTTTGTGTAATGTTAACGTTAAGTAAGGGTTAACAATTATATTTTGCAACGTAGAATTTTGCTATAAAATAACACGATTGCTGAGTTTAAATACATCTAGCTAACGTTACCTAACTTTAACGCTAATTTTCACCTCGACAGCTTCATTTTTCACTCGAACTAAGTTAACGTTAACGTAAAACCATTGAGCTTGAAGTTACAGCCTGACGTTAATGTTAGCAGCTACGTTTGTTTTTACTCTTGGTATTATCACAAATTTACAAAAGTTGGTAGAAAGTTAAGCTGTTGGTACTACTTGCTGTCTATAGCCTATTGAATATGTGAATGTCGTTTGATTACATCAGTAACTTACAGAATATAAATAAATTGAGCCTGACGTTACCAGGAAGTGCTTGAGTGAAAGTTTTCACAACCAGATTTATTCAAATTTAACAGATTGATTCCCTTATTTTCTTTTGGGGTGACTGAGTGATCTTTCTGACTAAATAGAGGTTGTGTAGGCCAATTTACAGTGTCATTCTTTGTTCTTATCTTAGAATGGCCTGTTAGCATGAATGGTGAAACTATGCAGGCACACACATTGGTTGTTTTCACTGTATGCTTTAAAGCGGATTTAGCCCTTTGATGTATGCTATTTGGACACTCTAGCCAAAAAGTTTTTGCGCACCCCAGGTTTGCACTATTTGTGATGGGATCTGGGAAAACCCATCACATGGTGAAATTTCACCCACTTATGATTCTGATGCCATCTTAGCAACATCCAGGATTTTGTGAGTATGGTATCCAGGTGGTTGCTAGGGGAGGGTATTCAGGATGTTGCTAGGATGGTATCAGAATCTCAAGTTTGTGAAATTTCACCAGAGAGGTTTGAAATGGAGCAGCAATCAAGGATTTTTGATTTCACCATGTGATTGGTTTTCCCAGATCTCATCACATTTTTGACCGTCTTTCATCTGTATTGTAAACGTAATCCTACTCATCCTTACTGCATCCAGAAAAAATCAGGCTATGCAGTGCAGGGAACAACTGAGCATGCAGGGGCATGGACAAGTTTAAGGATCACTTGTTTTGTAGGGGAGAGTTCTGTGGGTGGAACACACAATTTTAATATTGGTAGATCATTGTTGTTTAATTGTAGGAAACCAAAATCAAGATCAAGAATAAAATTCTGTTAATTGTGCTGCCCTGCTACTAGGCTTATTTTTAGGTAGAAAAACAAACAAAAACTTTAGAACTAGGCCAACCTCCTCTTATGCCAGACTGCTACTGTTCCTGTGTCATGCTGTTGTTCTCATTCAGAATTTCAACAAGCTTCCATCTCCCATCATATGTTCATAGCATCATATGTTGCTGCTGGCTCACAACCAACACACCATCTTGAACTGTGAAGGTGATAAATTGGTCACTTTTGCCATGTAGCTAGATATAAGGGGCACCAAGTATAACATGTAAGAAAATTAGGAATTTCTAGTCAGCAGTAGCAAATTCAACAATCAATTGCAATTCCGCATGATCCTTACAAATTTTGCACAGATTTTGCGGACAATGAATTTGGTGAAGAAAAAAACGTGTAGGCCTGGTATATAATGTAATAATGACAACAATCATAGGATAATATGATATCAGTGAGAACAGAATGAAAGGGGGTAATGCTACCCCCCCACTCTGTCTTCTTCCTATTGGGTTTACAATTAATGTAGTTCAATTCGTCAGTGACTGACAAGTAATTATATCTTAAAGAGGCGATCAGTCATTATTTGCCGTTTTCCGCTCCTTGGTAGACGTCGCACAAGTATTGCTTTTTTATTGATTGTAGATTTTACATCCTCGTAAACCTCAAGGAGGACTTGTTGCTGGAGTATGGAAAAGTATGTTGCCCTTTTTTGCCATTATTAATCATGCTTTCGACGCTCAGTAGGCTAGATGATCTCTCTTGTCGTGAACATGCACAACAATTGGTTAACCAATACAGTGGTGATTGAACTAATTCATAACCAGTTATTTGGAACTGACATCTCCGGGTTAGAGTTCGAGCGATAGGCTATGGGTTTTTCTATGCCTGATGCCAATCAGGATCAGCCAATGGCTGATGCTGCCGTTTTTTTTGGCCAATATTTGGATGTTTTTTCCCCTTTGCAGGGGAAATGCATTTGCAGGATAAAATGTAGGTTAAGTTAAGTTATTATTAGTGTATCTTAACAAAAACAGTTATTGGACACTTATGATCTTTCTCCAATCTGCATTTTGTGTCTTCACTGCACTTATATAGCCTACTTTAAATAAGAACAATGTATAAATTATAAGCTATAGTAAATAAATGAAACATATAATAATAATAAAAAACTAAACTAAACCATTTGTGGTGGTTGGTTTGCAGAATTAACTTGAATACAACAGTTTTTTTAACAAATTAGCACAGCGTGGTTATGATTCTAACCAGATTTAAGCACAATTTAGTACAACCTGGAAAATCATTATGTGGTGATCAATGTTGATATTGTGGTGGGCCGCCACAAATAAGTCGATGTATGGGAAACACTGACTTGGGTGGTTGACATGACATGGCCTTTTTGTGGTCCTGAGTGTCAAACATAAGTAAAGAAATATCTAATCTGCAAATAAATGTGGTTATGTTGTTCAGAAAAAGTTGTTTTATATTAACATATACTATTCCAGTGCCATGCCAGTCATATTCCTATATTCTACAATTTTCAGCCAAACCAGGAAAAGCTCATCGTGACCGTCCCAAGCCCATTTCACAAAGTTTGATTTTGAAGAAAACCAATACAATTAATATATTTCCCCCTTATTTAAGTATTAATACCACATATATCTATTTGTAAGTCTGCCGTTTTGAAAGTCCAGGCAAACTGTTTTGAACCAGCCCTGAACAAAAAGATTTTGTCCCAAAAATCGATATGGTGTCACCCGAAATACCTGCACTGCATAGCCTGAAAAACGGCCAATTGTCTGAAGACCTTTGGGGATAGGGGATCCTTCTTCATTCAGGAAGTATAATAACATCTCAGAAAGACATTGAACGTTTACCAGGTGAGTTATCTTTCATATTTCCTTCAATAAATCAAGTATTTCCAGCATGCCTACTTCAGTACCCCTTTTTGCTGTCTTTTGGTGTGACCCAGGGTTCGTACGGGTGCTTGAAATCCTTGAAAATGCTTGACTTTTAATGTTGCGTTTTCAAGGTTTGAAAAGTGCTTGAATTTTGGATAAAGTGCTTGAAAATGCTTGAAATTGTAATTGTATTTCTTTTGATACAAATTAGAGATGCACCGATAGATCGGCTGGTGACCGGAATTACATTACATTACATTACATTACATTACATTACATTACATTTGGCTGACGCATTTTTAGCCAAAGCGACTAACAACATGGTAAACAGTTTAAGTTTAGAGCAATTCTCAACAATATTAGGACAATTTAAAAAAACATTAGAGTACAGTAAGAATAAGTGCATCAGTGAGTGCTGTTTTTAACAGTTACGTGTCAGTTTAAGACGGCTGGTGAGTGCTAGGATCAGCAAGACTTGTTGTAAGTGTTGCTATGAGAGGAGATGTTCTCTAAAGAGCTGGGTCTTCAGGAGTTTTTTGAAAATGGGGAGGGATGTCCCTGCCCTTGTAGGAACTGGCAGTGTGTTCCACCAGCGAGGAACAACAGATGAGAAAAGTTTTGATTGGCCTGAGCGTACCGGAGGTAGAGCTAGACGTCGTTCGTCTGAGGAGCGCAGCGGTCTGGAGGTAGCGTATGTCTGTATGAAGGCATTAAAGTAGGTGGGAGCAGAACCGGAGACTACTTTGTAGGCAAGCGTTAGAGCCTTGAATTTGATGCGGGCCGCCATAGGTAGCCAATGTAGCTGGATGAGTAGCGGGGTAACATGTGCCCTCTTGGGTTGGTTGTAGACCAGGCGCGCTGCCGCGTTCTGGATCATCTGAAGTGGTTTCACTGCGCAGGCTGGGAGACCTGTCAGGAGGGCGTTGCAGTAGTCGAGTCGTGAGATGACTATTGCCTGAACCAGAAGTTGGGTGGCATCTTGAGTTAAGTAAGTCCTGATTTTCCGTATATTGTAGAGTGCGAAACGGCATGACCGGGCGACTGAGGCAACATGATCTGAGAAGTTTAGTTGGTTGTCGAGAACAACTCCTAGATTTCTTGCAGTCCTGGTAGGTGAAACAGACAGAGAGTCAAATTTGATGTTGATGTCGTGGTGTATGGTAGGTTTAGCTGGGAGGACCAGCAGTTCAGTCTTTGAGAGGTTCAGCTGGAGGTGGTGTGCCTTCATCCATGTAGCTATGTCTGAGAGGCAATCCGAGATCCGTGCTGAAACCAAGGGGTCATCAGGTGGAAAGGACAGATAGAGCTGTGTGTCGTCTGCATAGCAGTGGTATGAGAAGCCATGCGAACGGATAATCTGTCCCAAGGAGGTGGTGTAGATAGCAAAGAGAAGGGGGCCCAGTACTGAGCCCTGGGGGACCCCTGTGGTGAGATGGTGAGGTGCAGATAGCTGACCAAGCCATGATACGTTAAACGAGCGTCCTGTGAGGTAGGATTCAAACCAGGAGAGAGCAGAACCGGAGATTCCCATGTTAGCGAGTATAGAGAGAAGGATGCGGTGATTAACCGTGTCAAAGGCAGCCGATAAGTCAAGCAGAATGAGTACTGATGACCGAGCGGTCGCCCTGGCTTCTTTTAAGGCTTCTGTTACAGACAGCAGAGCCGTTTCGGTTAGGGGTGTAACGGTTCATGTATTCGTATTGAACCGAAACGGTACAGGCGTCACGGTTCGGTGCATGAATTTACACGGAGAATACACGGTATCAAAATACATAAAACTCGTGTGCGGATTAATTAATGTCATGCGCAATTACTGTTAAGTAGCGAGAGTTACGGGAGTTCTTTAGCGACACCTAACGCTAATCTGTAGCCTCGCCTTAGCTCTGAAGCTCTGATTGGCGCCTATGTTCTTTTTTTGTCAGGTCGTCGGTCAAGTCAGTCAGAGATAGCAGCACTAAGCAAGTGGTGGCGACCCACAAGAGTTAGAGGATCCGCTGGTCTCTTTAAGATCGCAAGTTTGAGAACTTCAGTTACAGTAACGTTAGTACAGGCGAAAGAGTGGTGGATAAGATGAAACTGTGTGTCGGCGTTGTTCAGCAGTTGTTGGGTATGTGAGTGGAAAAAATGCTACACATATTAGAAGCCATCACCCAGATGATGTAGTAGGCTAGCTACCAATCACTGAAACGAGGGGTAAAAAACTTCCCCTGCGCTTCAGCAGCCTTTGGATATATACAAATAGGGCCAAAACCTATGGCTTAAATTAAACGATTTCGTAATGACAGAAAGCTATGTAAATCGCGTGGTAACTTGTAACTTCTCACATGAGGAGCTGGTAGTGTTAAGTGACAGTAAAGTGACAACGCTAACCAGGCTAATAAACAAACCATGCTACGGTGAGTTAACGTCAAAGGGCAAAGTCACGTGACTTCTAGTTGTAGTCTCTTTATGAAATGAAAGGAGCAATTTCGCCCCAGTGGGTGTTTTGTTTTTAAAAAAAAGGCAAAATAGTGTGATATTTTCACAGTTAGTAGGCTAGATTATTACTTTACACACAATGAAAAATATTGAGGCAAATTGTAGACCCTTCCATATACAACTAAACACAGATGTTGAAGGTCTTGCTTAAGTGGATTTTTAAAAATGATTTTTCTATGTAATTTGCACTTTCAGAAATAAGAGATGCTGTAGGCCTATTTTCAGTTTTATAGCTGATTGTTTTATTTTGTTTACAAGTTACAGATGGAGTCTGGGTACTTATTGTACTGTTTAGCCTACATCGTACACACTTCAGGCTGTTGCAGATAGCTCAGGAAAGAGACTGTAGGACACTAGGTAGTACAGCCTGAGAAATGTACAAAAAAAAATGCTTTCTGCATTTTTGTTTTGCTTTTCCCTCCATTGTACCGAACTCGTACCGAACCGTGATGTCCGAACCGAGGTATGAACCGAACCGTGACTTCTGTGTACCGTTACACCCCTAGTTTCGGTAGAGTGGCCGCTTTTGAACCCAGACTGATTTGGATCCAGAAGGTTGTTCTGTGAAAGGAAGTCCGAGACCTGTTTGGAGACTGCTCGTTCAATGCCTTTGGATAAGAAAGGCAGGAGTGAGACAGGGCGGTAGTTCTCGACTTGAGCAGGGTTGAGAGAAGCTTTCTTAAGTAACGGTGTTACCCGGGCCGTTTTGAACGCTGTTGGAAATGTGCCGGAGGTTAGCGATGCATTGATCACGTGTGTGATAGCTGGTGCGATGGTCGGGCTGATGGACTGAAGTAGGCTCGTAGGTATAGGGTCCAGCGAGCATGTGGTAGGACGGCTGCATGTCAGGAGTCTAGACATAGGAGGCTAGAATTGGCCGATTTTCACGTGATCGGCCATGACCGGCGACCGGCTGGTCAGTCTGAGACATGCCGATTTTATGCCGGTCAAATGCACTCGCCCGCTGCAACTGTAACAACACCCAGCTGAGTTTGCAAAGTTTGAAGAAGCTAGCAACCAGGCCAACACTCAGGGCTGGACGTAGGGCTACACAGAAAGCACTAATAGGCTATTGAGTTTTCCTATGCAGCAAACGCTGTGCTTTGCCATATTGCGTGGAATTTACTAAGCTGTCACTTCATAGGCTACGTAAACATCGCTCATCACCGCCCATCCTTGCTGCTAATTGCGTGCCCACAGCTGAACCACAAGCGCAGCTGAACGGAGATAACCGATTGCGACATTAAAAAGAATCAAGTTTAGCGATCATAGGCTACATCAGTGTTTCCCAAAGACTGGGTCGCGACCCACGGGTGGGTCGCAGGAGATTTTATTTGGGTCGTCAGCACAATTTATGTTGTCTAATAGGCCTAACTTATACCATTTAGCCAGGAAAGCTATCATTTTTCTATTAGGATATGTTTACCAGTCACGTCCCTCTGTGCAATTTTGCATTTAGAATAGCTCTGAAACGGGGGGGGGGGGCGCGAACGCGCCGCAGAGGGGACAGCGTGGACATCTCACTCGCAAAATGAAACATTTCTGTGGGGCGCCTGCGATGGACCTCGCAGTTGCAAAATGCAAGGGACATGAATCAGCCTATTTGCACGAACATTAACGGACTCCAGCTCGTCAACTTGACCGATTAAAATCTAGTCAACTAAAGCAGACATCCGTATACCCGACATGGCTATTCAATTTGCGTCATATACTGTAGGCTGTAGATACACTGTAGTTTCAATTGTAGATGCACTCTTTAAAGTTAATAGCAACCTCCTCACATTCCTTATTATTTCGGATTTAAAACACTCAACAGTGCATTATATTAGCCTACTATTTAAATGGACATTTTAAACACTTCCTCTCGTTTTCCACCTCGCAAACTCTACTAGGCTACAATTTCAATTCAATTTCAATTTATTGTGCTTATAGAGCGCCAAAACATAACACATGTATCATGGCGCTTTACAGAATGTAGGCAATCAGAGAAAGAAGGAAAGAAAGGAAGAAAAGGAAAGCAAGAGAGAGGCCCATGGGTAACAGGGGCGAGGAAAAACTCCCTAGAATTGGAGATATATATAGGAAGAAACCTCGAGCAGATCCACGACTCAAAGGCCTGACCCATCTGCCTAGGGTCAGTACATGACAGTAAGGTCTGTATACATGACAAATGCATATGATAGTCGGGTGTAGAGAATAAGACATGGTGTTAAGCACTTGAGCTGAAAGTTACAAGAGGTGGGATGATTACGTATCCGTTATGGTAATTCGTTATTCCTGATTTAGTGACAGAAAGTTCAATAGTCCAGCGTTGGGATTGTCCAGGGGAAGGGAGTTTTCGAGGGGCATGTGGTGGGTTGGTGGATGGGCCAGTAATCCGGGCAGAGTTGTCATAGGCTGGTGGTGGGTCGCTAGGCTGTACGGGCCAGGAGTCCAGATAGGGGGCAGTAATAGGGCAGTCGAGGATGGGACTTCAGGTGAGATGGGTGAGAGGAGGGCCAACACACGGATGGTTGATGACTGGTGATGATATACCTCACAAGTGAGGTACAGTAAGGGGGAAGAAAGAGAGATGTAGAGTGGGTTAGTATTACTGAAAATCAGAGTGGTTAATGTCAATAAGTGATCAGTAGTACTATATATTGTTACAGTATACCATGGTGGGAATAGGCAAGAGAGGGAGAGTTGAGAGAGAGAGAGAGAGAGAGAGAAGGGGGGAGAGGAGAGGGGGGGGGTTGTACGGCGTGACACATGAAAAGTCCATGACAGCACTATGCTATAGCAGCATAACTAAGGCATGGTGAGGGGTAGTCGACACCAGCGCAGGTATGGTCAGTGACCACCATCGCACGTGCGACTGGGGTGCCAGTCACACGAGGACTCAGCAGGGTGGTCCATTCCAAAAAACCCTGAGGTGGGTGAATTTCCACGCACCATACCTAACTATGGGAGGCAGTAAAGAGGTATGTTTTAAGTCTAGACTTAAAAATAGGGAGGGTGTCTGCTAGTCGAATTGAGGTAGGAAGATTATTCCAGAGGAGGGGTGCGCGATAGCTGAAAGCTCTGCCTCCTACTGTAGTTTTTGAGATTCTTGGAATTACAAGAAGGCCAGTATTCTGTGATCGTAGCGGTCTGGGTGGGTTATATGGAACTAGGAGATCTTTAATATATTCTGGTGCCTGGCCATTAATGGCTTTGTATGTTAGAAGTAATATTTTGAAGTCAATGCGACTTCTAACAGGCAGCCAGTGTAGAGATGCCAGGATAGGGGAAATATGTTCATATTTTTTAGTTCTAGTGAGTGTGCGAGCAGCTGCATTTTGTATAAGCTGTAAGCTCTTTAGACAGGTGCTATTGCAGCCAGCGTATAGAGCATTGCAATAATCAATCCTTGAGGTGACAAAAGCATGGATTAATTTCTCAGCGTCTGGTAGGGATAAAGACTTCCTTATCTTTGAAATGTTCCTTAAATGATAGAATGAAACTTTGGTAATCTGTTTTATGTGATTACTTAGTGATAGGTCTTGGTCAATTGTAACTCCTAGATTTTTAACACATGTGGATGAGGATAGTCGGAGATCAGTAAATGTAGCCTGTGATGAGGATAGGATATCCCTCATCTTTTTAGGACCTAAAACCATGACTTCTGTTTTATCGGAGTTCAAAAGCAGGAAATTGTTTGTCATCCATGTCTTTATGTCTCGTATACATGTGTCAAGTTTGGCTAACGGAGTCAATTCGTCAGGTTTTATGGAAAGGTATAATTGTGTATCGTCTGCATAAGAATGAAATTTAATGCCATGTTTCCTAATTTCTGAGCCTAGAGGAAGCATATAGAGAGAAAATAACAGGGGCCCTAGTACTGAGCCTTGAGGCACCCCATATTTTACCATAGTCTGGGTAGATGGTTCATTGTGAACCTGTACAAATTGTCTGCGGTTGGAAAGGTATGATCTAAACCAAGCGAGTGCTGAGTCTTTAATGCCTATCGAATGTTCAAGCCTGTGGAGTAGTATGTTGTGGTCTATGGTGTCAAAGGCAGCACTGAGGTCCAGGAGGACCAATATTGATATATGTCCATTATCGGCAGCGATGAGGAGGTCATTAAAAACTTTAACTAAGGCTGATTCAGTACTGTGGTGAGCTCTGAAACCAGACTGATATAATTCTTGGATTTTATTCATATGCAAGAAGGTACCAATTTGTTTCGACACTATTTTTTCTAGTATTTTTGACAAAAAAGGGAGATTAGATATAGGCCTATAGTTGGCCAGGTTGTTAGGGTCAAGGGTAGGCTTTTTGAGGGATGGCTTAATGACAGATAACTTAAACGACTGTGGTACATGGCCTGATAGCAGTGAGTTATTTATAATCTGGAGCAAAGCATTATCCGACAAAGGAAGAGCAGTCTTCAGAAGATGAGTAGGAATAGGATCTAGTAGACTAGTTGTAGATTTTGATGAAGAGATTGTGGAAGTGAGGTCTAATATGTCAATAGGTGTAAATGAATTCAACGTTGTTCGTCTCATCTGTGATTCAATTATGTTTTCGCTACCGTTCAGCAATGGAGTATAAATATTTGGTGAGACTGACTGGATATTAATCTTATCTCTAATTGTTTCAATTTTGTCATTGAAAAAGTTCATGAAGTCATTACTGTTTAGGCAAATAGGGATAGATTCGGTTACTTCGGTGTGGTTCTTCGTCAGGCGGGAGATTGTGGTAAAGAGAAATTTTGTATTGTTTTTGTTTTCTTCGATCAGCGAGGAGTAGTAAGTTGACTTGGCTTCGTTGAGTGCTTTTTTGTAGGTGATAAGGCTATCTTTCCATGCTTGGCGAAAAACTTCCAATTTAGTGGTACGCCATTTTTGTTCAAGTTTACGCGCTGTTCGTTTGAGTGTTTTTGTCTGTGTGGTATACCATGGAGCACGCCTTACTTGTTTTCTCATTCTCTTTTTGAGTGGTGCTACTGAATCAAGGGTTGAGCGTAATGAGTTCATCACATTATCAGTTAACAAGTCGACCTCGGCTGGATTAAGGAATGGGCCTTCTGATAGGCCTACCACATGAGTCCGGAATGGGGCAAGCGTAAGCGAAATTTTTTCTAGAAAGTCTGCATTAGTTTTTTCAGATAAGCCGCGGCTGTAGTATTCAGCTAAATTGGGTACTGCATGTTGTAATGTCATTGTAAAAGTAATTAGATGGTGGTCAGTTAAGGTCGGGTGTTGTGGCAAGATTGTTAACTGCTCTATGTTTATGCCGTATGATAAGACTAGATCAATAGTATGGTTATGTCGGTGCGTGGGCGAATTAACATTTTGGCAGAACCCGACATGGTCAATTAGGGATTGAAATGCAATTGTGAGACAATCGTGCACATTATCCATATGAATATTAAAATCACCCAATATAAGTATTTTTTCTGTTTGGATAGTTAAAGTAGAAAGGAAATCAGAAAATTCCTCTAAGAAATCAGTGTAGGGGCCAGGGGGTCTGTACAATGTGACCACAGTTACAGGCTGATTAGTTTTCCAGTCTGGCGGTAAAAAATTGAGGACTAGAACTTCAAAAGATTTAAACTTGTGTGTGAGCTTGGGAGATGTGAGAAGACTAGATAGATAGATTGTAGCTACTCCACCTCCCCTGCCAGTGTGGCGTGGTACATGATAATTCAAATGGGAGGGAGGTGTAGACTCATTTAATGGAAGGTATTCATCTGGTTTAAGCCAGGTTTCAGTAAGACACATAACATCTATATGATTGTCAGTAATAATTTCATTAACCAAGGCAGTTTTACTTGACAGTGATCGAATATTAAGTAAAGCAAGTGTAAGTTGCGTTTTTGGAGGAATTTGCTTCACCGAAGAAGTTTTTATCGTAATAAGATTGCTACGAATAATTCCCCTAGTGGGTCGAGTAAGAGTTGACAGTCTTGGTACAGACACACTCTCTATTTGGCCTTGTGTGCCCTGTATACCTGGGTGACTGTTAGGACGGCAGAGATCTGTGTAAGACCTTATCTCTGCTTCCTGGATCTCTGGTTCGTCAGGAACTAGCCTCGGTTAAGTGACGGTCTATGTTCCTTGAAAGGAGGGCAGTACCCTCCCATGTGGGATGGATACCGTCTCTTTTCAACAGTCCAGGTTTCCCCCAGAAGGAGCTAAAGTTATCTATGAAGCCCACATTGTTATTGGCACACCACTTTGACAGCCATCGGTTGAGGTCCGAAATTCTGCTGAGCATTTCATCACCTCTTTTAATGGGTATGGGTCCAGAGAAAGTTACAGAGTCTGTTGCGCGAACCTGCACACGGAGATAAAGTTTTGTATGGTGATCTACGATTGACGCAATCGGACGTCATTAGTGCCAGTGTGGATAACTATTTTTTCGAGTATTTACGACTACTTTACAATAAAGGCACATTATCTTTTGACTATTGCGCAAAAGCCTCTTGTTCTGATATTTATTCATTTCACATTCTTACAACAAAGCTTGCCACAGCCTTGGTATACGGCCTACAAACAAACGTTTAACTCCAGAGGAAAATGCGTATTCAACTTTCCAAATAAAGAAACCTCCACAAATAGGCTACAATATAACGACTTGAGTTACTTGCTATGTTTACATAGGAATTGACGGTGTTACGGCTCCCACACACAGCTGCGTGCTTCGCGTTGCTGGAGACGCATCCCATTCACTTTACATGGGCTCACGTGATCCGTTGCCGAACTGAATTGTGGGTCCGTCGCGTCGCGTTTCTCCCGCCGCTCGCGTTGAGGAGTTCAGCTGTTGCTGCACCGACAGACGGCACCGGCCAATCAAGCCAATCTACGGACGGCACCAACCAATCACATTACGTTTTACTTCAAGTCATTTGCATAGCTACCGTCGGGAACACCCACTGGCATGCATTGACAGAACGCAGCTGTGTGTGGGAGCCGTTATGGATCCATTTGTCTGCAACGTAGCCTACAACATCTCTCTTTAGAAATATAGGAACAGCTTACTACGCTGAAGAGTGACGACTGCGTAGCATGCAAGAATACCCCCAAGAAAAGTTTGAGAACCTGCCTAAAACAATATGATTGCATGCAGGTTGCATGTTAGATCTGACTGAAGTGAGATGGGTCGCGATAGTCTGTCATTTTTAAAAAGTGGGTCCCCAGAAAAAAAGTTTGGGAAACACTGGGCTACATGATAATAAGATGTCAACAAGCAGCGACATACAGTAGCCCTAGTAGTTCTACTCCACTTAAAAATACTAGAACTATTTACTGCACGTAGACTAGGGCTAAGCCTAGCAGATTGAGAAGTGGATGTTGTGAAAGTGAACAAACAGCCTATTAGAAAGGCAAACAAAAGTTAAAGTTGCTTTTGACATTGTAGCCTACAATGAAGAAAACTGATGCTCTGAATACTGAATCAGCTGTCTCTGAAAGTTTCTATAGCCTAATTGATGCATTTAACCGGAATTTGGATTTAAGTTTTTCACCGCAAAACAGACGTGCGCTGTTTTCATATGGTGAAGCACCTAATCGCTATTAGCACTTCTCCTCCCCTGTGTTTGCGTGATAGTCTACTCCCACTTTTCCCTCGCCCTCCCATAAATTCATCAATGCATATGAAAATATGTTCCATGCAGCATGTTCAAATGTATCATGAAAATTGTTCTTATATCTTTAGTTGGATATTGGATGTGAGAAGAAAAAAATAGATGTTCCATAACAGTGCATTCATATTAGTAGTCTGTGAAATGAATGTCCCACACTGTAGCTGGCATTATAACATTATAGCATATGGCATTATAATTACACTGGTATTATAGTTTGATACTGCAGCTGAAGCTAGACTTGAAGAAGAATCTGTCTAATCACCGGTTCCATTTTTTTAACAGCCATTTCATTATTGATAAGTTGATTACACTTCTATATTAACATGTTCTATTAAGGAAAACATAGAAAATAACTATTTGTGTGTGCTGTAAAATGGTTAGAAGAAATTAAATCGTAATCAGCTAAAATCGGTATCGGCAGGTGAAACTCTATGAAAAATCGGAACCGGCCCAAAAATTGCAATCGGTGCATCTCTAATACAAATAGCTATCTACAAATAGTTAGTTTATTAGATGCAGAAAGTCGGAGAGTTTAAATGCCATGGTCCTCGCTTGCGTCTCTGTGTGTGTGACTGACCTGCCAGTCTGTTTTCATGTGTGACCCATGCCCCCCTGCACACAGTCGGAGATGACTGCACCAACATGTGAGTGAGGTTGCCGTTTTAATGAGCGTTGGTTAGAAAACAGCTATTTTGGACTGCTGAACAGAAATCATGTAGGGTCATACAGATGCATCGCTAGCTAGGTCGCCATTAAAGCTATCATGTTATTGAATAGGCAACTTAGCTCCAGTCATTGGACGACAAGGAGAAAGTTAAGTTGAAGATGGAGACGAAACTTTATAGTATGTGAATGCAAAACCGCACCAGTCATGTCTATCTACCATATAGGTCCCCTTTCTTTCTTCAAATTACTATAAATAGTCGACGAGACCATTATCCTTGCATCAATGCACCGTCACGCGACAAGTAGTTGTAGATCTGACATGTCAAAACGAAAGTAGCCTAGAGTTGACTCCTAATTACTAACGAACGCAACGCAGTGTCTCATGCAGCTCACATAAACTTCAATACCACAACTCACAAATCTATTATATATAATATAAATAATCATCTGACCTGAACAAAGGCTGACTTCAAGGCCTACTCAAAATGTTATGCTGAAATTCAGTGGAGTTGCAGCTAGCTAACCTGCGACAATTTGCTATGCTGACAAAGGCTATATTAATGTTATATCTAGATATCAGAGTCTGGATCAATAGTATAGTAGATAATAGTAGTTGTAGTTATATGGATATTATCTAAGCATTATATTGATTATTGGTCAGTTATAGAGACAGGAGAAGGGAAATCAGTCAGAAAGGTGGAAATGGAAAGGTGTGGAGACAGAGTTAGGAGAAGAGAGGGAAATAATAGGCAAAGGGCCCTCACAAGTGAGTGAGAGTCAAGATGTGACACACTCACTGTGTCAGAAAGTACAAGCTCTGCAGCCTATGACCCTGCAATTTATAAATGCAACATTCACTACTAGGAGAAGCAGAGCATTCTTAATAACAGATGGAGCAGGGACCTGTATACATATCCTCAAAAGAAATTGGATAAAAGGCTCTTGAAATATACAGGTGCAGTGAGGGTGGTAAGCAGTCCTTGAGGTGGGCCAGGACCAGCCTCTCGAAGCACTTCATGATGATGGGGCTGAGTACAACTGGACAGAAGTCATTAAGGCTTGTTGCAGTTGAGTGTTTTGGCACCTGCACGATGGAAGTGATTTTAAAGCACGTGGGGATAGCCGCCTGGGCTAGTGACAGATTAAATATGTCAGTCCAAACCTCAGTCAGCTGTACAGCACAGCCCCTGAGTACATGTCTGGGGATACCATCAGGGCCAGCAGCCTTACGTGCATTAGTCCTGCTCAGTGCTGCACGTCGGTGGTGCAAAGTGTGAGGGGCTGGTGATCTGCAGAGACCACTGCCTTGATGGTCATCTTGTTGTCCCTACCAAAGCGGCCATAGAAGTGGTTCAGCTAGGGCTTTAACGATATGCGATTCGAAACAGAAATCGCGACACTCATATCCACGATACTGTGTCGCGGTGTGAAAAGGCAGAACCGCGACACACCCTTTCTAGTGTTTCACGCAGTGCTTTGCAGCTTACGCAGCTGTATAAGCAACACACATCTCCCACTTTACTTACCGGTAGCCTACGTTGTCCAAAAATAAATAAATAATAATTCCATATCTCTCGTTGCTTTCATTGTAGACTATGTGTTCAACTTTACCAAACATTATAGAAGTAAACCCCCTTTCCTTGCCCCGCTCTCTCTCGCTCTCCCTCCCTCTCCTGCTCAATGAACACGCGCGGCTCGGCCAACACAATCCAAATAAAACATTAACAATCGTGAAAGCAAAGGTAAGCCCTGGATGAGCTATATAGGCTTGAGCATCACCTGATCTGAATGTGATGTCTCTGACATCACTGTTCATCCATGGCTTCTGATTAGGGAAAGTCGTAATCCGTTTGAGGGTGGTGACACTGTTGATGTTTGAGTTGATACAGTCCAAAACGGAGGAGGCATATGAACAAATGTCTGCGTGGGAGTCATGGGTGGCCCATGTTGCGAACACTCTCCAGTCAGTGTTTTTACAACACTGCTGAAGCACCGAGTCCGCTCCCTCTGGCCACACTTTGACTGTCCTAACTGTTGGTTTCACACGTTTCATGAGTGCTGAGTACCCTGGAAATCCAGAGTTCTCGCGAGAGCACAATTTTAATTGTCTCTGTTAACAGGAATGTTAACAAAATGACAGCATATGAAAGAAGAAAACGAATTTGGTCACTCAAGGCTGTGCCACAGCAACCAGTGTAGGCTACAGTCCTACCCAATAGGCCTACTCGAAGCAGCTAACGTTGTCTGATGGTTGAGTGGGTTAATGCACGTATTTTCAGAACAGGTCTGCAACTTTCAGGCAGTCCTGAGTTCGAATCCAGGCAGGAGTAATGAGTAAATATTTTTATTGAATCGAAGTTGTAGCCTACTACAGACAGTCGACGAGGTGTTCTGAAGTAGCTTAGGCTGGGTGTAGGCTACTTTGAAACTTCTGCGGGGTAATGGGAGCATTTGTTTTTAAAACATAACTGGCATCTGTCCATTCCAACCATTATTAGGCCAAGGCCTATTATCATTTTGTTTTTGCAAGGTGTTGCTCCTGGCAAGACTTGTTTATAGGATGTTTGGTGATTAATTGATAGCTGTTTTTGGGACATAAAGACATAAAATTTCTTTATAATGAGCGCATACGAGGAGAAAAACGACTTGTTGCCATTTTGGGACATTAAGCTACGTTAAGCTTTTTCACGTTAAGGATTTTATGTCCTTAATTTATTTATGTATTTAGGCTACTTGCGCAAACCCTGGATACTTTTATTGCCACACAACAATATTGGTGGTAGCCTATTTGTTGTTACATTAGCTTCAGAAAGCACCGCTACAGAAAACTGCACTGCTTGTGAAAGAAGGGGGTGGGGGAAGGGAGCTTGCAGCCAAGTGTTGGAAAAATGCATGCGAGCACAAACCGAGAGAACAGTGAAGGAGTGGCCGATCCTGGAGCCCCGTAAAAAAAGTGAGCACAAATATGGCACAAACCGACAAAACAGCGAAGAAATTGTCAATCCAATTCAATTGCCAATAGTTTTTGCGCCTTTTTTATTCATGCCCATTACAACTATAGACTATATTACTATGATAGAGATAGCCTATTCACATTCTGTGTTCACTCCAGCGAGAGTAAAATAAATGTTTTAAAAGCTGTGTCATAGGCTATTTGCTACGATATTTAGGCTACATCTGTTACAACAAGTCTGCTCATTCAACTTTTAACTTAGGCTATAGCCTATAAAACAGTCTAATTTTGCGTGTCAATTCAAAGACCTGTTATTTTCATTTTTGGATTAGACAAGCCAGTCTCTATGCTGTGGCAGGGCACACCCAATGAAAATAAATTAACGCAACACAACACAGACCCCGCTTCTCTCGCGTCAGTCACTGAAATGAACACAACACAGAACCAGCTTCTCGCGTCAGTCACTGACAGTAGGATAGAATAGGCCTACATGCATCGGGAAAAACACTTCGAGGATAAGCGCAGCGCAGCAGCAGTTTGTGAAGTTGTTTATTAGTGTAACTTCATGTATGACAACTAGTATTGCCAGGCAATACTAGCCTACTTTGAAAAGTAGCATTGCCGTGGCAATACTGGTGATGGCGGCCATTACATTACATTACATTACATTTGGCTGACGCATTTTTATCCAAAGCGACTAACAACATGGTAACAGTTAAACTTTTAAAGCAATTCTCTCAACAATTTTAGGAGAATCTAAAAACGGTAGAGTACAGTAAGAATAAGTGCATCAGTGAGTGCTGTTTTTAAACAGTCGAGTGTCAGTTCAAGACGGCTGGTAAGTGCCAGGATCAGCAAGACTTGTAAGTGGTGCTATGAGAGGAGATGTTCTCTAAAGACCTGGGTCTTCAGGATTTTTTTGAAAATGGAAAGGGATGTCCCTGCCCTTGTAGGAACGGGCAGTGTGTTCCACCAATGAGGAACAACAGATGAAAAAAGTTTGGATTGGCCTGAGCGTACCGGTGGCAGAGCTAGATGTTGTTCGTCTGAGGAGCGCAGCGGTCTGGAGGTAGCGTATGTCTGTATGAGGGCATTCAACGTGAAACAGACAGGGAGTCAAATTTGATGTTGATGTTGTGGTGTATGGTAGGTTTAGCTGGGAGGACCAGCAGTTCAGTCTTTGAGAGGTTCAGCTGGAGGTGGTGTGCCTTCATCCATGTAGCTATGTCTGAGAGGCAATTCGAGATGAGAAATGCGACATTAGACGGTAGAATGTTCATTATTTCAATAAACAAGTTTTCTCTGAAGCACTTTCCCGACTTTGTCTTTCTATAAGCATATTATGGAGATAGGGTAGAAAACTGGATTTAACTAAACAAATGTAACTAAGTAAACTGATTGTTTACTCTACAGTAGAGTGTTGTTCTCCCTCTCAGGCTGTACAGTAGGCCTATTGAAAGTAGGCTAATGAGCTTAATAGACACATTAACGCTTCCAGCCTAATGACTTCACACATGATTTGAATGATTTACAGTAGACACATTAATCAATGATGCCCTGTCCACCTGCTCTGATACGGAAGAATTAGTTAATCTCTTCAACACTTCCTGTTCCGCTACTCTAGACTGTGTTGCCCCTTTAAAACTAAAACGGTCAAAAACCAACTCCACTCCCTGGTTTAATGATTTTACCCATTCTCTTAGACAAGTGTGTAGGAGAAATGAGCAAAAATGGAAAAAAAAAAAACTCCAAGTCTCTTATAGATTCTCTAAAGATGTACCAAAACTCTGTTAAGTCAGCTAGAACAGAGTATTACTCTAAGTTGATTACCAGTAATGCTCACAGACCAAAAATATTGTTTAGTACCATCAACTCTATTTTAAATCCTCCTGCTGCTGTTCTCTTTATCACTCCCACCACTGAAAACTGTGAGAAGTTTCTCAATTTCTTCATTGATAAGATTAATAACATTAAATCTCAAATTCCTTCCTTAATTTCTGATCCCTCCGTTATAAAACTCTCACCCAGCTCCTTTCAGCAGTGGCAACCTGTGTCTCCCTCCCAGCTATTTGAAGTGGTCTCTCATATGAAATCCTCCTCTTGCCACTCAGATGTTTTACCTTCACACCTGTTTAAGGAAGTCTTTAACATCATTTGTCCTGTTGTTTTGGCCATTATCAACAGCTCTCTATCTACTGCAGTGGTCCCCTCTAGTTTTAAGCATGCAATTGTCCAACCTCTACTAAAGAAGCCCAGTCTTGATTACAGTGACCTGAAAAACTATAGGCCTATTTCCAAATTACCTTTTTGTTTCAAAGATCCTGGAAAAAGTTGTTCTCTCTCAGGTCACTTCTTATTTGAATGCTTTCAACATCCTAGATAAATTTCAGTCAGGTTTTAGAAAACTTCATAGCACCGAATCTGTTCTACTTAAGGTGCAAAATGATATTCTTTGCTCAGTAATTCCCCTGGGGATCAATAAAGTATCTATCTATCTATCTATCTAGATAATGGTTCTTGTGCCCTCTTAGCACTTCTTGACCTTAGTGCTGCTTTTGATACCATTGACCATAGCATCCTGTTAAAACGTCTGGAGGATGAAGTTGGTCTGCAAGGGGTGGTGTTGAAATGGTTCACATCATATCTGAATGATAGAACATTCTCTGTAAGATTTGGTAATTGCTCTTATTCCATTGCACCTATCAAATGTGGTGTCCCTCAGGGTTCCATTTTAGGCCCTCTGCTATTCTCCCTATATATGCTGCCTCTTGGCTCCATTTTTAACAAACATAACATTCAATATCACTGCTATGCTGATGACTACTCAATTTTATCTGCCATTAACAGCCGATAGTTCCTGCACCTTGGAAAGCCTGTTTAACTGCTTTAATGACATAAAGAGTTGGATGGCTGCAAACTTCTTACAATTAAATGAAAAGAAAACAGAGATAATTATTTTTGGTCCACTCAGCTCTTATCCTAAGATAAGACATAAGTCCTGTCCTGGCCCAACTCCATTGGTTACCTGTCAATTACAGAATTCATTTTAAAGTTTTACTTTTTGTTTTCAAAGCCCTAAATGGAATGGCACCACAGTATATCTGTGACCTTTTAAGTCCCTACTGTCCTTCTAGGCCACTGAGGTCTTCCTCACAACTTCTTCTATCAGTCCCAAAGGCAACTCTTAAAACTAAAGGTGATAGAGCTTTTTCTGTTGCTGCCCCTAGTCTTTGGAACAATCTCCCTATAGAAATTAAGTCCTCTCCCACCATCAGTATTTTTAAATCAAATTTAAAGACCCATCTATTTTCTTTGGCCTATAATTTATTATTTATTTAATCTTATTTCTATTTCTTTTCTGCATTATATTAACTGGCATCTAACTTTACTGTACATCTTTCTCTAGGCCTATAGTAGTAGTAGTTTCAGTAACCATATGTTTATTTTTATCTACAATCATAATCTGTTTATTATTATTATTATTATTATTATTATTAGTTTGTAATTTCATTTATTTATTTTTATTTGTTGTCATTTATGTCTTTATTTTTTGTTTTTATTACTGTTTATTTTATTTCTGAGCACCTTGAGTCAATAACAGTGCGTTTAAGTGTGCTATATAAATAAATATGACTTGACTTGACTTGCGCTCCACGTGTAGAGACTGTGCAGAATACAATGTGTGAATGGTGTTCAATGATTTGACAATGTAATAGTCTTCTGCTGGGTTGCATGTTTTTAGCCTTTTTTGGTTAAATCACCATTTTTATTACGAAAATATTTCTAAAACTTCAAAAACTCTGTGTCTAAAACTTAGTGTCATTCAGACTCAACCCTCTTGTTGCTTGCTTGGTGCTTTGATATCTTTTTCGTTGTTGTTTGAACGTCGGCAAGCAGGCATGTTGCGGTTGCAATTTAAGTGAAATTTCTACAATATCCCAACCTATCCCACTCTGATATTTAGAGTTGTTTCGTTAAGATAAAATTCTTATTTAAATTTTGGGTTCGGCAAAGGACGTTTTTTTTCCTTTTTTATTAATGGCCATTACAACTATGCTTATCCGCCCTGGCAAAATTTGTGCATTATGCATCGATCAGGAATCTAACCCTGCTTGCCATTGTCACAGTCCCCTGCATTACCATTAGTCTGTCAACTCTATGTGAACGAAGGTGACAAATAGGGTATAAAACATAGATGTACACTCACATTATTGTATTGTGTTTGGTAATGGCTCAACTGTCTTTGACTGTTCTACTGACTTGGGCTAAACTGGATGCGTTACGGAAGCATGAAGTCGCATCAAAAATACAAAGAAATGAAAAGGCATTTTTTTTGCGAAAAACGTTTTTTATTTGGATAAAAATCAGGAAGAGTTGGCTGATTGCAAATGACATGTCAAGTCCATTTCAAGTCAATGTAAAATGGAAGCAGGAGCAGTAGGGGATCCCATGGCCCTGGGAAGATCACATGCCAGTTGGTCCTCCATTTAAGGCTATGACCTGCTCAATGACTTTGTCCAGGTGATCTATGTAGTTATTGCAGACCTTTGTGGTGAGTTTGTACCTCCAAAATGACTATTGTTGAGATCAGTTGCTCTGCTCTTGGGTTTGGCCTCGCAGCGAATGTATCGTTTCATCGAAGTCCAGACTCACTCTATGGGGTTCAGATCCGGCGACTCTGCCGGTGTTAGCACCCAGTTGCTCCCCCTCACTCTGAATGCAGGCTCTGACACTGGCTGCGGTGTACTTTGGATCAATGTCTTGGAAGAATCTATGTGTAGACATGAGGAAACGCTCTCTCAAGTATGGACCGGCAACTTTTTTGATGATCTCTTCCGTGTAGAACTGTTGATCCATAATACCATCAAAAATGAGAAGTGGGCCCAGGCCACAATGCGAAATTCCACCCCAGACGTGAAGTTTGACCGGGTGCTTACCTCTAGGTTTTGCCATGCCCCTAAAGTTTGTCTTTCTCCAGCACTGCAATGCAAAACGTTCCAATGCCACTGTTGACTCATCGGTGAAAAGAACGTCATCAAACTTTTTACCAGCAGCCTTCCATTCTTGCGCTTGACATAGACGCAATTCTTAGTTTTTTCCCGGGTCATTTGAACGTCGGCAAGCAGGCATGTTGCGGTTGCAATTTAAGTGAAATTTCTACAATATCCCAACCTATCCCACTCTGATATTTAGAGTTGTTTCGTTAAGATAAAATTCTTATTTAAATTTTGGGTTCGGCAAAGGACGTTTTTTGCCTTTTTTATTCGTGCCCTTTACAACTATGCTTATCTGCCCTGGCAAACTTCGTCCATTATGCATTGATCAGGAATCGAACCCTGCCCGCCCTCATCGCAGTCCTGTGCATTCTTATTAGTCTGTCAACTCCATGTAAACGAAGTGACATGGCTCAACTGTCTCTGACTGTTCTACTGATTTGGGTTAAACAAAATGAAAATTTTTTCAGAATCTTCGCTGCGCCAGTTCCATTGATTATAGCGGAAAATAGGGTACGTCTTTGACTTAACGCATCTGTCTCTGGTGTCCAGTCTCCAAGTGTCTCATGCGCTATCCTTACACTATCAAATCTATAAGTAACCGTGACAAATAGGGTATAAGATATATAAACTCACGCTATTATATTAGGCTCAACTGTCTCTGATTGTTCTACTGACTTGGAAACTGCGTCATGGAAGCAGTAAGTCAAGTCGCATCAAAAATAGTAGTGGCTGAACTGAACTCCCAAGTGCCACCTTGTTTGTGTCAACTGCAGTTTGTGCCATTTCTGCCGGGAATATGGTGCGCGGTTCATGTGTGATTCATGCAGGAAACCGTCCATACTTAACTAATACCCACTGTAGTATAAGTATATACTTTTTTGATCCCGTGAGGGAAATTTGGTCTCTGCATTTATCCCAATCCGTGAATTAGTGAAACACACTCTGCACACAGCAGTGTTGTAGTTAAGTCACTATGCCTCGAGTCCGAGTCCAGGTTCGAGTCCAGTGTTCAAGTCCAAGTCAAGTCCAAGTCATTAAAAAAAAAATCCAAGTCTGAGTTGAGTCCACTACTCATCCGAGTCAAGTTCGAGTCGAGTCACTATTGATCCACGTCCGAGTCGAGTCCAAGTCCAGCACTAAAGTAAGCATAGCCTACATGTCGTTCCATTTTTTCCTATTGCAGATGAAATCCTTAAAAGCAAAACGGACAATCTTCTGTCTCCAAGCAGGGGTGCCATCACTTGTGTGAAAGTAGTATTGCCAAATTTCTTGCCAAACCCAATGTGTTGTATTTATTATATCAGAGAGTATACCATACCATAGCCATACCATAGCCTATAGGCCTACTCATAATAAATGAGCAATCCACATCCCAATCACACAGGCCATTAAGTCACATTATGCTGTTACTGACTGCTGACAATTGTATAGGCAGTGTTGTAGAAGTTCATAGACCTACTTCACAAGAGCTAGATGGACGTTGGAGTAGGCCTATTTTGTAAGAGGTAGTGAGGATCATAAAAGGGCCTCCCCCAGGCATTTTTTACAAATTCTGGCTGTTAAATAGCCTACACAATTTTAGCGCAGTTTGGGAGGGGCAGAAACAGAGCAGGGACCGTCTTGGTAGCTTCTTTCTGACTCCCGTGACGTGAACACTGGCTACCCGCAACTGCATAATGTTATCACTTCATTGACACTATGGAGACATATTTCACGTCAACAATAGAGATGAAAACTAGTTTTCGGTTATCGGAGATGCAGATCATCTGCCTAATTTCTTTGCGCAACAGGCCACATTCTACGTTCATTTCAGCGAGATGAGTGAAATAAGTGTTTTTTTTTTAAGCTGCCATCGCCATAGCCTACTATTTGCTACGATATTCACCTGTTAGAAATAGAACAAGTTGCTATTTCCTTTTTTTTCGTGCAGTGGATTAGGCTATCAAATCGCTCATTTGAACAGTAACAGTAATCCACTTCATTCGTGGTTTTAAATATAGTTGTTTCTGGCCTACCCACGAGAGGTTCAGTTTGTCAGTTTAACTTGCGCAGACGCGTAGGCCTACATTGAAACTCTACATGGACACTCTACTAGGCAATTTAATGTTATGCTTCTATATTTTATGACACCAAAATTAAGAAGTAGGCTATGCTATATCTTGATCGGGAAAACTTTTAGATTATTTTTCTTTCATCCGATAATAGCCTGCTGTAAATTAACAGACAGAAGCACGGCAGGGCACGCCCCAAATTAAAATGAATGAATGGAACCTCGCTTCTCGCGTCAGTCAGGAAAAACCCTGTTCACCAAGTCACGATGATCAGCTATCCAGCAGCAGTGTGTGATGTTTAGCCTAGGCTGAGTGTAATCTTAGGTAATGTCATGTCATGTATGAGAACTAATATTGCCTGGCAATACTACATTGAAATAGCAGCGGCCATGTCTCCAAGCATTTTGGTGTTAAATTTAACGTTCGTTTGCTTTGCATGTGAACATGATGTGACTTGCGATGTATGAGTATGACACGAAGCAGTAGCCTAACATTCCCTTGAACTAAAATTAGTAGCCTATTACAAATAATTTAGATATTAAAATCATATAGCAAATTATAGCCTAATGACATACTACAATTATAGCCTTATGATATATTAAAAAAAAAAGTCGAGTCCTCGACGAGTCATCGCGAGTGCGAATGCACAGTCCAAGTTCGAGTCATTCAGTGCTCAAGTCCAAGTCAAGTCACAAGTCTCTAAATTTAGCTAATCACTCGGACTCGAGTACTACAACACTGGCACACAGTGAACACACAGTGAGGTGAAGCACACACTAATCCCGACGCAGTGAGCTGCCTGCTACAGCAGCGCTCGGGCCGCTCCTACTGGTCGGGGTTCGAACCGGCAACCCTCCGGTTACAAGTCCAAAGTGCTAACCAGTAGGCCATGGCTGCCCCAATAGTTGATAATGATATAGGCGGGGGCCAGAAGTGAGCTAAACAGATGACGCCAGTGCTGCAACGAATCAGTCAGTAAACATTGGTCCTAGTGTTATCCAATTGCGTCGAAATTTCGGAATCAGTCAGTAAACATTGGTCGTAGTGTTATCCAATTGCGTGCGGTGAGATTTTCAAATGCATGCTTGGGGTTGCCCCTCAAGTTGGGCCATTACATTATGGGTCATGGCCAGACCCTTAATCTTTCTAGATTACCAGGGTCTAGAATCTCCAGGCTAAGTGCTGAGTACTTGGGCAGTATAAACAATGAGAGGTGATCTGAGTGTCCTAGGTGGGGGAGAGGAGCGGCTTTGTAGGCATCAGCTATGTTTGTGTAGACATGGTCTAAAATATTATCTCCTCTTGTGGGGCATGATTAGGGTTGCAAAGGGGCGGAACATTTCCAGTAAATTTCCAGAAACTTACCGGAAACTTTCCATAGGAAGTTAAGATGGGGAATTTTGGAAATATTCCAAATTGGAAACTTTCATGGAATTAGAGGAAATTATGGGAATTAATGGGAATTTACGGGAATTAACTAGGAATTTTTGGTAACTCCTACTGTTTCATATACAAACATTTTGTTTAGCTATAAGCAATATGATTTGTTTGTTCGTATTTTCGCTTAGCTTAGCATACAAAGATAGCTAACATGCTAGCGGGAATCCCGTTCTCTGCCTATGGTTTACTAGCGTGCTAAGGCTGGAACATTTACTGACAGTTTGTTCAGTTAGAATCCCAGAAAATGGTAAAACAAATAAAAATATAATGACACAACATACCACCCCAACCAAACTTTATAGATTATGTAAATTATATATAAATTGTCAAGTTTAATCAGACAGATTAATCGTCCCATTACAGTTTATGCAAAATGACGTAGCCTACACCCATTTCAATGAGAACAAAAGTGACGACAAGCCCATATCTGGGCAACTCTGTTTGCAAACTTCCCCCAGTTTCACACCAGTTATTCCCACATGAGATGACATTTTCACTGGGAATTTATTTTCCCCATGCACATGAACGCATCATAGGTTTCCTTTATGTCTAGTAGCCTATGCTGATTGCTGTGTGCATGGGATTGACGTATGTGCAGGGTAGAAATTTGACTGAAATTGCATTAAATCAGGTTGTTTTAACTAATATTATGCTGCAAGATGGGGTTTTGTCCACTACATTTAAGTTCCCTGTTATAGACTAACTTGCGATATTAAAAATTCCCAGTTTATTCCCATTAATTCCCGTTAATTTCCGTATATTCCCGTTAACTCATTGAGTGCCAAAAACGTAATATTACATTTTTCCTTCCCATGCGTTGAGTGCCAAAAACGTAATATTACGTTTTTAGCTTTTTTTTTTATTACGAAATTAGACACTCTAACACACCTTATATGTGATTTTGGGAACTCTGTGATGAATGGAAATGAAATATATGACGATCGAAAACTCATGAAAACGCACAATCTGGACATTTTATAATAACTCGGTTGCCGCTTTGGGTCGAATCAGTGACTCATGCACGTCAGGTCAAAACCAGGCCATTTTCGTGGGACTATCACTAGGTGGCAGTCTCGCCAGGTCTCGCTGATCACTTCCCGGAAAGTTTACAGGCAACACTTCATATTTCATGAAAGACGTTATATTTCCATTTCTAGAAAAAAACAGCGATTTTAATGAAAACTAGCCACTGTTTAGCTTGGGATTTCTCAGAAACAGAGGCGTGTACACGGTTTGCACCCACTGAGAGCTTAAAGTCTCACCTTTTAAACGAGCCATTGTATGTGTTCATAGCTATAACACAGAATATGCTGTGGCTGTACAAAAATCATCAACAATGGTCTAGATTGCTGGCACTCTAGGACAAAGCTTCCCGAAAACAGCTTGGCATTCAATGAGTTCATTCCAACTTTGAAAATTCCCGAAATTTTGCAACCCTAGGCATGATACATCTATCTATAAAGCAAGAAGCGTCTGTGTGTCTGTGACAGGCATATCTCACTGACTGTTTGTCAGACTGACCTAAGATTTCGTATGTGGCTCGCGTGTGGCATAAAGGTGTGCACTCTCGATTTTGAAGATTTTTGAATGCATATTTCAAAATGTGATTATTTACGTAGGACGTTTATCGCTGCACTGCACTGTTTCCAAGGGGACCAGTTTCAGGGGAGCTCCACCCCATGGATTGTGTACTGACAGTTGCTAGGTCCAGAGAACGGACTCTGCTAGGTCTCACTGTGATCATAGTCAGTCGCAATTTAAAAAACGGATTACTCGGGAACTGCTTGTGGGTTAAGATGCAAGATGATTATCATGTCTGACCTCAACAATAAAGACTCCCTGTATGCAGTTTGCTTGCATAAAATGATTACGCTGATTTTGCAACAACACGCCAACAAACACGGGTATGTAGTGACCACTCAAAATAAAAGTATGTGCAATAAACTGACTCTTCGAATAGCCCAGGCTACTTTGGACTTGAGACTTTGACTGAACAAATGACAATTCCGACTGCAAGGTCTTAAATTGAAACGAGCGATAGGCTAATGCCACATAGCTAACGTTAGACAAGTTGCAGTCTGAGCGACGTCACTTACCACGCCATCAAACACAGGTATGTAGTGTTCACTAGGGCTTTGACTCCGAACTTCGTTATTCGAATATAATTTGATTATTTTAAAAAATTAAAGATATTCGAACAAATGCTCTCTTATTATCTTAATATTCGAACCTGTAGCTTATGGAGATAATTTCTATAAATGTATTTGGTTGTAAACGTTGTTTTCAATTCAGATTCTGAGGTTTTTTTCACGCCTGGTGAAGTAAAATCGCGAGCTCACTAGCAAGGCTATTATTGGTCATCTGGGCTCCTGTAGGTGACGTTAGCATCCTGGCTGGTTTGCGCTTAGTGACCTCCCACATAGACATAGTAGACACTTTTATTTTAAACTTAACCTTCCTCTGATTTTAATCACCTCAGTTATCAATCAAAGCAAACAGGGAAAACAAATGGCAACACAATCATGAAAAACACTCAAATAAATAAATGTGTAGATCAGTCTGAATGAAAAGCAGCACTGGTTGAAGCCTGGAAATATTGTAAACAAAGTAACGTTAGCTTAATTTGCTAGTTTATCATAGTCTGGTTAGACTGTTCAGTTTCCCTACGTGTGTTTAAGTTTCAAATGAATACTTTTTCTCCTTGGGACAGGCCCGTTTGAGTCTTGGAAAATACTTTTCCATTTGCATTGGGATTGAGATGATTAGAATTTAGCAGTCAATTTGAATGCAACAGTTTTGAACAAATTCGTGCAGCGTGCTAATGATTTAATAGCAATTTAGCCAGTCGTCTTGCACGATTAATGTTTGGATTACATGTGCATGCTGAGGAAGGATGCGCCTGTTGAGAGGGAGAGAGAGAGAGTGCACGGGGCAAGGAGAGTCTGTGTTGAGGTAGGCCTACTTCTATCGCCTACTCTGGTAGAGTTTGACATACTACAATGCAATATATATTTAGCCTATTTATTTATGGACAACGTAAGGCAGGAGGTGTGTGTTGCTTTTAATTATGAATGTTCTATCGAACGTATTTTTTATTGATATCGATTACATGTCTATTGCGATACATATCGCTATCGTTTTATCGCCCAGCACTATGCTCAATAATAACAATTTTAACACACGCATAAATACTCAGCCTTTCGTGCACGTTTCGTGCATGTTTGAACGGGCACTGCACTAGTTTTGATGAAATTTGGGCAGTAGTTTTTAAATTCGAGTGGTTGAAGTCACCCGTGACAATGAAGGCTGCCTCGGGATGCAGACTTTGTTGTTTACTGATAGCAGAATGCAGTTCTTTCATGGCAAGCTTGACATTAGCATCTGGTGGTATATACGCTGCTGTTACTACAGTTGATATAAACTCTCTGGGCAGACAGAAAGGTCTACACTTAACCCTGAGATACTCTAGGTTAGCTGAGCAGTGATTCTCGGTGATGGTGGTGTCCGTGCACCACGTTTTGTTAGCATAAATGCACAAACCCCCATCTCTGGTCTTACCGGAGTCAGCTGTTCTGTCGGCACGGAGAATGCAGCATCCAGCTAGCTCGATAGCGTTGTTGGGTATTTCGCTGTTAAGCCAAGTTTCTGTGAAAATCATGCTGTTGCAGTCCATAATCATTCTGTGTGTGGTGATCCACAGTTCATCCATTTTGTTCACCAGGGAACGAACATTGACAAGGAAAAGGCTTGGAAGTAGGGCTGGGCGATATGGACCAAAAGTCATATCCCGATATGTTTAGGTTGAATATCGATATACGATATATATCCCGATATTTTTTCCGCAGAGTTAGAGCTGTAAAATGAAATGTTCAGTCAAATATGAGTACCGTATTTTCCGGACTTTAAGTCACTTTTTTTCATAGTTTGGCTGGCCCAGTCAGGTGCGACTTATATATGAAAAAATATATAATTGCGCATGCTTTTAAATGTTAATTCATATGAACTGACATGAATCCTACATAAAACATTACTGTCTGGCCGCAAGACATTTTTGTTCAGTGAATCTTTTGTAAATTGCTTTACAATGGCTGCAACGTGCTTATGGCACTCCCTACATATAGCGTGGTTTTGTTGCTCATCTGAAAATTTGTATCCAAACCATCTCCAAATTATTGAGCTACTACTTTTACTAACCAAGACACTCCCCTCCGCACCTTCAGACATTGTTGCTTTCTCCATGTTTGTTGAAGAGTGCCAGAGTGTCTCTTCCTGCCCCTTCTGTGCATGAAAGAGGAGGGGCGGGGGCGCATGTAGCCACAAGACTCATTGTTCTGCTAAGTGCATGAAACCTCATATGGTGTGACCCCATATATTGTGTGACCAAGTTTTCTCGACAAACCATATGATTTATTTTTCACACTATATGATATAAAATGCTTTTACCTACATAAATGTTTTTTCACGTATATATATATATATATATATTAGTATGAAAAAATTATTTTGTAGTTAAGTGTAATATATATTTTGACATATTTAACATCTTTAATATTTATTATTTAAGATGTGCACCTATTACATGTATGGTGAATCACATAAAACACAGAAATCACCCCCACACACCCTCACTCACACTATGCCTTGGATGCAAAAGCTACATATTTGACATTCTGAATATCAGTAGTCTAAGAAAATAAATCCTGGTGTTAAAGACAGCGGTAATATTAATGCTGTTATCACTATAAGTAATTGTAACAATCTAATCTAATGCAGGATATGTTTTTAAATATCTGAATACATTTTTGAATTTGTCTTTTAACAGATATGAAGAGAATAAACTCAAAGGGGAACAACAAACATTCAGATTGAAGCCCACCTTCAAGAAGAGAAAAACCCAGTGAACCCAAGGGCTATACAATATTTGCTGGCATTCTGTACACAGTTTTGATTTTTAACAGTGAACCTTCACGTGATATACCTGTCTTAAACTGTCTGTTGTTTTTTGTGAATTACATATAATACACATTTTTGTATTAACAGATTGTTATGTGGTGTGATATAGTGGTGAGTTTGTGTGGTGTGTTACATTTGCACAAGGAAATGCTGTAGATCTTGATGAAGTAATGATAGAAGATTATGATACTCACATAAAAAAACAGGGTAGCCGCGGGTCTTAAAAAGGTCTTAAATGTCATGTTCCTAAATTAACGCCTTAAAAAGTCTTAAATTCCATTGCCCAAGTCTTAATTTAAACGGAAGTCTGTAATTTCATTATACTAGCCTGCAACGCAATGTCCCAGATAGCAAAATCAGATTGGCAGACAGCGGACCGCTGGTGGTATGCCGCCGGTGGCCACCATCTCTTTAAATTTAACTTGTTATTAATATTAAGTAAGGGATAACGGCCGCCGAGGTGTCCTGTTATACGGAATTATTGGACGAGGGCGGAAGGCAAAGAACTCCCCGACGCGCAGCGGAGTTGCCTCCGCCCAAGTTAAAAAGCGGTAAAATATCGGGCAATTTGTCTGCAACCGCCAGCGGACCACCAGAGAACCGATGAGTAAAATGCCAGCGGACCGCCAGCTATGTCCCCAATGGACTGACAGTGGTCCGCCAGCCTCTTGCTATCTGGGGTGAAATGGGGGGAAAAAACAACAATGTGAAAATTCAACAGGCGGTTTGCGTAACATCAGAGAATGTCTAATTTAGTGTTGCACGGTGCACCGGTACTACAAAAGTGTCACAATAGCCTGAAATTAAAAATATTACAGTAGGTTCATTCCACATCAATTCAACCAGGGCCCACGCACTTAGGTCTCAAAAAATTCTGAAAAAATTATCAGGTGTACCTATGTTACACAGGAGACACACTGTAAAATTACTTTTATGTAAGATCAATACTTTCCAAGATAGACAGTTTTACAGGGGGAGGGGGGTGTCGATTTTGTTAGGCCTTTTTTTTTTGTCTCACAGTGCAAGAACTAAACCATGTAGGAGGCTCAAATTTTGCATGCTGGTACATAAATAGGAATCGTATGTAGCAAAATCGTCACATTTGGTCTGGATGATCCTGCATGGTCATAGCTGTCCCTCAAAGTTGATCAAAATTGTATTCGAGTTTTTGGCTGGGCTCTGTTTAGGCCTTCAGAAGACATACTGTATTTGTACTCCACATAGGCTCTTGATTTATTTCCTTACTGAGATAAGTAGACAGCTATGACCATGTAGGATCATCCAGACCAAACATGATGATTTTGCTACATACTATTCCTATTTATGTACCAGCTTGCAAAATTTGAGCCTCCTACATGGTTTAGGTCTTGCTCTATGGCTTGTGAACTTTGACAAAAAAAAGAGGCTGAACAAAATCGACACCCCCCTCCCCCCGTAAAACTGGCTGTATCTTGGAAAGTATTGATCTTACATAAAATACATTTTACAGTGTGCCTCCTGGGTAATGTTTAGACCTTATTAGTATCAACACTTTGAAGTATGACCGTGTTCTTTTAAAGTAACGTTTGTGTGCACAAGGCATGCTTCTAGAATCTAGTGCCTCCTCTCCTAGCTTTTCTCCTCACACACACATATGCGCAGCTGTCGTGCCATAAACAGCGAGACATGGCTGCTAGTTTAAGTGATTCTGTGGTAACACATAATAAAAGGCTAATATCAAGTTGATTTGCTCACTTGCACCTCAAGTTTGTGTTGCTAACCTAGGCTATAGGATTTAGGTCTACTATTGGGTTTAATGTCATTTAGAAATAGGTTGCGCAACCTTTGCAAACTTTTACATCTGGAGAGAGCTCCTTGCTAACTAATCCTAGCTCCGGTCATGTCTGTCATTCGTCATTAGTGCTCACTAAAATCATTAGTGAACATTGCAAGACACTTATCTCTTCAACTTGTGAGTTTTTTTTAACATTTATTTTATCTAATGACATAGAAAACATAATGAATTGCATCCACATATCCTTCTGTGCTATTTGCAACTATTATTCACTAGCCTAAAACTGTGATACTGAAGGCTACAGTAATTACTCACGTATTTCTTATAGTGACAGGCACTCAATTACACTTAGGCCTACACACCACCAATGTGCACTCAATTAGCCCTACACACCACATTAAAGGGGAACTTGGCAACTATTTCAACGTAATAAACCTGTTTAGAAATCATTTGAATGGTTAAATGACCTGTTCCGGTGAAAATGGTGACTTTCCCCGCAGCCCCTAGCGTCCCCAGGCGGAAAACCAATCTTGCAACTAGAGATGCACCGATATGGAATTTTAGGGCCGATAACGATAACCGATAACCGTCTACTCTGTTGCGCACAACCTGCTGCAGCAGAAATGAAAGGGGTTAGCCCCGAAGGTTTTAATAACTTATTATGATGACCTGTCTGGAACTGAAGCAGGAATGGTTAGCATATTTCTAGGTAATAATACAAAACCCAAGCTAAAGTAATGCAAATATAATACTAAAACACAACTTAGAACTAGGCCTACTTATGTACTCGTCCCACTAACGAGTTTGTTTATTGTTTCCCCGACCAGCGCGGTAAAGTGCAAACACATCAGCACAAGACGACTCTAGATAGGGCTGAGCTCCGCTCTGGTAAGGTTAAATGGCGGATCATTCACGAGAGGATTTTGAGATGCACAGATTCCCAAATGAACGCATATCCACAGATTTTGTTAGAGTGGTGAAATACATTCACACCGCTGACATTATATTGAGGAAAAAGTATAGCCAACCAAGCTCAAGTAGGTCAGTGTAGCCAGACGGACCTTACGTAGGCCTAAATTAGGACTTTAAAAAATATCGGCGCAAATTATCGGCCAGAATTCTGTTATCGGACCGATAATAATATTTTCATTTTTTCACTTATCGGCCAATAATATATCGCCCGCCGATATATCGTGCATCCCTACTTGCAACATTGAGATTACCGACCCGGAAAGAGAAGTGAGAGACAAGAAACTCTTTTAAATCGTGTTTCTTACCTTGTAACACCCACAGTGTTCTACAGAACTTGTTACCTTATCGTTACTTTTTTCCACAGTTTGAAATAGCATAATGCACAATTTCTCCAGTAGAGGGGGAAATATAGCTAATCTTGCCAAGTTTCCCTTTAAAGATTTGCCTACAAATATAAACTATAGACAAATATAGTTACTAACACAACAAATTAGTGAATAAATATGCTTTCTAATACAAAATCTAAAAGACCAAATACCTGAATTTATTTTTCAATTTTTTTTTTCTGACCTAAAAAGTCAACCACCCACTTCTATTAGTCCATGCAAATTACAGTCTAGTAACGTACATTTTGAAAAGGAAAAAAAGCACACTGATTGAGTGCTTTATACCATATTTTCCGGACTATATGTCACACTTTTTTATAGTTTGGCTGGTCCTGCGACTTATAGTCAGATGTGACTTATGTATCAACATATATGTAATTTCACATGTTTTAAATGTTAATTCATACTGACTGACATGAACCAAGGAGTAAATAAACATTACCATTTACAACTGTTTACATTACAACATTTTTTTTCTGTCTCTTTTTCACCACACATGTGTTTGCTTCCCTGTACTGTTAAAGATTCTGTTTGCATTTTCAGGAACACATTGGGTCAAATTTAGAGAAATGTCTGATATTAAAGATGGGTAGGCTATTCAAAATGTAACCTAGGCCTCTCTTGCGTGTTTGGCTATGCCCATTTTTGGTCGCATGCGTGAAGGCTGACATTTTTGAGCAATTGTTTTTTTCAAAACATTTCTTAAAGGTTGGCAGATCTGCCAATGGATTACACTCTACTTTTGAAATTGTAATTGCCCCATATACAAATGGTACGCGTTGATAATTTATGGTTGCGAGTAGGCTAACCTTATATTTCTTTACAGTCGAAGTTGTGGTGGAGTACGAGTATGAGGCAGGACATGATGATGAGCTGACACTGAGGCCTGGGGATGTGATAAAAAATGTGCGCAGAGTGGAGGAAGAAGGATGGATGGAAGGAGAACTCAATGGGAAGAAAGGACTCTTCCCTGACAATTTTGTCAAGGTGATGTACAAAATATGACTGCTTACAACTAATTGCTTGATCAGTGCAGTTGACAGTTACGGCTCTAAACAAGGAGGAGGGAGTAATTATGAATGATTTGGTTGTGAATTTATAATGTATAATAATAATAATAATAATACATTTCATTTGTTACACAGCGCCTTTCAAAGCACCTAAGGTCGCTTTTCAGAGTAAACTAGGGCGCTATGATTTCCGCGTTGCGGAAAATGTGGATGGAATCACAGAATCTACACATGAAAACGGATTTCTCTTATAAACACGGAATTGCACGGAATTTGCAGATATTCTGTTGATACATTAAAGGTCCAGTATGTAGGAAATAATGGAAAATAAACCCTAACCATTCCAAAAATTATCACCATATGTTGTCAGAGAGTAAGGAAACACGATGAATTGAAGTAATGGCTTATTTGACAACATTACTCTAACCTGTAAAACCCTGTAAAACCAATGAAAAAATCTCGGCAGAATCTCTTGGAATTTTCGTTTATGTTTTGAACGATTCATTCTAGAATAGCATATTAATAATGGGCTAGCGCGTCCTCCTATTTGGGTTGCCAAATTAGCAAAGGCCAACTGTCAACAGCTGTCAGTTGTAGTCATGAACGCCTACGAGAGGCAGGCAAATTTCCAAAATTAAAACAAGAAACATATATGTATATATGTATGTATACATATATGTATATAAGTATATATGTTTATATATATATATATATATATATATATATATATATATATATATATATATATATATATATATATATATATATATATATGTTACGTTGGTTAGAGAGGTATTTTTTGTTTCCACTCTTTCCGTAATGTGTAGCTGGGTCATGGTTGGAGAAACGTTAAAGCAGCTGCAGGTCAACTAACGTTAGCTAAGTCTTCATTACATCTGGCAATCCAGAAGAGGCTCGCGTCTGGTAGTCTTGAGAACGTTCACCAGTGTTTTAATTTTGGCCTACAGAACGTTCGGTAACAATCCTACAAATAGCACCTTTAAATAAACAGTCATTTTTTTACTTTTATGTCAGTTCACTTTAAAACAAAAAGCATATAAGAAGGTCAATGCCTAAACCGTGGCCGAAAGACATTGTTAAAAACGTGTTGCGTAGCCTAGTAATCATATCTCGAATGTTCACGTGCGTTGAGTTTGTTGATTGGTGCGTGACAAAGAAATAAGCGATCAGTGGCTCCCGACAACGGTGGCAAAACAGTAAACTGCTTGACTGCTAGATAACAGGGCTGAACAATACCCCAATGAGGCCATCCTTAAAAATATTTTGTTTGCAGTAACAGCCAAAAAATAAATAAAAATGGGTCAGTAGGTTTTTTTCAAGATTCAAAAAAAAAAAGTAAAATTTTGGTCATGGTGATTACGTAGGTATGAATTTAAACAAATTTGCATATTGTGACGTCATTGACTGGGTCTTCAACCCGTGCCACCACTTTGATTTGACGGTCAAACTGTAGCACGTCCTCAATTGTTTGAGTTTCCTCCACCAAAACTGTAGTGGTCTCCTTGAGGTCAGTTGACACGGTCACCGTTAGACTAGAGGCAGGGCTTCAGGGTCACTTTTTGCATTGGTTGCACTGGTGCGCCTAACCTTTTTATTTAGGTGCACCAGAACAAAATGTAGGTGCACCCATACATTTCATGTCTGAGCTGTTGTCAGAGCATGGACTGGGAATGATTTGATTTGGTGCACCCACCACCTTGACGCCATCAGTAATATTGAATACTCATGTGCACATAGTCCAAGGATATATTCATTCAAGGCAATTCATTATGTTTTTTATGTCATTAGATGAAATAAATGTTCAAAATGTTCAAAATGTACATTCATGATAGACATAACTCGTGAGCTAACGGGATAGTTAACTAGAAGGAACTCTCTCAAGATGAAAAGTGTGTCAATCGGTTGTGTAGCTTAATTCGGAAATGTCATTAAACCCAATAGTAGGCCTAAATTAACTAAATTCCATAGCCTATTATTTGCTGCTGTGCGGCACACAGCTGCAGGTTAAAAGCTGCGTGTGTGTGTGAGAAGAAAAGACACACAGGCTACGGGAAGTGGCCTTTAACTTCCTGCCAAGTTAAAGCGGTGTCGAGATGATTTGATGGATTTTTAGATGTATTACTATGGTGCCCAAACCCGTAGCCTATGACTTTGAACGGTGACCACAAACATTTTCTTTAGGCCTAATGCAGCCGCACGCAGACATCATTACAGACAAGCTCGAACCATAGACGGTGAATGAAACGAAGCGAACGTAGGCCATAGTGTGACATGCGTAAACCAATGGTGTAAACATAATCATAGAGGACGCCACAGGTTTTTATTTAAAAGAAAGAACCTACGAATGTTTGTAGCTAATTTATATTCACAATACTTACTAAAATATAATTAATATTATTTTATTACATTTGTATTAGCCTAGTTGTTTGAAGAGTAAAAAAAATTGGTCGGTCTTAATGCAAGTTTACAACCGGCAAGTCGGTCGGACTAAAATGGGAAAAAAATAAATATTTGGGTCAGTCCTAAATTGACAGGGTCGGTCGGGTTACGGTAAACCAAAATATTTTTAAGTCTGGCCTGACTACTACGAGTCTGAAAACAACTATAGTTTGCAAGTTTTGTCAACACATAATTGACTCGCAAATACACATGTAGCCACCATAGAAATCAAAAGGGCAACTTAAGAACAAAGCTAAATCCACTGCAGGCAAATCCCTCCAGCCTACAAGGCAATGACAAAATCAGTAGATGCAAGACGTGAGTTTGTGGAAGATTGTTGCAATGTGTGCAGAAGCTGACCGCTATGTCATAACATTGCAAGCAGTCCCATTCCCAGATGCGAATGTCAGTAGCCTCAAGTAGACATGAAGACCCACCTGCTGTGGGTCTTGACCATTCTAAAAAAGTGCTGCAAGAGATTCTCACTGACGAGAGAGCGCAACACTAAGCATGTTACCATCATGTAGCCATACTTCAATGGAGATGTGTGCTAAAGACGATAGGCTAAATGCTCTAGAAAGCGACACATATTGAAAATGAAACATGAATCTACAAAAAAGTATGCTACTTTTAAGTTGTGGAAAATTTTGAGTTACAAAGCACCCTTTTATTGGGATCTAAACTTGCAGCCTAGCTATGGCCATGTAGTTGAAGTTATATGGGTCCTATCTGTTGTTTTTGCACAGAGATTTGTTGAATGTTTGGCTAAATGTTGGAGAATTTTGAATGATTGGCTTTGCTAAATATTTAAATAGCTGAATTGTGTTGGTCATTGAGTTTTTATAGGTGAAAAAAATAAAAATAAAAAGATAAATCCGAAACGACTAAAAAAACGGAATTTGAGAAAAAAATAAAACAGAATTCAGAAAATAATAAAAACTGATTTCATAGGGCCCTAAGTAAACACAGTGAAAAAAATATGATAATCAGCACACAAATTAAAAAACATAGTTGTTGTAAAAGGCATATTAAAGTCCATAAGCTTAAAATGGTGGGTTTTAAGAGCTGTTTTGTATTGTGAGATGGAGAGTGCGGATGTGTGAGGTATAGCATAGGCCTTTGCTCCCATTGTGGTGAGCCTGATGTTTGGTACCAGGGCTCTACACTAACTTTTTGAACCAGGAGCACTGGTGCGCCTAAATAAAAAAAAATTAAAATGTAGGAGCACAGACAAATATTTGGGGGCACAGTCATTTTTGTATAAATTTATTAGTATTGCTATTAATATTAGAATTATTCAACAATTCCATATTACAATGCTCGTTGTAAGGTTGTCTCGTTGTCATACCAAAACTGTCAAACAAAAGATTTTCATTTAATTCTGTTTTATTGTCATGTAGATTTCATTGTGTATTTATGATTGTATGTAGGCCCTATGCATGTTTCACATTTCATCTGAAATGAAGATCATGTCTGAGTTGCTTGGCCAAGCTTTGTAGCCTGGTCGCCTTGACCTCTTTCCAGCAGACAGCCAATTTTCAGCACATTTTGTAGAATCAAAACGTTCCAGGGAGGGTCCCTCTGTGCTGATCCGAATTAGGTCCTCAGTGTTAGATACATGCAAGCTACTTCTTAAGGAGCTATTGATGCGCTTTTGTGCTGAGAAACCGCGTTCACACTGCGCAGCAGAAATAGGCAGAATCAACAAGATCTCAACTAGGTGCAGGAGGTTCTGTAAAACAATTAAGTAATTTAAATATGAATTTATTCTGATTGATTAAACAAATAATTTTACACCACATTACAATTTATATAAAAGGTGCCAATTAAAGGTTGTATCAGCGATTTCAGGCCCAAAAAAGGCCCAAACATAAATTATCACATTCATCCATAAGCAGGCCGTCAAAAAAAACGTTTCTCTGTAGGCAGCCTAGGCTCCGAGATCTGTACACAAAAACAATTGCTACCAACAAGTGTTGGCAACCACTCAAAGGCAAAATAAAGTGTTTCAACCAATAACTGACGAGATGCGCATTTAGGAGAGTTTTAATTGCACAGGAAGGAAGGGGGGGAGTAGCGAGCTAACTCTGTTTTGTTTGAACATCAACAGGAGTGACATATCCCCGCTATCGCTGATAGAACTTTTAAGTGTTTTTGGTGCTGTTGAACTTTGTGTATATTACCTTGTAGTCTGTTTTATATGGCTCTTCAGTTAAGAGCATTTGTCATAAGCTGCTGTAGGACTTGTCCTGGCTTATGAGCGCCGTAACACTCTGCCATTCCTCTTGTATAGCTTCAAGCTGGCATCCAAAGCTAAAGAGAGAATAAAGTTACAATGATAAACTATCCAAACCGTATATGATCTCAACTTGCCTAGTAAGCTCATCACTAAAGTGTTCCACGAGGGCCTCCACCTTGTCAGATCCATAGTTTAGGAGCTCATCACTGTTTTCAGGCCATGCGTTATGGTTGAAAATTGTGAAACAATTCACCACAGAGTAGTGTTGTCACGATACCAAAATTATGACTTCGATATGATACCTGCCATAAATATCACGATGCTCGATACTGAAACGATACTACGGCGAAATCCTAAGATATCTGGAAAAGAAAGGACTCATACCTCCTCCAAGTGTATTGAGTCATTTGTGTTGAATTCGGTGCACTTTTGTAGTGTGCAGGTCAATTCTGGGTTCTAAACTTCTAAAATTCCTACATAATTATTATTTTTTATAGTCAGTAAAATAGTAGGCCTACTTTGTGTGATTAAGTCCTTTATTGTTTGTTATAGTTAATTTACATTGTGTTGTGTTTTAGCAATAAAGTAGCTTTAAATAGCCAAACTAGGCTAGATCAAGGTCAGTGTTGAAATTACTGCATGCAAATCACTAAATGCTATTTTTAGGCCATCTGATGTACAGTATTGATGGGTTTCATCAGGTCCCTTTCCACAGGTGTATTAATCAAGCACCATGCAGTCTGCATTGATAATCAAGGTGCTTGATTTTATACACCTGTGGAAAGGGACCTGATGAAACCCATGAATAGGCTACCCTAGGCCTTCCCGTGTTCATGGGATTTCTTTGACAGTTGCAAAGGGAAAAATGTGAGGATAGTCTTCTTTGCGCCCAGTGTACAAGTACGACGTTCCAACCACTCAGGTCTTCGTCAGATAGGCCTACACCATTACCTGTTGCAATATATCTGTGTGCATTCCTACATTACGTCTATTTCTTTGATAACATGATTTGCTACCACGTAACAATAAGCCGATATTATTATTAGGACTCAACACACGGTGGTAATATATGCTGTGGGCTTTAATTAGCGCATTTCGGGTAGCCTATCCTACATCTGGGCAATAATTATTGAACAAATTGCAGTTTACATGCCATGCCTAATATTACCAGTAGTACTGACCGAACATGAAATAGATTGTTTGGTGGTGTTGGTAATGTTATTCTGGCGTGAACATTGCGCTTTCATCACGTTAGCACCCTATGATTACAGCTCGTTATGTCTCGTCAAAATGATTACAGCTCGTTATGTCTCGTCAAAATTCATTGATGAAGGAAGGTTCGCTTTATCCCAGAGAACCATACTCGTTTCACTTAGGCTAGACTAAAACAGAATAGAAGAGAAGAACTTGGCACTAACCATGTAGTTGTGTTTTCTATAGCATATTTAACCTGTCGTTTGAACTCTTTAAAAATGTTGGGATATGTCTGCGAGGTGTTTAGCCAAGTTCCATGCGTAGCCTACTGCTTTTAAATGACTTTCAAACATATTTTACAAACGGGCCTCTGTGTACCTGATGGCTTGCCTTCACTATTCGCGATGTATCCGAAATAGTTCCAGATTTCACATCACCTTTTGTTTTATGCACCAGGCCAAGGACTGTCGGCAAAGAACTATGTTTACGTTGCTGCGCGTGCACTCACTCAGAGCTGCCTGCTTGACACGCCCACTTGCCTAGATGCATGCAAGGAGCAGTGAGAGCAGCGGTTCACACAGACACAGAACGTTATTATTTTAATAAAGGATCGATTGTAAAAACGTCGGAAATTGTATCGTTTTTTGCGTGAAGGCATCGTGATACCTTTTTAGTATCGATACACCGTGCAACACTACCACAGAGTAGTCTTGGGTTTTTGCATTGATCAGACTACCAAAGTGAGTATTCAGGGCTTCCACAGTGATGCCAATCACAGCAGTCATGTTTTTTTTTTTGTTTCTGATTGCCTAAGTTAACTGGCACATCACCAGAGAGTGGCACACCCTGATAGGAGCAAAGAATGAAGAGAGGGAATGCTTGTGAGAAATTGCTTGTGTACTGTGGTGCTGTAGAATACAACTTTATGGTTGTAAATCACTGTTTAGCAAAATGCAGTCTCAGCTACGCTATTGTATTGAGATGTATGCTATCCTCTGTACCCCTAACAAACCTGAAATGTGACCTCTTCCATTTGCTGTCCAGGAAGAGAAGCCAAAAACTGGCATAGCATGCCACCTCTCTTAGGGGTTCCCTGCATAGCCTGCAGTACCATGACTGTCTTCCTAATTTCTGAAACTGCTTGAGGTAGAATGAGATCATTCCTCTGAAGGATGCAGCTGAGTGAGGCCAGCTCATGAAAAACATCAGCCAGGAAATGGCTAAATGCACAGAAGTTAACTTCATGCATTTCCTTCCTAATCTAACAAAGGACAGGAGTTTAAGAAAACATTCATATCAAGTCACCCTCAAAGCAGTGTGCACTGAACAGTTTTACAAAACTCACCTTTTTAGCATGACCTTGTATGTCTGCATTGGCTGCAGATGAGGCAAGATGTTCCATGTGGTGGTGAATGGCGGCATACTGACAACTGTCAGTTGCCAGATTCCCACCTCTTCCAGCACGAAGGAGCACATTAAGTGCTCTGTGGACATGGGGAATCCACCTTGTTCCTTTTACACTTGAAGGAGTGCAGATCCCCACTCCAAGCTCCTCCCTAGTTGTGTTCAGCTCACGCCTGGATTTAGGGCTGAAGTGGTAGGTCGTCCACACAAGATGGAGAAGATCGTATACTTTTGTGACCATTGCATCCTTGCGCTGTAAATTCAAAATGGCCAACTCCAACCTAGTCATTGAAAACAAAAAAGCTCAAAGGGATAGGGATAACATGGTTTCTCATATCCCTTTTGAGTAAGGCAACGGACACCCATGTTAACTGCTGCACCATCTGCCCCAAATGCAACACACTTGGTTTTCCAGTCAACTGTACCAAGTGCATCAAAAGCAGCACTGGTTCCATCCAGAATATCTAAAATGACATTAAAGTTAAGTTTCACAAAAGGCAATAAACAATATTAACACAGAAAGACAGTACATTATTGCATGATTGAATCAAATATAACTTAAATATATAACTTAAATAACTTCATGTTTTCCAGTTGTGTTTAAGCTTTCATTTTGCATGACCTACTCTTTCTTATAGAAGCAGACATGCCTTAGCCCTAGCCATTTATTTATTTATTTATTTTCCATCTTGACCATTGGAAATGTTAAATATATTTTTATTATTATTATTACTACTGATATGTTTAGATAGATTGCTTAACTTTGCAAAATATCAAGTATTATTGGGTAGAATTAAAACTGCAAAACCTTGTGCCTTACCTTATGCATGGGCATGTTCGAGGCGGGTCACGGGTCTCCCATCCTCCAGGAAACTCGCATAGACAATCTCACATTCGGTGTTGGTGAGATGTCAGTGTCACCGTCAACCAGGACTGACAGGTAACGGCTCGCTTGCATTTGGTCAGCCAGAGCGTCCCTTACATGTATGTCTACAGCTATTTGCCCAATCATTTCCGCACACCTCACATCGTTATCATATGTAGGATTAATGTCAACTCCGTTTTTGTGGTAAAGTGTGATCATTGGTCCGAATTTAGTAAATGGTACTTCTTCTTTGCCAATTAGATAGGCGATGTTGAATTTAATTTTTAGGTGACGAATAGCTTCTTGGTTACTTAATACTACTGTACCTGCCTACTAACAGCGGCTTGAACCGTACGTGGGATGCTGGGCTGTGATTTGTTGATCCCTGCAGCGAGAGTGCCGAGTGGATGTCGAGTGTTTCACCACAGCATCTATCCAGGGATGCAAACGGCGCACCTTTTGGCGGATGCCACCTTTTTCACGGCTGTCTGGGGGACTTGTGTGAATCGTGCAGATCCGATGAGTTTTTCTTTTTTTGAGGGGGGGGGGGGGGCGTTGAAGTGTCTGATTATAATTTCATCAAAGTTAATTCTGTATTAAAATGACTAAATAAACACATAGCCTACCGTTACAGTCCATGAAACATAGGAAGTGTAAGACAACAGTAAATCAAAAAGCTGCGCACGTAAAAATCCCATTGGCTGCGCACCATTATCTGACTGCTAAGGGGCTGCATTTCACTGCAAGGATTTAACGTTACATCCATCAGTCCGGGATCCAGTAATTTTGTGTTGCGTCTGGTCTTTTTTGCAAGAAAAGTAAGGTTAACCATATTTGATGTCTTCTAATCAGATAATTTCTACCATTTGCATTGTGTAATGGTTAGGTTGTCCTAATGTGTCATTACAGTCTTTACAATAATTATGCCAGGTTAGTGCTAGGTAGCACACTAGCGCTACATTTTACATGACTAGCAAAGATACAGTTGGATTTTTTTTTTAACCTTGTTTGTTGCGTCAGTCAGTTTAGTAGTATTCCGGACAGACTAGCAGTTTTTTCTCCTGTAGCCTAATATTTTAGTAGCAGCCTAAACGTTATATCCAACTCTACCCCCTTTCCAATGTGTAGCCTAATGGTACACATAGTTTTAGGCTAGCAGCTTGTTGACGTCTAGTAGCCTAATGAGCCGCTGGTCTAGGCTTTTTCGCAAATGCAACCCGAAGTGACAAGTGACAAACTGACTTATTTTCAATGACACCTACCACATAAGGGCGAGAAACTGATGTGTGGGCTTATCCTAACAGACAGACCGCACTACTGTTGATACATTTTAACTACATTTTCGTGCAGAAGAACGTTATTTTGGGGCGCATTGAGAAAGGGGGCAGAGTGAAGTGAACTATTTTGCACTCTGTTATGATACTGTCAGGTCTAGGGTAACACTATGGCTAATATATGCAACTTTTCATTTGCAGAATGAGAGAATTTGATGAGAATGAGGCACTAACAGTTAAGAAAGTGGATGAGGGTTGTAAAACAAAGTGGAACTGGTCTTGGTTACAGCAGGGATGGATTACTGCACGGGCCTACCGGGGTCAGGGGCCCCTGAAGCCCAAGCCTTTGCATGGAATCATTGCCTCAATATCAACAAATCAGGATGTAGGCTATGAATCTGATTGAATTTAATATTGGCCATCCCCAAAATGCACCAGAATACAGGAAATCACATCAGAAAAATTAAAAATGTTCTGGGGGAGGACCCCCAAACCCCCCCTCCCACATATAGGGCAATAAGTGGGGGGCCCTTAATACATCTGGGCCCAGGGGCCCGAAAGTTCATAATCCGCCCATGGGTTACAGGTTGAAACGGAGATTGAGGTCAAGACAGCCAAACACAAATTCAAAATGTCAGACTTTTAAAAAAAAATTTGAAAAAAAGGGACATGCCAAATTTTCCAGCGTTGTCTCAGTATTCTTTACTTTTAAGAATTTCCAAGGAACTGGGACAGTGTATTTTCATATAAAGAACATTTTTGTGTGAATAGGGTGAGCCCTGGATGGCAGAGGTGGTGGCAAAATGTAATTATATGATATTTCCTGCGGGGGCGTGGGCTTTGATAATCTCACTCCTTTTTGACCATACCTCTGTTTGCATCCCTGTCTATCCTCAGATTCGGATTACCGGAGATAAAAAGTGAGGTACCTGCGAGTGACAGCGGGGCAAAACTTGCAGAACATTAGCTTCGTCGATGCCTGGTACTCTAGCAACTCGAAATCCTTTAGCCAATCCGGGTTGAATTTGTAGATTTTTTCACCCGTTTTAGCCTTCTTTTTGACACTTTCTTCCTCGCTCGTGTTTTTGTTTTTTTTCTGTCCATTGGCTGGTTTAAAAAAAGCACATATGCTCTGCATTTTGGCGTAGTTTTCCCAATGCATTTCCAAGCATACTAACGTTAACGTTAACTAGGCTCAGGGTTCTAAATTAACTTTTTTGATCACCAGCCAATGTGGCTGGTAACTTTCTAAAGTTACTAGCAAATCAGAATGTCTACTAGCCAATTTTTTTCCGGTGAAAATAAGAGAATTATGAGTTTATGAGATGAGTGTCACTGAATAAGAGAATTATGAGATGAGTGTCACTGAATGCATTTGATCATGAACATACAAAATATACACAGAAAGTGCAAACACTTCATTTCATGTTTGGGATCTCTATCTATCTATCTATCTTATCTATTTATCTGTCTGTCGATATCCTCATCCCCTGTTTCATTCCTCTTCTCGCCCCCATAAGTCTGTCCCAACCACTGCCGCATGATGCGTTCTCAATTACAGTTTTTCTTAGTCGCTTTGGTGCTTTTCTCGCATCACTATTAACATTTGCACAGCAGTTAGTGCATTTCTCAAAACAATTAGTGCAAACTGCAAAACCTAGTGGATAACCTGCAAAAGCACGTCACTTGCTCAAAATGGATAGTCCATTCCTCAAAAGCAAGTATTTATGTCAACTGCCAGTGTCATCAAAATGAGAAGTCTTGACACCATTGTTTATGAACAAAATAGTCAAATGGCTTTGTCATGTTTTCATTACGACAGTTTATGCTTTCAGTGTTTTCCCATGCAAAAAAATGTCAGAACTCTGTGACACTACCTGAAAATGTTCAAGACAGCACTATACAGTACTTGTACAGCCATTTGAAAAACTACAGTAAAGTTACAAATTGCTGTAGTTAGGGGAGTAAGTGAGTACAAGACACTGAATATGTACGTTTCACAGTTTAATGCTCTTTGCAATTCTCCAGCATTGTGACAGAATTTGATAACTAGTTCACCAATTTTGTATGTAATGACTCAAGCAATGAAATGATGATTATTAGTTTTATTGGGAACGACTATTCAGCATCCATAAGTATAGTTAATTTTGACTGACATGACAAAGCAACTGATACATGTTCAAAAGAATTTGCAATTTGTTCAGAGGAAGGAGAAATTGCTACTATGATGTGCACAAATGACTAAATGTTGTGGAGGTTGAACTAATAGTTATGAGAATTTTCATTCTGATCTGAGAAAAGCACCAAAGCGACTGAGAAAAACTGTAAATGGAGTAGCATAGGCCCTACGTTCAAGTTGGATCTTTTTAGAGAGGACCCGAAAAGTATCATCTTTATGTAACATGCTGTTGGTGCATGTTGACATTGTATACTTCTAACAAGAGTGAAAAACAGTTTGCAGTACAGCTACTATTTATTGGCTAAATGTTGTTCCCTCCTCTGTCTCTCGGTGCCCTACACACAGTGCGTGATGTGTCTGGTGATGGTGATCACTGATCAGGCAACTTTTTAAAACTGAAAATGTTCGCCTACAAGCTCTTCACGTTCCATCTTCAGCTGACTCCATAGACAACTAGATGTACCGCAGAGCGGTACAAAATATGACCGCCGCCCAGTCCAGCACATTTTTTCCAGAAAAATAAATCACGCTGAAAGGCCTATATGATTCTAACTGTCTCACTAAATTGCATTATCCACACTCAATTCTCACTGATATCTGCTAGACAACAAGTACCAAAACATGATTAGTTCATAGATTTCACATGTAAAATAAATTTTATACAACCCCACCTCCATCTTGCCTGTTCATAATTCTGAGAAATTCTTGAATTGTGTGCATGTACATGTTTATGTTATGCGTGTGTGTGTGTGTGTGTGCGTGCTTGTGTGCCTGTGCATGCAAGCGTACATATGTCTACTGTGTGAGTATGTGTCATACGTATGATTACTGTGAATGTATGTGTGTGTGTGTGTGTGTGTGTATCTGTTTGTGCACATGTGTGCACATGAAATGGGTTAACATGACCCCTGGAGGCAAACATACGGAAAAAAATGGTCATCCTAGGCCCTACAGTTCTCAAGATATTCACAGAGAACTGTGTCTGCCCTACCCTTCTTTCGGGGGGTCCAGTCCAGCGGGGGGGCTACAGATCAAAACGAAAAATTACGGTTCCATGCTATCCATGTGGGGGTACATGCCCACCAAGTTTTGTGTACGCCGGTCTTTCAGTGTCCCGGGAATCCTTGTTGGTGTACGTCACTAAATGTACACATAAATTATTTTATTGTAAGGCCCCCCATGAACGAAAGTACACAAAACTTGGCATGCATTCGGAGGGTGTCATAATGATCCTACACTTTTAATTTCGTGCAGTTTTGACCTTGTCAGCTAGAGATATTGTGATGAAAACACCTAATTTTTTGCTTTTTCATTTTTAACTAGGTGGCGCTATACATAAAATAAGTGGTAATGGGATGGATTGACATGCCCCCTTAAGACCAACATACATAAAAAAGGTGGACCTCCTAGGCCCTACGGTTATCGAGATATTCACAGAAAACTGTCTCCGGCCACCTACAGGCCAGTTGGTGTATAGTAACATAAATCAATTTATTGTGTGGCCCCCCATGAACGGAATTCCACGAAACTTGGCGTGCATACAGAGGGTGTCATAATGATCCTACATTTCCAATTTTGTACAGTTTTGACTTTGTTAGGTCACAGATACCTTCAATTACAACACCTCATTTTTACTTTTTTGTGTTTAACTACGTGGCGCTATACATGAAATGAGTGGTTATGGAATGGGTTGACATGGCCCCTTGAGATCAACATACAAAAAAAAAATGGTCCTCCTAAACCCTACGGTTTTCGAGATATTCACAGAAAACTGTGAAAATCTGACTAGACCTATATGACCGCCGCTTCGCTGCGCGGCGGTCATAATAAAATAAACGATCTTGCTGCTTCAGGTTTTGCAGCCTCCGTAACATGACACCCCTCCACAAAGGAAATAGGTAAACACCTTGCGTTCATATTTTGTAACGCGTTTTGTATTTGTGTTATGTACATGTGTTATGTACTTTTACTTTACTTTACTGGCTAACTCCCTCCACTTTCAGTCTGTGCTCCCTGCTCTGACTCCCTGCTCGTTCCTTCTTCTAATTCCTTGTGACGCTCCGTTCGTTTCCATCGTCTCTCGCGCTGGTTTCACTGCAAACTGCGCACAGCCAATGGGCGTATGAAAGGTCATCACGTAGCATTACGGCACAGTGGTCATGGGAAATGTAGTACTGCCAGTGGGATAAATGACCCAAGAACAGAGCCTTATGTATCATGCATGTAATACCTCATGCATCACCGGCCAAACTTGCTAGTAAGTTTTTATTAACCCGCCAAAATTAATTTTACACGCATTTTGCGGGTTGGTGGGTGTTAATTTAGAACCCTGACTAGGCTTAGGGCCCGTCCCAATACCTCCCCTACCCCTAGATTTTTGCCCTAACCCTCGTTTTTGCGCGTGCACGTGTAGGGCTAGGGTGTCCCATTACTATAGGGAGCAAGGGGAAGTGCTATTTTGCCCTTAAAATCAACCCTCAAAACATAGCCAGGACCGATGCAGGCTTAAAACGAAGTGGGAGATGAAATTACCCTGGATACCGTGCGAGCTCAGCGAGCCGGCCAAATTTTTCATATATTTTCGCAAATAAGCATATTAAAATTTCGGAATATGTTGGAATATGTTAGCTGGATGGATCTGATGGACTGTTGAGTTTTGAACACTAATGTTAGAAAATATCTCACGAAGCTCTCTGACGATGTTCATGATATCTGCTGAGTGCTTTGAGAGAGTCTGCCCATCAAATAACGTTATATATCTGATCTGGGTAGTTTCGTCAATATTTAAGGTGGGTGTTCTGGCGTTCACATGAACACGAATATCTTTGTTAATTAACTAGACGTAGATAAACCAGCACAGCCCACACAACAACGACCGCTGGAATGGGCATGTTCCTGAATGAAAATAGTAGCAGGCTACTACCGGTAGACACGTCGGCGCTGCGCGTGACGTAGGTGAGCACGTTCGCTACGCTAATTTGCATTTAGTGGTGTCCCAATTTATAGGGAAAGATCTTCACCTCCACTTCCCTTGTCGAGGGGGCTTTAATGTTGAGGGCAATCAAAACCAAGTGGAAGTTTTAAGGGGGGAGAAATGGGACGGGCCCATACTTGTTGATATCAGAGGATGTTTTAAGAACGAATGAATTCGCGCTGTTTTGAAATAGTTAGTGTGTAGGCAATGTAGTTTTTTAGTTTTATGATTCTCTCTTAATCCCCGCGGCCCCAGTAGTAACATTGTAACAACTACATTCAGGATAGTAGACTACAGACTAGATAATGAAGATTTGAATAACTGATCTCCCCATAATATAGTGTCCTACTCTGCCCCTCCTCATGATGTATTTGCAGCTGTTTCTATAGAAAATATATACGTGTAAAATGCTGTGAGAAGCCACACGCACAAGTGTGCCTAAATATTTTTTTACGTTCGCACGCTGAAATATTTAGTCACATGTGCGAGTGAAATGGGCGCATTGTAGAGCCCTGGGTACTGTCAGTAATCCAGCTGTACATAAATTTTGTATTTAAGTATGTAGGAGTTCTGTGTCTTATGGACTGCTTTGAATGTCATCAACAGGATTTTAAAGTTGATCCGTTGAGAGACAGGGAGCCAGTGTAGCTCTATCAGGAGAGGTGTAGCCTATGTTGGGAGGACTTGTGCAGGTGATGATCTGTTCCGCAGAATTTTAAATGAGTTGGAGGCGATGGATGAGTATGTTTGGGATGCCTATCAGGACTGCATTGCAGAAGTCGATGCAAGATGCGAACCCTATGGGACCCTATGGTTTAGGATGGAGCTTTCTGACCGGTGGTCCTGAATGGGAAAATATGTTCTGTCTGCTAAATAGTGAGTAGACCAAGCATGAGCTGTGTCAGTTTCCAAAGCTCGCTAGCTGCTCCAATAGTAGTTGGTGTGAAATTGTGTCGAAGGCAGCACTGAGGTCTAGAAGGATGAGGATGGACAGTAGACCAGTGTCAGCTGCACAGAGGAGATAATTTGTGATATTATCCAGGGCTGTTTCAGTGCTGTTTTGGGGACGGAAAACAGATTAAAATTGCTCCAAAGAATTTTGCTTTGGAGGTTGGTCTGAAGTGAGATGCAACTACCTTCTCCAGTATTTTGGAAATATGTAGTAGGTTAGATATAGGATGATAATTATTGAAATCAATGCCAGCTGTTTATGGATGTTGGTAATTTTAGTGATTGTTGGGGTCCAAGCAAAATGGCAAGTGCCCTTTAGCAGAATGAGGGTGGGGGCTGTAGCGACCCCAATGGTCCGAATTGTGCGAAATTTAGTGTGCATCCAGAAAATGTAGTATTGATTGTACCAAGTTTGAATAAGATTGAACCTTTACAAGATACAATATAGGTAATAGAATCGTTATAGGCCACATCCCAAAAGTGGATTAATGTGTAACTTTCAAATGGAGCGACGAATCAAAAATGGGAAAAAGCCAATTTGTTAGGCTTGGTCTGAAAGTGATGTGCCGAATTTCGTAGGAATTGGATCAACGGTCTAGGAGTAGATAGATTAGTTTAATTTTTGAGTTTTTTGAAAATTATGGGAAAATGTGAATGATGGAAATGGGTGTGGCTGGGTTAATTGGATGTGGGAATTCTAAAAGAGGAAAGAATAATTTGTCTAAAATTCTATGCTTGAATTTCCCCTTGGGGATCAATAAAGTATCTATCTATCTATCTATCTATCTGATTCTGGAGATAAGACAAAGGGTAAATGTGCTTTTATTTTAAATATTGAAATACTGTATCTGTGGACCTTTGATGAAAATGTAGTATCTGAACCTATTATATGGTCATGGCTGCAGACACTGCGACTCTGCAGACCCCAATAGACGGAATTTCATGAAAAATTTCATCCAAGTTTGGATAAGATTGGACCATTTCGAAATATTTACAGTGCCCCCTATGGACAGAACTTCACAAAGTCCTGAGTTTCCTCAGCAGCGCTGTTGTGCCTTTTTATATACCGAGTCGGTGTGCTGTGAGAAAACCAGGCAGGTTTCTATCTCAGTTCCCAGGTATAAGAGACTGCACCTGCTCCTTGCTGGACCAGGATACTGATTGGGTGGAAGAGAGGTGATGTTGCTCTGTCTGCCCCCCACAGCGCAGCTCTTTGGTTTTGTTGATGTTTAACTCCATTTAGTAGTCAACAAATGTTTGGACCAAGTTGTTGACTTCCTAAAGGGACAAAGCATCACTGCCAGTCAGGTGGGACCATGTTTTCTGCATATTTAAGAAGTATCATTCCTTTACTGACACAGGAGATGCTGTTAGTGTAGACAGAGAAGAGAATGGAAGATAAGACACAGCCTTGAGGAAGTCCTGTGTCTAATACCAACTTACTTGATTTAAAACCATTTTAGGACCATTTTGTTGTGGTCTACCCAGTACTCTTAATCCATAAAATCAGCGTTGGGTAAACCTGAAGGTCAGAAAGCCGCATTTTACTTTATAGGCAAACTGAAGTGGATCCAATTTGTCTGACATCATGTATGATACTGTAGGTGGTGAGACACTACTCTCCATGCATTTATATAGCACAGATGTCAAGGCCCCTGGTTTTTAGTCCTTCAGGTCCTTAAGCAGGTGTTTTTTTGGGAATCGGTATTATGGTGGATTCCTAACACTGATTGGGGACACAGCCAGAATCCTCATTCTTAGAGATGCACCAGTTGATTGGCTGGTGATCAGCCATGACCGGCGACCGCCTGGTCAGCCTAAGATATACCGATTTAAATGCCGGTCAACTCGCACGCCACATGATTTACATCGCGCAACATCAGCAGCATGCACATAGGAAAACTAGCGGATTAACCTGTAACATATCAGCTGTATGGAAACTCTTCCGCTTGTGTGAAGAAGACACCTGAAAGGAAAAAGTAGGCCGTGGAGGGACGACACCAAAAACCTTTGACACAATGAATCTGATAAGACACTTGAAACAACATTACCCATCTCATTTTGTAAAGTTTAAATAAGCTAGCAAAGGCCAACACTCAGGGCTGGATGTACAAAGAAAACGCTAATAGTGTTGTCACGATACCAAAATTATGACTTTGATACAATACCTGCCATAAATATCTTGATACTGAAATGATACCATGGCAAAATCCTAAAATATCTGGAAAAGAAAGGATGCAGACCTCCTCCAAGTGTATTGAGTCATTTGTGTTGAATTTGGTGCACTTTCGTAGTGTGCAGGTCAATTCTGGGTTCTAAACTTCCTACATAATTATTATTTTTCATAGTCAGTAAAATAGTAGTTTGTGTGTGATTTAAGTCTTTTATTGTTTGTTGGCAATAAAGTATCTTTAAATAGCCAAAGTAGGCTAGATCAAGGTCAGTGTTGAAATTACTGCATGCAAATCACTGAATGCTATGCAGAAGGGCCTAATCTTTAAGCCATCTGAATTAGGCTAGCCTAGGCCTTCCCGTGTTTATGGGATTTCTTTGACCGTTGCAAAGGGGAAAAAGTGAAGATAGTCTTCTTTGCTCCCATTGTACAAGTACAACATTTCAACCAGGTCTTCGTCAGATAGGCCTACACCATTACATGTTTCAATATATCTGTGTGCATTCCTACATTACGTCTATTTCTTTGATAGTTAACATTATTTGCTACCACATTATTTGCTATTATTATTAGGACTCCAGTGTTTCCTCTAGGACACATACATAAAAAAATATAAAATATTTTTTTTTTATAGCCTATAATTTAGTATGAAAAGTATTTCTTTTAAAATATGAATTGCTTAAAAATACTGCTAATTTTATGCAGTTTATCAAATGTATAAATTGTGCACTGTCGCTTTAATTCACGTTTATTTCTCAATGATCTTCTGCCTGCTCCGCTATGGCTAGTGCTGTACCTACGGCTGGGCCCTCTCACAGTTTTTAAATGGTCAGTAGTGGGAACTACTGTTGCCTTCATGATTTCCTTTTAAAAGTTTCTTATAAGAAGGATATATCAATTATCAACAATGACAAACCAGCTGGAACCTGCGGCTCTCTCCCTCTCGTGAGTGCAGACGCTTTCCCAATTAAATGGATCACATAATGTTCACGTTAGATCTGCTGCAAAGGAGTTAACTTAGTTTAACATGATGTTATCTCGATTTAACATGATGTTTTGACATTGACATTGCGAACGTTCTCTAAGGAGAGTGAAAAGCAGTTTGCAGTAAGGCTAACCAACGTCGTCTCTATCGCAGGAAAAAAATAGCGAGCAGCCTGATAACCAAATGAAATGCTCGGCGGGCCGGATGAAAATGCTCGGCGGGCCGCAGTTTGCCCACCCCTGGCCTAGGCTAAGCATTCTGTAGCCTAATTCGTAAGAAAAGTTAAAAAAATGGTTGCACTTCTTTTTGCTAATTTTCACATTTAGCAACAAGGGTAACAAACGTTTAGGTCGTGCGGCCTTTGTGCGTCTGTGTAGCCCAAATTATTAAAAAATAAACTTTTCCGTGTCATACAACACAACTATTTATTTTAACATCATTACATCTATTACTACATCTATAGACTATTTCCAATTTGTATTATATTAGTGACTCACTTATCGTTTTAATGTTTACAGATGTTTGATATCAGGACGTGAGCTGTCAGAACTGACAAGTTGAACGTTGTCTTATTAAAACCGCGGTGACTTTTTTTGGTGGAGGTGTTGTTTAATAGTGAGTCACTCAGAAGAAAGCAAACGTTTGGACAATAAGCACATCCACACACTATGTGGAGGTAAACTGGACAGCCCCAAACCTCTGAATAGTTCTGCTTGTTATTAAATTGCAATGTTAGCGGCTGCCAACGGGGGTGCATAATGTCGGCAGGATCATTTAAAAGGCAACTGCGACTATTGTGCGTCTGTCCCATTTCTGATACCATGGGGGAAGAAAATTAAACCGTGGCGGGCCGCCACTACCAAATCAACATAGAGGAAACACTGGACTCAACACGCTTCGGTGGTAATATATGCAGTGGGCTTTAATTAGCGCATTTCGGGTAGCTTATCCTACATCTCGGCAATAATTATTGAAGAAATTGCAGTCTACATGCCCTGACAAACATTACCAGTAGTACTGGCCGAATATTAAATAGATCGTTTGCAAGTTATGTTATACTATCGGGAACATACTGCGCTTTCATCACGTTAGCACACCATGATCACAGCCGTTATGTCTCGTCAAAATTCACTGATGAATGAAGGTTAGGTTTATCCCAGAAAACCACACTCGTTTCACTTAGGGCTTAGGCTATAAGCCTAGACTAAAACTGAAGAGATGAACTTGGCACTAATCATGTAGTGGTGTTTTCTATAGCCCATTCGTTAACCTTTGACATCTTTAAAAATGTTGGGGTATGTCTCCGAGGTGCTTAGCCAAGTTCTATGCGTAGCCTACTTGCTTTTGAATTACTTATTTTACAAACGGGCCTCTATGTACCTGTTGGCTTGGCTTGTCTTCTTTATCCGCGATGTATCCGAAATAGTTCCAGATTTCACTTTGACCTTTTGTTTTATCCACATGCCGAGGACTGTCGGCTAAGGACTTGTGTTGACGTTGGCGCACTCACTCAGTCAGAGCTGCCTGCTTGACACATTATATTACATTACATTACATTTGGCTGACGCATTATTAGCCAAAGCGACTAACAACATGGTTAACAGTTTAAGTTTTAAAGCAATTTTCAACAATTTTAGGACAATTAAAAAAACGTACAGTAAGAATAAGTGCATCAGTGAGTGCTGTTTTTAACAGTTATGTGTCAGTTCAAGACGGCTGGTGAGTGCTAACACCAGTGTAGCCTTACTCCATCAGTCAAAAATGTTCACAATGTCATGATATTCATTTCTATACAAATCAAGACGGCGGATTCCTAAAGAAACGCAAGCACCGATCACATTAGGGTATCTTGCACTGTATTTGTACCAAAAATGACATTGTACAGTGATTTGAAGAGCAGTAAACAGTGTTGTAAGGCTGTGTGTACAAAACCACTTCTTTACAGATCAGCTGGCTAACGCTGCTTTTGCCAGCTGCCCATTACGGCCGGTCAAACCTGTTGTATTTTCGCTGTTAATATTTTTTTTTTATATTGTATTTAGATGAGAAAGATACGTTTATATTTTCATGTGAACAGTTTAGGAAATGGCTTTGCCATTTTTTCTACTATCCCAGAGTTGTCCCAGACAACTGTCTATTGTGTCCCGGGAACATTTTTCATGGTCCCCGGGACGTCGGGACATGCCCTGCTAAGATGTCCCCTAATTCCTCTCATAATCGCCCGTCCTGCCCCATCTACAACGCAAATTGCGTGCTTACAGACATTAAAAGGAATCAAAGTTTAGCGATCATATATGAGAATACGATGTCAACAAGCAGCGACATACAGATTAGGCTTAGTAGCATATTTTCCGGACTATAAGTCACACTTTTTTCATAGTTTGGCTGGCCCTGCGACTTATAGTCAGGTGCGACTTATATATGAATACATATATATAATTGAACATGTTTTTAAATGTTAATTCATATTAAAGGTGCCGTGTAAGAATTGAGGTAAAAATATCCAAAAAATGAGCTACATGCATCAAAAGAATGAGGAGAAAAAAGGGTGATGTCATTAAAAAAATGACAAGGTATAGTGCTGCAGAGATATCAACCAGAATTAGCATGCTAAATTACTAGCCACAGCCCGACAGGTGTCATAATACCAGTTACAGCCGCGAGAGAGCTGCTAGCGCTCTGAAATGCACAAGTTCTGTGCACTTTCATTCAGAGATTAGTGCTTGCACTATGCTTGAAACACACGTACATACCTAAATCCTGAAATTATGGCCGGGATTCTATTTATAGCCGGGCCTCAGATTTGGAAAAATAAAGGCCAGTAATAATTGCCTTCATTGTTTCGATTTAACTCATAAAAGAGCTCTTCTTAATATTTTATATATTATAATAACCGTAGTGAAGAACGAACTCTGAGGACAAGCGCTAGTTTGTTTACACGGACAGCGCATAGAAAGCAAGCTGGCTGAACTTGATATAAGATGAAGAATAAAAGCATATTGCCTAAATATTTCGATCTAGCCGAGTCTGGATTGTTTTCATCTAGAGGTGTAGTGGGTTTACCTATGAAAAAGAAACAGATGATTTACGAAAGGTAGGCTAAACATTTGGCCAGTCACTTTGAAGGTTGGTTAGGCTTAGGCTAGGGCTTCGACTGCACAAACATTAGTTTAGATTTAGTTTAAAGTGAGAACAGTACCTACTCAAAGGCTACATAATGACAGGGGTGGGCAGTCATTTCCCCCAGAGGTCAGAGGATAATTACTTTGATAAAGTAGCCTATGCCGCTGGCCACGCATTGAATGATTGACTGGAATACAATGCACAAAATGCATTGTGCTGGAAGTTAACAGGAAAGTAACGTTAGCATATAGACACATGACTGATTAGCTAAGCAAGCCTGCAACCTTATTGCTATAGTATGCAATAACGTTGGATCTAAACAAACTTTCGAAGTGGCATAAACAGCATTGAATGTAGACATGTGGCATCATTTCTAGCTAATAAAAATAAATATATCCATTTAAACGTGTTTTACCTGCTAGGCAGCAGCTTAGCCACATAACACGGATTCCCTGGCAGGTGTAATAGAAAGAAACAAAATTCCAGTGGATATTTCACGTCTTCTCAAAGACTGGCGGCTGTTAAGAGCGACGTTTTTTGCCAAAAAAATAAAGCCAAAACACGTCCGTGATTTTAAGGATTTTAACCGCATGCTGTGAAGTCACGAGTTTGATCGTGTTGGTATGAATATATGTTGTAGTATGTGATTCCTACAGTGTAAAAAAATATACTAACGTCTAGGGGTGTCACGATTCTCCAAATCCTCGATTCGATGTCATTTTCGATTTTAAAGTCACGATTCGATTCGATTTTCGATTTTTTTAAATATTACTATTAATGCATTCCTTATATGTTATTTACTCTTTTTGGCCTTTTCCGCGAGGTTGTAATGTAAACAGAACTAACATTAGGCTAAAACAGAGACGTGAACATAGTAAAATGAAACAACACAGAATGTTAATTTGATTGTTTCAGCACACTCCGAAGAGACCCAAGGTTAGTGTTCATGGAATATGTACTTATAAATGTGCATTTTAAGCCTTAAAGTAACTTTGGACTGTAATTAGACCATCTTTTCACTTGCTAAGTTGAGTAGGCTAAGTTAGTTTTAATTGACGTGAATGAACGAATACTTCCACACCGGTGATTTCAAAGTAGCAAGAGGGGCTTTGATTTCGGTAGGTTGATGTGTAGGCCTATATTTAAACTGGCTGCAGCCTTAAATTAGAGGAGTGTTGATGCTGCAGTTCAGCACGTGCATGTGTGTTTGTGCGTCTTGGCATACATGCTGGACGTGACATTGGGGGTGTGGCTGCATCGTCGATTGTACTTTTAAGTTCGAAGTTCGAGATTGAGATGTAATTTCGATCGATTTCGAAATAAAATTGAAATCGTGACACCCTTACTAACGTCTTAGAAACGTTGTAAAATTATTGAAATAGATTAAGAAAGCCACCGCTATGGCGATTTCAATGGTTAGATTGATTTGTTTAGATCCAGTGAAATTGCTGCCTTGGCAACGCTACGTCATGTCTTCGGGACTCTATCGAATATAAGGCTAAATATAGGCCTGTAGTTGAAAGAGTTATTCAATAGGCTAAACATATAGGCCTATATCATTAGCATATTGAATAACTTGATGGAGATGACAAACCATTTTTTGTAATGGAACATCCTTAAATGGTTATGGTTATGGGATTTGGCAGACGCCAAATAATACTTAAATTTAACAGGGAACAATTTACAATGTTGGTAAGACTATATTAAAGGAACACGCCACCCAATGTCAGTAGTAATATATGTTCTTACCTTAACTTTCACGAGTTGAGTCATACCTCTCCCGTGTCGGTACGTGCACTCAAACGCTCTGGTGCGCGGCTGGACTGTGTTAGCATGTTGCTATGCTAGCGGGCTTTGCCGTAACTAACCGTAGAAGTAATCAAAAACATCCACGTTTTCCCGACTTAAATACAGTTGCACGAGTAGTTGATAGAAATGTCTACGGCCACGCAACATGAAACGTGGCGATTTTCCAAGCGAATAAACAGGAGAACTACAATGTGTGGCGCAATAGCACTTGGGAGTACTTCGACCTAGCGTAGTAGTATTGTTAACACCTAATTGTAGATCCTATCCACCACAGAGTTTAGAATCCATGCTGGATCGACCCTCAGCCTCTCCCTCCCCTCTGAGCGAGAGAGAGGCACACACACTAGAGATGCGCTGATGGGCTATTATTTCAACCATAACTGCATAGCAAAACTTATCATCCATCAGCCATCCATCAGCACCAAAGTTTTTTGACCAATTTTCAAAACCGCACCTGCCCACCATCCACTGGTTGTTTTAATGTAGGCTACATGGGTGATCCACAAGCATGGATTCTAAACTCTGTGGTGGATAGGATCTACAATTAGGTGTTAACAATACTACTACGCTAGGTCGAAGTACTCCCAAGTGCTATTGCGCCACACATTGTAGTTCTCTTGTTTATTCGCTTGGAAAATCGCCACGTTTCATGTTGCGTGGCCGTAGACATTTCTATCAACTACTCGTGCAACTGTTTTTAAGTCGGGAAAACCTGGATGTTTTTGATTACTTCTACGGTTAGTTACTGCAAAGCCCGCTAGCATAGCAACATGCTAACACAGTCCAGCCGCGCACCAGAGCGTTTGAGTGCACGTACCGACACGGGAGAGGTATGACTCAACTCGTGAAAGTTAAGGTAAGAACATATATTACTACTGACATTGGGTGGCGTGTTCCTTCAAGGAGAATAGCAATAATAAACAACAATGTCAATTGAATCAATAGCCTAATAAAATAAACAATGAAAATGAAGGAAAATAGCAATAATAAACAATAATGTCCATTCAATCAATAATATAACAACAATATCAATAACATGGCAAGACTACATTAAGGAGAATATCAATAATAAACAACAATGTCAATCAACAGCCTAATGAAAATAATCAATACTATACAAACCATAACACATAAGAAGCGCTTAATGAACTTAGTGCATGTTGAACAGATATGCCTTTAGACCCCTCTTGAAAGACCCAAAACTAAATACGGGACCATTATCACTCGATTCAATTTGGGACCTTGCAGTCAAAATTGTCGTTTGTTTAGTCAAAGTCTGAAGACCTGTGTTTGTTGCCGTGTTGTTGCAAAATCCACGGAATCATTTTATGCAAGCAAATCGCATACAGGGAGTCAGACATGATAATTATCCACACATCTTACACTCGCTTATCTTTTTACCTGTTTAACGTTTAACCCCTTGATTTTTCAGGAAATTAAAAAAGAATCAAAAGAAACCAAAGAGGTGAAAGAAGAAACTCAGCCTACACGACGTGGGGCTGGAAATGTGGCCAGTCTTGTCCAGAGAATCAGCACTTATGGCATTCCAGCGGGTGGCTTCCAGCCATGCTCCCAGCCTCGTGTCTCCAAAAAGAGTTAGTTCTCTTGATGAACAATATCTTCTGTTTCTTAATTGCTGTCTGTCATTATGTCTTTTGGTGTACAGTAAGAACTGTATGATTTACAATTCAGTATCTCAAAAACAGAGCCTCAATTTTTTCAGGGAGCCGTGTGGTAATCTACTTTTTTCCCCTAGGGGAATGGGGGACAATTCACTAACGGTTGGTTTCCACACAGCGAAACACCTCGCGATTTTCATTTTGGTCAGACTTTTTTGTAACTCCCGCCTCCAAACACAAAGACGCGGACTGATTGGTTCTCGAATGGTCCTCATTTAAATAAAGTAAAACTTTGGCCAACTTTGTTTCGCCTGCCTCGGCGATTCACTTTCATTTCGCCCAACCAGGGCGAATTTCGTCTTCATTCAACCTCAATGAGAGCGACGCGAAATTTCGGTGTGTGGAAACACACCGTAACTTGTAAAATTTGTAGGTTTTAATTGAACCATTCAACCATTAGTATCAGACAAAGTATGTGGCACTCCAAAGTAAAATCAAATAAACCAGTCAGAAATCTCAAGGTACGATGTCCAGTAACATGCAGTATAATGTCTACTATTTTCACTTGATTTAGCAAGCAACTGGAATCCATGCATTTCCACGGAATTATTTTTGGAATATGATCCCTTTTCATACCTGTTCATTCATACTCGTCGCTCGACTTATCGTGACTAAATTCAAGATGGCGGCGAACGGTAAACTTCCTGATGCTGTCTGTATAAATCGTCTTGTAAATAAACTACCAGTGCTTTTTCAAAGTTCTCAATGTCTCGTTTTAAATGTCAGGGCCCTCGGAAGTCTACCAATGAAGTGTGGAGCTACTTTGAGCCTCGTAAATGGTGTAAAACAGTGATTTATTTCCATGGCTAGGCCGATGCCCGAGGCACACCCATCGAAAACCTGTCGGTAGCATCGGCTAACTAGCGCCAGAGTGCAGGGGACAAGCCGAGATGAGCTATGAGACAAAAGTTCACACTCGGTATCATGTTTCAACACACTTTAGGTCAATATCACACCGAACTTCTCCTTTAAATTTTATTTTCATATAAAATTCGTACCATTTAGCCATTTTAAGGGGCAGTTTGATAGACTGAACAGGGTTCCCACTCCAAGTCAAATGTAAAATTCCATGACTTTTCCCTAACTTTCCCTGACAAGAAAACTGAATTTCCATGACTTACTATATGAATACTACAATATATCGAATAATGATTTCAGAGCAGCCACTTAGCGTTCAAGAATCTTTTACTTTTTTAGAGCGGGAATATATGAATAAATGGGCATTGAATAAACAAAGTTGGGCTATTCAAGCAAACAGTAAAGCTAATAACCAGATATACAACAATCACCAATTCTGTGTGGAAATGTATTGATGTATTTTGGCAAGTTGAAAATTCCTTGATATTCCATGACTTTGCCCTCCAAAAAATATCAATTCAATCGATTCTATGAACACTTATGTCTCAAATATCGAACAGGATTTTTTTCACCAAAGTGACACCCTAGACTAGGGCTATGTTAGCAAAACATGTAGAATCCTACGGACACGTATTAGTGAACACCGTAGCAACATCAGATGCGGGGTGAAGAAATCCTGTGGCAGCACATTTTAAATGTGGTTAAAGCCCCCTAGGGGTGGCAACCATGACAGTTACCGTATTTTCCAGACTATAAGTCACACTTTTTTTCATAGTTTGGCTGGTCCTGCGACTTTGGAATAAAAATAGCCCCACATCATCACTTACCCTTCACCATACCTAGAGATTAGAGTTTAGATTCTCTGCCCGAGCCCGAACTTGCGAACCGCGGGCCGGGTCGGGCCAATATTTCCAGCCACTATCCTCGGGCCGGGTCTTTGATCAAGCTTGCTTTTTTTTTTTTTCTAATCATTAGCCTACTTGGGTGGGGAGCTAAAGCTATGCCATAGTCAGACTCAGAAATATTTTATAATTATCAAAGTAGGCCTAAGTAACAAGTGTATACAAAGTTATACAAGTTAGGCTCAGAGTTACAAAATGTCAATTGTCATGCGCAGCTTCTCCACTCGCACACATCACACCGGGCCTGCTGTGCTGTATTGTGTAGCTTAAGTGCAACGTGAAACTTGAAGATGTAAAGAAAAAAAATGAAAACAGGAGAAATAACTTCGAGGAAGTTTGGAGAAAAGTCGGAGGTATGCATTTGTCAGGTATGCTTTGTTGCGTGCATTAAGTGCGCACGATGTTCACCTATGACAGCAAAAATACTTTAAGATGAACATGAAGCAGGCTTGCCATGGCAGAAATAATGATAGCCAGCCTTCAATGTCCTCTTTTGTCCTCTCAATGTCCTCTAAACGGATTTCTGTAGCTCAAACAGCTCGGAATTGTAGTTGAGAACGTCAGTTATAATGGTCCATGTATTTAAAAAATGTCGGGTTTAAATCGGGCTCGGGCTCATAATTACAGTTAAATTACGGGCTAGGGTAGGGGCGGGCTTGATTTTTTGGGCCCGATCTAAGCTCTACTAGAGATTGGCATGGTGTATATCTCAGTTAGCCTATTCCAAAGGCCAAGGGAACTTTTTCAAGATGCATAGTATCGTAGATCCATGAAATAACTGGCCTTTAAAAATAACAATCTGCCTGCCTCTATGGGAATTTAAGATATGGGGGTGTATAGGGCTGGGACAACGCGTCGACGTAATCGATGACGTCGACGCAAAAAATACATAGAAGCAAAATATGCGCGGCGATTCGTCAAGCATAACGCGTGCCGCTAAATATTTTTAATTTTACACCTTCAGTGTTTCCCATGCATTGACTAATCTGTGGCTGGGCGCCACGAGATCAAAACCGGCCGTCACACGTCTATGTTGTAGGCTACTATTTAAATTAAAGATGATAAAATCCTTTCATTGAGCTGCGCTTTGGGCTTCTATACTCTTTGCACACGCAGCCTTTCCTTGCCCCGCCCGCGCTCTCTCGTAACGAGCCCGCTGCCCATCCTCTGTGTGCATTTAACAAAATATTCACGATTGTTGAAGGATTGTTGTTGTCACATAGAACCATTGCATAGGTGGGCTAAATTGCTATTAAAGCCGCTTAGCATCGTGACAATCCTGCGCAAATTTGTTCAAAACTGCTACAAAAAAGTTAACTCTGCTAAGGTCTTATCATAGTTTAGTCTCCTCAATGTACTAAGTTAAGTTATGCAATCAAGCAGTATCTCAAAGCTAACGTTAGAATACTGTTTGGATGTCGAGTTTAGCATGCTTACTTACAGCTGCTTGTAAATTTTGTTACTCATGCAGGGCTCGTTTTATTGACTCTGTCACTGAATGTTTGCAAAATCCCGATGTAAATGGAAAAGTGTTTTCCAAGACTCAAAAGTGCTTGTCCCAAGGAAAAGTAGGCTACGAACCGTTATTTGAACTAACTACGTTATGAATTGCATCCACGCATCAGCAGGCTTTTAACTGTGTTAGTGTTACAATTGCAAGGGTTCCCTCACAAGCGTCTTAAAGTGACAGGCACTCAATTAGCACTACTGAACTTTATTGAATGCTACCTCTGACTAAGAATGCATTACTTTGCACTTGTATGGTCTTTTATTTTGGAATTTTAAGAGCAATAAACATATATTGCAATGTTAAGGAATTCATGTTTCTTCATTCAGATATGTAAATCAACATGTATAAATTGCTATTTGTGAATTAATGGGGAGATAATCGAATCGAAAAAATATCATTTAAAAAATAATTCTTTATCCCAGCCCTAGGGGTGTATACTCATGCACCCTGTAATTTAATGAAGAACAGTTATTTATTTACGCTACATTATTCATTCATAAAGAAAATTGGTGTCCTTAAAGGTTGGAGTTGTCCTCATAGTTTGCAAGACACAGATACTATTTATTGGCTAAAAGTTGGTCCCTCCTCTGTCTCTTGGTGCCCTATGCACAGTGCGTGATGTGTGTGGTGGTGGTGATCACTGATCAGGCAACTTCTTAAAACTGAAAATGTGCGCCTACAAGCTCCTCATGTTCCATCTTCAGCTAACTCCATAAACAATAAAATAAACAATCTTGCTGCTTCAGGGTTTGCCGCTTCCTTTACATGACATCAGTCCCCCACAAAGGAAATAGGTAAACACAATGCGTTATGTATTTGTGTTATGTATCTTTTACTTTACTTTACTGGCTAACTCCCTCCTCTTTAAGTCTATGCTCCCTGCTCTGGTTCCGTTCGTTCTTCTAATTCCTTGTGTTTTCTGGTAGACGATCTGTTTGTTTCCATCGTCTTTCGCGCTGGTTTCACTGCAAACTGCGCACAGCCAATGGGTGTATGAAATGTCATCACGTAGCATTGGCACAGTGGTCATGGGAGAACAGAGCCTTATGTATTATGCATGTAATGCCTCATGCATCACCACTAGCCAAACTGGCTAGTACATTTTTATTAACACCCGCCAAAATTAATTTTAACCCGCATTTGGCGGGTTGGTGGGTGTTCATTTATAACCCTGCTTGCCAGATACATTAACCCTTAGAACTCCAGCGCCCACGTGACGCACCCTTGAGAAATGACTAACTTTAACAGACTTACACTCGTTGTCCCCTATCAAAAGGGGGATCACGCTAAGCTAAGTGGTTTTTGGATCTACAAAGTAGAACCAACATTGTTGTCATTTTAAAAACATGTCAATTTTACCACGGAATCTGTCAAAGACATTGCGAAAATATAATAGCGGGGGGAAAACTCACAAAACATTGTTTTATCATTTATTTTTAGACCATCAAACCAACCAGGAAGTAAACTGAAATGACCATGGGACATTTGTATGGAGATCATTACCTGTCCAGGGATGGGTAGATTAAATAGATCAGCAACAGCGCCAAAATATCCATAGACCATAATCCACCCATTGACTTGCATTATATTATTTGATCACTGAAAAAATGGGTTGCAAGAGCTTGCTGGCTTGCTTGCTATGTGCTTACTATGAGTCTGCATAGTTTTTGTTATATGTGCATTATTTATGTAAATGTACTAATATAAACATGACCAGAATTTACACTGCAGATAACTTTACACCTGAAAGAGAGAGAATATTCTTTAACTAATCATAAAATGTCACCCAAACATAAGTGGGACAATCCCAACATACCCTTTCTGCTAATTAGTCAAAATATGCAAAATAGCTCATTAACTAGGCGTGAAAAAAAGAAATGGATATTTACTATTACTGTATACTATTTCTATAAGCGTTTTACTATTACTAAATGAAGTGGGCAACTGGAGGGGAAGATCAGTTACAACACAGCATGAAAACAATACTTGTAACAATATGAATATTTCTTCACAGACCCATCCTCGCATGCAAATTAGTTGATAAAATGATACCCATATGCAAATTAGTTCTCACAAAATAATGCAAAGTGTATATTTACACTAAGTAAGTAAAAACATCCATAATTGCTTTGCCATGATGTTCTTGTAAAGGTGAAGTCACACATGAACGAAAAATTACAAAAATTGGCTAATTTGCGTAATGTAACTGCAATATCCTAGCTAAAAACATACTTTTGTATGATCATTTGTTATATTTGGATTCTACGCGAAAAAGTACTATAGAATCAATTGAGAAATGTTTGGTAGTGACCTTAATCAGATCGTTCTGGGTTTTGCCCTCTCTAATAACATCCATATCTGCTTATACATAACTTTACTTTTTATTTGTTTATTTGTTTTGTTGTATGTCTTGGTGTCACGGGTACGCTGGCGACTACGCCGCTCCGTCCGGCATTTTTTGTATCTGTTATTTTTTTAAATGTATTTGTCATGTCTTGATGTCATGGGCACGCTGGCGATTACGCCGCTCCATCCAGCATCTTTTGTCTTGTTGTTATGTGTCTTGTTTGTGGAGCGCTTTGGGTGGCACTCTGTGCATGTTAAATGTGCTTTAAAAATAAAACTGACTTGACTTGACTTGACTTAAGACGTTCGTGAGGGAACCTCACGTTTTCTACGTAGTTAGTTAAAATAAAGGTTCGTACTTCTCCTTGGGACAAGCTCTTTTGAGTCCTGGAAAACACTTCTCCATTTACATCAGGATTTTACATTCAGTGTCAGTCAATAAAATGAGCCCTGTGAAATGCTCTTGAAGGCTGCTCTGTTGATTATGTTTTTTGTCCACAAAGCTTGACTTGTTAGTGATTTTTTTTATTTTGACAGTAAGTGGGCATCATTGTTGATTGGTCACAGTGTGAAATCCCCTACCTGAAATTCACATAAAATGATGAGATTCAATGCCTGCTTATTTTGTGAGACTGAAGTTCTATGAAATACAACATACAAATGGGGTTTTCATGGTGTTACCCACAAATATCCCTAAAAAAGCGAACTCATTGGCTTTCATCTGTCTGGGAAATACTGTAAAAATAATATGTTTTGCATTACAATATATGAACTTTTAAAGAATATCAGAGACACATTTATTTACAAGCATCATCTCTTTTGCAGCTTCCCCGTTCTCTTCTACCCACCACACTACCGGTTTCCAACAAGGTGAGCTCATTTTAGTATTTACACTCCTAAAGGGGATTTGCCGTTTTGAGACAAAATTGTTAAGATGGGTTCATTTAAAATGTATTGCAAAGGAAACTACAGTAATAAAATTCATACTCTAGTTATTTGGAAATCACTGTTGTGGTTAAAATTTGTAAATGTAACTGGGTTGTGTTTTGAAAAGGGTTTCATTTCTATGCTACAGACTTAACCCTTTAAGTACTGGGGTGTAAAACAAACAACTGGATTTTGACATTAGGATTTCAAAAGGCTGTGGCTTGAAAATGGTCAGAGATAAAGTCCTACTGTGAATGAGAGAAATTTTGAGTATGATCAAAAATATATGTCAGGGGTACATTTACTAATATAATAGACCTCTGAAGTTCGCCTACAAAAAAGAACCAAAACGGCCATCTTTGCCCATATAAGGAGATCCGGTTGTTAATTGAAGCTAACTACCTATGGCAAGTTGCATTGCAAGTTAGCTCTGGGGTAGTGGCCTTCACGTACCGGAGATCACAGTATCCACTTGAAGGCAGGGGACAAAAGTGTGTTAAGGAAAACGTCTGCATTTCAGACTTTTTCATGCCCGCAAGAGTTTAACAGGTGCCATAATTCAAAATCCCCATGTTATTTTCCCATAGGAAAAATCGCCAGATACCGGATGTCAAAAATGGCAGCTTTTTTGTAGGCAAACTTCAGAGGTATAACAGACAGACATAACAAATGAACAGGAAATCAGTAAAATGTAATTAATACTATAACTACTACTATACCATAACTATAGTAGTAAAATCTCTAGCCTACCTATTTATCCAGGTGACTTTGTTTTGACCACCATTGTTGCCTCTATGATGTCTATTACAGATCACGATTACTCATTAGGGTTGGGTCGATGGACGATGTTATGATGGTTGATCGACATCACAATGGGAAGCCACCATTGTGATGCCACGCCCCCACACTGCCAGATACACACTAATTCTATAGACGCTGCTTTAACACAGGCTAAAACATAAAAAACGTTTTCCTGGAAATGAAATTGAGCATAGAACTGCACTGCTAAAGAAATCTGGGCTTGAAAACTATACACTGCAAAAACTAAAAAATGTAAAATCTAACCAAGTCTTGAACCAAAAATCAAGTTGCTATTTTTTTCAGTATAAAGAGACTTACCTAGCACTTTGTTTAAAATCAATTTCTTTAATTTAAGAAGAGTTTGATTTCTTTTAAAACGTCTCATCCTGAAAACAAGAAAATATGTCTGCCAGTGTGCTAAGCAAATTTGTCCTAAAAACAAGCAATTTGTCTTCATAAGACTCCGTAAAATAAGTCAAAGTGTTTTTAAATTTAGCCAAAATTATCTTTTGAGAAAGCGCAAGGTCTGTTCATACTAAAAACAATACCGAATAGATTTTTGATCTTAAAACCAACAATCTACGCATCTCTGAAGCTCTTTCTCCTGAGGATCAAGCCACCAGAGAGCTTCTCTGGCCGTAAGTTCAAAAGGCGAGATCAGAAGGGAAAAATGCATCATTTCGGGGTCCTTATGCGTTTGTCGAAGGGAGAAGAATTAACTCCAACGGTTCATATGTAGAGGGCCCAAGAAGACGACGCCAGCTGCCACGTTGATTGATCACGGCCTACACTGCCATCCCGTTTTTTGGTGTAGATTAGGCTAAATCTAGGTTTGCTACTTCCTAACCTTTCTAGGCTTTGATGGCTTTAATACTTAAAAATACTTAAATATACTTGATTGTCTTTTTGTTGTTGTTTTGGTTTTGTTCTTCGACTTTTTACAGTGCATGAAAATGCAGTGTTCTGTTATCCGAAGTCTTCTTCTTACAGAGCATGAAAATGCACTTTTCTGTTATCCAAAGTAGTCTTCTTCTTCCCACCAAATTTCTGCGTCTAATTCAGCTTCAACCGTTTAACGTAGAAACTTCGTTCAAACGTTGTAACGTAGGTCTTGAAATTTTTCGTTTTTTTACTTTCGTATTGTACACTATGACATCATAAACGGCTAATTAAACTGATTTGCACCTGTATCAGCAGCCTGCTGCTCAACTACAAGTCAGTTAAACTGATTGCACCTGTATCAACTGCTTTCTGCTCAACTAGGCCAACTGTCTCTGTGCCTCTCCATTCTACAAGGATATAAGGCACATTCCATCCAACTTTTTTTTATCCATCATCTTCAAACCATTCACTCATCCACCCATTAAACTATCTATCAACATCCATTGAACAATCTGCCTATCAAAATCAAAATCAAAATCAAAATCAATCTGATCTATCAATCATCCAGCAAGCAGTATTGGAGCCATTGTCTGCAAGTGGAAGGAACATCACTGCATCATCAACTGGCCATGCACAGGATCTCCTTGCAAGATTTCTGACCAGGAAGTCAGAAGGATAGTCAGAAGAGTAGCCCAAGATCCCAGGACCACTCAAAGCTCCAGAAAGACTTGGAGGCAGCAGGTACAATTGTTACAGAGAAAATCATAGGTAATGCACTCCACCGCCATGGCCTCTATTGCTGAAGAAAAACATGTCAAACCTCGTTGAAAGTTTGCTACACAACATTTGGACAATCCTATGAAATACTGAGAGGAATGTATTATGGTCTGGTGAGAGCAAAATTGAACTTTTCGGATGTCATACTACACACCATATTTGGAGGAGAAATGGCACTGTGCATTACCCTAAAAATACCATACCAACAATGAGGTTTGGAGGTGGTGGCATCATGGTGTGGGCTGTTTTTCATCTCATGGTACTAGCAGACTTCATACAGTTGAAGGAATGATGAATGGAGTCATTTTATTCCGGGAGAATCTTTACATCCACCAGGATGATGAGGATGAGACATGGCTAGACCTTCCAGCAGGACAATGATCCAAACCATTCAGCAAAGGAAACTCTCAATTGGTTTCAGAGAAAGGAAATCAAGGCCCTGACTTCAATCCAATTGAACAGTTTTGGAAGTTAACTAAAGATCAGTATTCACAAGAGGGACCCCTGGGATTTTCAATATTAAAGGACTATCTGTTTAAAAGAATGGGCCAAAATCACACCAGAATACTGTCACTGATTAGTTTTCGTCATGGAAACTGGAAATGCCTTGAAGCTGTCATTACGAATAAAGGCTTTTCCACAAAGTATTTAAGAAATTTCAGCAGGCGTGTTTAATACTTTTTTCCTGTGTCATTCCACTTTATTACACATAACTCTACCTATGGACTTTAATGTTCGGATTTTTTTTATATGGGTGGATTATCTGAGTTAATAGTAATATCTGGTGAAAATTTCATGCAAATAGCCTTATTGGAAGTATACTTACTGAAAAAAATTGACATGTTCAATACTTCTTTTCCCCGCTGTAAGTATGGCTTCTTCTTCCACCAATATCTCTGATTGTAATAGATTTTTTGCCTATTTTAGAACTCAAGAAGCGGCAGTGTAAAGCTCTATTTGACTATCTACCTCAGAATGAGGATGAGCTGGAGTTAAAAGTTGGAGACGTCATTGAGATCACCGAAGAAGTGAGTTGATTTAAATATGCAATGTTTGGATTACATTTATGCTTACGGATATTCGAATGGCATTGGTTTCAGTGTATTGTTCTGCAAACATGTGTAAAAATTTTGCTATTTAATTGCCTTTCTTTTAGAAATTCAGGTGAATTGTGAGATTGTTTGTGACCTGGTATATTTTTAAAGAGAAATACTCACACACACACTTACTTATATAAACTATTTGTCCCTTTACTTATCCCAGTCCGGCTTCTTGGTCCAATTGAAAATCTTCTACTTATACCTACTCTCAGCACCTCTGATTGAGGTCAGTGCAGTAAGAATGCACTTGGCCAGCTAAATCAGATATGTGCAGCTGATGGGTTTTTCAGATGTACAGAGCAGGGAAATTCCTGGACAAAAATTGTCCCATGAGCAGGATTGATAATATCAAAGGTAGTGATAATATGAAAGATGAGAACTGTAAAACTGTAAAATCTCTTTGTAGGTGGAAGAAGGGTGGTGGAGTGGTGTGTTGAATGGGAAGTCTGGTCTCTTCCCCTCTAACTTTGTGAAGGAAATGGAGGAAAGTGATGATGCAGATCCTGACAATGGAAACACAGAAGCAGGTAAAGATGCACCAAACTAAGTTATTGCTTAACCCATTTAGGCCTAAAACGCCTGGAAAAAATTCCTATAAAACCTCTGGGTGATTTCAGAAACCCCCCCTAAAACCTGAAGTTTTTCTGGAAATTCAGCAATTGTGTCAACGCCTATTAAATTATTGATTTATCAGCCTCTGTAGCAGATAGGAACAACATTCAAAAAGTATTTGAGAGCTTACACCTGTGGCTTTGCTGGGAAATTGGGTTTGTAGAGTTACACCTTCACAAAAATAAAAAATGTAACGTGTCAGTGCAGGAACAGCACTATTTTATCAGAAACCAGTGCATTTTCCACAGCTTGTCATTCTGGTCGACATCTGCTGCCTGGTTATATGTATTATTGGTATGTTCAGAAATTACTGATATACTACACAAGCTGAAATAGTTTCAAAAAGTGTAACTGTGTTTATTATATTTCTAAAACATAGGCAAATTGGGGTCACCACCACCTTGACACAGTAATATCAGTTATCAATTATCAGTAATAATGAATACTGTGTGATCATTCACAGTAGTGGTGATCCTAGTCTCTGCTTGACCCTCCATACACACACAAAATGATGGCTTGTCATGTTTCTATTTCATATTTTGGTAAAGCTTTAGAATAGCATGTGCTTATTAGGTATTAACAATGCATAATAAACAGTTAACAATTCATTACTAACAGTTAGTTAACTGTTATCCTTTAACCCTTTATTGCATGAATTATCACCTATACTTTAAAAAAATGTTTTAAAGTATTTTTCTTACTTAAAATGGTTTAAATAAAGGAAAATTTGAAAAAAAGTTTAAAACATTTTTTTAAAGGGGGTAGTTGGTAATTTGTTGCCATATGGCAACAACGCGCAATCGTGGAAAATGCTGGAAAATCCAATTTTTCTTTAAAAACTTATTTTTATTTCATTACAAATATTTTAGAAATGCTTGCATTAAGTTGCATTAGTTATGCTCTAATACATCTAATTATAAACCTAACATAATACAAATTCAACTGTATTTTGGGCAATAAAGTGATAATATCATGGTAATATTGTCACAGTGTAGTCCGCTTTGGGAAATAAATAGCCTTCCTGTAGGGACATAAAGTAATTATTTTGATCAAAACCAATGTTTATATTAAACAATGTCATCATTTAGATGACTTTAATTCATTTAGATGACTTTCATTTCCCAAATTCATTGGGTTATATTGCAGTCAGAGGACATATTCAACTGACCATATTGTCACAGAGCCCTGCCCCTCAGAAAGGGTGCCAATCCATGCCGTTCAAACAGAGAGACATAGGTATCCTTCACATATCCCCCTGACAGCCTTTCCCTATCCTGTAAAGCCATGCCTCATCCATATTTGGGGTCACACACACAAGGGTCAACCTAACATAGGGGTCTCTGGTGTGGGTCATACTACAGGCTCACACTGGGCATGCCTTGGATGGCTCCACAGCAACCAGACCACTTACACCAAGCTTACACCATTTATACTGGTGTTACGACCACCTGTGCCCCCTTCAGGTCCTGGTCTGTCAGTGCACGGTCAGGCCTTGGCCTGGTTAAGCTAATTACATTATTAGATGCACCTGTATTGGGTGGGGCTATAAAAGGGCTTCTGTATCTCTCTCGATAGGCACTTTTTCCTCCTTTCTTGCAGGCACTTTTTCCTCCTTTCTCGGTAGGCACTTTTTCCTCCTTTCTTGCAGGCACTTTGATAGTCCTTTACACTAGCACGTTAGTCTTTCTCTCCTCTTTATTTCACTTTTCCCCCTTTGCCTTTCACTTACTCATCTTACATGCTGATAGCCTACTGCCATTTACATTCACGCATACAGACACTCTTCAACATTCATCTCCCTAGACACTTTAGTTTGTTATTCTTAAATGGTTAAATTTGAAACTGTTGTTGTCTCCCTTTATGTTGCGGTCTGTTCACGAGCTGGCCGTAACACTGGCAACAAAACAAAAGGGTTCGCAAGTGTTATTCTTTATTCTAAATGCGTACTGCCATGGCGATAAAGAGAAAGAAGTAGGCTATGATTTGAAATGTAAGCTGACTGTTGTCAAATTTGCCAAATAAAATATGGGAGAAACAATATGGTTCATGCTCTCTCATGCTGTGTCATTCGTGCTGAAAAGGAGGGAGAATGAAACATTACGCACGTTCCACTTTTGCATAAATAATTCCTAATCGGTTTTGGTCAGGGCTGATAATGCAACTGTATTTGACAAAGGACAGATATAGGCTAGGTTGTTAGTGACAAAATATGAGCTTTCTGTGTGATACGATCTCTTTGTAAATTACGTTTAATTAAAACGGGTTTCATCTGTTCTGGCTATCCCTGCTATTTGGATCTTACTGTATCTCACTCATTGAACAACATCTCACACTAAATTAATGATGATCCGTAATTGTCATCAGATAGCTTAGTCATATAGGTAGACATTCAGTGTGTTTGAAATAATTAGACCAGGTTGGCAGGTTAGACCAGGTTGGCAGTTTGGGCATGTGGATATCATCAGATTTTTTAAAACTAATATTTAGTTAATACATTCCAAAAACTATTCTGACTTTGGCCAGCTGGTGACACTACGCCAGACAGGCATATTGGGTGTTTGGATGTCATATACAGCTAATCTGATTAATCTGATGAATCTGATTGTGTTATCCAACAGAAGTGAAAAAAACATATTCCTTCTCTTGCCAATTGTTGGCGCTATGCTAGGCATGTTAATAGGACATGAATATCATCATCATGATATCTAATATTTTGTAAAAATTCAGACCAATCAGTCAAAGCATTGAACATTTTTGGCACATTTCCTGCTTGGCCAGATAGTGGCACTATGCTAGGCATGTGAATTACACATGTGAATATCACAATAATGATATCCAATATTTTGTAAAGTTTCAGATCAATCAGTTAAGGCATTGCCAATTTCTGCCACATTTTCCTGCGCTATGCCAGGCAGGCCCATTGGGTGTCTGGATATCATCATAATCATAATATCATAATATCTATTAACCTGAGACGTTAAGAACATTTCTGATAAACATGTTGTTTATTATGTTCAGTCGCCGTAACAAAGGTGGCTTGCCAGATTGATCTGCTGAGTGATCAGTAATATATCAGCCACCAATATATCGTGCATCGCTTATTTTTAACCTGGCTTTGTTTAATAGGAGAGATCACTGCATGGCCACAACACTACTGTGAACCCAATTGTTTTATCCATATGCACAAATGATATTTTTATCCTTTATATGCGTAAAGCTCAATTATTCATGTGAGCAGATAAGCATGAGGGGGTGCTAGATATCTGCTAAAGTGGGCATTTTATTTCCCACCCTAATAATATTCCTGGGACACCGTAATACTGGGGCACATGGGATTTAGTAGGCATGTAGCCCCACTAAACTAGACGGCCAAATGCAATTTCCACCGCATAACAGTTAACCAATTTTTTCTGGCATGTTGGTCTCAATGAGCCGCACCAACCTAGTCCATAACCACTAATATGTGGTGTTGTATTTATCTCATGGGTCTTTGTGTTTGTGGTTGGTTTGCAGACTGCAGTAGCAAAGATGGCATCAGTACAATATCCCCTCATTCTGGTAATGGGACCAAAGCTCAACCCAAGAAGGTCAAAGGAGTTGGCTTTGGTGACATCTTCAGCCAGGGCTCTGTGAAGCTTAAGGTCCGGCTGCCCTCAGAAGTAGATGAGAAGAAAGAGAAAGTAAGGCTGACATTTATTTTTGAGGCTATTTGATTAAGAAAAAAAGTGCAGTATGCAATGTGATTCAGACTGCATTGCATTCTTTGCTTTAAATTAACATTTATCTTCACTTTAAAGAAGAATAAGATATGTTTTATTTCCAGTGCACCGTAAAGCTATAACAAAAGGTATGCCAGAGATTTATGGTAGGTTTCCAGTGTACCGTAAACGTCTGGGGAAAAAAATGTGCCACAGAATTAGGGTCTGCAGTGTCCTTTCACCTGGTTATCAAATGTAACTGAGCAACTTCTATTCTTTGTATGCTGCATTGACAGCCATGCACCTTTGTTTTGCTCACCCTGAAAGGTTCTCCCATGGCTTTAGAAATTAGCAAATGATGTTCAGTTTTTTCATGTTCATGTCTATGGTTCTTCACATATTTTGTGCATTTTACAATGACATTACTAAACATTACATTAAAAAGACATTACAGAAAAAAAACATTTGGGAAACTCTGGTCTTGTTGGGCTGTGACTATGTTTTTGCCAAATCAGTAAAGCCAGCTGTGATTTTGCTTCATTTTAGCCAGTTCCATCATTACCATCAGCTACAAAAACCACCCATTCCAACATGACAGAGTCCCTGAAAGTAGATGGGGAGAGCAAAACAAAAGGTAAGAGGTAATTCAGGGTGCATGGCAATCTTTATGTGCATTATTTAACATTAGAGTCTCAGATGTGGGAATGACACATTTGTTAGTGTGACCTATCTCCTAAACACATTTCAAGTGACTGGCAGACATTTTTTCTGCTCTATTGATGGAGGTGAAAGAACAATGTTTATACTTTATTATATGTTCAATATGTGTAAAGAAAAATGTAATATTGCAACATTTATAAAAAAAGGCATTTGACTCATTTAATGCTATTTCTTCTCGCCATTCTTAAGTGAAAGAGTACTGCAAGGCCTCCTATGCTTACGATGCCACAAATCAAGATGAGTTGGACATTAAGGAAGGAGACGTCATTGAGATTCTCACCAAGGTGCGGTCACGTTTATGGAAAGCTCAGCAGACACTTGTAACAATGAAACATTGCAAATCAAAAATATAGTAAACACTTTTATTTCAATTAGAGCTGGGCAAGAAAATGGTTATGGCTGAATTGTTTTGTTCTAGAAATGTCAGATTATTCTGCTGATTGCATTAAGCCCTTTATTTTACTGTTCTGCTATCACAATTTAACATTTAAGTGTAATTTAGTATTTTTATTTACTTTATTTATTTATTTCATTTGGCTGACATTTTAGCCAAAAGGACTTACAAGCATGAATTGTTATAGGGTCAGTCTCCCCAGAGTAACTTAGGGTTTGTTTATGTGTATATACAGTTAAGAACAAAATTATTCATACCCCTGGCAAATATTGATTTAATGTTGATTTTCTCTTGACGAATATGTTTGTTCTGACTGAAAATGAGACTGCCACATGCCAATAGGTTGTAAGACAATGTGGTAGAAACATGGAATCAAAAAAATAAGCCTTTTTATCTTTTTTTTAACATTTTTATGAAAAATGGCGTGCACAATTATTCATACCCTAATCACTGGAAACATCTTTATTTGCAATCAAAGCTCTCAAAATGGTTCTTATAATACGTACCAAGCCGCTCCATGTCTCCACAATGATTGTAGACCGCACCCTTTTAGCTGCAATCCGGATTTTGAGGCAGGATTGATTATTTGCCATCACTCTGGCCTTGTACTCACTTTTTTGACGGATTGAGGTCTGGACTATGGCTGGGCCACTCTAAAATGTTGGTATTATTTTCGGTATAATTTTGGACACACCATTTTTCATAAAAAATGCTAAAAAAGATAAAAACGATTATTTTATCTTTTTATAACGATTATAAAAAAGATAAAAAAAGATACATTTTTGTGATTCCATGTTTCTACCACATTGTCTTACAACCTTTTAGCATGTGGCAGTGTCATTTTCAGTCAGAACAAACATATTGGTCAAGAGAAAATCAACATTACATCAATATTTGCCAGGGGTATGAATAATTTTGTTCTTAACTGTATGTGGGCATGCCTATGGGTATGTTTCTGTGGGTGGTCCCATGTTTGTGTGTGTGTTTGTCTAAGTGCAACTAGTAAATAGGAATGATGTCACATTTGTGTCACAGAGTTGGATGTGTTCCAGTTGTTAACAAGTCGCAAGCACAAAATGCTACCATTTGTTAGCAATTATCTGTTGTTAGCGATTGTTACTAGATGTAGCAATACCAGTTCGTAACTAAACATTACACAACATTCTACACAAACGTCGCAGCTACATAGCAGCAGATAGAGATTGGACACTATTGTTTCAACGACTGATTTAATGGGACAAAAATAAGACAGAATTTCAAATAAACCAGTTAATATACGGCTCACATTTATGGTGAAAGGGCGCAGCCATCTTTGAAATTCAAACTCTGGGTATTCAGGGTTTCAACAAGCTGACAAATGAAAATTATGACTTCAGGCAATGTTCCAAGGAAACTTCTGCTTGTAACTGGGAAAATCAACTGAGGTAAAGGACTCGGTACAAATAAAATGCACCATCATACCTCACTTTGCTTTTTGGCCCCAGGTGTTTGAAGTGAAGCCCGAGCATGCATCCTTTTGACCTTGAAAGATTATGCTTTACCATGAATCTCATGTTCTCATGTGATATGCCTTTATACAAAGGCATATCACCTTCAACTAAACCTCTTAAAGACCGAAATGCTGGTCCTCCCAGCCAAACCAACTATACACTATGACATTAACATCAAAATTTACCCTGTCTCTTGCCTCTACCGTGATTAATTATCAACTAACCTTCTCTGATTACGTTGCCTCGGTTGCCCGGTCGTGTCGCGTGCACTACAACAAAAGAAAAACCAAGCAATACCTGACTCAAGCTACCCATATACTCCAGATACAGGCTAGGGTAACAAGTACCAGTTAACAGAAATAGCTGTTTTTCTGAAACCTGTCTCCTTTTCATCTGGTGTCTGAAACCTGACTCTGATAACTTTTTTTATCTGAGACCTTTTTGTCTGACTCCGCTTTTACAGACAGCGGTTTTCCTGAGACCTGACTCCTTTTCATCAGGAGCTACTTGCACCAACAGGACTTAGGAATAGTCTTAAGCTAAGACTGGTGTAACTCAACGTTCTATGTCTAAAATGATGTTGCGCCTGTTGCACCAAGCTGACTTAGGCTGCTCTCTCTCTAAATCTAGTCTTAAGTTTTACACCCTGTCGAGAGGAGACTTATAAGAAAGAGACCGGTTTTTGTGTTGGTTTCTATAGTAAGAAGAAATTGAAGTAAACGATGATGCGTCTAATTTACAGACTGTACAATGAACGTGTTTTAAGGCGTGAGAGAGTTCGAGACAGAACGAACCCGCTAGATATCTACAATGACGATAAATTAATTAATTAATTATTAAGTTAATTAAGGTTTCGTTTTAGTAGACGTGAGATTTTTTCTCTAGTCGACGAACTGTCTGAAGATTTGCAGTTTCAATCAGACCGAAATGCTGCACTGCCACCAATGTTACAGCTTCTAATAGCACTGAGATTTTATGCAAACGGAGCCTTTCAAAACACCGTGGGGGACTTGATTGGCGTGCATAAATCTACAGCTTGTAGAACAATTCGTAGGGTCTTGCTGGCACTGAGTCGCCGCCTACCGTGATACATCAACTTACCTAACGAGGCCGAGGCAAGCACTGTCGAGCAGCGTTTCCGTCAGGCCTCTGGCATTAATGGTACCCATATTCGTATTCAAGCACCATCAGAATACAAATACAGTGGGCATCGCTTTCAAATGGCCACTTCAGTCGCGCATTACGAGGCGTGAAGCTGCGTGAAGCTTTAGTACCACTTTCAGCCACTGTGCGTCGCTCTGCCACTGTACATCGCTCTGTCAGTGGTAATTGTTAACAAGAGGAATCCCAGCCTACGAATTCAATAACAAAATAAATCGTAATTAAACATTACCTCAATTAAGGCTACTTGGGTATGGCTTAAGGCTTGACTACACGGTGGTAGCGAAAATCGAAATCTGCTTTTGATAACCGGTGCCGCTCCACAAAACGAAAAAAATATCTTAATTTGCTGTCTATTGTCAGTGTTGGGGGTAACGCAACTATGCAAATCAAAACAGTGTCTTAATTTGCCCTACTTCTTGACTGCAATGTAGTCAATTGCCTGCTTGACATGTCATTTTTATTTTTCTGTACAATAAACAAATACATCTGCTTTATGCCGCAGAATTACATTCATATTTGGCTGACTGCAGACGCGCCACTTCCCTCCCCATATTCCAAGATTAAGATAGTAGCCTATACAAAAAGCACTTCATACTATCATAAAAATTCGTTAAAACTAATAGCTATTTGCAATTTGACAAAACACTGGTCCTCATTTTGCGAACGCGAGGACGATATGAGCCTGTTGCATTTAGTTAGATGTCCGAGTCACGCATAATGTTTGAAAACCACTGGCTCGTAATCACAATAATTTAACACACGACAGTTGGATAGCCTACTTCATCATGTCCCCATGCCTACATTTTTGTGAGTAGCATAGAGATCGTTAAAAACAATAAAGTATGGCTCTCTGTTTGGGACATCGAAAACTTATATTTTTAATAGACTACCGTCGAAGATGCTGACTTGCAAAAGCCTCGGGATAACACGTTATCTCCACTATCATCAGTCATGCCCCTTGATCAAAGTGGGGAATGAAATAAAAGTTTGAGAACCACTGGCTTAACTGGCTCTGGTTACCTGCAGTCCAGAACACAGAATCTGTTGCAATATTCTGATGATCGGCGATGATATCGGCAAATGTTTGTTTTCCAAAGTAAGAATTTCACTTCACCATGCACCTTCGACAATGAATAGCTCATTACACTTGTTACTGTTAAACGTAGGCCTACCTGGTATCATTACAAACATTATTCTGTGTCGTAAAACTGGCATATTTTATGGCATTGTGTCATGTAAGTTCGTTGCAAAATCTAGAGAAATGTGTGAGGTGGTCAGTGGGGGACAATTGCGACACACATTGTGTTATTACTTGAACATTCCACACTATCCACAGCTGTGGTAGGCCTATCAGGGGCAGGAGGATTACTGTTAGCGCAGGCTTTATATAAAATTCTTCAACAGAAGGCCTCGAATGTTGTCTTGTTTGTGGAGCGCTTTGCTTCGCTTCTGTAATCTCGGCTTCATTGAAAATGAGGGCTTCCCTCAATGACCCTCCGAGAATAAATAAAGGTTGAATGAATGAATGAATGAATGCAGGCTTGCCCAAAATAGGCTAAAGGCCTGTGGTTTGCGCAGCCTACATTAAATAACAGACACGCCAGAATGTGCGTTATGATGCTTTTTTACGAGCAAGATGTTTTTGGTACCCTACGCACACTGCATGTTCTTAAATAACAATGATCATCAGTAATATTCGACCATTAATTTGGGTAAATGGGCAAGCGTGACCACCTTGATTGGCTGATTGGCTGATGATTGTAACGCGGGCATGATTCCAAACACCTCCCTTACGATGATGAGTGACAGGACAGGTCTCAGAATGCTGCGCTACACAAGGACGGAAGATGATGAATAACTGGGGCCGTAGGCTATTCACAAAGGCTTTTATCTTACTGCTAGGAGTAGGCTACTCCTAAATCGCACTTAAAGAGCTTGGAGCTTGGAGTTTTCTCTTAAAAGTTATTCACAAAGCCTTTCAGACAACTCCTAGACTAGGAGTGAGTCTTCGTTGCTATGGAGGACGTCATTACTCATGCACGAGCTTGACTGAAGTGACCACCTTGATTGGCTGACGATTGTAACGCGGGAATTCCAAACACCTCTCTTCCGATGATGAGTGACAGGTGACAGGTCGGAGAATGCGTGCGCTACACAAGTAGTGCGAAGGACGGAAGATGATTAATAACTGAATAAAAAGGCCTAGCCTAAATTAATAAAGAGTAAGGCAAAACAAATAGCCTAGTAGCCTAATGAAACATAGGCCTATGGATTGATGCAGTAGCCTACCTTTGCAACATTATTAAATTAATCTGTCACCATATGCCTAGGCTACGTTTGCAAAGAGAACATTTTAATTTGATTCACAATGAAACGTTACATTTCATTTACATGTTAACAATGAGTAGTTTTGGTTGTTGTTGGTGGCGTTATTGCATCCCTTTTATGAATGCAAAATTGTTCCCTCGCGATTGGAAGCTCCTGTTGCGCATAGGCTACACATTTCAAAACATCGCAACGTAAAATGCCTCAAAAAAGCTGTTTATGAATAGGTCTTAGTGAGTTAGGAATCCTCTCGACATAAGCTTAGGAGTCCTAAAGTTAGGAGTGGCACGCCCATTATTTTTAGGAGTTGCTCCTAAATTCGCCAGTTAGGAGCTACCTTTAGCCTTAAAATTATTTGTGAATATGGCCCCTGAATAAAAAGGCCTAGCATAAATAAAATAAAATAGCCTAGTAGCCTAATGAAACATACGGATTGATGTAGTATCTTTGTAACGTTATTAAATTATTCTGTTACTATGCCTACGTTTGCAAAAGAGAACATTTTAATTTGATTAACAATAATGTTACATTTAATTTACATGTTGACAATGATTAGCCTAGTTTTGGTTGTTGTTGGTGGCGTTATTGCATGTTAGTTATGCCTACAATGCAAAATTGCTTCCTCACGATTGGAAGCTCCTGTAACTGCATAGGATTTCAAAACACGGCAAAATGCCGCAGGTTTGTGAATATGTCTGTGAGTAAGGAGTCCTCTTGACTTCTTTTAAGATGTCAGAGGTGGGAAGGTGTGATTTGTTGGGGCAGGGGCGCAACTACCCATTTTTGAGGGGTATGCAACAACAATATTGGCGCCCCCCCAAAAAAAAAAAAAAAAAAAAAAAACACAAACAACTAAAGCAAAACAAAAGGCCAATTAATTTACACTATTACTGTGCATTAGTGTCTATTGAATATGTTTTTAAAGAAATGCTGCCAATTTGATGTTTAACTTGATGTTACACTTACAAGTATTGATAAATGGTGCATTGCCACTCTAAGAGAGTCTAAACGGTTCTCATAACGTCCTTTTGCCAGCTATTGTTCACAATGGATAAGGCTGATAGGCACTCTAGCCTTGTTTGTTTGCACCACATTGACAACACAATATTAAGTTATTACAAGGAGCCTTCATTGTTAGTATATAGAAACATGTAATGAGATTTCTGTTTGCAGTTGGCCATTAAAAGTGCAGTATGAGCATGGTAGCCAGCTAGCTATCTGAATGGAATAGGCTATGTTTCAATCGGCATTATGCTTAACAAACGCTAGTTAGTCTGTTAACATTCATATTTGCAAGCCTCCAAGTACAGACGTCATCACTTTAAATCCTACCTGTTGCCTTTCACCGTCCACTTATTTAACTGCTGTTGCATCCCTTGACATGCCATCTCCTTTTCCCTCTTTCTTTTTCTATTTTTAGTGGTCAACAGCTTCTTTTGCTGTATCTATCTTTTTCCATAGACGGCAACTCACTACTCGTAGGCCTATCTGCTCACCCAGCGCTCACGGCGCCCCCACTCCCTCTTCTATGTCAAAATTCTATGATGGAATCTTATGAGATAGGGTGCCTACTCTAGCCTGTTAGTCCTCTAAAATGTTATAGAACATTGAGAAAATGTTGAAATGATTCAGAAACGGACAGCAGTAGCTACATATAGAAAATACCAAATATATTATTTTATTTTTTTTACCATCGCTTTGGCGCCCCCATGGAGCTGCGCCCCTATGCGTCGCATATAGCGCATTTTCAGTTAGGGTCTACAGTGCAAAGTTGGTAAGTTATGGTAGGCCAACTTGGAGTGAACATACAAACAGGGGAAATTCTTTCTCTTGTAGCTGAGTAGCCTCAGGTGCGCACGTAGACATAAGGCCGAACATGTAAGCGCCAATGAATCGTGCTCTCACGACAATCACGCCGTTAAACTTAAATAGGTTAACATCACTCTAAGTTCGCCTTCAAGCAAGGAAAACGATGATTTGAAGACATCTGTTTCTTTGGAAGGGCAAGGGGGTAGCAACAGGGCAACACAGAGACAGGCCCGATGACAGGGCTGTTTTGAGAGTATTAAAATATGGGATATTCTACGGGAAAACATTAAAACGGCAAGACAGCGGTGGAAAGTTAAAATACGTCATAAACACGGAAAAAGTTGGCATGCATTGTTTCGGTCCCCGTGCACAGGGATTATTTGTCATATTATTAATCACTTATGATTATTTGTGAAATTGTGCAAACAGGTGCAACACATTTGAAAAGGAAGGACTGGTAGCATGCAAGCTCACGGGAAAGATTGATTGAAGAACGTTATAACAGTGTGTGGCTGTGGCGCAAAGCAGCGCGGGCGGAAGACAGCGACAATTGGCAGGGGAGGGTCATGTCTTTTTTAACAATTCTGTCTGAGGGTCATTGAACAATTTCTAGCAGGCAAGGGAGGGTCATGCAACTTTTGACTGAAGGACTCAAAATTCCTCGGGTGGCCCCTTCAATTAAAAATGAACAAAATTGGGTTGAAATTGTGCATAGACAGTCAATATAATAGTGCAAAGTCAGGCCAATAAATGGCTGAGGTAGTTCTGTTTGACCTAAGTAAGCAAGTGGCATAGTGGTGCAAGTTATGTAAGAGCAGCAGAAGTGTTGCAACAAGTTGCAAAGTGTGCAAAGTGTACAAGTGGAGTAGTGCAAGGCAGCCATTGTGGGTCCAAAGTCCAGGATGTTATGTAGCTGAGGGTGGAGGGGGGAGAGGGGGGAGAGAGTTCAGCATCCTAACAGCCTGGTGTATGAAGCTTATGGTGAGTCTAGTGGTGCGGGAGCGCAGGCTTCTGTATCTCTTCCCAGAGGGCAGTAGATCAAACAAATTGTAATTGGGGTGACTTGCATCACTCACAATTGTGGTCGCCTTGCGGGTGAGGTGGGTGGTGTAAATGTCGTTCAGGGAGGGGAGTAAAGCACCAATAATCCTTCCACATGCAATGTGAACGTCTGGGATTGGGGAGAGCACTAAATGCTCTACTGAATAAGCACGAAGTCAAACCTTTAAATGAAAAACATTCTTTAATAATCAAAAAAATAAACCGCTAATGAAGTAAACTTGTGACCATCAAAAATCGTTTATCGCCTGTAACTCCGTGTTAACAGGACATAACAGGAAGGCATTTGGCTGAGCAACGGAGGTTAATATGCTCTATATTTTGTCCAAATGATGTCTGTCTATCATTGTTGCACTCTGAGAAAACCAGAATGTTTAATTTGTCCTGCGTTTCTTCTACGGCTGCAAACGGGATTCACTCGCTTACAATTTGATAACCAAATATTTCTTTATTAGGGCAGGGCAGGCCTATTTTCTGGCTATTCAATTATTTCTAAACCAGTATGCTAAAGTCTGTAGTGAAGTCTGTGTAGGGTTTTCCAGGATCCATTTCTTTTTACGAGACACCCTGCTCACTTGAGACATCTGCCGGTTGTTTGGGTTGTTGCAGCGTCACTGTAAAAATACAAATTAAAGTCGCGTGATACCGCGTGATCCCGCGCACGGACCGCGAGGGAAGCTGGCCAAATCGAAGCACTGCCCACTGTAGCACTGGTTGTCCTCTTCTTGGTAGGAAGTGTCAGTCTCAACGGTAACATTTAGGGCCTGTTTACACGTATATAGATATTTGAATAAACGCATACTTTTGTATGCGTTTGGCCCTTTCGTTTACACGTAAACAGAGATTTATCTCCCTCAAACGCATACTTTTACAAACGCACTCTAAAGTGAAGATTTCTTAAAACGATGACGCGTTCAATTGTGTCGTGGGTCAATTCGATTTAATATGTGCAGCAAATATTCTAGAGCGGAGCTTTTGACGTGCAGTGCAGTGCCTGGCCTGAACATTTACATTTCACACAAACTGTAGCCTACACACCACACGTGATATGCGATTATTTTTAATATTTCGCATACTATTTCATGCTCACCTCACACAGGTTCACACAGCAACTGTCTGTTGACTTCTGAGTTGTTATATTGTTAATTATAGAGTTGTTTAGTTGTTTACTTCATGTAGAAGTATGTTAGTAAGTAAGTAAGTATCGTCTTGTGACGCTAACATAGCCTAGGCTAGGCCTATGGATTATAACATGTTGGATTAAATCATCTTCATTTCCAAACCTAGAGGATGTACATGTATGTAGAAGATAAGGTAGGCTATGTTTGTTATTCTGGCCCGCTGTGGCATGATTAATTACCGTATCTGAGAAGTTATGCTATGGTGAGTTTTAAATGGGTTTGCTATTCTGGTTAGTTTTGGCATGACGTGCGAGTTTTAGCGTTATTAGCACATTGAAACGTGTTGTGATGTTGGCTCTGCATGCTGCCAACACTGTCATTAAAACAGCCCCATTCCCCCGACCTTCTCAGTTAAAAGGCCCTATGTGTGCGTGCAGACTAGCTGGATCATTGTCCATGAACACTAGCCTAGCAACTCATGGATACTCAATATCCTACCACACTTACATCACGGCAGTGTTATTACATGTCTTTATTAAAATGCAGATATATTCTCATGAATTAGCCTAGGCCTATTATTGGATGTAATTAAGATCGCAGGATGTGTGGGCGTACGGTATACACGCACGGCATTCTAAATCGCCTGTTTACGTTGTGGATAGCTAAATAAATGTAGCCTAATGTTTTTAACCAGTCATGGGTGTCTTTTGGGTGTAAAACCAATGAGAGTGGCATTCGTCATTCCAGCAAGCAGTGCAACATAACAGCTCATCAGTGTTTTCATTACTGATTTGGTGTGGCGTTGATATAAAGCAGGCGCCAACCTATTTTCATCCAAGAGCTGCTTTGACAAAATGAACATGGGCGAGAGCTAATGTTTATAGGCTATTAGTAGGCTAGCATGTAATCCGTGCCCTCTTGAACTTTCCTCACTTTATACTGTACTAAGAGAAAGTAGCCTAGTTCTACCTCGTCGGTCCACATGTAGGCTATGAGTTGCTTTATGAGTCGCTTTTTGCCATAATTTCCCTTCGGTTTAATCAGCCTAAAACGCGTAGCCTTCTGTACATTTTAAATTTACCTAAGTTTATTCTCGGATATGCAATTGAACTTTGACTGGGATAGTGCAATCTGTTGGCCTGGCGTGTTACAGACGCAGAGTTGTGTAAAGTGAACAGTGAGATGTTGGTAGGCTTTTGCACATTTTAATCGTTCCTTGCCACGATATAACATAACTGACAACTCATCTCCATCTCATATTGTGTATTGTTCGCCTATCATAGCCTACTGTGTCGTGCATGTAATTTCTGCCAAACTGATAAACTAGTACTTGTAAACCAAAGCGTCTTTCCTCTCCTGCTATTAGGCTAATTGAGGGGAGGAGGGCAACGCAGACAAGTAGATGACCTAGACGACACTTTAGGTTCTACATAAACATTCGCCTTTGGAATCATTTTGCGTTCTAGTGTGTATGGATATATTTTCTAATCGAATGTCGTGTAAACGCGATTAAAAAAACAAACGCATACAAAATATCCGTTTTTAAAAATATCTAGATACGTGTAAACAGGCCCTTAGAAGACCTTGAGCAGCACTATCCATTCCCTCCAACCCAATAAAGGCTGGCGAATTCTCGCCTACAACCTGAATTATGTTCTCACTGTATATCGAGAATTTAGGCAGTGATCCCCCACCAGTCGGCACTCTCTTTATTAGACTTACATCTTTCTGTGCTATTGAGAGCAATTATTTCCATTTTTCTTTACCTCTTCGACTGTACGGAAGTCTGCAGCATTCGTTTACTCTCCGTAATGCTTTTCCAAGTCTCATTTTTTCGTTTGTTGGTTATGGTGTTGCTTTGTTTCAAAGTTAAAATATGTTTATGCTGGTCATACTGCTCAATTAATGTTCTTATTTCCGAATCAGTGAAATTACTCTTTCTTCTTTTTCGATCCTCCATAGCTAATTAGCTAATTAGATGAAAAAGTGAAATGAGTATCCTGGCAACGCACATGAACATGAACGCGCATCGTTACGGCCATACTTAGTTAAGAAAGGTCTTAAATTCTGTTGGTGCAACAGGTGTTAGATATGGGCCTAAGATCAGTCTTAACAAAGACTAACTTAGCACTTATGACAGGCATAGCAAAGACTAGTTGCAACCCGCTCCTGATGTCTGTCGACTGTTACACTCCTCCAATGAACGATGCCTGGCTCTGCCACCCATACGCTCAAAGCAATTCAAACTTTTCGGATCCTCGTTGGTGGAACACGCTTCCAGTTCCTACCAGAGCAGGGGCGCACCTCTGTCTTCAAAAACCTTGTGCAGTCTTCTGAGAGTTTCTCCACTCCTAGTACTACAAAAAATTTGACATGCTTAATCTAGCACTTACACTAGGCTATCCCTCTTTTCCTTCCCTTGACTCAACTTTGCTTTCGAGTCTGTTAAAGTGTTTTTTTTACTGACTGAATAAAATGTCATGTTAGCTGTTACAATATGTGGAATATGTAACTATGTGGTATGATTTTTTTATGGAAAATGCAATCATCTAATTAATAACTTATTAATATATATATATATATATATATATATATATTCTTTCTTATGGTAAGAGCCTGTTATTACCATGAAACAAACTGTATATAATATACAATGCAATAATACAATCAAGTATTTACTAGGTATTTACTCTTTACCCTTACTGTCTGTTTTCATGCTCTGACATCATGTACTTGTAATAAGAGAAGAAAGCAGTCAGGAAGACAGGCAGACATAGATGGATAATTAATATTATCAATGAATGCATTATTGTTTCTTCATATTTTATACACATGTTTCTACAAAATTGTTAGGCCTTCAGAGAAGACCTAGCAGGCCGTAACTGTTCACCACTGCTGTAGTTTTCTAACTGATTAAGCTGTATCAGTTTGGTGCAACAGTATGGGATAATTATCCACAGAGATGGATGACCTAACTGAAGTCAGCAAGCAGACCAGTAAAATCAATCATATTATATTGGTATTTATTCTGTTATATTCTGTGTTTTTGTTGTTACAGGACACAGGAGAACCTGGGTGGTGGAGGGGAGAAATAAATGGCAGAGAAGGGGTTTTCCCTGATAACTTTGTGGTCTTGATTTCTGAAATTGACAAAGAGGTAAGTATGACTTGCAGAGCTCAGCCTACCTAGAGCCTTCTTGTGCTGGTGTGTTAGCACTTTACTGCGCTAGTCTGGGAAACTCTTCGGTGGGACGAGTAGATAAGTAGTTCTAACTTATATTTTAGTATTATATTTGCATTTCATTTGCTTGGATTTTGTATTATTACCGAGAAATATGTTAACCATTCCTGCTTCAGTTCCAGACAGGTCATCATTATAAGTTCCCCCTCGGGGCTAACCTCTTTCATTTCTGCTGCAGCAGGCTGTGCGCAACAGAGTAGACGTTTCCCTCATAAACTCTGATTTGGTCGTTATAGCTTTTTTCCAGCTTCTAGGCGTTTATCTGCGTTGAGCGTTTACTCCATAGATATGAAAACGATTCATACACTGTCGCTGGCCACTCAGTCGCAACTCACTGACGTCAGGTCAAGTTTAAGTTTGCGAGGGTGTAAGGGTTGAAAATGCTGATAACAGGAATGGGACAGCACCTGTGACCAAAATTGACAACACAAAAAACGTTGTTTTATGGCAGTTGTTACCAATGTTTTTTCAAGTTTCCAGCCTTCCTTTGAGTAACCCTGTGTTTCACATCACAACTCTATGAATTGTAGGTAATTCCCTTGAGTAAAGTGTTCACATATGCCGACTTGGGGAAAGGGCTCAGAAAGAGTGCGAGCGAGCCCTCCAGCACTTAACAATTTTGCAGTGGGACAGCCCTAAACCCTCACAAAGTTTGCGGGAACTCACATCAAAGTGTGTGAGTGTTTAAGGGGAGAGATTGGGATTGATCTCTTGTAGCACTACCTACAACTGGCAAAATCAAATTGGCCTTCATTTATCAATCAAACGTGGAAACCAGCACTGATCTGGGTGTAGTAATCATTTTACGACAGGTCTCATATGTGATTCATGAAACGTTCATAACAATTCCAGCGTAATATGAACAGGTGTTGCTAAATGTGGTGGCTGATTGGCATACATTGCATTACATAACCATATGACGCATGCCATTTGTCCATGGTAAAAAAGAACACAAATATGTCAATGGAGCATACGCTGTCCTCCAACCTGGATACAGGTTGGAGGACAGCGTATTATTTTGTGCACAAGAAAACAAAAGCATAGTCCATGCCATGCTCATCGCTACCACAAAAAAAAACATAATTCGGTTCCTGTGGTGGTTATCCTATAATAGTTTTTTATCACACACTTTATAATCTGTAGGCCTAACCATAAGTTTTGGTTTAACCTCTGGTTTGTCTTTAGGGTCATTGTATCAATATATGTATTGTATAGAGTGTGTCCCCTATGTGTTTTAATATGGAAATATATTTTTGGTCATCTCGCAGAAACCAAAGAAGCCACCACCTCCTTTGAAAACTACAGGTAAGATTAGCAGATATTGGACAGATGTGCTTCTTGGTCTGTGATTATATTTGTATCTGTGAGACACTACATAAATACATAAATACATTTATAAAAATAATATTCACAAAAAAGAAACATATGACCGCAGACAAATGTAGATTAACTGATTAGCATCCACACTGGACATAAACAGTATGGAGAGCCAGTCTATGTAAACTTACCGGCAACATTAATACACCTGGTTGGTACTGGGGTGGACCCCTTTTTGCCTTTAGAACTGTCTTAATTTTTCATGGCATATTTTCAACAAGGTACTAAAAAACATTCCTCAGATTTTTGTCCATATTGACATCTTAGCACAGCATTTCTTAAATTCTGGGCCGCAGGGCACCGGCACCGGTCTGTAACGGGGAGACTGCTGATTCGTGGAGTTGCGGAATCAAATTATGTAATTTGCGGCACAATTGATCATGGAACTTCGGAACGGCAGAAAAAGAAAACAACCATTTCCACAATCAGGAAATACTTGCCAGTTTGTTTTCATCAAACATAGAGGCATAAAATGATATGTGGCATGAGAGTTCATTAAATGTGAAGAGAAACTGAAACCACTCGAGGTGCACAGATAACGTTGGTGGCTACGAGGTAACTATAATAGAGCAAAATGGATTTTTTACTGTAGATACTGAATAATATACTGTAATATTGTAATAATGTTGAGCATTGTATAGAGTCAGATTTTAATAAAAAATGCTCAAAATATATGGTAGCCTAATTGTTTTTCCTGTTTAATAAAGATCTCCAGATCAGTGATTCATGCCTATCTGCTCTGCCATTTACCATACACAAAAGTTAGTCTTTCCTGAATCCTGACATTCAAACATTCAAATGATATTTAATAATAATAATAATAATAATAATAATAAAAAAAAAGTGTATGATGCTTGCATGGGGGAAGCTTCCCAAACCAATGCCACCCATATAACTGTTCATCATTGAATCATGGAAGCATCATGCAACCATGCTGAGTAAAGCAATGAAACCATTGTAATTATGTTTGCAATTTTACATTAGTAAAGCAGTCCTCTGATTCACATGTTTTCACCTAAAACCTTTTGTGAACAATGCACTGACAACATTGACTGCTTCACTTTCTTGTGATATGAAAATAATAGTAATGATAGTATAATAGTAAAATAATAGTAATGAGGCCCACACAGTTGGTGCATATTTGGTGGCTGCACATCAATCATGCGAATCTCCCATTCTAAAGGTGCCCTATTGGATTAAGGGCTGGTGATTGTCGAGGCCATTTGAGTACAGTGAACATATTGTCATGTTCAAGATACCACTTTGGGATGATTCAAGCTTTGTGACATGGCACGTTATCCTACTGAAAGTACACTGTGAGCATAAAGGGATTGGTCAAAAACAATATTCATGCAGGCTGTGCCATTTAAATGATATTCAGTGGGTAATAAGGGGCCCAAAGTGAGCCAAGAAAATATTCCGCACAACATTATACCACCAGCCTGAACCCTTGTTACAAGGCAAGATGCATAGATAGATAGATAGATAGAAGGGGAAATTCAAGATGCATCCATGCACTTGCAAAATTCTGACCCTACCATCTAAATGTCATAGCAGAAATCGAGACTCAATAGACCAGGGAACATTTTCCAATCTTCTATTGTCCAATTTTGGTGAGCCTGTGTGATTGTAGAATCAGGTTCCTGTCCTTTACGAACAGGAGTGGCACCTGCTATAGCCCATCTGCTTCAAGGTTCGACGTGTTTTGCATTCAGAGATGCTCTTTTTCCATACCTCATTGTAACAAGTGGTTATTTGAGTTACTGTTACCTTTTTGATCAGCTCAAATGCCATTTTGACGCAGAACTTTTTGAAAATGGAAAGGAAATAAATATTGTTTACAAAACCTTTTGTTCTCAAGGCTATAAAAGAGATACATGCAACCCCTTAGAACAATTACGTCTTCCACACATTGATCTGCACCCCCCCCCCCTCCCCCATACTCACACTGATTTGGGCAAACATACCTCAGAAAATAAGCTTTGGAGAAGTTAAATGCATACTGCCACCAGAAATGATGTATTTATCTATTACATTCTACTCAAAACTTAAAAATGTAAACACTGTCAGAACTTAGTTTTAGTGAATTATCAAAGACATATTTGTTTTAGTATTTCCTTACATTTTTAAGAAATACAATGTCCTCAAGTAATGTGACTGATGCACATGCTATTTTGACAATCAACCTAGCGTTGCATAATTACACACACACAACAGACACAATGGTCAAAATAATGGAGCATACAGTGGGCGTCGCTTTCAAATGGCCACTTCAGTCGCGCATTACGCGGCGTGAAGCTGCGTGAAACTTTAGTACCACTTTCAGCCACTGTGCGTCGCTCTGCCACTGTACATCGCTCTGTCAGTAGCCTGACTGCCGCCCCTTCTGAAAAAGCAGGATGCTACCGTTAAACATAATTGTTGCCGAGAGGAATCCCAGCCTACGAATTCAATAACAAAATAAATCATGCATAATTAAACATTACCTCGATTTAGGCTACTTGGGTAGAAATCTTTTGATAGCCTACTGGTGCCGCTCCACAAAACTAAAAAATATGTCAATTTGCTGTCAGTGTTGGGGGTAACGCAAATCAAAACAGTGTCTTGTGTGATGATTGAGCCAGTAGAGAAATAACTGTTCAGAATTAATCTGTAGCCTTGGGTAGGCTTCTACAGAAAACAATGTTGTTGGAGATTTGGAGATTTAATTCTATCTAGCGACATTTTTAACAGGCTAGACAACTATGACCCACGTTTTGGTTTCGTAAATTAATTTTCCCTACTTCTTGACTGCAATGTAGTCAATTGACTGCTTGACATGTCATTTTTATTTTTCTGTACAATAAACAATTACATCTGCTTTATGCCGCAGAATTACATTCATATTTGGCTGACTTCTGCAGACGCGCAAAAAAACACTGCCACTTCCCTCCCCATATTCCAAGATTAAGATAGTAGCCTATACAAAAAGTACTTCATACTATCATAAAAATTTGTTAAAACAAATAGCTATTTGCAATTTGACAAAACACTGGTCCTCATTTTGCGAATGCGAGGACGATATGAGCCTGTTGCATTTAGTTAGATGTCCGAGTCACGCATAATGTTTGAAAACCACTGGCTCTTAATCACAATAATTTAACACACAACAGTTGGATAGCCTACTTCATCATGTTCCCATGCCTACATTTTGGTGAGTAGCATAGAGATCGTTAAAAACAATAAAGTATGGCTCTCCGTTTGGGACATCGAAAACGTATATTTTTAATAGGGTAGACTACCGTCGGAGATGCTGACTTGCAAAGGCCTCGGGATAACACGTTATCTCCACTATCATCAGTCAATGCCCCCTTGATCAAAGTGGGGAATGAAAGAAAAAGTTTGAGAACCACTGGCATTGTGTCATGTAAGGTCGTTGCAAAATCTAGAGAAATGTGTGAGGTGGTCAGTGGGGGACAATTGAGACACACATTGGATTGTGTTATTACTTTATGTTTAATTTGTCCTGCGTTACTTCTACGGCTGCAAACGGGATTCACTCGCCGTTAACCAAATATTTCTTTATTAGGGCAGGGCAGGCATATTTCTGGCTATTAAATTATTTCTAAACCAGTCTGCCAAAGTCTGTAGTGAAGTCTGTGTAGGGTTTTCCAGGCTCCATTTCTTTTTATGAGACACCCTGCTCACTTGAGACATCTGCTGGTTGTTTGGGTCGTTGCAGCGTCGTTGCAGCGTCACTGGAAAAATACAAATTAAAGTTGCGTGATCCCGCGTGATCCCGCGTGCGGACCGCGAGGGAAGCTGGCCAAATCGAAGCACTGCCCACTGTACTCCTTTGTAACTAAGTGTCTACATCCCCTAGACATTTTAGTAAACATATGAAAACTATTTTGCCATACACATTTACTATCATAAAGCAGTATAAGGCTATACAACAGGACCCACTATTTATAATTATGTAAATGTGGTCTAATTAAGCAATAAGCCCCAAGATGCCATTGGTTATACTGATTGAAGAACAGCTAAGGGGCATTATTATTCACGACGTGCAAGTGGAGTAGTTGGTAGTTGGGTAAATTCTAATGCATGCAGGCTTACTTCTCCATAGTAATTAATTGATATGGCGATCATGAGGGGGGAAATACGGTCTTAATGACTGGGATGTGTTTGAAGAGGTATAAATATGTGGGTTGAACTACAATTTTGATGTCACATAAAGTGCACAATATGATCTTGAAGGTGTGTTGCCCCCTGCAGGTAACCCCCAGAACCTAGTCAACGTCAGCCGTTTCTCAGACGTAATCCCAGGCCTAAGCAGTTAAAACCTACGATACATCCCTGGAGGTAATTGTAGATAGCAGGGACCTACTGTCGAGTGCAGTCGCACGACTTCCCTCTGCGGCGCAGATAACCTAAAGCTCCTATTTTTAAATATCCCCCTTGGAAGTTGATCAGGCTTCCGTGGTGGATTTATTGAGATGTTTATGAAATAAGGAGCGACTACGCCTAGGTCTCGAACAGTTGGCTAACGTGCGAAGATGTTTGACCCTAGAATTTATCTAGAGACACAGGTTATAGGCTACTTCTTGCTTAGGTTTTTAAAGAGTGGAGACCTTCTTACCGTCCTTCAGTATAAAGTCACGCTGACCTAAGTCTTAGAAAAGACAGATGAATAACCACAGAAGAGACACGTTATCTTACCCTCCTGCTGGAATTCGTAGGAAAACCAAGAAAAGACAAAAAATACTGCTTGAAGAATTAGATGCCAAGGTTAAATGAGTTCTTTACTTTTCAGCACTTTGGAGATGATAACAAAATGCGGCGTAATATCCACTTGCAGGTTACAATGTTGTAAAAAGAGTAAATCCACAAAATAGGTAAATAGTAAATCCACAAATGGAGAAGAGATTACAATAAAAATAGTAAATCCACAAATGGAGAAAAAGAGAATATACGGAAAAAAAGTAAGTCCTCAAAAAAGGGAAAAAGTCAGCTGATTGTCTTCTGCAGTCACTCTCTGTCGGAGTAGCAGGTCTGATATCTGCAACAGGTTCCACGGAGTTTCGGTCCACGACTCAGCCTGGCACGACGTCCAACACTTTGCTTCTCAACGAATTTCGGAGGACGAATTCTAACAACCACACGCGACATCATAAAGCAAAAACCCAGCGAGTTGAAGGAAGGAAAAAAGAAGAAGCAGCCCCGATTGTCTAGTTCAGCCCTTATTTATACTAGGTAGACATGACCTCCCCCACACATTCCTAAGGCAAATCAATCTTTCCCACGACAGTTTAGAACCTTCTAAAAGTTCCCACGAGGGCTGGGAATATTCTCACGTTAGCTGGGAACATAGCTGGGAATATTCTCACGGCAGCTTTGGGAATATAGCTGGGAATATTCTCACCATAGCTAATACATTCTAGAAGTCACTGATCTTAACCAACAATATAAGATGACACGCATTAACATACTTCTCCGGGTTACATTTCGGAGACGATACATCACATTCAGGTTTACAGATAGTTTCCACAGGTTACACAAACAGTTTACATTCAATGGCAATTATAACCATGTGACACATTACATTTAGCAACATACACTTTTACAGTCATCAAGAGAGATCGGTTACATTCTTACAGGTTACAAACACTTATGGCATTAACCTTCACACAATGCAATCTGAATACATTCATTTAAACAGTTTAAAGGCACTTTACCCATTTCACAGTTTAAGACATACAATTCCTTACATGCATAATTCCCTAGACTTTACAAGGTCAGGCTACTAAAATACTTGTAATGATACATTTCATTCATTGCACTTTATTATTTATTATGAGGTCATTGTTTGCAGTTATGATTCATTTTCCATTCTTTTATTCACATTCAATAATCATCAACTATTTCTGAGGTCAAGGTGATCTGGTTTAATAATCCTGCACATTGTTCAACATCCGCTTCAACACATTCATTCACTTCCACGCTTTCAGGTGATCTTAATTCAAGAGTAGGTTGCAAAGTAATTGGTTTAACATTACGATTCAATTCCTGGTCAGTTTCTTTCCTAATTTGTCTAATCATATTTTCTAGATCATAGAGGTTACCTTGATAGCTAGCGCTGAATCTAGCCTTTCTGCGTTTTCGCCTTGTAAGACGTATTGGTTTTGTGCTATCGCTCTGGGGTCCATACGGTTGGTGTTCTGGCAACACGTCAAAGGGAAAGAGATTTTAAAATGGATAGTTCCAGTCCTTTATGATTGTTTGAATTGTGTTCAGTGCCATTCACACAACCCTTCACATTGACATCCTTTCATTCTATAGATCCTATTCCTTAGTTGTTCTAAAATCACTGGAACCCACAGTCTCTTCAGGCTTATTGAATAATTTTGATTATTTTTTAATAAGATTGATTTGATCTTATTAGTAGACACTCTTCCATTCTGTTCAGGGATCACAAGTTTTATGGCAAAGAACAAGTGGAGCCCCAATGTACTTTATCAAACATGCGTTTAGCATCTCAGTATATCAACACTTCAGTGTTGTAGGTCGACGGTCATATACTGCTTATACTGTAAGTACTCTGTTTTTTTGGTGATTTCCATTCACTTATCTAGTATTTTCTGTTCTATTCAGGTGACAAGATGGTTCAAGATCACAAACCATCAAAGCCTGCTGCTCCTATGGTTCCACCTAAAAAGCCAATCCCTCCACCTGGCAAAGGGCGCTCAGGAGCTGGACCTCCCAAACGACCTGAGAAACCTCTAGCATCATCTCCTGCCACTCCAACTGCTAAGTTAGTTTTATCATTTCTACATATCAGCCTTTATTAACTGACTAGTCCCCCACATTCTAACCACTCCTAGGATGAAATAATCAGTATGAAATTAATCAGTGATTTTTACGTGTAACTGCCCAACAACAAGTGGTGGGTTTTTTTATGGTATTTGGCATACACATTTGTCCAAAGCAACTTACATCATATATATTGTCTGATGAATATCATGTCCAAAATGGTTACTTTTCAAAATAATTGCATATAGTGTCATCAAAATTGGTAAAGTGTCACATTTTACGTAAATCAAGTTTAAACAGGGGTACACATTAGATTAAAACGGCCACATCACATTAAATTATTGTTAGTCTATGTATGCACTCAGTTTTTCTTGACATTGAATGCATCTTGCTGAATTCTTTTGTTTTAAAAGATGTAAGTAGCCTACCACGATTTTTTGAACTGCACTTCATGCCGTAACCTTGTTTAGTGCCCTCTTCTCCGCTCCCACCTCTCGGAAAAACATCACCCTTCATGAAGTAACGGCTCCCACACACAGCTGCGTTCCGTCAACACATGCCAGTGGGTGTTCCCGACGGTAGCTATGCAAATGACTTGAAGTAAAACCGTAATATGATTGGTTGGTGCCGTCCGTAGATTGGCTTGACTGGCGGGTGCCGTCTGTCGGTGCAGCAACAGCTGAACTCCTCAAAGCGAGCGGCGGGAGAAACGCGACGCAACGGACCCACAATTCAGTTCGGCAACGGATCACGTGAGCCCATGTAAAGTGAATGGGATGCGTCTCCAGCAACGCGATGCACGCAGCTGTGTGTGGGAGCCGTTAGAGAATCTTGAGTATGGAAAATGCTGCAGGCCTCTTTAAACCAGTCATTTATTTAGCATTGCATTGCAGAATTTCAAACAGTGTCGTAGCTCTCCAAAAAGCATAGTTAGGTCGTAACATATGGAATCATTGGTAGTAGCCTTTTGTATGTTTCTTCTGCAGTTGAACCAAGCTACTAAAAACAATTCTGGCTTAATACTGCTACTACTGGAGGGTGTATAAAACAAAAATAGGACTTGAATGCAAGTTATAATCAACATTTTTTAAAAGTGCACTAAATAATAGGGGTGTAACGGTACACAGAAGTCACGGTTCGGTTCATACCTCGGTTCGGACATCACGGTTCGGTACGAGTTCGGTACAATGGAGGGAAAAGCAAAACAAAAATGCAGAAAGCATTTTTTTTTGTACATGTCTCAGGCTGTACCACCTAGTGTCATACAGTCTCTTCCCTGAGCTATCTGCAACAGCCTGAAGTGTGTAAGATGTAGGCTAGTACAATAAGTACCCAGACTCCATCTGTAACTTGTAAACAAAATAAGACAATCAGCTATAAAACTGAAAATAGGCCTACATCATCTCTTATTTCTGAAAGTGCAAATTACATAGAAAAATGATTTTTAAAAATCCACTTAAGCAAGACCTTCAACATCTGTGTTTAGTTGTATATGGAAGGGTCTACAATTTGCCTCAATATTGTTTTTATTGTGTAAGTAATAATCTAGCCTACTAACTGTGAAAATATCAAACTATTTTGCCTTTTTTTTTAAAAACGAAATTGCTCCTTTCATTTCATAAACAGACTACAACTAGAAGTCACGTGACTTTGCCCTTTGACGTTAACTCACCGTAGCATGGTTTGTTTATTAGCCTGTTTAGCGTTGTCACTTTATTTTACTGTCTATGCACTTAACACTACCAGCTCCTCATGTGAGAAGTTACAAGTTACCCCAACATAAAGGTAATTACCACGCGATTTACATAGCTTTCTGTCATTACGAAATCGTTTAATTTAAGCCATATGTTTTGGCCCTATTTGTATATCCAAAGGCTGCTGAAGCGCAGGGGAAGTGTTTTTTCCCCTCGTTTCAGTGATTGGTAGCCTACATCATCTGGGGCCTGTACTACGAAGCGGGGTTTCTGGCTTATCTGGGTAACTTCAGAGAATGTCTAATAAGGGGAGAACTGCCACTCTCGGAAAACTTCCGGTTTCTGAACTGGTTGCAGTTCCTTCTGTGGTTCCACATGAGGGCACTCGTCCACGAGTGCAGAATGCATGGAGGTCTATGGAGCTGTACCCCTCAAAATCCACTTTTCTTGGGATATAATTTTTTTTCAAGTAATTTGAGTATTGCATTCGAAAGGGGAGGCAAAGAAAATACACTTGGTTGAGTATTATATTTTTTAAAGTCACTTAATTGTTCTAAAAAGCCTTTCAAATGTGTCAATGACGTCATTCATTAGCACAATGCTAGCGTGTTATGTGCAACAACGACCCAACCTGTAAGAAATAAAAAGGACATAAGTACTCGTTCATTCAACTTTTGACCTATAACCCATGTTGAAGTTATACAAACTACAATCAAATCTGAGATTTGTCAACGACAATCAGGTGAAAGAGACCAATTTAGCTGTCTAGCTCCATTGACTCCCATTCATTCTGCACTCATGGTGATCGCCCCCAGTGGAACTCTGGTGGAACTGCATCCAAAATTCGGTACAATGGGACTTAATACGGAGTGGCAAGGCTCTCCGTAGACGGGCTCTGGTAACTTCGAGAGTAACTTGATCGTGTGGCGTAACTTCCCGATTAACCCGTACTACGAAAGGTGGATAGGTTTTAACCGAGGTATGCTGCCATGGCAATTTACGCTGCATCTCAAACCTGCTCCGACCAGGTTATGTTCTTGGTTAACCCGAGGTTTCCGTTAACCACACCCTTTATAAGTACCACCCCTCCACTAACAATTTCTCCCGAGACATGTCGGCGTACCTGGATGATCCATACGACATTGGAGCGCAACTCGTGAGGGACTCTATTCGCAGGGCGAGGGGTTTTAGAGACCGCCAGAAAATATATATAGCCTACCCGGACGATATTCTCTATGAAGATATAGATTGTCAGCCGAGGGAATTCGTTATCTTTGTCAGATGATCTAGGAAGACGTCTCATAGCAATGCCCGTACGTGGACATTCATGTATTCAATCGGTGATGCAAGAATACTGTATGTCCTAAAATAAATCGGACATAGGCCTACAGTATTCTGAACATCTGAGCAAGAATAGCCTAAAATAAATCTGACATAGCCTACAGTAGGCCTAATAAATAAAAATCACCATTTTAACAAACTTGTTGAATTGAATGTCATATTACTGTAGGCTACCCTGCACATAAAGGCTACACATTTCCACAGCACCAGAATCCGCCTCCCTCAACCCCCTCCATAATCGGCCTTCCACTATTATTTGCGATGGCCAACTCCTCTGCTACTGTAAAACACTCTGGTGCCTTTCCTCCTACAGTAGTGTTCGAAGACACCTGTTTCTTGTTAGCTGTAAAACAATAGCCAAGTGAAGGCTATAAGCTAGGCCTACATGTTTTCATAATTAGGAAATATGAAGAACATGTGGGAATGCAAGCTATAACTATATAAACCTACTATTCTGAATAATGTTTTTGTGTTTCATTTTCACCTGCTGCCATGTGCGTTTGGCAATGGTGTTGCATCTGAAATGTTCACAGGATTAGGCATACACTAAATCAGTCAATGGGGGCTACTTAAACATTCAATTATCCTTATTACTGTAATCTATATGTCCACTTCTGAATTGGGTTGCATCTGTAGGCCTTTCTATGAACTCAAATTAGGCTATTTAATTATTTCAACTCATTTCAGACATTCCGTAAGCTACTAATCCTCCGTAACACATATTTGAAGAACATGTGGGAATAAAACTTTACTTTTAGGCATTTAGGCTACCCGATCTGTAATACGTTGCCAACAGTCTTGCTTTGCTCACTGCCGACGTATTTGATTTTTGTCGTAGAGTGGGTTTTAATTCCTCATAACTTGTCATAATAATTGTGCATTCCTCATCCGTAAAATAAGGTGATCGCGTCATCATTGAAAGTGGTGACTTGCGCTGCAACCCGCCCCTTTTATGTGAACGCGCACAGGTTAACCCCGGCTCAACAAATCAACTTCATAATCAGCGTCGTAGTACCGATTAACACCACTTAAGATAACCAAGTTTTGTCAACCCTGGTTTAACAAAGTAACCCTGGGTTACATCTGGGTAGGTTAAGCTCCCTTCGTAGTATAGGCCCCTGGGTGATGGCTTCGAATATGTGTAGCATTTTTTCCACTCACATACCCAACAACTGCTGAACAACGCCGACACAGAGTTTCATCTTATCCACCACTCTTTCGCCTGTAGGCTACTAACATTACTGTAACTGAAGTTCTCAAACTTGCCTAAAACCTCTAACTCTTGTGGGTCTAACCTTATATTAGTGCTGCTAATGACTGACGGACTCGACCGACGACCTGGCAAAAAAAAACATAGGCGCCAATCAGAGCTTCAGAGCTAAGGCGAGGCTACAGATTAGCGTTAGGTGTCGCTAAAGAACTCCCGTAACTCTCGCTACTTAACAGTAATTGCGCATGACATTAATTAATCCGCACACGAGTTTTATGTATTTTTATACCGTGTATTCTCCGTGTAAATTCATGCACCGAACCGTGACGCCCGTACCGTTTTGGTTCAATACGAATACATGAACCGTTACACCCCTACTAAATAAATAAAGCATCCAGAGACACTTAGCTTGAACTCTCACAAGTCGACACCCAGTCAGCAAAGCTGGAGCAGTATAATTAGCCCTTTTAGCTATTCTGTTTCCACTGCATAGACTACAGGACATCAATATTTAAACATAGATTTTCCAGATAACTTCAGGATTGTCCCAAGGTCGTGTCACCAGCCCCTGCAAATTTGTTTCATTTGATCAATTTTCCTGCAAATCTTTGTTTGTTTTATATATTATACGATCAATATAAAATGTCTGAGCTGCTACATGATAAAACTCTTAAGTTAGGAAGATTAAGACCCCCATCTGCTCTTGGGTGATACAAAAGCTGCCTTTTCAGTCTACATGCTTTACCTGACCAAATGAACGAAGACATTGAATTTACTGTACCTCCTCTTCAGGAGGCGTTACAGGAATAGTTTTGGAATTTAAATAAGAATTTTGGTCATCTTAAAGAGGTTTATTCTTCCTGTTAAGTTAATCTTCAAGTCTTGCCATTGCTTAACATCCTTTCAGTAAGCAGGCGGAGTATCACTGCTATGTCTATTTGTGAGCATTATAGCATTCCAACACCCCAAAATCTGTAATTCCACTTTTTGTGAGAAGTTATGCTTTTTTGGAAACTATGGTGAAGATTTTGTGCATATTAGATTTATGTTTTTAATGCCTATTGTATTTTGCATCAGTAAAATAGTAAGAAATGTAGCTGCAAGCAGCCATAACAACATAAATGGTTATTGACAAACTGATGAACTGAGGCATTTGTGACTGTAAGCTGTAGTGGGGAAAGCAGGTCACTTGTTTACAGTGGCAACAGTTGGTCCCAGTCTAAGACGTAAATATTGAGATTAAGAATTGAGATGGAGTGCATCACATTTGTGATGGTTGTTGCTTGAGCACTTTTCAGGAATTGGAGTTATGCAGCAAATGGTTTACTGTAACCTACATGTCCTTTACTCTTTTTCTTTCTTTTTTCTTTCCCCTTGTAGACATAATGGAGAGGTACCTTCCACAAGACCAAAGTCAGACCTGGAACCAGCACTACACACAAAACCAAAAACATTGTCTGGTGACTGGGGGGAGAAAACTGCTGAAACAAGTATGTTAAAATAAATAAAACAAATATGTTAAAAATATTAATTAGAATAAAAGTAGAAAGATAGAAAGAGCACAAACAGATAGAAAACAATTAGGTGTTTGAAAAGGAAATCTAAAGGGAGTTGAAACTTCAGTAAAAGCAGGAAAACTTGTAAATTCCATCATTCACAATATTTTCGCTATCCGGAGAGGCAGGTAATGTGCAGCGTGCAGTGTAACACTAAAATAAACAAGCAAGCAAATATGTGAAGGTGTTAAGCCCACATTTATTGTTATGGACATGATTTTAAAAATTAATACATTGGAATTTATAAATTAATTGTATCCCAGATTAGTGCGGTGTTAGTATACTTCTAGTATCCTGAACTTCTGAATATCCCTCTAGTTTTGCCCCCTAAATGACATCTCTTGCATGTCCAGATAAACAGGCTTGCTATAACAAGGTCAAGGTCAAGGTTACTTTGTTAGCTCTCCCAAGGGAGAAATTTGTTTCGGATAAAGGGTAAGCTGCCACAGCCACAATTCAAAAGACATCACAAGACATAGCACATATGTTACAAATAGAATAAATAAAAAATACATTATGAATGGGCACACATTCACAACCATCCATCATGCCATAATTTACACTCAAGCCCTCTTAAAAGCACAGTAAATACCCCATAAATAGCACTTTCTCCCACCCAGTCCCAGTATATATTAAGCACAGTCACAAGTAGACACTCACTCTATCCGCACTCTCGTCACACACAGGGCAATCATACACCACAGCCTCAGGACATCTACACTCAGTTCAGCCACTTATACACAGCCCCCTCCTCAGCACTTATTTTCGTTTTTGGCCCAAGTTGCCCATTAAGCATTTTGTGACTGACAGGGGGGGAAATTAATGTTTGTGCTCCTGTACCTCCTTCCTGAGTTCATAAGCTCATATTCTTGGTACAGCACATGGGAGGGGTCAGATAGAATTCTGTCAGCCTGCTGTAGAGTGGACTGCTCAAAGATGTTGTGGGGAGTGAGGGGAGCAGGGACTCCCATCATTTTTCCTGCTGTTTTGACCAGATTGTGTAGTTGGGCCTTGAACTTAACTGTAAGATTCCCAAACCAGCTGGTGATGCCATTGCATGGCAAAGCATGCTTCTAGTGCTTCCCGTGTCTTCTCTCCTCACACACATACAGTGGGTCCCTGTTAAGTTTGGACGGGTTCCTTCAGGAATCACGATCCCCATTTTCTCGGCAGAAATGGCACAAACTGCAGTTAACACAAACAACCACAAGGTGTCACTTTGGTGCCACTACTATTTTTGATGCGACTTGACTTACTGCTTCCATGATGCAGTTTCCAAGTCAGTAGAACAATCAGAGAAAGCTGAGCCATTACCAAACATATGATAATACAATAGCGTGAGTTTATATATCTTATACCCTATTTGTCACGGTTACTTATAGATTTGATAGTGAAACGATAAGAGCATAAGAGACTTTCAGTGGGGGCACGGGAACTTAAATTGATCACGGTAGTTTAAGCTTACACTTGACAAAACATTCTAATATGAAAATGTAGATGCAATTGTTGTAAAATGGTGCAGCTCCTTTAAGAAAGCACCGTGTGCAGGGATGGAGAGAGAGAAAGCGAGAGGGGATAGGCCTATGTGTGTTAGAACTTAGCGTGTGGAAAAAGTACGTGCTGTTGAGACTGGAGCGAGTCATATTCAAAATAATGCCAAAAAAAGCAATTATCCTCATTCATTGCAACCAAAGCATGCCTGCTTGCCGACGTTCAAACGAAAAATATATCAAAGCACCTTTTGCGTTTGAATGTAACACGAAAAAATGTTTAAACAGCTGGACAAATGGTTTAGCTAATTGATTATATAACCTGTACACCAGCAATTGTTGAACATTTACCTGTACAAGTACATTGACAGTAGCCCAGCCTAACAGCATGTTGTAGACCTACTGTAGAAATTTCACTTAAATTGCAACCGCAACATGCCTGCTTGCCAACGTTCAAACGACAACGAAAAAGATAATAAAACAACAAGAGGGTTGAGTCTGAATGACACTGAGTTTTTAGACACTGAGTTTTTGTAGTTAAGAAATATTTTCGTATAAAAAAATGCTCATTCTTCAATCTCCTTCACTGACGCCTATGGAAAAGGCTTAACGTCCCAAAACAACGATCAATGATCATCAAATTTCTCTCTCACATTGCTCCTCATAACCATCTATAAAAAAGTGTTTTTTCTTTTCTCTTTGAGCACATCTGAATCCCAGGACATAACGCACTGGACCTTATAATAGGCTCGAGATATAATTCCAAATGGGGCAGATAGGGGCCACTGCACTTAAAACTTAAAAAGATGAAGCTTTCCGAACTTTGAAATTGCGATAAGTGACTGGCATCGGGTGAACGAAGCTTTTCGAAGTTGAACAGGCTATTAAAAACTATTTGCGCACCTCCATGTCACAGGAGAGACTGGGCTCTCCCTTCTATGAAAAAGACGTTAGGCTACCTGCAAACTGGCCTATGATTTCATTGCTGAGTTTGCGGCAAAGCAAGAATTTTTTTTTTTTCCTGAGTCAGGATATGGCGAGTCAGTGTCATTTATTTGTCCAATGTTAGCCTATAGATACAGACCAGTACATCTTATCAATAGTTTGAATGTCGTGTGTGTTTCTGCTCATTGACAAATACCGTTCAGCACAATGATTCATGCCCAATTAATTCCCCCTGTTAAAGTGTTCGCCTTTGTTACACTATTTGGTTTCGTGATGTAGCCTAGCCTATGATAAACACCATATGGCCAAATATGTGACTCAGCTAATGTTATAGGCTATACAATTGAATTTCCCCTCTTAAAGGCAAGCTGGTGTAGCTTATTAGACTAGGCTACTATTAAAATACACCGACGGTAGCCTTGGCTATGTGTAAAGTAAGCTATAGCATGATTTCATGCACGTAAGTGAAAAGGGCCTTGCATCTGTCAAGTTCGCACAGGGCCTCGCATCCCCTTGCGACGGCCCTGCAGCTCCTACTAAGACAGCGAGGAAAAAGTTAAAATACGCGATAAACCCGGGAAAAGTTGACAGGTTTGTTTCTGTCCCGGTGATTATTTGTGAAATTGTGCAAACGACAGCCTTTTCAAGGCATTTCAAGGAAGGAGTCGTAGCATGCAAGCTCCCAAATTGACCCAGTAGCCTAAGGCATCAATAAATTGTTGGGACTGGGGAGGGTCATGCGTTTTTTCTCAATCACTTTGGAGGGTCATAGAAAAAATTCTTGCTGGCGAGGGAGGGTCACGTCTTTTTTGACTAACGCTCCCAAAACTCCTCCGGTAGCCCCTTAATTAAATAAATAACGAACAGTCCCTAATTGATTCATAGCCTAGGCCTACACCAGCAATTGTTGAACATTGACCTGTACAGGACATTGACATGTAGCCCAGCCTAACAAGCAAATGTTGCAAAATACATCAAAAGACGCAATTAATCAGAAATAAATAATGTAATCTGCATCGCTTTATTTAACAAACTGCAAGCAACAAGAGCATTGAGTTCGCTGTAAGGCCAAACCCAAGAGCAAAGCCTATCTGTTAAGGCAGTCGATAGGCTATATAACAAGCTGTGTGCCTGGAAAGACGATAGATGACGGCTCTGGTCATCCCATACCCTCCCCCCACTTCCTGTAGCCTACCATTATGAAAGCCTGTAGCCTAAAACGACTCGTTGCCTTTTTGTGACATTAAGCTTTTTCACGTTAAGCCCCCCTCCCCCACCACCTTTTTTCACAAGCAGTGGGGGAGCGCGGGGCACAAAGTAACACTTTTTGGTAGACAAAGGAGGGTTCTCCGCGCTTCTGTCGTTTGGCCACAATCCGTTGCAACCAGGCCAGGACAGATATTTTAGAGAGAAGGAGAGACGCCGGTGCAGCTCAGATGTCTTCTTAATTTTCTTTATTCTTTAGTAAAAGGTGCAGAACATTATTAAACTTTGACTAACATTTCGATGTGTCGATGTTTTTGACTAACGAACATCGAAACGTTAGTCAAAGTTTAATAATGTTCTGCACCTTTTACTAAAGAATAAAGAAAATTAAGAAGACATCTGAGCTGCACCGGCGTCTCTCTTTCTCTAACACTTTTTGGCTTTGGCTAAATATTTCTAAAATCATTTGAGTTTCACTAGTCACATGTTTTAACAAGCAACACTTGTTATTGAACTAATGACAGACGTGTGTCGAAAATTGACTTTATTTTTCCATACGGAGAAATAACATATGCAGAGTCTAACCAAGGTCAATCTTGCCAAAAAAGCCCTCAAACCTGAAAACACATGAGGCAAAAGTGCAAAACATCGCGCATATTTTTGTATTGCAATCATTGTAGCCTACAGTTGTAACAGCGCGTAACAGTCGTTTTACTCCCCGGATGCGCTCATTATGAAGAACGTTTAACGTGTCCCAAAAACAGCTACAGTGGGCAGTGCTTCGACTTGGCCAGCTTCATTCGCGGTCCGCGCGTGGGATCACGCGGTATCACGCGACTTTAATTTGTATTTTCCCAGTGAGACGCTGCAACAACCCAAACAACCGGTAGATGGCTCAAGTGAGTAGGGTGTCTCGTAAAAAGAAATGGAGCCTGGAAAACCCTACACAGACTTCACTACAGACTTTAGCAGACTGGTTTAGAAATAATTTAATAGCCAGAAATATGCCTGCCCTGCCCTAATAAAGAAATATTTGGTTAACTGCGAGTGAATCCCGTTTGCAGCCGTAGAAGAAACACAGGACAAATTAAACATTCTGGTTTTCTCCGAGTGCAACGATGATAGACAGATATCATTTGGACAAAATATAGAGCATATTAACCTCCGTTGCTCAGCCAAATGCCTTCCTGTTACGTCCTGTTATCACGGAGTTACAGGCATAAACGATTTTTTAAGGTCACAAGTTTACTTCATTAGCGGTTTATTTTTTTGATTATTAAAGAGTGTTTTTCATTTAAAGGTTTGACTTCGTGCTTATTCAGTAGAGCATTTAGTGCTCTTCCCAATCCCAGACGTTCACGTTGCATGTTTGTTTGTAATGGATGCAACCGCGAGATATAGGCTACGCGTTTGACGGCAATGAGTTGTGAACGGACATGAACCAAGACATATAGGCCAGCAGCAATCTAGGGACTGTTCGTTATTTATTGAAGGGGCCACCGGATGAATTTTGAGTGCTTCAGTCAAAAGTTGCGTGACCCTCCCTTGCCTGCTAGAAATTGTTCAATGACCCTCCGACAGAATTGTTAAAAAAGACATGACCCTCCCCTTGCCGTCTTCCGCCCGCGCTGCTTTGCGCCACAGCCACACACTGTGATAACGTTCTTAAATCAATCTTTCCTGAGCTTGCATGCTACCAGTCCTTCCTTTTCAAATGTGTTGCGCCTGTTTGCACAATTTCACAAATAATCATATGTGATTAATAATATGACAAATAATCCCTGTGCATGGGGACCGAAACAATGCATGCCAACTTTTTCCGTGTTTATCACGTATTTTAACTTTCCCCCGCTGTCTTGCCGTAGAATAGGCTATCCCAGATTTTAATACTCTCATAACAACCCTGCCATCGGGCCTGTCTCTGTGTTGCCCTGTTGCTACCCCTTGCCATTCCAACGAAACAGATGTCTTCAAATCATCGTTTTCCTTGCTTGAATGTCATAAACATACAACTTTAGACAGCAGAATTACGCATAGGCTACTTGGAACATAACACATTGACAAAGGACAGATGTATCGTAACACCCCCAATTATCACCACTTTTGTTCAGAAATTCTAAAACAACGATGTTTTTTAACACTTCAAAAATAACATTTGCTAAATTAACCTTACATTTTTCAGTAGCCATAGGTGTGTAGATTTGAACAAAATCTGGTTTGGTTCTTAACGGCACATGGACGGTTAGACCGAGAATTCTTGTCGTGAAATTAAAATTCCACTGGAGCTCCAAGCGGTTGTGTACACGCAGCCTTACAACACTGTTTACAGCTCTTTGAGTCACGGTAAAATGTCATTTTTGGTACATAGCTAATTTAGATACACCTATGGTGTGGGTGGTTGCGTCTCTTTAGGAGTCCGCTGTCTTGGTTTGTATAGAAATGGATATAAGTGACACATACACGCAAGACGGTGGAAATACGGGACCGACGGTAATAGGGGGAGTTCCGATATGTTGCTAGTGACAAAATATTAACTTTCAGTGTTTTACGATGTCTTTGTCATGGGGAAGTGTTTTTCCCCATGCATTTATTCTAGGCTACTGCAGTGACTGCCGTGAGAGAAGCGGGTTCTGTGTTTTGTTCATGTCAGTGACTGACGCGAGAGAAGCGGTGTCTGTGTTGTGTTGCGTTGCGTTAATTTATTTTCATTGGGCATACCGTGCCGTGCCGTCCACAGCTCTTCAGTTCAGTTTTTTGAAACAATGAGTGCAGGAAGCGCGTTTGTATGGTTATATTGCTTGACGGGGGGATCCCAAGCAGCTTTCAGCCATAAGGCTACTTTGAGAACATTTCAATTCACCCGACACTAATATTCAAAATGTTGACAACTATTTCGGCATAGCCTATAAAGCAGTTTAATTAAATGGAATGTAGTTGTAAACAAACGAGCTACTTGGTGAGGCTTGGCCTCACAGATGCGCTCGTGCCTTAGATCAGGGGTCCCCAACCTTTTACGTAGCCTACCATGGACCGGTTTGATTCCCTTTTTTTTTTTCACGGACCGTGCGGGGCGGGGGGGGGGCGGGGTGTATTGGGGGTTCGGGGGTTCCATGTTCCATATGTGTTGTGCATGCATTACTTGAAAAGAAGGTAACGAACTCTTAAAAACGTGAAAAACGTGAACTTGAAGAAGTGAAAATGTAACAATATGAACTATGAAAATTGAACAACTTGAAGCTACATCTATCAAGTGTGAACATGCTTAACAAAATATGGGAACAAAACATGGGAACTAAACATGCATTATGAATATAATCAGTGGGAGCCCTGTGCTTGTTCCCTGCAACAAGACAGTGACACCCTCAGTGTGTTTGAAATGTCCAGTCGATTGCGCAATTTGGTTTTAGTTGCAGTCATTGCAGAAAACCCGGCCTCGCATAGATACGTGGTGGGAAATGGTAGCAACGTTTTCAGCGCTTTTACGGCTATCTCGGGATATTCTGCTTTGGTTTTGATCCAAAAACCCGCCAGAGAGGTTTCCTCATACACACTCTTAAGACCACCGTCATTTGCAATTTCGATCAACTGCTCTTCCTCCTGCGCTGACATGTTAGGACTATTCGGGATATTGACAAATGGGTTGCGGACCCACTCATTGGTTTGCCGTGGATCTTTGGAGGATGGGAAGTAGCCTTACGCTCAAACTCATTTGAAAGCGCAACAAGGTAATCGCGCACCAGCTGCAAGAGAAAGGGCCCTGCCTCAGTCTCTCCCAAAACCCCCACTACTGTTTGGAACATATCAAATACACCCCGTCCCCATTCGTCCCCACAAATCAAGCTTGGCTTTAAATGCAGCGACTTTATCTGCCAGTTTAAAGACAGTCGTCATTCTCCCCTGGAGTGACAGGTTGAGGTCATTAAGCAACCCAAATATGCCACATAGGTAAGCGAGTTTTGACACCCAGTCCTCATCACTAAAATGTGCAGCTAATGGTGACTTTTTTTCTGTAAGAAATCTCTGCAGCGGCTCTCGCAACTTAAACACCCTGGCCAGTGTCTGCTAAAGATGCTTGTTTTTTGATGCTCATTCTAGCAGTTTAGCTAACTTCGTGTGACACTACCGTTCGCCAAGAACTGATCAAGTGAAGTGAGCTGACCTGAGGCTGCGCAGCGCTGAAGGCAATATGTAAAGTGTTGAAGGCGGGACAGACGTAAGAAAATAGACCTGGCAAAATGCAAACATGTGTGCAATCAAACAACTGCATATAGGCCTATGCCATGTAAAAACGTGACATTATTGCGAATTAAATTGAGTTTAGTTTGCATGCATTTTTTTTAAACTCATGTCGTAGGCTACGGCCCGGTTAGGAATGTACCGGCCGCGGCCCGGTGTTTGGGGACCGCTGCCTTAGATGGCAGGAAAAATCTTCAGCCTATTAACTGACCACCCGATTCACGTTGGCTGGGGGGGAAGGGGGGCCATCAGACATTTGTGACCAGTTAATTCGGCCCTGCCCCCAACAAATCACACCTTCCCACCTCTGACAGCTTAAAAGAACTCACACCTATTCACAAACCTGCGGCATTTTGCCGTGTTTTGAAATCCTATGCAGCAATAGTGAGGAAGCAATTTTGCATTGTAGGCATAACTAACATGCAATAACGCCACCAACAACAACCAAAACTAGGCTAATCATTGTCAAAATGTAAATTAAACATTATTGTGCATCAAATTAAAATGTTCTCTTTTGCAAACGTAGGCATAGTAACAGAATAATTTAATAATGTTACAAAGATACTACATCAATCCGTATGTTTCATTAGGCTACTAGGCTATTTGTTTTGCCTTACTCATTATTCATTTAGGCTAGGCCTTTTTATTCAGTTATTAATCATCTTCCTTCTCACTACTTGTGTAGCGCACGCATTCTCCGACCTGTCACCTGTCACTCATCATCGGAAGGGAGGTGTTTGGAATCATTCCCGCGTTACTATCGTCAGCCAATCAAGGTGGTCACTTCAGTCAAGCTCGTGCATGAGTAATGACGTCATCTATAGCAACGAAGACTCACTCCTAGTTTAGGAGTTGTCTGAAAGGCTTTGTGAATAACTTTTAAGAGAAAACTCCAAGCTAAAATCTTTTAGTGCGATTTAGGAGTAGCCTACTCCTAGTGGTAAGATAAAAGCCTTTGTGAATAGCCTACGGCCCCAGTTATTCATCATCTTCCGTCCTTGTGTAGCGCACGCATTCTGAGACCTGTCACATGTCACTCATTATCGTAAGGGAGGTGTTTGGAATCATGCCCGCGTTACAATCATCAGCCAATCAAGGTGGTCACGCTTGCCCATTTACACAAATGAATGGTCGAATATTACTGATGATCATTGTTATTTAAGAACATGCAGTGTGCGTAGGGCACCAAAAACATCTTGCTCTTAAAAAAGCATCATACCGCACATTGTGGCGGGTCTGTTATTTACTGTAGGCTGCGCAAACCACAGGGCAAGCCTGCATTCGAGGCCTTCTGTTGAAGAATTGTATATAAAGCCTGCGCTAACAGTAATCCTCCTGCCCCTGATAGGCCTACCACAGCTGTGGATATGTGTGGAATGTTCAAGTAATAACACAATCCAATGTGTGTCTCAATTGTCCCCCGCTGACCAGACCACCTCACACATTTCTCTAGATTTTGCAACGAATTTACATGACACAATGCCATAAAATATGCCAGTTTTAGGACACAGAATAATGTTTGTAATGATACCAGTTAGGCCTACGTTTAACAGTAACAAGTGTAATGAGCTATTCATTGTCGAAGGTGCATGGTCAAGTGAAATTCTTACTTTGGAAAACAAACATTTGCCGATATCATCGCCGATCATCAGAATATTGCTCTGGACTGCAGGTAACTTGTTAACCCAGTGGTTCTCAAACTTTTATTTAATTCCCCACTTTGATCAAGGGGCATTACTGATGATAGTGGAGATAACGTGTTATCCCGAGGCCTTTGCCAGTCAGCATCTCCGACGGTAGTCTACCCTATTAAAAATAGGCTATAACTTATTTTTAATTCGATGTCCCAAACGGAGAGACATAGGCTACTTTATTGTTTTTAACGATCTCTATGCTACTCACAAAAATGTAGGCATGGGGACATGATGAAGTAGGCTATCCAACTGTCGTGTGTTAAATTATTGTGATTACGAGCCAGTGGTTTTCAAACATGCGTGACTCGGACATCTAACTAAATGCAACAGGCTCATATCGTCCTCGCATTCGCAAAATGAGGACCAGTGTTTTGTCAAATTGCAAATAGCTATTCGTTTTAACGAATTTTTATGATAGTAGCCTATGCTTTTTGTATAGGCTACTATCTAAATCTTGGAATATCGGGAGGGAAGTGGCGCGTCTGCAGTCAGCCAAATATGAATGTAATTCTGCGGCATAAAGCAGATGTATTTGTTTATTGTACAGAAACAGAAAAATAAAAATGACATGTCAAGCAGTCAACTGACTACATTGCAGTCAAGAAGTAGGGTAAATTAAGACACTGTTTTGATTTGCGTAGTTGCATTGCCCCCAACACTGACAATAACATAGCAGATTTCGATTTTCGCTACCACCGTGTAGTCAAGCCTTAAGCCATACCCAAGTAGCCTTAATCGAGGTAATGTTTAATTATGCATGATTTATTTTGTTATTGAATTCGTAGGCTGGGATTCCTCTCGGTAACAATTATGTTTGGTAGCCTCCTGCTTTTTCAGAAGGGGCGGCAGTCAGGCTACTGACAGAGCGATGTACAGTGGCAGAGCGACGCACAGTGGCTGAAAGTGGTACTAAAGCTTCACGCAGCTTCACGCCTCGTAATGCGCGACTGAAGTGGCCATTTGAAAGCGATGCCCACTGTATCAATTAATCACCAAACATCTTATAAACAAGTATTGCCAGGAGCAACACCTTGCAAAAAATGATAACAATAGGCCTAGGCCTTTATATGGCTCTGCTCCTGCCTAGATTCGAACTCAAAACTGCCTGAAAGTTGCAGACCTGTTCTGGAAATACGTGCATTAACCCACTCGACCGACAACGCTATCTGCTTCGAGTAGGACTATTGGGTAGGACTGTAGCCTACACTGGTTGCTGTGGCACAGTCTTGAGTGACCGAATTCGTTTTTCTTTGTCATATGAATGCTGTCATTTTGTTAACATTACTGTTAAGGAGATGCTGTAGGCAAAGTCTATTCACAAGGTTTCTGGGCAGCATATTTATGTTCTGTTAGCAAGCGAACTTCTCATGACTACCGACAAAGTAGCCTACTGCCAGCTGACGAAGCTCTCATTTTAAAACATTACTGAGAGACAGACACTGTACAATCAAGAAATCTTGCCACTGAATCCAAAACTATGTTTAACATTATGTACAAGGCTTAGGCTACAGTGGACTAGCATGTTGCAGGGGCTGCTAAAAACACAGAGAAACGCACTGAAAACTCGGCCAATCACAGCCCTTGCTGTCGAATTCGTCTGGTTCGACCGTGGAACTCCACAGCGGACTATGCTGCCCCCAAGCGGCTGCAGTTGTACTTACATTTCACCATTCACCATGATCGTGAATGAAGTGTCAATTTTTAACGGGGACCCACTGTACACACACACAGCTTTCAACCTGCAGGTGTCATGTGATAAGGAGCCTACAGTGATAAGTGTGATGCTGTGGCTGCACAGCAACAAATAATAGTAGGCTAATGTTAAGTTGATGTTTGTGTTGCTACCCTACATAGGCTATGAAATTAAGTTAATTTAAATCTACTGTTGGGTGTAATGACATTTCAGAAATAGGCTACGCAACATATTGGCAAACTTTTACATCCAGAGAGAGCTCCTTTTCTCCCGTTAGCTCACGCGTCATGTCTGTCATTAGTGTGGTGCTCACCGAAATCATAGAAATGAACGTTTCAAGAGACTCGTCTCTTTTATGAGCACAGAAAGATATTTTTTGTCTCGTTAGTTTTTTGAGCATTTATTTTTTCTAATGACATATAAAACACAATAAATTGCATCCATGTATCCTTCCACTATGCACAACTATTTTCCACTAACCTAAAACCTGAAAGCTAATTACTTTCACGTTATTCTTAAAGTGACAGGCACTCAATTAGACCTACACACCACCAATGTAATGACATTAAAGATACGTGTAATAGTTTAAAAATCTATATGAATTATATTCAAATTACTATATATTTTAGCTGTTATCAGGAAAGTTGTCAGACCTGTTTTGGGGAGGCTGAAGCCACCCTAAGATGATCAAAAGCCCTCCTAAAAATATATAGTAATAATATGCGTCCAAATTCACATCCATTATTCTCTGTTGAATTGCTCACAGAGTATTTATCACACATAAATCACACAGATAGGGGCGGAACGGGAACTAGGTGCTGTGATGAACGGTTTGCAAGAAAATTAACGTTGGATATACATGCAATTTCCTCATATTTCCATTCTGCACACAGTGCTTCGTTCATATCCACCCATTACTCTCGCTGGTATATCTCACGAACCATATCAGAACTAGATGTACCGCATAGCGGTACAAAATATGACCGCCGCTCAGTCCTGTACATCCATTCAGCGAAAATAAATCATATTAATGAATTTGTCTCCATCTTCTACTCCATCCCCCACTCTTGAAACTTTTGTGTACATGCTTGATTGGAATGTGTGTTTGCGGGCCGCACTACTGGCGCTGCAAAGGTGAATAGATTTGTAGCACTTGCCAAAAAATTTGTAGCATTGTTATAAAACCTTTAAAATATCTAAACAATCACAAGTAGGGCAGTTCATCACAGTCCATCCATTGCAACTGGACTGATTAAAGGTACACCTGTAGGCTACATTGTATTTGGGAAAAGCAGAAGGTAGCAGCATAATGTATTTATTTATGTATTATTAAACAAAACAATCCCTGTCAGTTCCATGCAGTTTTCAACAGCTATCAAGAAGAGAGGTCATGTCATGGATTTTTGTGAATGTTTCTTCTTCTACATATGCATAAGTTTAGTCATCTAGTTCATATGATATTCAGCTTTATTGTCAATGCACAAATTAAATACCAGTAGTCTAAAACAAAATGCCGTTTTACCCAGTGGTGCAAATAACTGACATGTCCAAAAGGGCCTTCATGAAATGCGTTGCTAGACTGTTCATACACATTTTAACGGGCCAAGTTGAAGAGCTACTGTCCGTTATTGGTTGTGCAAATAATATGCTGATTCATGTTCCCTTGCATTTTGCAACTATGAGGTCCATGGTTAGTCAGGCTTTCGCCAGACCAAGCTCAATAAGAAATCGAAAAGGAATCGCCGGCAGAGCAGGCTGAGTTCACCCAGCCTAAATATTGTTTAATTTTGCGATTGAGATATCCACGCACTGGCACCCCCCCTGCGACGTGTTCGCCCCCGGTTTCAGAGCTATTCTAAATGCAAAAATGCATAGAGGAAGTTATGACAAAACCGTGACTGTTAACAAACTATAAGCTATATAAAGTAGGCCCTATGGTAGGCCTATTACACAACATAAATTGTCACTAGGCTATGCTGGCGACCCAAATAAAATCTCCTTTGGGAACCAATGGCTTACAGTATCAAGCGGACTTAAGCTGTCACCTCTTGGCGAAAAGTTAATAGTTTTGCATATCAGTAGTAATACATTTCACGCAGCTGTGTGAATCAAGGAAAGCGACACTTCTAAATGGAACCCAACCCACTGTACAGTAGCTCAAGGTCTGTGGCTAAAGCAGCCATAATGAAAGCGTTATCATTGTTTGGATACTTCACACACACATGTTTTTTAATCGCATAGACTACTACTACCAAACTGGAATCAAAGCACATCGACTCCCCTCTCACACCCTAAACACACACTTAGAACAAACAAAAAACGTCTCAGTCTCACGGTATAGCCATAGGCAAAACTGTATTGGACCGGTGTAACGTTGGTACTAAATCATCCATCGCAAATAATGATTTTTGTAGCACGTGCAACAAATATGTGTAGGTACAGCCCTGCCCTGGATACATCTCTCAACGTGCGCTCTAAAACATTTGGTTTAAATGGAGATGTAGATCACTCGTGTCACGGGTGCGTTAATAAATCTACATTGCGGCGAGTTGACACAAATTATTTACTTTGACGAATTTATGTAGTTTCAGTCCTAGTTACTTTACTTTGAGCCATGCTCTTCCCTACTTGAATCACCTTTGAAAATAGAGGATTGAAGTAGCTTATATGGGTGTTTGGGAATGAACATTGACACAGATGCTTTTTGAGACTTTGAGCTAAATTTCCCAGCCCGGTGTTTAGCCTAGGATGCATCATAGACAGGTTATCTTTCAGGTAGCCTAAATTTTTTCCATTAGAAAACCATCACGTAGTGAACGTGTTGTGGCTAACTCACTTAGCTCCTGTTAGTAGCCTAGGTTATGGTCATAAGCAAATGAGATGACAGTCGAAAGATGCAATTAGTGCTGTGATCAATTTTCTTGGTAGCCTATAACCGCATTTATGGTTTTCTACAAATACATCAATAATCAAATTGGCCTCCATCACTCAACCAATGCTAACGGTAACATTATTTTACCTACTCTAGGCTATTGATATAACTTAAGATTAACGTAGCCTACCTGCAGTAAAAACCAAGAATGTCCGATAAACATTCTCAGATTTAGCCTATTTCGGCTTCAAGAAGAAATGGGAATTACATGTCATGCAGAAATAATCCTACCCTTATTAGATGTTCTCTGCGTAAACTACAGTCTTGTCCTTGTAGGAAGTGTAGGGTCTTTCCAACCCACTTTAGATTAACTTCCAACAAAATTACGTCTCACTGCAACGATGCGCCATCTGGTGGACAAACGACTACGTGGCGCTAATACTGGAAATGCAGCCAAATTATGTATCGGCCGTTGTAATTGCCGATACTGATGGTATGTGCGTACCTGTGTGTGTGTGTGTGCGTGTGTATATGTGTGCACCACCATCTACAGGCCAATGAGTGTACAGTCACTAAATGTACACATAACTTAATTTTTTTAGACCCCCCCATGGATGAAATTCTACAAAACTTGGCATACCCCCAGAGAATGTCAGGTTAATCATACACATAAAATTTGGTGCAGTTCTGAACATCTTAACTGAAGAGAGGGGCGATTAAAGCAGAATGATATTGCATTTTCATTTTTTAGTGGGGGGGTGCAAATCACAAATTAGTGATTATGGGCTAGGTTGATGTGGGCCCTTGAGACCAACATACCATAAAAATTTCTTCATCCTCGGTGCCACGGTTCAGGTAGTTATTTAGGAAAAACTGCATTTTTTGGGTTTCAGGGGGCCCAGCGCGGGGGGGGGGGGGGGGGAGTGGCCCCCGGGGACCAAACGAAAATTTTCCGTAAAAGTCTAGTGGGGCTACATACCCACCAAATTTCATGTGCCCCGGTGGTTCGGTGTCCCGGGTATCGTTGACCAAAAATTCAGGAAGTAGATGACGGGGGAAGAAAAAAAAAAAAAAACTTTGACAATCCCTATATGACCGATTCGCTAGCGGCGGTCATAATAAACAGCAGAACTTACGGGACATGAGGATGCATTCCTCTGTACAGTAAGCCGTTCCCGAGTAATAAGGTTTTGAATAGATATTTCTACCGGCATGCTTCAGGTGACATGAATGCAAAACAATATGCAAGCATGATCACATCATACTTTCCCAGATATGGGTAGCCTATACTGTCTTGGAAATTATTTAGCCTAGCTAACATATGAAGAGCTCTTTTCCAAAACACTATAAATCATGTATGTTATTTAATTGTGTATAAATCCAAGTCATGTTATTTAGGTAATATCAATAAAAGTGGAGTTGAAGTTGTTGTTTTGACTGAGTAAAAATAAATCAAATAACAATAAGCCAATTACAGTTCCACTGAAATTACTTTGGTAAAAGATTGATTAATGAAAATGCATTACGGTGAAGAATATATAGCGTTTTGGAACCAAGCACACACACACACACATACAAACACACACTGCCAGACAAACATTCTGATCCAAAAAGAAAAAAACTTGTTTTACGCCATTTTTGAAGGCTAAAGTCAAATAACAAAGTATGTAACACCACTGCCATTCTTTAGGGCTCCCAAAAACCTTGTGTATTTCATTGTGGTCATTTCAAACAGCAGTTACACAATACAATTTACAATTGGTACTAATCAATTATCACCTCAAAAATACACACAATAGGTAATATTCATAAGAAAATATGTAACTTAATATATTAATACTCAAAATATACACACATCTCATTACATAATTTTCTGTAAAATGTATGTAACATAATAATGAGCAGAGCTGATATACTCAATGATTGCTGTACTGAAATTGACAAAATGGTAGGTTACTATACATTGTTGTCATCTACAGACTTTACAAACAAGCAGACTTTCAAAGACATGTAGGCTAAAACTGGACAATACATATGAGATCAACTTTTGGTAATCTTAGGGATGCTGCGGTGCAGCTGTCTACAACATTCATACCATGTTTCTTCATCAGGGCAACAAGTCACCAGATTTTCATTGCTCTACTGTACCTGTAATACATTTGTGACAAAGCAAAACACTTTAAAGTATTTTTTCTCAGTTTGACACTCCGGTCAGTTACTGCCTTTTGCCTTTGTAGGGCAGCATTGTATTGCCACTTCCCTTGTGCAAAATGTAGGCGTTCACAACCGGTGGTACCACTTCATTGCATGGTGTTGATAACTGTAATAGGAGCATAGCTGGTCTCCGGGATCTACCCCTCCCATGAAGCGGTTGTAGTCCTCTACATACACTCTTAGTCCTCTACCCACAAATCTCACCTGTTGTCCATTCTGCCTAAACATAATTTAAATGCTCATAGTAGTTTTTCTTTTTTAGTGATATATGAAAGAAGAGGCATTCATTTACCTAATATTTTCATAGTCAAGACAAGAATATAAAGTTACAAAAAATATTATACAAGTTGGCAAATCCTACCTGTACCTGCCTGTAATCTGTAACTTCAAACACAATTTTCTCAGCTTTTCAATTGGAAAAAGATGGCGGGAGGCCATAATTCAAAATGCTGTATCTTAAAGGGGAACTTGGCAACTATTTCAACGTAATAAACCCGTTTAGAAATCATTTGGATGGTTAAATGACCTGTTCCAGTGAAAATGGTGACTTTTCCCGCTGCCCCTAGCGTCCCTAGGCAGAAAACCAACCTTGAAACATTGAGACTACCGTCCCGGAAAGAGAAGTGAGAAACAAGAAGCTCGTTTTAAATCGTGTTTCTTACCTTGTAACATCCATATTGTTCTGCCGAGCTTATGCTAACTGTTTCGCTAGCTTGTAAACAAATCCATGTGCTTTATTGTTACCTTTTTCCACAGTTTGAAATCGCATAATGCACAATTTCTCCAGCAGAGGGGGAAATATATAGCTAATCCTGCCAAGTTTCCCTTTCCCTATCAAGATATCATTGTAAAGCTCATGGTGTCATCTGTCCACTGATACCAAAATCTAAATTTTTTGAATTTTGGATCACTGTCACTCATTTTGCTAGATCAGGTCACATATGAAACTTAAGCTTGATAGCGTAATCAAATGTGTTTGTATCACTTGGAATTAATTTATTTATTAATAGGCCTTACAAATTAAAGTGCAAGTAACCTAGTCTGTTCAACAAAAATATATTGTGCAAATAAGCCAATAATGTGCTTTGTACTATTAAAATAGAAAGATCAACACGCTGTAATATGTTTATTCACAAATTGTAGGCCATCATAGTTTATCATAGTTGGTCACCATAGGCCACCATAGTTAATTAAACATATTAATGGCATGCTAAATGCAGAATACACTTGTAGCGTTATTAACACAATCAAATGCTAGGCTAGTCCTTTTCACTGTTTTATTGCACTTAATACATCAACTATTACAGCGTTCACATAGGCTACTAATCATATTTAGGGCAGTGGTAGTGTAGTGGTTAAGGAGCTGGGATAGCGTGCAGTAGCCTGAAAGTTGTCGGTTCAATTCCCGGCTTCCACTGTTGTGCCCTTGAGCAAGGCACTTAACCCCAAGTTGCTCCGGGGACAATGTGATCCCTTGTAATATAGCTGACATTATGTAAGTCACTTTGGTCAAGAAGTGTCTGCTAAATGTAAAGTAATGTAATGTAATATTTGAGACCTTTTTTTCAATAAACGAACATAAACACTATGATATAACAATATAGCTAGCTGGCACAAGGGCATCGGTTATTGAAATAGTTAGGCTACTTGGTAAAATGTACCCATCTGGACTCAGAGTAATGTTAGATCACCGCTCCAGTGTGCTAGTGTTTGATATGTTCATATGCATCACTGTTGTGCTGCCGTGTGAAATGACGACTCTGCTTTACTGAGTCTGTATATGTTGCTTTATTTCACTTAAATGTTCCCTACACGTTTGAAAGTTTGTTGAAAAGTTTTAGCCTTACCTTCACCTCACTGCTTCTAACTCCATTGTGTCCTCATTCATATGCTATTGAACATTTGCGTGGAGTAGCAAATACTTTATTTTAGTCCTTCAGGTTGCCTATTAAAATATGACGTGTCAACAATAAAATTCCGCATAAACAAATTTTCATAATCAACGTTGTCGACTTGGTCAACTAATCGCTGGAGTCCTAATAGTTAATACCAGGTCTGGGTCTTTGTCATACACAACAGCTATGATCTCACATTATAATTGATGGGGTAAATGTAGAGTCACTCTAATAGGAAACAGCTAGCCAAATCCAAGCAAGGTGGCATACTTGAGAGCAGACATTGGCTTTTTGGATTGCTGTTGTTTGAGTGATATCATTTTTATATTTGCTATGTCTCTCTATCTGCTATTTGTCTATTTTAGCTTTCTCTTTTTTGTTTCAGTCTAGTGTTATGCTTGGATGATTGTTTATTGATTGACATTTTCCTTTCCATAGCTGACCTCATGAGCTTTGATGATGTCTCCGCAACCTCTGAGAAACTCTCTCATCCAACTGCAAACAGACCCAAAATGCCCGGGAGAAGACTTCCTGCACAGTTTGGAGGCCCTTCTGTGAGTGCCATTCAGGTGTTTTCAGATTTTTATGCATGTGCTTTGTCACCACCTTGTGCACACACTGACCAATAACTCATTTGAAACTAAGTGTACAGTTGCTTTAAAGGAATTAAAGGAGAAGACCTGTTATTGTCTATTGAATAGGTTGGAGATAAAGTTAAATACTAGTGCTGTCAGTTAAACGCGTTTTTAACGGCGTTAACGTGAACCTATTTTAATGGCGTCAATTTTTTTATCGCGACATTAACGTTCTTTTTGGTGTAACAAACACCACACCTGATCTAGCTAGACCGGAAACTAAACAATATGCACTGACGAATGGAATGGAACGTTGTATGTGCTGCACATACACGCCCCCTTTTAGGGGAAAGATGACTGATATAATGGAAACCTATGCTGCATCAAAGTGGGGAGCGAAAAGGGCTTATAGAATACTTACTAAATCTTGAAACAAACGTGAATAAAAGGCACAAAATAAGGTTGGTGTAAGAGTTATCTGTTTGTTTATGGGATTAATGTGACCATGTTCCTATGTTTTGCTCTTTCCAGTTTACTAACAGGAGTGTCACGAATGTATCGATAGGCACAGTCAAACTGCCCGTGGCTGACTATAATTAAGTTCAGCAAGCTTAACTTTACATGTCATAACATCAACTAAACATAAGTCACACATTCATTCTATCACTTGTAATATGAACGTAGCCTATTTCCTACAACTAGGTGACATAATTGGCTATGTTATACTGAAGTTCCACAGTTAGCTAGCTAGCAAGCTAACCGTTTTGCATGGGATATTATGGTAAGTGTAGCTACATGCAAAATTTGTACAATACACGGGGTATTGCAAACGAATTAGGTTGGTAATGTACATAGTTTCGACATGAGTAAGTTACATAAACATAATCGTCAAACAAACTGTGCAACTCACCGAGTGGTTAGTGGGGTTAGATGTTGTTTATTAAAATCAAATATATCGGTGCAATGTATCAAATGTATCAAATATATCCACTCAATATTTGAGCCTGAAGCATAGACGGTGGCGCAGTAATATCAACGTGCAATGAGTCTTCCAACAGAAATCAATGGGATTTTACAAAATTGCAAATAAAAGACGACAGAAACTGTATTTCGCTACGCTACTTGTTTTGGAACATCAACGAACACCACTAACCACTCGGTGAGTTGCACAGTTTTGAAAACGAACGTTAAGGGTTGTTTTAGGACATGTTTGAGTAGCCTACTACAGTATGCCCATTGCCAGCCACCCTGAAAAGTCAAAGGCGATTCAAAACGAGTCAGAAAAGTCGAGACAGGACCAATCGTCAAAATTTCGGTGTCCACCACTCTAGTTCATCCAAAACAAACCAGAAAAGGGCCTTAAAGTGCTAAAAACCGGACTTTTCCTTTAAAGTTCAGTTAATAAAGTAACTTGCTTTGCTTTCATTTGAATCCCAATCAAGAAAATGCAACTATATGCAACATATATTTATTTCCTTTCAGGGCCAAAATGGCCGACCACAGGGCTCGATAGCCCCCCTCATGGAGTATTAACACCCAAATAGTTAACACCCAGTTTCAGAGAAACCCGGTAAAGCTGTAACTCTCGAACTGTAAAGGAGCTGTTACACTCTGACTATGCCCGATCTGTCTATTCTGTTGACTGAATGACGGCACAACTACTTCACAGAATCTCTCATTGCCCAACTAAGGACAGCAATAGTACTACAAGGAACAATAGTACTCACCCGAAGAGTGCTCTGTAAATTGAGTAATGGGGATCTTACCACAAACTCAGACATGTTACAAAGATTGCCTTTAGCAGACAAACACAGTACAAAATCACATATAGGATGACTCATAGGATGACATGACACACATACACATAACCCATGAATACTGTAAAAGTCAGATAATAGTCACAAACAATTAACATTTTAGCTTTAGACTTTCCCAGATTCAGAAATGTAAAAAATAAGTGATAATGATCCTAGTCAAAATAACTTTTACTTCGTCAGCCAACTTCAAGATTTGTACCTGCTCTAGCTAACTCGATTGGATTAACATTGAGTCCACTCATGGTGTCTTTATTTGGAATTATAAGAAGATGATACAAGCATTCTTCAGTGCCTAAAGACATCTTTATCTTAACCCAGATTGAACATTGACAGTATTCTCCTTCAGCAGCTAACAGTTGGCCTATTACTCATCTTATCTGAATTATTGCTGTATGTTTACTGACATTTTCCAAGCCAGTAATATTTATTCACTTGAATTGAGAGCCTAAGTCAAGGTCTCCTCCTTCTCCTACCATATTTATGTGAAAAACACATATTTATTTGGAAAGCACAGATGTAAATGAATCTCAATAGAGATTAAAAGGGATAAAAGGTTGCTGTTAAATATTTCCGCTGTATCTTTTTAAGAAATATGTATATTTATGAATATGTATATTTTATTCCAGCCAAGCAAGGAGACAAGTGACAGTCTAAGGGCAGAGGAGGATGAAGTCTCTCAGTGTAATCTGACCAAGCCTTCAGACTTTGGGAAGGTAATTTAATTGTTCTTTTAACTCTGTTCGAGTTGTACAAGCTTCATTAATACATTACTTTCAGATACACAGGAGAGATGCTAAATTCCTAGTGCTATAGGTGGGGATTTCCTGCAGCAGCCAATCAACAACCAAGTCAAGATATTATCCCACAACACCTCCAGAAGGCTCCACATCTGGCCTCCCAGACCCAACCTCCTCCAGTCATGATGGGTTTCCTACCAACAAATACGGACAGATTTTTCAGTCATTCCCCTTTGTTGCTGTAGCTGTTTATGGTCAGATCATCAACACAGCCAAACAAACAGCAAGCCCATGATGCGGGTAGAAATACCAACAAATTCTTCATTGAATCCTCTTTGTTGCTGTATAAAATCCGATCAGGAAACCAAGAGTTTGTTCTCCATTGGCCAATGTTGCACAGTGCACCAAAACTACAAAAAAACTGTCCCTGAAGTTAGAAACGTCACAATACCTAATTTTTTTAGAATGACAGTCAGTGCTTCCCATAGCCTATGTGTCTTTTCTCCTCACACACAGCTTTTAACCTTCAGCTGTGGTCCGCACAGCAACAAATAATAGTAGGCTAATGTTAAGTGTAATGTAACATTAGTGTAGTGTAATGTACTGTAGTGCTCACTAGAGGGGGACACAGGAATCAATTGTCCCTCCCATCCCATCCCATCCCGATCCCACGAAAATACTCCCGTCATATCCCGATCACGTGACTGGACCCCCCAAAAAATCCTGTCCTGCAAAATCCCAAGAGAAAGACTCCCGAATCCCATCCCGCTCCCATTTCGTTCGCTATGTTGTCTAAAGTTATCACTGAGGTTGCCTCGGAAATTTAGGCTAGCCTACACTATACATGCATTACCTGCAGGCCTAGGCGATTTATTTACGTAATTCCTAACGGAGATCTTCTCACACTTAAAACACACATTTATCGATTTAGGGTAGGTTAGAAAAGGTGCGCCTGCAGGTGTACGGCCGCACACACTGTGCGTACCATCAGGATACTTAACAATGAGAGAGAATTTCCCCTGTGTGTATTCACAGCAAGTTGGCATACCATAAATTCACAACTCTGCACAGTATCCCATGAACTGCATGACAGTAGCCTACTGACATTTACTGTTCTGTACTATTTCTGTAAAGTCACATTATCAAAATCAATTTAATGCAGAACTATATGCACGCACACCTTACTTTATTGTACAGTGGAGTTTAGTTATATGTTTATACTTATACTTATGTTTACCATTTCTGCTGTAAGTGCATGTTGTGTGTGATGTCTGTATGCTACTGAGACCCTTGAATTTCCCCTTGGGGATCAATAAAGTATCTATCTATTTATCTATCTATCTATCTTTGAGCAGGAGAGAGAATAACAGCGCACGCAGCAACAAAAGTTGTATGCTAGGCTACTTGTTGCTTTCTTTAATTTGATATTCGAATATGCATTCGAACATGACGTGAAATATCCGTAGTAGCAACAAAAGTTGTATGCTAGGCTACTTGTTGCTTTCTTTAATTTGATATTCGAATATGCATTCGAACATGACGTGAAATATCCTTAGTCGAACTATAAAATAAACTATTCGGTTTTTAGTGCCATGTGTAGCGCATTTTTACAGTATATGATTAGTTTGTGTTTTATTTTATTGTTTGCCATCTCAAACGTATTGTAGCGTTGGCCCATGACCAAATCAAGCTAATAGCCAGTAACCACAATAATGACTGGAGCCAGAACCCTCTCAATAGCCCCCGTTTCGAAAATGGAAGATACAGAATGGCCAGCCTGAGCGGACAATTACGTCATCTAAAAAGTGCTGTCTGGAAATACTTTGGGTTCTACACCGTAAAAGTAACCATTTAAGATAGTGTAGTTTGCCGACTCTGCAAAAAAACAGTTTACTTACGCATCCAGGACATCCAATCTTCGCGCTCACCTGTCCAGTTACCATCCAAATGGCATCACACACAATCACAAGTTTGTCACCCAACAAAGCTAGATATGATTTTTTATACACGTGTCTTCATGTCATACTGGAGTCATTAAAGACAAGTGTAATAGTTTAAAATTCAATATGAAGTATTCAAATTACTAAATATTTTATTCTATTAGCATTTATGCAGATCATAAAATACTATGAATTCCAAAATATGAAATAGAAACATACTACAAGTCATCATTTTCTGTGTGTGTGTGGAGAGTCAAGCAGAGACTAGGGTTGCCACTGATGTTAATGATCACACAGTATTCAATATTACTGATGGTGTCAAGGCGGTGGGGGCTCCAAAATCAAATCAATACGGTCATTCCCCCGTCCATGCTCTGACAACAGTTCAGACACCGAATGAATATGGAGAGCAATAAAAAGGTGACCTTGAAATTGTGGCGTTAAAGGTGGCACGATGAAAAATTTGGGTGCACCTAAATTTTGCGCTGGTGCACCCTGCGCTGGCAGAGGAGCTGAACATCATCTTTGCATGCTTCAAGGTCACAGCACCAGAGACATCACAGTGTCAACACGAGGAAGGCGGCTGGTCCTAATGGTGTTCTGGGATGCGTGCTGAAGGACAGTGCAGATCAGCTGGCTGGAATCTTCACAAAGATCTTCAACCAGTCCCTGGCACAGTCCACTGTCCCACCCTGCCTGAAATCCTCAACTATAGTCCCCCTGCCCAAGAAACCTCACATCTCTAGCCTCAACGACTACTGACCAGGGGCACTCACCCCAGTGGTGATGAAGTGCTTAGAGAAACTGGTCCGTAGTCACATCACAGCAGCCCTGCCCCGCAGCCTTGACCCCCACCAGTTTGCCTACAGAGCGAATCGATCCGAACCGAACCGAAAGGATGCCATAGCCATAGCACTCCATACTGCACTATCACACCTGAAGCAGCAGGGGAGTTATGTGCAGATTGTCTTTGAGGATTATAGGTCTGCATTCAACACCATCCTCCCTCACAAGCTGGTAGTCAAACTGTGGGATGTGGGGCTTCCACACACCATCTGCATGTGGATCAATAGCTTCCTCTCTGACCGCAGACAGGGTCAGAGTGGGCCACCACACATCTACAGCCCTAAGCCTCAGTACCGGCTCTCCTCAGGGCTGTGTGCTGAGTCCCTTGCTCTACTCCTTCTACACACACGACTGCTCCCCTGTCTCCCCATCACAGCAACACCATGGTGAGGGTGGCAGACTTCCGCTTCCTGCGAGTCCACATCGAGGACTCGAGGATTAAGGCTTCATCAGACGATTGCCCTGTGTGTTGATTGAACTGCGAATTGAAACTGCTAATGTGACTGTAATAATAATAATAATACGTTTATTTTATATAGCGCCTTTCTCAAACCCAAGGTCGCTTTACACAGTAGGAAGGCAAGGAAACACAATAACAAACAAACAAAACAATGCAACAAAGACAAGTTATCTGTATGGAGCTATGTGTTGGGTGTGGAGGAGAAGTGATCATTAAACAGAAAGGTCTTGAGATGTGCTTTGAAGAAAGGAAAAGAAGGACCGGCACGAATAGGTTGGGGGAGGGAGTTCCAGAGTTTGGGGGCCAAGGCACTGAAGGACCTGCCACCCAGGGTGGAGAGTCTCGAGCGGGGGATAGCCAGGAGGTTTTGGTCAGAGGATCTGAGTGAGCGGGAGGGAGTGTAAGAGGTCAGGAGGTCGCAGATGTAGGGGAGAGCAAGGTTGTGGAGGGCTTTGAAGGTGAGTAGTACTACTTTGTATTTGATCCGGGACGGAACTGGTAGCCAATGGAGAATGGAGGGGATGTGTGCTGATCGTCTGGTATGAGTGAGGAGCCTGGCTGCAGAGTTTTGAATATATTGTAGTCTTTGAAGGGTTTTAGTGGGGAGACCAAGTAAAAGTGAGTTGCAGTAATCTAGACGGGACATAATGAAAGAGTGAACCAAAGTCTTTGCATCACTAGCAGAGAGGAAGGGTCGGAGGCGGGCAATGTTACGGAGGTGTAAAAAAGCGGTCTTAGTGAGTGATTTGATATGAGGATCAAAGCTAAGGGTGGAGTCAAGCTGAATGCCAAGGTTTTTAACAACAGGGGGACGATAAGTTGATAAGTTATTTAATAATATATCATTCAACTTAACATCAATGGCTCTAGCACCTGTTATTGTGAAGCAGAAGCATCTGGTGCACTTGAACTCGACATATCGATTGATGGGTGTAGATTGTCTGATCGAGCCTTAGTCCATGACATGTTTCAGGTTGGAAAAATTACACCGAGAGCGTAGAAGTTTTGAAAGCGAGAAGGAGCAGAAGACAGAACCGGTGAGCGGCCCGATGCGAGCGTCATTTCTGTGCTCTCAATCATAATTGTTACAGTTGAGATAACAGCCCTCAGTTTCTCTATTTACACTCTCGATTCCTGAATCTGCGCTCGTTTTCATTCTTTATGCACTTGCATAATAAAGGCATCTGACTCCATAGCGTATGGTACACCAGCTGCACAGCGGCTCAGAGGAAAGCGCTCCATAGGGTCATCAACACCGGCCAAAAGATAGTCGGATGCCCTCTCCCCACACTGGAAGAACTACACAGTTCCCATGTCTCAAAAAAGCCCAGAACATTATAAAGAACACCCACCATCCCAGTCACTCCCTGTTGAACTGTTGCCTTAAGGCAGACAGAACAGATTAATTAACGCAAGGACAAATAAACTCAAACACAGTTTTTATCCAAATGCAATATGGAATCTGTTGTGAAATGGATCAGTGACATACGGTCATGTCTTTTAGAATGACTTTGCCTGTTCACTCATGTTCTTAATTGCTTGACCAATCAGAAGTGGCCAGGTTCAAGTTGGAGAGGTCGCACTTTTAACAAAACAGGAAGTAAGCCCTGAATGATTGGAGAGGGGAGACGGAGTCAGAGATGCAAAAAGCATTCGAGTGAGCCTGAAAGAGCGGATTTTTGTTAATACTAGTTGTTTTGTGAGTTCACAACGTTTCGTTTTACTAGTTTAAACCCTGTATGTTCAGAGACATTTCAGTAGCGTGCCACTCGGGATTTGTATGCCGCGGTCGGGGAGACGTCTTCTCAGCTTCACCAGCAGGACCAAGTAGAAAACCGGCACGTCAGTAGCCTGCGCTACGTTTTGAAACTCCAGAGTTTCAGAATATCCACACTGGTTCTTACGGAGTAGGAGACCCGAAACATCAAAAGGAATTATCATTCTACAGAACATCCACACTGGTTCTTTCGGAGTAGGAGACCTGAAACATCAAGAGGAATTATCATTCTACAGAATACCCACACTGGTTCTTTCGGGTTAGGATTTCCAAAACAAGCAGAATTGTCGTCCTGTGGACAACATGCATACTGACTTGGACAGAATCCTTTGGAAAACAAACCGTGAGTGACAATCAAAACCGCACCTTGCTCATTTTTCCATTATCGTTTAAACTGCTCACACCAAGCTCATGTTTCACCCCGCATAGGCCTACATAACCTAGGCCTACTCTCACTCTACGCTCTCACACACACACACACACACATGTAGGCACACTCGCTCGCTTTCACATTCACCTCCGCCTACCTTAGGCGTCATCTTTTGTTTGTTTTGAGTTTCATTTTGTTTATTGACTAAGCCTATTGTTTGATGCGATATCGTCTGAACGAACTTTGTCTTTTTTGTTATGTTTCTGTCATGTTGCATTGAACGCTTGTGGTGTGTGCTGTTCACATTACGAACTACCCTGCCTTTTGATGTGTGTTGCTCATATGAACCACTGAATTACTTTTTGTTTGTTTGTTATTTTGTTTGCTTGTGGTGAAAAACGGAATAACTTTTCTAATACAAAGAAAAACTGAAACTTCATCTGTGTTGTGAAATTGAGTCAATGCTTAACTAGAGGGATAATTTGGTAACAGGATTCTTTTTCTGACTTGGCAGCCCTCTACTGCCTGGCGCCCAACTTAAAAGAAATATATAAATTTAAGTCAGTGACACCATTACAATGTCTGTAGATGTATGTTCATACTGTTTATATGCAATGATTGTGTGTGTTCATACTGTTTTTTTTATGCAATGACTGGGTGTGTATGACTATGACTGGGTGTGTATGACTTTATGTTTATGAATGCTGCGAATGCTGTTTTATATGTTTCTATTTATTGTTTTTTTAAGTAACACTAGCACTTAAATATTTGTATAGACTCATGAATGATGCACTGATGGGAAAGCAGTTTACATCTCGTTATGGATATGGTTATGGTATTTAGCAGACACTTTTGTCCAAAGCAACATACAAATACAACATTACGAAGTTAAATTTAACAGTAAACTATTTAAAAAGTTGGTAAGACTAAATTAAGGAGAATAGCAATAATAAACTGTGTCAATTTAATTAATAGCCTAACGCCCCGGTTACGTGCCAATCTAGTTGGGGTCAGTGAAGATGAGTCAAGCTGGATGTTAATCTGCTGGGGAATAGCTGGAATTTTAGCTGGAAACACCAAAAGCTCAGTTTTGGAGAGATTAAACTGAAGGTGTTAGTTAGGCGCACCAGTGCAACCAATGCATATCCAATGGGATATGAACATGTTGCTGAGTTTATATTGCAAGGTTATTTTTTATATGTTGTAATATGCTGAAATGGCGATAAAATGAATTTAAAAATGGCGCCTCTGTTGAATCTTGCCTCTTTTGAGGTGGTTCTTGTGGCTGAAAACTCATGAAATTTGGCACACACATAAAGTGTCTCAGTAAATACTCAGAGACAAAGGCCTGACGCCAGGCATGGCTCAGGAACTCTATAGCCCCCCCCCCCCTTATGTCACTGCAGCTTATGGTTAGCATATATTTCCATCTACACACACCAAATTTGGTAGGTATGTGTAACTCCCCAAGACGAACAACTGTCTTATGTACATTCCGTTAGACACGCTCAACAGGAAGGGAGGTAATTGGGATTTTGTGCGTTGTGACACAATCAATTTTGAAGCACTCTTCCTAGATGATTGATCCGATTCATGTCAAAAATGGTAAACATGATGTCAAGATGTTTTTGGAATTGTGAAGCTTTTTTATATGTTGTATAGTGCTGAAATAGCAATATGATGAATTTACATACCTCGCGATATAAACAGGAAAAGTGTGAACAAACATTTGCCATGCATTGTTTGACATGACTCAAACTTAACAGATTGTTATTTATTATAGTGAATATGATATTTCATGCCCACAATGCATATCTGGCATAGAGCCACCATCTGGCAACAGATAGAATGGCTATTACACTGGTGGCACATGATCAATTTTGACGCACTTCTCCTAGGTGATTTATCAGAATCATATCAAAATTAGAGGACATGATGTCAAGATGTTGTGGATGTTGAATAATGATATCTCGCTGAATTAACTAAATCTGTCAATGTATATGTAAGTCACAATGTATTGGCTGATTTAGCTGAAACTTCAGTTTATTGATTATTATAGTAATGATATGCACACGCCCAAAATGCATGTCTGGCATAGCAACACCATCTAACAACATATAGATTGGCTATTTCACTGGTCTTACCTCTGCCATTCCTAGAAGTTTCATCAGATTGATTAAATGAGCGTCATGCACCCCACCCCCTGCCAAACAGGCTGAAATCAATAGTTCCCATGAGCGAAATGAAGTTTAACACCCATATCATCCCTCACAGTCTACTCAGGGTCAGCGATTTGGCCCGGGGTGTGGCCCAGGGACTCCATAGCGCCCTCTTATGTCATTGAGTCTTGTGGTCAGGGCAGGAATTTCACGGCGGCCACGACGGCCATGGCCGTCGTAGCCCCTTGCGTTGGCCGTGACGCCCCTTTGAAAATTAGAGGTTTACAGGCCACGGTGGCCTTGGTGCCCCCTTCTTTCAATATTCTGCTTTGCGTCCTACTAATAGCGATATATATTTGGCCTGTCAAAACAATCTTAGCATTCACAGCGCAAATTACGCAGTGGAGAAAGTTCGTCCAAATTCACCCATTCTTCTCAGTTGAACTACTTGCGAAGTAGCCTAATCATCACACAGACATCACAAGTATCACATGAAAGAGCTTTTTCTCAGCTTTTAAACGATGTCAGCCGCTAATTGCTTTGATTAACGGTTCGCGAGAAAAGTAAATAATATCAATTTAATCATAAATTCTACTGAAGGTTTTGCGTCCATCTCCCTACCCATTCATCTCGGCGGAATACTTCACGAACCCCTCGTTTAACACATGACAAACCATATATCAGAATAAACAGCAGACCTTACCGAACACAAAGGTGTAAAGCAGTCCCCTGTACAGTTAGCCGTTCCAGAGTAATCCCGTTTTGAATTTGCAGTACATTTCAACATACATGGATGTCTCCAAATTTGGGCTTTTACACTGTGTTTAAATTGTTCCACATTATTTCATAACGGGCCAAATACAAAATAAATATTACAAATATCGCCTAGATATCGGTAAATCAGAGGACAGCTGACTAAGAGTTTGTGAAAGTAGCCTTAATGATCACAAAATGCTAAGCATGCATCTAGGCTATTTGAGTTTCTTAAAGCTGAGCTGTGCTTAAATTGTTCAATACATGATTTCATAACAGGCCAAATATCAAATAAATGTTAAATATAGCCTAGATATCTGTAAATATTAGATGATCAGATGATTTACAGTTATATGTAATGTGTCATGTTTCATGTTTTTGTAATGTTTCATACAGTGATGCAGGTCTACTGCAGTGAATAGGCTAAATACAACTTTGATCGTTTTTATAGCCTACTACTGTATAGTTAACGTTGGCCTTAGTGCCCTGACATGTGGCCTTTGTGCCCTCCACCAAATATGCCCAACTGAAGGCCAAGTGGCCTTGCCCCCAGAATGTTGAAATTCCAAGCCTGCTTGTGGTCAGCAAATAGTTTCACCCACACAGACACAAAAGTTGGTAGATATGTGTGTCACGTCAGGCCCGTCATTGCCGCTTGTGGCTATATTTTTATTTTATTTATTTATTTTATTTATTTTTCCTTAGACATTTCTGGAATCTGCAGAAATATGAACACATTATATTCATCCCTTATTATAACTTATTAATGTCCACGGTGGAATTTTCTTTGAAATCCTTTTCAGCACTTACAGTAAGTGCTAGAGCAAGTGCTACAGCAAAGCTGAAATCAGTTGAAATATTTCAAATCAATTGACTGATCGCAAGCCCATCGAACGCAGATGAGCCAATGGCAGTTCAATAGCTCCGCGCAGGCAGACACACTCTGACCGCTTCAACTTGCGGCTCCATAGAAATGCATTGGGAGCAGCTGATTTTTGTCTGGTTTTATTGGATTTTATAGTGATGCAGACATGGGGGACTCGAGTCACATGACTCGACTCTAGTCAGATTCGAGTCAGAGACTCGAGTCATTTTTTAAGACTGAGTAGAAAGAGTTGAAAAGGACGGCCAAACGACATGTATGGGATTAAGGCAACACCGATACACAGATTAATAGCTTTCAATCTTGATTATGCTTTCTGTAATTATGTTAGATTAGATTCAATTCTATCCTCCCAGCTCTCCCCTATTTTAAGCAAAGGGTTAACTTACTACTTAGCAAACCATAACGAAACAGTGCTCCACCACCACATCTGTAGATTAAAGCCACACTGCTAACTCATTGTAAGTAAGATAAACAAGGATGTTTATTGTTCTCAGCATTGCCAGCATTGTGTATGATATGATTGTCACTTGGAGAAGACTTGGAGAACGAACATTAGTATAGTTAGCTAACCGCTGCTAACGTGCTAGCATCATCATGTCAGAAAAGCACAGGGCTAGTGTAACATTTATTCACCATAAATTAATAAAGTTGAAGTGGCTCTGCAATGTAGGCTTCCGTTTATTTGTAGTACCATGTTCCTAACACAACATGACCCAGTGTCCTTGTAGTATGCATGCAAGTCTATCTAGCACAGCTAATATTAATATCAGTGAATCACACTCTCTTCCCGTCTAAGTTTGTCACCCAACAAAGCTAGATATGATTTTTTATACATGTGTTTCCATGTCATACTGGAGTCTTTCGACGGCTCCTAAATTAAATCAGGTCTGTGGCTCTCCAAAAGAGCTTCTTGGGATGTAACTTTTACAGACAGACATACAGCTAGAATCTACCTATCATTGAAGTTCTAGTTAACTCCGACTGAGGTTGTCGGACTAGCAAGGGGGGGCGGGACTTAGCGAATGGTCAATTAAGCTATGTGGCTACAACAGAAGTTTTTCTTAATATGTTATTTCTAGTGGGTTTTTTTTTCCAGGAATTTCAGATCTTCATGCTATTTGATACGCATATAACCCATAAGACTCTTACATGCATTAATTAAAGAAAAATCATAATTCAATGCTTTTCTAATCTTTTTGCTTTTCTAAACATTTTGGACTGAGCTGAAAAATCAGGTATAGTTTGTAAGTAATGTCACCATATTCTGTCTTTGATCTTTGTCATTCACAATCAGCCACTGGTTTCAACTGCCTCATCAGGCTTGAACAGTAAAGTCAACACTACAATGCCAACTTCGCCTGAAACCAAATCCAAAGCTGGGAGGGAGAAGGAGAAAGTCATGGAACTGGATGAGCTTCGGACTCAGATGAAGGAGGTCCTGTTGACTGTAGAGTTACTGAAGACTCAGCAAATGTAAGAAACACATCCAAGGTCACAATTGTGTGTGTGTGCAATGGTAATGAACAATTACTTACAGTTTTCCACAGTTGCTTTGGTGTATTTCTCAAATCATAATGAAGATTTGCACAGCAGATAGTGAATTTCTCAAAACAATTAGTGCAAACTGCACCACATAGTGGATAACCTGCAAAAGTCATGATACCATTGTTTATGTCAAGATAGTCAAACTGTTTTGTCCTGTTCGTATTTTCTAATGAACAATGTGCAAGGCAGCACTATTTTCTATTTCAATCAAAACTACAAAGTTATTAGTATCATTATTGTGTGTGGAAGGGCTTGATTGCAAGACACTGGATACGTTTTAAAGTTTTTTTCTGTTGATAGACATTGTGACGGTATAAAGGAAACAAAAGCTTTTGTTTCCTTTACAGCATTGTTATGAAAAATGGCCAATATACAGCAAAACACCCCTTGGTCAGAGCTTTGCAACACTACATCTTTCTATACATCCTGACGTTCCTGTCCGCAGGGCACAAATATTTGCTATATGCTAGACAGACCATGATAACTAGTTATGACAACTAGCTCAACACATTTGCATGTAATGACACAAGCGATGAAATAAGGCCAATTTGTTTTATGGGGTAGGACTATTATTCAGCAGGCAAGACATTAAAAAAAACATTAAAAGATAAAAAAAACAATACGAGTATGAGTATTTACATTTGTGTACTTGCCAATACCGAGTACCAATGCCATATTTCTACCACAAAATGACTAGCATAAAATTGCAATGAATTTTCTTCTCTGCTCTGATTGTTACAATAAGCCTAAAATAAATATAAATAACTAGACTGCATTTCCGGCGGGAACTGCGAAAGTGTGCTTGCCCTGGTTGCCCTGGTCTGGTCACCAACGTGAGCAGACAGTGGCATACGATATGCTGAACCTGGCTTGATCCAGACATTGTAACAGTGCCTTTCAGTGTTGGAGCAGTGGCAATATCTCAAAAGCTCTAGGAGAGGGCTATTCAACTATTGGCTTGCGGGTTGAATGCGGTTTGTTAGATTTTACCTTTGGGCCTGCCTTCGAATTTAGCTTCTATAACTGAGATCAAATCAATAAAATAAAATGACAGCAGTGATTGGCTGCAAAAATAAATAATGTCACGCGTCTTGCGTCTCTCAAACTGGGCTATCAGGTAACCTACAGAGGAATTGAAATTATGAAATATGACCAAGGCATTAAAAAGCTGCTTGTTTGTCAAGATACTTTTTCACTGATTTATTAAAAAAAATATGAGCTATGAGTGTGAATGTTATATATTCCATCCGACAAATTATGTTTTACTGGTTTATTTGACAAATAATCTATATGGATTTGCTCTATAAAGACCTTATGTCTGTTTGGGATTGTTTTGTGAGCCTAGGGTTGTTTTGAGAGGCTATTGATGTAGCCTATCTCAGATGTATCTCAGAATAAAGAGGGGTCATTCCGTGTCAAATCACCCAGTGGCTGGCAGGTCACCCTCTCCCAAAAAATCTGAAAAAAATCACAGGTGTTTGTAGACCAAACCTATGCATAAATCTTAAATAGTATATCTGTATCACTAATGGTTCCAAAACTACAGCCCTTTGAAGTTTCAAGTCATTTTAAGCATCGTGGTGAACAATCCTTTTTGTTCAACTTCCAACATTATTGGCTCTTTTGGTATTTCACACACATTAGTGAAACTATGTGAATAGAAGTACATTTTCCTGTTGAATTAAACAATCCAATCAAATCAGGTGTATCTTGTGTAATTTCCCCTCTGCAAAGCTCTGAAAATGGCTATAAATTCATTATGTGAAAAAACATCACCACCTTTGAGGGCTTGTCATTCAAAAAGTATGTGACACAAATTCATCAGATTTTTTCCCACTCATATATGTATTATAAGGTCCTGTCCATGCATTAACTTTGGTTGTTATCATTTTCATATTTTCAGAGCATTTTTTTAAAATTGGGCTTGATTTTCAAAAAGCCTGTTTTCATCTTCTCATTTCACCACGTGGACAGTTAACAGGATTTTTTTAAATTTTACCATATATCATTCTGTATGTGAGGATCATCTGCCCAAAATTTCGGCTTGTTGCTGAGTTTCTTCATTGAGATACGATTTTTTACAAATATTGTCTATAAATCCACTGAATTTGTACTTTATCTGCAGTACCACTTTGCACCACATGTGGTGCTCTTTTAATACAATGGAAGTTAATGGAAGAGTAAGAGAGTCACTTGTTTGCTGCACATATCCAATCTAAACATAGGAAAAAAATCTGATGAATTTGTGTCACATACTTTTTGAACGAGAAGCCCTCAAAGGTGATGATGTCTTTTCACATTATGAATTTATAGCCATTTTCAGAGCTTTGCAGAGGGGAAAGTATACAAGATACGTCTGATCTGATTGGATTTTTTAATTCAACAGGAAAATGTACTTCTATTCACATAGTTTCACTAATGTGTGTGAAATACCAAAAGAGCCAATTATGCTGGAAGTTGAACAAAAAGGATTGTTCACCACAATGCTTAAAATGACTTGAAGTTTCAAAGGGCTGTAGTTTTCCAACGATTAGTTATACAGATATACTATTTCAGATCTATGCATGGATTTGGTCTACAAACACCTGTGATTTTTTTCAGATTTTTTCGGAGAGGGTCATCTGCCAAATTGCGCTGAAATTGGGTGATTTCACACGGAATGACCCAGGAATACTTCATATTACTCTAAACTACCGTCTGTAAATCAACTGTATACTACTGCCTCACATTGCAACACAGCTCAGATCTTTGGTTGCTATGAAGGCCAATAGTTCTAAATGGATGGTTGCTATGGCCAAAGGCCAGTTCTATCTCTGCCGTTCGTAGAATTCTGATTAACCTTATCTTATTTGAAACATCTCTATTTTACTTAGCCCACTTCCATACAGTGGGTCCCATTAAGAAGTGGCCACTTCATTCGCGCTTACCGTGATTCACACAGCATCATTATTAAATTAATCTGTCACCATATGCCTATGCCTACGTTTGCAAAGAAAACATTTTCATTTGATTCACATGAAACGTTACATTTAATGTACATGTTGACAAGTAGTTTTGGTTGTTGGTGGTGTTATTGCATCCCTTAGTTATGCCTACAAAGTTCTCTCGCGATTGGAAGCTCCTGTACACAATAGTAGACGCATTTCAAAACATCGCGTTAAGAGTAAGGAGTCCTCGCCACTTCTTTTAAGCTGTCACAGACTTAGGTGCTACTTTTAGGGCTAAAGTGCTAAATAGCAGTCCTAAAGTTACAAGTGACGAAGTTACGAGTGCAAGCATCTCATATCAAATGACCATGGCATTACGCTAAACAACATAAATCCCAATTAGCAACATACATCTCCTCCCTATAGATAGCCACACAAGAAATTAATGATACTAAATCTCTGCTTAGCATGCTTCTCCGCTTAGCATTCTAATAACAGAAGGGGCACATTTATGTTGACCACTACAACATGACTCATTATGTCTGTAACGTTAACTGTATAAAACACTTACTTTCATAAAGGACGCACACCATCCAGCACATACACATGGAAACCGATATTTTAGGTTCTTGGCCACAAACTCAAAACATGTCTCTCTGAAGCCCTGTTCTAGAATCTTTGCTCTGAAGGCTGCGTTGCTAGGCAACATCAAATGAAGAACACGAAATGAGTCTTTCAGTATTAAATGTGTACGTGTGATTCCGAATAGATGTGTGTGGTTTGCAATTAGAATAAACAAGAAATAACATTTCCAATAATTTCCCATTATAAATTACATAATATTTGCACCTTCCTTACTTGTGAAGCTCACATAATTCTAATGATGTCACCGTATGTATGTGAAATGTAATACAACGTTGCCACCTAGCGTTCAGATGTATTTAACATTAACGTGACATTTCTTGCTTGTGTCGTCAACTCCATGCTTTGAGGAAAACAATCTTTTTATCATTCCTCTTCAGTGAGCGATTACCAGGTCGTTTTTGTAACAGAGATGGCTGTTTATTGTCCCTAGGTTTACAGAAACACCTATTCATATTAATACGTATGGAAATCAAGTTAACGCTGCCGACCACTGTTTGTCTATTACATGGCCCAGAATGCCTTGCATGTCTTTACAACAAAACAACACAGTAAAACCTAAATGCCCGTAAACATATGAATTTGCATACTTGTAACATTTTTAATAATACTCTCCCATCATGATATTTAACAATAATGAAACATTTATTTTGAATACCGTCAATGTGAAAATAACTGTACTACGTCAGCAATAAATAGCTAATGTTCTCCTTACCATTTCAGTTCGTAAGTCCATACTATCCCATGGCTGAGCAAGGATTTCATGATTGGGCAAGGTTGCCCGGAGACATTGTGCATACTTGGAAGGCATTGTGATAGATGTACAATTGCAAATGTGGAAGGTGATAAGTTACCAAATATGGGTGGATGGTTTGCCAAATGCTGGAAACTTTTGGAATGTTTTCTTTTTTTTTAGCTTATGCACCCTCACATTGGAGTCCCGAGTTCAAATACAAAATTTGGTATCGATATGTGACAGTGTTCCTGAGATATGGACGACTTCCTGTTTCGGAGCTTCGCCGCCAATTTCGTTTGGCTGTGACGGGCAAACACTTTCGAAAATCAAAAATCCTTCTGGTAACTTTTGTGAGGCTTGGTCCAAGGATAATGTACGTCAAGTTTCGTGGCGTTCGGACCAAATTTGTGACCTGTGAAAATTTAGTTTCGCTTTCTGTTCAATCCAATATGGCGGACGAACGACACGCCCACCTGACGTCATCTTCGCGAGCAACTTACACCGGTACTGACCGGACGTTTTAAAGTTGGAACGGTGTCTCTGTCTCAAAGGGCCTAGGCGCTAGAGCTGACAAAAAATTAGGGAGACGGGAAAAATAAAACTTAAGAAGAACAATAAGTGTGCTGCTTTGCAAGCACACTTAATAATGAGTATCAAATAAAATATATAATAGCAGGCTATTTCAAACAAAAAATAAACAAACAATTCTGTTTAAAACAAGCCTCCACACTGGCACTGTGTCCATATCTTAATTAAACAAATGATTAACTATTATTATTGCAGATGCTCATATAGAAGCCAAAAGTTCATGGGGCACTATCCTTGTTTTGAGATAAATGTCTTTTATTTGCGATGTCTTGGATAAGTACTTAATTACCCACAATCCTGAACAATCCCACAATCCCACAGTGATGCCTCTGATTGGTGGAAAGTCCGTTATGGTAAAGTTTGAATCTTTCTCACTCGAAAATCGCTGGCCAAGATGGCGGAGTCTTTTACTGCCTATGGCGAAAATCTTAATGTGATTAAAAACTTTCTAGACGTTGGTAGACATTGGTACTTGTATCAACAATGCAGCTAACATTAGCCTACATGCTGCAACACAGGTATGAAATATATTATGTTTTAGTGAGTGTCCAAAGGGGTGAAAACCACTTTAAATCGGGTCACATTATTGACTGTTGTGTGTCCGAGAGTCAGCTTGTTGGTTTTGTAAGGGCCAGCATGAGGGACAAGACCTACAAAGTTGTGAGTTTTGCAGGGAGGTTGGTAATACTAGTTAACATTAGCTAGGCTACTGTAGCCTTCATACTGTATGAGTCATATCAATCATTAACCTAGGAATATTTTTTCGTGCATTTATTGAACATTTTGTGTAATAATTCACGGCAAGTTAACCATATACCGACTTACGAAGATGATTAATTAACATGAAAACGTTGCCTGGTGTCCCTTTAAAAAAAAAAAAAATTGGTGGTCCAAGAGCAGACCATGCACTGGTCCATGCATCAGCCTGACTGAGCGGTGATGGCAGTCAGGTACGAAGCACTGCACCATGTTGCTAACGTTAACGTTAACCGCTTTCACACACACACGATATAAAATACACAATGATAAATATGAAATTCAATACCAAAACACTATTATTTACATGATTACTCCTGAAATAACTGCTATTAACTGCACATTCACAATATAAAAATCACTGCTTGGAGGAAAAGGTTTGCGTGCTGTTGTCGGTTGGAAGTTGTTTAAATGGCAATTTGCGCCGGTTGTGCCTTGCTATATATATTATTTAGTGAGGCGCGGTGGTTTATGGGATGAGTAGTTCCTTCGCTCGGAAATGACAATATGGACACCGTCTTGGACCTTTGACTTTTTTTCATTCTCTTTTTCATTTTCATTCTCTTCGTTTTTTCACTCGAAATGATATGTTGTATGCTTTTGAGTTACGCCGTAGCTGGTTAGCCTAAGACATGCTCTAAAACTCTTTAGATACGGATTTTTCCAAAATGTCAATGGGAGAAATGAATGAGACAATTACTTCCGGCACCTAAGCTCTCTCGGAGGAGGGACGGGATTCTGAAGCTCTATATGGGCCCAGTATCGGCCCGATCCCTGATGCCAGTATCGCTATTGGGCCATCACTAGTTAAAAGTAAATAAGAATTGAATTAACAGCTTTAAAACAATACAATAAAGATGCAATACAAGATTAAAAAATGGTAAAACAACAACATTTAAAAATGGTAAAAGAAAGAGTGTAAGAAAATACAGGATTAAAGCAATAAACCTTTTAATAAAAAATTATTGCAAATAAATTGAGAAACAATAAAAACAATAAAACAAATAAATAAATAATAATAATAAATAAAACTAAAATTAACTAAAAGTGGTAAAAGGCAAAGACTGATATTAAAGGAAGAATGCAGTTAGTCAAATCGGGGAAAGTCACTGTATAGAGTTCTGTCTTGAGCTAAGATTTAAAACGGGCAACAGTCGGCAGATTTTATGTCATCTGGAAGATTGTTCCACAGCTGAACCGCATAGTAGCCAAAAGCAACTTCAACCTGTTTGGTCCTGGCAGGGAGCTTTTTTAACAGGGATATTTCCTTAGATCTCAGAGGCCTGGGGGGAATATGTGAGGGATAATGTATAGAACGCCGGTCATTATCCGGAAATAGGTCCCGAGACCTATTTCCCGATAATGACTGGCGTTCTATACTTTATCCCTTACATATTCCCTATACGTTATCCCACTTATTACACGGCTACTTGCCAAAAAGAAACAATAAACTCCCCACGATATGACTCTTTAGCCTACATAGTCTAGGCTATAGCCTATTTGTTACCATTTCATCAAATTCAGTAGCAGCAACTGGAATCCATGCATTTCCATGGAATTATTTTTGGAATCTGATCCCTTATCATACCTGTTCATACGTACTCGTCGCTCGACTTATCGTGACTAAATTCAAGATGGCGGCGAACGGTAAACTTCCTGAAGGTACTTTCTGTATAAATCGTATTGTAAATAAACTACCAGTGCTTTTTCAAAGTTCTCAATGTCTCGTTTTAAATGTCAGGGCCCTCGGAAGTCTACCAATGAAGTGTGGAGCTACTTTGAGCCTCGTAAATGGTGTAAAACAGTGATTTATTTGCATGGCTAGGCCGATGCCCGAGGCACCCCCATCGAAAACCTGTTGGTAGCATCGGCTAACTAGCGCCAGATTTCGGAGTGCAGGGGACAAGCCAAGATGAGCTATGAGACAAAAGTTCACACTCAGTATCATGTTTCAACACACTTTAGGTCAATATCACACCGAACTTCTCCTTTAAAACATGGGCATAGGTTTAGATGGGGACACTGGTGACTAGTCATCATCAATATTTTGAGATGACTAAATTGTCACCACCAATATTTTAGCGAACTCCTTTGTGGTGTTTGGACCGATTCTGACGGTCAGGTCGACAGTAAAAGAAACGCTGTCATTTGATTGGCTGAAACCAAAGGGGGGTCATCTGACAAGCATGTGAGAGTGTCAAAGAATAGGTTACTTCACTTTGTGGTGGAACTGGTAGACAAGCGAGCAAGTGTGTCGGGTAGGCTAAGTTATAAAACCGTGAAACTGAAAGTTCAATTCTGTATGTAACTGGAAGCCATTGCAGGGATTTGAGAATGGGTGTCAATAGGTCTGTTTTCTTAGCTTTTGTAAAAACCCTTGCGGCTGCATTTTGATAGTGCAATGCCTCCAGTGTAAAAATACTACACTCACCTTAAAGCTTGTGTATAATGTAATCTTACAGAATTGAAATATAAAATGTGAAAATGAATGTTCGTTACACTAGTGGTGGATGCATATTCAGAAAGGAATTGCCAATACACCCAGGATATAGTGAAATATAATAATGAAACATTTATTTAATAATAATAGTAAAAGTGATTTATATTAATGAAAAGCTTCAAAAAGAAGCAAAGAGGGTGAAAACAATTTTCATTAAACAGCAGTATCACAACAATCACATTTAAAAGTGGTATTAAAGTAACAAATTAAACAATAACCCCTAATTGCTTTCCGTTAGGGGTGTGAATCTCTCATGTAAAAGACGATACGATTCACATCTAGATACATGGACACGATTCGATACAAGAAAAGATACATGTTCATAAAAACGATTCAGTACGATTCGATGCGATTCGATGCAATTCGATGCAGTTGAAGAATGGAAAGCGTTCTGAAAGATTTGCTTAAGGTTTAATTTTATATTATCAATTATCATGGTCATGTCAACTAGGCAAAAACAAATGTGTAAATATGATTATCTAAACTGAGGTTTGTATCATATACTGTATTGAAATGAAAAGGCTACATTTCAGTCAAACACAGCAGCCAAATACAACATAAAAATACATTTTTATAGACTTTTTAGACAATTTTATAGAGTTATATCTGATTTTTTTTCAAGGAGCTGTAGCCTATTGTTAAGGTAAGACACCGAAAAAAGAGTGCTTAAGACAATCTTGGCCTTTTCTCATATAGCCCAGCCTACAAGAATAAAATAGGCCTACATACCAATGAACTGGGCCTATTTTGTTCCAAGTCTGAGTGAATATGAACAAAATAATAATAATTTGTGCATCGTTTTAGCAGCAAGGGCCAAATTATTCTTTAACATTAAGGAAATCCCTTCATCAAACGTAAGGCTACGCTACAGACTATTGTTGCCGTTTAGGAATGCTACAGTAAGTGTTTAATTTCGCGCACAAAAGAGTAAAAACTGTCAAACAAACGACCGATTGCGAGTTGTCACGTGCTTAAGTTGCAGTAGATGTATGGGTAATGACATACTTTTGTCAATACTTAATTTGACAACTTTGGGCAAAGAATGTAGCCCAAAACGAACTGCATTACCCACAAATCCGTGCCACATGTAGTTTCAAAACCGGAAGTGGGATGAACGCGCTGCTTGCAACGTAAATGAGAGTCTGAGCGAGCAGAAAAGGTTGTGAACCGATTCGTAACATGTAAATCGATATAACGACCGGTTCATTTCAGTTTTATTCCGGTACGGGGCTTCACGAATCGATGTAGCCGTATCTTACACGTTAAAAACGGATACCGATACGTATTGGTTAATCTTTACACCTCTACTTTCCGTTGGTGCACAGAAGTCAGCTCTATCAGCTGAAGGCAGGGCTGCAACCGCTACAATGCCCGTCCGACTCGCCGGTCGCTCGTGGCGAAAACCAAGTGTGTGTGTGTGTGTTTGTCAGTATAAAAGTGTACATACGAACGGTTTCACTCTACTCAGCCAACGAGCAGATGACCGTTGTCCCAACATAGACGGGAGGCAAGCAGCGGCCTTGAGCTAGCCGATGTAGCTACTCCGGTGACACCAGTGGCAGCAGGGCGGTTGGTTCCCCGGTTGGCTCAGCACTGGCAGCAAAACTCTGTCATCCTCGGGAGCGCAATCGAGTCCGTCTCCAAAGAAGGGCAGCAGATCCGCAGAGGTGACAGACACTAACCAACAGAAGCTAGCAACCCCGTCAGTGTCCTGGCAGTAACGTTTGCTCATAGCCAACTAGTAGCTAAACGGCAGCTAACTTTGAAACTCAAAAGCTCTACTGCTCCAGTAAACACGATAAAGTAAACGAGGAGCAACACCACAACGATCACAATGACCGACTCATACATTTTGCTGTTCATAGGCCTATGTACATAAAGGTACAGCTTGGTCTTCACAAAACAGCACTGAACAGGAGCAAATGGCTGGACCTCTCCCTTCCTAGTGTAGATGCAGACTACTTGCCTTCTCCTCACTGAGGAGATGGGATGTTCACATTCCATCTCCTCAGTGAGGAGAAGGCAAGTAGTCTGCAGGCATAATAATAAGTTTGCAGGCATAATAAAATAACTAGGGTCAATCGTGCGTTAATTAAGGACCAAGCATAACGCATTAAAAAAAAAATGTATCACATTAATCGCCTGCCGCCAAAGATTTTTTTATTTCACATTTTTCACTTGTTCTGTTATCAACAATCCCCTTTGGCTGCACCGTTTCTTGTCCTCAAACTGCCACAGACACTTCCTAGCAAAGCTCCACTCTAGAATTTTTGCTTCCTACTAAGCTTCTGCCTAGCCCTCCTCCTCCTGTAGTCATGGAGATAATAAACACCAAAACAGTTCTGAACTTCCGGTCGGCTGGATGGCGCTTTTAAGTGCTGTGGACACGAGTGACATGAGTGCGGCGCACTCCCCTTTCGACATTCAATTACATTAGATTCTGTTCTCCTCAATACAATTCTGCATACCAGCATGGCACTTTGCCACCGCCTAAATTACAATTCAGTTCTATTTTGTCGGCGCCACTCCATAAAATCCATTGTTCATCCAGTGTTTGCCAGTTAAAAACTTTGGCGCTGATGTGCGTGGCAAGTTACAGTGCTCTCAACTCGGCGCCGGTGTTTGCTCAGTCCACATGGAATTAAAATATCACTGAAGCACTTCAAGTTTAAGCTATTATCTACTACGAGCTAAAAAATGTTTACACGCCTACACTGTTACACGTGAACTGAACATACCGTAAAACTCCAAATAATAGCCCAGGCTTTTATTTTCCCAAATCACCAAACTGCACCGGCTAGTATTAGAGACAGGCGTCTATATGAGACAGGCCTTTACTTCCCTTTACACAAAACTTCTCCTCTGCAAAGATGGAAAATATTATAGAATTATTTCAAACACACTGAATGTCTACCTATATGAATAGCTATCTGATGACAATTACGGATCATCATTCATTTAGTGTTGAGATGTTGTTCATTGAGTGAGATGATCCAAATAGCAGGCATAGCCAGAACAGATGAAACGCGTTTTAATCAAACATAATTTGCAAAGAGAACGCTCATATTTTGTCCCTAGCAAATAGCCTATATCGGTCCTTTGTCAAAGACCAAAACCGTTCAGGAATTAATTTATGCAAAAGTGGAACCTGCATAATGTTTCATTCTCCCTCCTTTTCGGCACGAATGAAACGGTTTGAGAGAGCATGAACCATATTGTTTCTCCCGTATTTTATTTGGCAAATTTGACAACCATGTACATTTCAAATCATAGCCAACTTCTTTCCCTTTTTGCCATGGCGGTACGCATTTAGAATAAAGAATAACGTTCGCGAACCCTTTTGTTTTGTTGCCAGCATAAAAACAAGCTTACCATCAGCCTATCCGCAAATTTTAAACACAAGGGATGAATTGAACAATGACTAAACCAGACATACAGACATAGTTCATATTGAAAAAAGTTATTGGAACTCTAGCTTTTCCCCACCGCAGTCTTTTAATACCATCTAATCATAACTTGCGCAGTCTGCACCATACTTAAGCCCAAACCACACCAAAGATTCACGACGAGATGAGCTGCAATATTCTATAAACCAGCAACTTGATGCAACATTTTAAAGCCTTGCAACTGTGACTAGACATTGTGAATGCTTTGCAACGGCTTGCAACGACGTGCAACATCTAATTCACACCGCTGCAACGGTTTCGTGTCATTGGGAATCTTTGGTGTGAATTGGGCTTTAAACAGACGATCTGACGGGTTTTAGAAGATTAAATACAACCAAAAACTAAAAAACAGACCAGGCCTCTATTGGAGACCGGCCTTTAACCCAAACCTGTAGCCACGCCAGGTAGGGCTGTAACGATACATCCAGGCTTGGAATTTCACCATTTATGGGGCAAGGCCACTTGGCCTTAAGTTGGGCATATTTGGTGGGGGGCACAAAGGCCACATGTCAGGGCACCAAGGCCAAAGTGAACTATACAGTATTCACAGCAGTAGACCTGCATCACTGTATGAAACATTACAAAAACATGAAACATGACATATTACATAGAACTGGACATCATCTGATCATCTAATATTTACAGATATCTAGGCTATAATTAATATTTAATTTATTTTATATTTGGCCTGTTATGAAATCATGTGTTGAACAATTTAAGCACAGCTCGGCTTTACGAAACTCAAAAAGCCTAGATGCATGCTTAGGATTTTTTGATCATTAAGGCTCCTTTCACAAACTTAATTAGCTGTTTATCCTCTGATTTTAATATTTACCAAAATCTAGGCAATATTTGTAACATTTATTCTGTATTTGGCCTGTTCATCATCATGTAGAACGATTTAAACACATTTTGAAACCTAAAGACCAAAGTTGGAGACATGAATGTAGACCTGGCTGCAAATTTTATTTTTAATTTAACCAGAATACTCTGGAACGGCTTACTGTACAGGGGATTGCTTTACACCTTGTGTTCAGTAAGGTCTGCTGTTTATTCTGATATATGGTTTGTCATGTGTTGAACGAAGGGTTCGTGACCGAGATGAATGGGTAGGGAGATGGGCGTAGAACCTTATGTAGACGTTATGATTAAATTTAATCATATTATTTACTTTTCACGTGAACCGTTCACCACAGCAATTAGCTGTTAACATCGTTTAAAAGCTGAGAAAAGCTCTTTCATGTGATGTGATACATGTGTCTGTGTGATGAGTAGGCTACTTAGCGATCACGAGTATTTCAACTGAGAAGACGCACTTTCTTTCTTGCCATGCATTTTCTCCAATGCGTAACACTGAATTAATTTGCGTTGTGATGCTAAGATTATTTTGACAAGGCATAGGCTAAATAAAAATCGCTATTAAACAGACGCAAAGCAGAGTATTAAAAGGAGGGGGCACCAAGGCCACAGTGATTTTCAAATGAGCATCACGGCCAACGCAAGGGGCAATGTGGCGCCATGGCCGTCGTGGCCGCCGTGAAATTCCTACCCTGGATACACCAACCTCACGATTCAGTTTTGTATCACAATTTTTAACCCACAGTCCGATACGATTTTCTTGTTTTTGGGGTGGGGGAGGGGGGGGGGTGTTATTTTTAGAAAAATATATTTTATTAAATAACATTTCAATAGCCTACCTTACAACACCAGAGGATTACAATATATACAATGTAATATATCTGTATTATTTTATGTCCTGATATAAAAAGAGAGAATACTGAATGTCTGATATTTATGACGGCACACTTTATGCTTTATGCACACTTCTTATCATCGCCTATAGCCTAGGCCTACTATTGTCTATTGACTATTGTCTGGCTGAAGCCTGGAAATATTGTAAACGAAGTAGCATAGTTGGCTAGTTTATCATAGTATACTGATTGGACTGTTCAGTTTCTCCATCTGTGTTTAAGTTTCAAGGTAATACTTGTTCTCCATGGGACAGGCCCTTTTGGGAAACATTGGTATTGAGATGATCAGTCAACTTGAATGCAACAGTTTTAAACAAATGTGTGCAGCATGCTAATGATGCTAAACGGATTTAAGAGTAATTTAGCTAGTCGTCTTCTATGCGTCCTTGCTTTCACGATTGTGATTCACAATGTTTTATTTGGATTGTGCTGGCCAAGTCACGCTTGTCCATTGCGAGGGAGAGTGAGAGGAAGGGAGAGCGAGAGAGAGCCAGAGAGAGCGGGGCAAGAAGAGGGGGGTTTACTTCTGTACTGTTTGGTAAAGTTGAACACATAGTCTACAATGAAAGCAAGGAGAGGTATGAAATTATGATTTATTTATTTATTTTTGGACAACGTAGGCTACCGGTAACTAAGTAAAGCGGGAGATGTGTGTTGCTTATGCGGCCGCGTAAGCTGCAAAGCACTGCGAGAAACACTAGAAAGGGTGTGTCACGGTTCTGCCTTTTTACACTGCGACACAGGATTGTGGACATGAGTGTCGCGATTACGGTTTCAAATCGCATATCGTTACAGCCCTAACGCCAGGCATTTAAAACAGACAGGCGTCTATTTGGGACTCGGCTATTATTTGAAGTTTTGCGATAGTTAATGGACTAGAAAACGAATGGACCTGCCCGGTGACTGACACTCATTAACAATACTTCTGCATATAGACAGTTTGTTAGTTGGATAGTCCACACTTTTGTACCATTTTCCACAATTTCTAATAACTAAGAATTTGATCTCTTAAAGGAACCGTATGTAAGAAATGTAATTCAATTAATCATAAAATGGCCCTGACTTGTCACTAGACATTAGGAAATCATGCTAATTTCAAATACTTATATCACTGACAACAGTAGTCTGGCCAGGATATCATCATTTAAAAAAGTGAAGTTGCAGCCCTCAACTGATGTTGATGTTTACATATTTGTGTTTTAGCCTGATCCGCCACCCTCCACCTACCTAGTAATCACAAAGTCAGTAGTGTTTCGGCATCTGGGTTGCCAGCTCTGCTCTAGTTACCACATCTGCGGTGTACACCGCTCTAAAGTATTTTGAAAGTGATTGTAGTACCAGTTTTGGCCAAAATCCTACATACGGTTCCTTTAAACTCAAAATCACTTGGTGTATTGGTAAGCTTTTGACTGAATAAAGGTTTGATTGATCAACAGTCTTAGGAGTTTATTATTGTCGTTCTTATTAACATTATTATTGCTCTTTCCACAGGAGAGAACTTGCTGAACTGAGAAATGATTTGGAAGATGAACGTTCAAAGCGAATGGCCCTACAGGTAAATACTTTTGCAAAGACCAGAACAGTGCTACATGGGCATGAACGTTGGGGCTCACGAACATGCCTAGAGTGTAGTGCCTGGCTGCTTTTGGCTGCAGCAACTCGAGCTAGGTAAAACCGAATGTTTTTTTTTTTTTTCGTACCGACTCTGTGACCTCAAGAAATGGAGATCTATGTAAAAAATTGACAGCTTTTTAAGTTACTTACAGGCATATTTGTTAACAGTTGTAACTGTTAACAAGCAGCTTGTTAATGCTTGTTAATGGTCTATAAGACAAAGAGGTGGATAACTAATACGCTTATAAGACCTTTCTTACCTATTTGTAGTACATTTTGCAGCCCCCCAATCTAAAGCGAGGACCATGTAGTCTATAGCTCCACAATCCCGACCTTCTATCTCTATATATCTACTGTATCTATCTATCTAGCTTGATTTAGCTGTGAGAAATGCACCTTCAAAATTGCTGCAGCAAGCAGGAATCGAACCCCGGTCTCCTGCGTCATAAAGTGACCTGTTACTGACTGAGCTACATTCCTATCTGTTTTTGAAGAAAATGTTCATATTGATTCTATATTCCGATAATGTTCTATATCATACCAGCTATACTTTTTACAAATATGTTTCTGATGGAAAAGACCGGAGGTTCTGCTGATGTTAAAATGGTTGGGCCGTATATCTGAACAACATAAACGGTCATATGGAAGTCCGAACTTAGCCGGTTGTTCTACTGCTCCCCTTCTAGTATTTCCTCCCGACATTATATAAATGTACTGTGTCGAACGACGCGTAAAACATGCAGTTAAATTTCAGACCTAGTGAGAGGGCGTGTCGATGATGTTTCTTGAAGTACTTCAAGTATTAGCCTACGCACAATAGATTTTTCTTCTTTAGCCTACATAATGCATACATTTTGTAAACAAAAACAGCAGATGTGACAGCGGCCGCATATATTCTGCGTCATATCTCGCCTCTTGTGAACTCTGCAAGCCCCCGCCCCTCACTCGACAACCACACGGAGATTCTGTAATGTGTATGTCGTTCACACATAGGTCCGTATAAGGTCCGCAGGTTAGCATCATATCTGAATCATCCGAGGGGTAGGACCTCCGTTTGACAAACCTCCTCATATACTCCGAAGGTTATATCTGAAAGCCCTTACAGTCATGGAAATAAGCGGTCATTGATTCAGTGGCTTAGGGGGAGGGGAGTGGTGGTGTTTTTCACGTCCTTCTGAAGCTCAGAAGTCAGCCTTATATGAGGGGGGATGGTAGGTTCCAACACTGGGGCTGGTGGCTCCCATCTAAAACGGGTTTTAATTTAGGTACAACAGCAGGGACAGATCATGGCTTGCGCCAAGTGTTCACGTGAACAGGGGCCCTGAGCCAATGGGGACCCTCGGATTTAAAAAAAAAAAAAAAAAATTGCAATGAATTTAGACTAGATTATGCCCGGTGCTTCTGTCTGTTAATTTGCGGCACAACTGAATGGTGTTATGGAACCGCGGACCGAAAGAAAAATAAACAAAATGTTTTCCTGATGAATAAATACTTAATTCATAAAATATAGAGGCATAACATTAGGTGGACGTGGTAGGGTATGAGTGCTCATTCAATGTGTATGCGTGTTTACGAAAGTGAAACTGACAAACTGAACCACTCGTGGGTAGGTGAATGAAGTGGATTTCTGCATTGTTTATGAAAACAGCATAGCGATTGGATAGCCTAATAAATCGCGACTTGTTGTAGGTCTAACAGTAGCTTATATCGTAGCAAATAGCCTATGGCGATGCCGATGACAGATTTAAAATAGGCCTACATTTATTTCTCTCGTCTCCCTGGAGTAAGCGCATAATGTGGGCTGTTACACAAAGAAATTAATTAGGAAGATTATCTGCATCTCCATTTACCAAACGCTATAGTTTTGCTAACATCTCCACTGTTAATGTGAAATATGTCAAGCAGCAGTGAAGTGAAAACCTTATCATGCAGGTAGCCAATGTTCACGTCACCTGAGTCAGACAGAAAACGGACCCTGCTTGCTCTGTTAAAGTTTGTATGCCCCTTGTATTTAACCGCCAGAATTTCAAATTTTTCCTTGTATCAGAGCTATGTCCTGCATGTATGAGATTGTTGTCCTGCATGTATGAGATTGTTGTCCTGCTTGTATGTGATTGTCGTCCTGCATGTATGTGATTGTTGTCCTGCTTGAATGTGATTGTTGTCCTGCATGTATGTGATTGCTGTTTACAGAGAAGGCACTTTACAGCCCAAGACAAATTTCCCCTTGAGGGATAATAAAGTATATCTTATCTTATCTTATCTTACTGTGATAGGCACTCAATTAGACTTTTACACCACCGATACAATGTAATGACATGAAAGATAAGTCTAATAGTTTAGCTCACAGGTGAGATGTGGCTTATGATTAAGCTTCAATTTTTACACAGTTTGAAATGGCATAATGCACAATTTCTCCAACAGAGGGGGAAATATAGCTAATCCTGCCAAGTTTCGCTTAAGGTATAATACATACAATCAATGGGATATACACCATTGTAATCAGAATCAGATAGACTTGATATAGTAATGAACAGTCTTTGAAAATCCTCTCCAAATGTAAATCCGAAATTTGTCAAAATGTCATTTCATTCACAGAAAAATATAGTGTGTATGACATGTTCAGCAAGTTGTGGGTTATTTCACGTGACTAAGATGACTATTTTGCACTGGCCACACCCTTAAGCCGGCTGCAGACTGCCGGCGTGGAGTGAGCGTGTCAGCTGCGTGGCGGGTCCGTTTTCATTTCGGCTCCCATGTTAGCAGGTTAGAGGTTGCACACTGCCTGTGTGACACGCACGTCTCAGGCGCGGCTCGAGCCACGCTGAAAACGCCTGCCTGCTGGAAATAGGGCTTGCGTGACACGCAAGCGTGTTGGAAGCGTTTCAATTCAAAACAGACAGTAAATAGATGTTTTAATAGGCAGAGAGGCCGTCGCAGCGTCACGTCAGACATGTTTCTGGCATGAATAGAGAGAGAAAACGCTACGTAACTGACACGCAAGACACGCCACGCCACGCCGGCAGTCTGCAGCGGGCCTTAATGTATTTGAACCATCTGTTTCAGACCGTGCGTTTCAGATTACTAAAATAGGGTCCTTAGCCAATAAAATTCAACAATAGTTTTGAAACATGACATGAACTCAATGCTATAATTAAACCCAACCAGTACAAAAAGTGCACACCTGCCATATAGGCTATTCATTTGTGTGTTCTTTGAGCCAACGTTTACACTGGAGTCGGCTAATGATAGTTTAGAAAATGGTTACTTTGTTTTAAGCTTTTAGGTGATATGTTTATATTGAATTTTTACTAACCCGGACCCTCATACTGTAAAATACATGAAAAGTTTTTTTTACTTTTGTTTTATTCCCTCATAATAGATTGAGATAGACAAATTGAAGAAGATGTTGCAGTCAACATGAAGCTGAAAAGAAATGGCCTATGGGAGTGCAACCCTACATTGTCATCAAGACCTGCCACAGAGGAGAAGAAAGATGCCATTCTCACGCCCTTTTATTCCCTGCTCTATTTAACATTATGGTTACAGTTTTGCACATAATCATTGTAATTGAAATGGAGAAAATTGTAGTTGAAACGTGTGTATGGGGTTCTTTTGCCAAAATAAGTTCCTGGGGCCTTACATTACTACTGTGCTGAGAGAATATGCCTGAACATTGCTTTGAAATACTACTGACTCTGTATAAAGTGATGGGAAATTATTTTCCTTGTTCCTTATTTTTTATTTTTATAAGTAGTCATTTTGATATATATATATATATATATATATATATATATATGTATGTGTGTGTATGTATATATGTGTGTGTGTGTGTGTATATATACTTACAGAGGACCAATATATTCACTTTTTCTTTAGAGATGATTTATATAATATGTGCAGTGATATGACATATTTCATTGCCGTTTTAAAGGGAGATGCTCTTCTTTTGTTTGTTGTAAAGGATATCACTATTGTGCCTAATGTTCTTTTTCCAAGCGGTAATATTGGGAGATGGCATATATCTCATTGCACAAAATGATGGCATTGTAAATATTTGTGGCTAATGGATATGCAGCCATGTTAAATATACATGGATTTTCACAAATCTTAAATATTCAATTTCCAAAGATGGCCTTCATTTGACATCATGGTATATATATTCAAAAATAGAACCAGCAGTCATGTTTTGTTTATTCCCCGTAATGTTCAAGCTCAGGGTGAATCAAATAATCCTGTAATTCGGACTAAGACAGAAAAGGCCTAATCATGTCTTTTATTGTTTATAATGGGGAGGGGATGTTGATTGGTGTTGTTTTTGTTAAGTCTACATGTTGGCTCTCATCTTTTCAGAGGTTCTATCTGAAAGGATAAGCATATATTTTACCAAGTGTTTTACTTTTTAAATATGTTATACATTTAAGTCTTATTTGGTTTAGACCAGAACATGGGAGGGTTTGGTGACTGGAATACAGAACAATTATTCAAATATGAATGTGTGGTGTTCACTAAAGAAAACAGCCTTTATGCAAGAGAATTTGTGCACAGCTCCTCAGTCATGCTATGGTGGCTGTGGAACAAGTAGTGAGTCCTTGTTCATATGTATGTATTCTACAGGTTTACATGGCCAGAAGAAGTAACCCTAATGTTTATTTGAAAATCATGTTTGGGATACTGGGCGATGTCAGGAATAAATGGGGACATTAAGTGTGTTCTTAGAATTTTGCATTGATGATTGACTTTTGTGTCAATCCACAAATTATTACGATATGCACAATGCAGTTTACCCTAATGCTACTGTTCTACAGCACAGGTCCTACAATTGACTGGTCCTCACAGGGTAGCCCTCGAGTATTCCAGTAGGCCTTTTGTGACTTTTTGCAATCTGCCTTGTTCTTTCACAAGCTACTCAGAATTTACTAATGTCTTATTAACCTCCAAGAAAATCACTCTTTTAAAGTATGCTAATATGTGTACTTCTCATACCTCTGAGGAGAGATTGAAGCATAAAGAATTCCAGATCAGGTACCTCACAAGAGTGTCCGCATGTGTATGAGGACTTTGCACTTTGGAATGAGCCTTGTCTGCAGCTTAGAAGTAGTAGCCTCAAGCAATAAGAAACATCATTTGTGTTTGTTACCATCTCAAGGCCTAATGTGATCTGTACATTGTCAAAACATTCTTCATGTATTGTCACTTGGCAAAACATATTCTTTTTTTAATTCTAAACTTTAATGAAATTTTAGTCTGCAAATTATTTCTGCAATTGATCTTTGTATGCACTGTAAATTTGCAGGAGGGGAACAGATTTTTTTCAAACTATACAAATAAAATATACTTTTATTTACTCTCTCATTTACTTTGTATGGTTAATTTCCATTATTCTTATAATTGTTGCTTTAAATGTGTTATATGTATTTATTTATTTTTCAAAAATGACCAGAATGGGCAGAGGATGTCAAAAACCCCATGGTTCTGTGTTTTCCAGAAATCCGCTGAAGTTAGCATGCAAACCAGCAAACACCAAGCCGACTTTTGTAACACCACTTTGTGCTTCATGTGGCACTATATTTAATACAATGCAAGTCAGTGAATAGTGCAGCTATTCAAGACAACTCGAACCCTTCAGAGTTCCACATGATTCTGTTAAAAGCTGTATGTGAAATTTCTGCTACTTTTTAATTGATCTATCCCAAGGATGTCCATCATATAGCTTCAAGACGATTTGGACTGCTTGTTTACATCTACTTTTTATAGTGGCTGATAACAGATATCTGTGTTTACATGGTTCACTAATTTGAGACAACCTGCATGTGCACCAGAGGGATTTTGGTCACTGAAATGAGAGCATTATTAGTCCATGAGCCACAGGCCCAAAAACGGGCGTGTCATTACCACATGGGGGGGCAAATTCTCACTATATTTTTCTGAAAGCTACATATCTCTGGAGTATAAAATGGTATGATAGCAAGTTGGATCTTGTAGCTTTGTGGCTGTACAGGCCTTCAAAGTTGACCTCTGATTTGAAAAAAGGAAATTCCGCCTATTGGCTTTTTTTTGTTAAACCACTCATAAGAGCCCAGAAAATAATCCAAACCTCATTATTACTGATGCATATGTGGTGTTTGCTGTTGGCATACATATTTTGAATCATGGGATTTTGCCCTTAATTTTGGTTGATAAAATTCAAGATTTATGTGTAATAATGAGCAAATCTACGTTTTCAGACACACAACGTGTTGCAGCACTAATTGAAATGCCCACTACCTCATGTATTTATACCTTCTTACCTCCCAGCAGAGACTTGAAATACAAATGATTACATAGGTCTGCATTGCTATGCTATTTACTATTTGTAAATGTACTATTTGGAAACACCCCAAAATTCAGTAAATTTGTATTTAATAAGAGATATTCCAAGAGCTCAAAACATCATGATTACCAATCACATATTACCTTTACATTCAAGGAATACCATATGAAAATTGTTCACATCACCACATGTACCCAGCTTAACATAAATATTATAATTTTATAATGTCCAGGGCACATGAAATACATACAGTAATTTTCTGTGTATTAGCCGTATTGTGTATAAGCCACAGGACAGTGTTTTATGAAGTTGAAAGAAACAAAACCATATACGATATTAACTGCCCCCGTGTATTAACCTCATAGCTGAAGAAATTTTGCAAAATCAATGTATAAGCTGCTGCTAATAGTTGGGAAATTATGGTAATTGCATCACAGGTGCTAAAATGATCTACATTATACATTTCAGTTGTACTTTTGACTAGTAAGAATGTGGGAATGAGATTAAGATGAACTGGTTGGTGAAAATATTCATACTTTACACATTGTTATCATTATGTACAATTATTATTATTATTATTATTATTATCATCATATTTAAAATTGTCTTTCATCTGATGTTAAATGTCCATTGAAAAGAAATAATAACTATTTTCCAAGATCTACAAGTACATACATTTACAACAGTTTTAAAAATTCTACACAGTTCTGATGAGATGAGACAAACAGTGAAATTGGATCAATCCATTTTCAGAGGAACATGAGTTCATTTGCATATGTACAGCAGGCAAAGCAACACAAGAGGTTAGGGATGATCTGATTCAGGCTCATACTACAGGCAAAGATCATGACATAGAGGCTGGAGTCAGATACACCTAAGCACAAATTCCATGATACATTGACAAAGCAAAAATTAAAGACATTTACGAGCATGAGTCAAAAAAGAAAACACAGGCACATGGCAAGACCATCATGTTAAAGACTGGACATGAGAGAAGTCTTTTGTCACCCTCTTGGACCTTGGCGACACCTGAGGGGACCCCAAGGAAAACCTCTAAAGCAGCACTTGCAAAGCATTTGCAGAAACTTGCATCACTATCAGATAATCTTCCAGATGAATATAATACAGCAACAATCATTGATGGAATGTCTCTGGTCCAGAAGGTCAATAACAATGTCTCAACTTATGCAGACATTGCTGCTGCTATTCATAGCATGATCCGTAAAGAGGCAAAGCAGAGGCAGATAATTTTTTAGATTAAATTAGATTAGATTTAGCTTTACTGTCATTGTGCAGAGAACAAGTACAGAGACAACGAAATGCAGTTTGCGTCTAACCAGAAGTGCAAAAAAGCAGAAAAGTGCAATGTGATATACTGTACAGTATAGGCAGGTGGTGCATAGACAGAACAAGAAATATAGTGCAGTGTAGACAGTAGTATACAGTTGTTTTGAAGAAGGTGGTTTAGAGTAGCATAAATTAAATATAAATATGTGCAGTGTATTAGCAGTTAAGAGCAGAATAAATATGGCTATGTACTGTAATATGAACAATGTATGAACAACATGTACAGGTATGTGCAATGTAGTGGTGGTACCATTATAGTAGTAGTAAGAACAATATAGATATATGCAGTGTATTAAAAGAATATATTACAGAAAAACTGAATAAATATGGATATTTAGTATGAACCATATAGAAAGTATGTACAACTATATGCAGTGTGGTAACAGTACCATTGTAGTGCAGAAACAGTAACATTACAATAGTATTAAGTGTATGTGCAGGATTAAAAGCAGTGGAATATGGCTATGTACAGTATAAGTGTAATTACAGTATGTACATTTGTAAATAAATAGATGGGTGGGATAGGGTAGTGCAGTTGTGGGGGGGGGGGAGCCTAGGGGATGTCCACCTCCTTGTTGTCCCTGTCAAGGTTGCCATGGTCGTGGACACCTCAACAGGCACAGGCAAGGAGGAATCAGGCGGGGCAGGGGGTGATGGGGGCTTAGTTGGTTGGATGTCACCGGGATGCAGAGCTAGAGTTCAGTAGGGTGACAGCCGCAGGAAAGAAGCTTCCTCTGAACCTGCTGGTTCGGATGTGGAGAGACCTGTAACGCCTCCCGGAGGGGAGTGGAGTGAACGGTCTGTGGTTGGGGAGAGAACAGTCTTTGATGATGTGTGCCTTACGCAAGCATCGCTTGGCCTGGATGGCCTCGATGGAGGGGAATGAGGAACCGGTGATGTGTTGGGCAGTTTTCACCACCCTCTGCAGTGCTTTCCAGTCGTGGGCAGAGCAGTTGCCTTACCAAACTATGATACAGTTGGTGAGGATGCTCTCGATGTTGCAGCGGTAGACGTTCACCAGGATCTGAGGAGACAGATGGACCTCAGAAAGAAAAAGAGACACTGGTGAGCCTTTTTGATGAGGGTAGAGGTGTTGAGGGTCCAAGAGAGGTCCTCAGAGATGTGGACACCCAGAAACTTGAAGCTGGTGACATGCTCCACCTCAGTCCTGTTGATGAGAATGGGTGTGTGTGTGCTAGCTTTAGACTTCCTGAAGTCCACAATGAGCTCTTTGGTCTTCTTGGTGTTGAGAGCCAGGTTGTTATCAGTGCACCACGATGTTAGGTGCTGGACCTCCTCCCTGTAGGCCATCTCATCGTTGTTGCTGATGAGACCAATCACCGTAGTGTCATCTTTAAACTTGACAATGGTGTTAGAGCCATATACAGATGTGCAGTCATAGGTGAAGAGGGAGTAGAGGAGAGGGCTCAGCACACATCCCTGTGGTACACTGGTGTTCGATGGCTGAGAAGGTGCGATTATCTAACCTAACAGACTGAGGTCTGTTGGTTAGGAAGTCCAGAATCCATAAGTTTGGTTTTTCTTTTATCACATACACATTTATTGGTAGATATTTTTTCTTTACCTTGACATGTTTTGACGTATACTTCCGTCTTCATCAGAAGGTCACACGGTGGAGTAGTGTGATGCATTTTTATCAGCTGATGTTACGGAGGTGTGATCCACCTGTCAGTTTTTTGACAGGTGGACCACACCTCCTGCATGCCAGAGTCATTAAGCAGGAGAACAACCGATACCACCGCTGGATAAAGGAGGTGATTGAAATAAGAAAGCTGAGCCCAAAGACGATGAACAGAGATGAGAGAGCATATATGCTCTCCCATACCTGGAGTGCCGTCCTGGGGGGCGGCTGACTGACAGCAGGAGGTGTGGTCCACCTGTCAAAAAACTGAGAGGTGGATCACACCTCCGTAACAACATCAGCTGATAAAAATGCGTCACACTACTCCACCGTGTGACCTTCTGATGAAGATGGAAGTATACGTCGAAACATGTCAAGGTAAAGAAAAAACATCTACCAATATATGTATATGTGATAAAAGAAAAACCAAACTTATTTATCTCAAGTGTAGACACAATGAATGCAATACAAGTAGTCCAGAATCCAGTTACAGAGGGAGGTATTGATGCCCAGTTCACTGAGTTTGGTGATCAGTTTGGAGGGGATGATGGTGTTGAACGCTGAGCTGAAGTCAATGAACAGCATTCTTACATAGGTGTTGCTATTGTCAAGGTGGGACAGGGCAGAGTGAAGTGCCATAGAGATGGCATCCTCTGTGCTCCTGTTCTGACGATGAATTCAATGAATAGATTAAAGATCCTTTGTACTGGTTTCAGCTACAATTTAAAGAACATTTGTACTGCAGACCTATGTATGTCATAATTTAACATTCATTTCAACTCGCAATTGAAAGTAAGGAGGGTAGAATAGTAATGATCAATAAGGTCTGCATTCAGGTATTGCCATAACATGTTGCTCTGAAAACTCAAATTAGCTTTTTTTAGCACATAAATCTTGAATTTAATCAACCAAAATGAAGAGCAAAATCACATAATGAGTCAAAATATGTATGCCAACATCAAACACCACATATGCATCAGTAATAATAAGATTTGGATTATTTTCTAGGCTCTTATGAGTGTTTTAACAAAAAAAGCCAATAGGCGGAATTTCCTTTTTTTTCAAATCAGAGGTCAACTTTGAAGGCCTGTACAGCCACAAAGCTACAAGATCCAACTTGCTATCCAGAGATATGTAGCTTTCAGAAAAATATAGTGAGAATTTGCCCCCCCAAGTGGTAGTGACGACCCCCTGTGGCTCATGGACTAACATAACCACCAACCAAACTGCAATACACGTGTCTCGGTTGTTACTCTAGGGTAGACCAACTCACTTTCTGGAGGTATACTGCCCCCATCTTTTATGGAATGTGGAGTATGAATTGATTTTTTGGCGGACATTACACATGGCACCTTTAAACTGCTCACCATCTAAACTGGAACAACGGCATTCTGATTCTTGGCAACTGATGAGTATGAATGTTGATTGGCTGATGTCATTCAGGTGCTGTTCAATGGTGTGAATCTTAAATGACAAATCCTAAAGGTCTAACGGGGATTCAAACACTCAACCTAAGAAACATCAGTACAAGGCATTAGCCCACTGAGCCACTGACAATCACACACATTGGGCAGTCACATTCGCATTCACATGGTGAAAATGTGTGTTGGTAAACACACAAGAAAAACTCCAAGCATACATTTGACAATAAAATGAAGGGCTTTCCTGAAAGAGTACACCTGAAAACTTGTTGAAATTCTGGGGCAATTAGACATTTGTAGAGAAGAACACTAATGGATGAAATATAAATATGATAGACTTAATAATGAAGGAAAAATAGTAAACAAAGAAGTTCCCCTAAATGTCAGAGTGTCTCAGCATTCTGATTCTTGGCAACTAATGACTGTGTATGTTGATTGCCTGATGTCATTCAGGTGCTGTTCAATGGTGTGAATCTTCAATAACCAATAGTATTCGATCTAGAGCCTAAAGCACTACCGGGGATTTGAACTCTCAACCTAACAAAGACCAGCACTAGGCATTATCCCACTGAGCCACTGACAATCCTACATATTTTGCTGTCACATTCACATGGTGAAAATGTGTGTTGGCAAACACACAACATCAAGAAAATTCCTAGCATACATTTGACAATAGAATTAAGGGCTTTATAAAAAAAGAGTACAGATCTGAAAATGTGCACTGGTTAATGGTATCCACCTAATGATGGTTGTATGGTTGTTATCCAAGGGAAAAAAAACACTCATATAGGAATATAGGTGATATAGGAGAAATGGGCTGAGTGGTCGAACTTTATTGGCCTATATCTGTGAAATGGAACAACATATCCAAATTATTTTGATAACTTGTGTGAGGCTTGGTCTAAACATTGTCTGTGAGAATTTTGGTGAAGATGTTTGGCTTTTCTCTGAAATTGTGGCAAAAGTAAACATTTTTAGAGCATAAGATCAGGGTGAAAAAGATTCATCTGAATTTAGAGATTAATCTTTTTTTTTTTTTAATCTGGTAAGGAGAAATTAGTATAATTAACTTTTTTTCCCAATAGCGCCACCTTTGGGTGCAGTACCCCAAATTTTGGGTTATGGGTAGAGGGGGGTACCGGTAACCATACCTGAAAATTTGAAGAGTTTTGGAGTTACGGTTTAGGCTGCAGTATGACTTTTACAGAATTTTGGCCAAAAATGAATGGTACAGAAACAATAGCAGCTACGCTGCTCGGACCCCTAATAATAGGAAAAGCTAGTAACTCAATGGGTGCCTTCGCAGCTTCGCTGCTTGGCCCCCAATAATAGGAAAAGCTAGTAACTCAATGGGTGCCTTCGCAGCTTCGCTGCTAGGCCCTCAATAATTGGAAAAGCTAGTAACTCAATGGGTGCCTAAAAAAACTTTGCAAGCACACTTAATAAAACTTAAGAAGAACAATAAGTGTGCTGCTTTGCAAGCACACTTAAAAAGGAAACTGACAAAGTCATAAACAAAATGAACAAAAACGCTCAGTTGCGTCAATCAGGATACTCAGACACTCAATGCATACACACAATCCCGACATATTCAGTTATTCATTCATTCATTATTTCGGACGCGCACACACAAAGACAAAGGACAGAACACAGTCCAATCCAGCTGGCAAGCGAATTACGCTAGCCGCAAACGTTGTTGTGTGAATGTTGATGAAACAGCAGTCGGCAAAGCAGCAGTACGTTCAGGTGTTAGTAGGACCAGCGTAATGGTTGCCGCTCCCTTGTGCTAACTGGCCATCCCTGCACTCAAGCGAGGTCTTACTTCACGGAGCCCAGCGTGACTGGCATAAATTCCACTCTAATCTATGATGTACGCTTGGCAGGTGGAAGTCCAACACAAGGGATTCTGCAGCAACAACGAATGTCAGGGAGGCAAAAACGGGGTAGGCTTTTGACCTCTGGCCCCTCCAAACGAGATGTTAGATCTTGCTCACAACCAACCAGTCACAACCTAACGTGATGGTCATTTTCACGTGTGATTCATGCGTGGTTTCAGTCAAAGATTCACATGAATGGGCCTTCCCAACGTTCAGACCTATGTTAAATCTGTATAAATCACCGGCAAAGTATATAATCACCGCTGTCAATGGCAACGGGTTGATTAACGTCTTTCATATCCCTCCGCAAGAATTCCGTTCGCTTATTGCAATGGAATTTCATAGAAAGGGAAAGTAAGCTAGTAAGACGTTGCCACGGAACACCTGAAACTGTCAAGTTCTATGCGGAGGGGTTTTGCTTCGACCTGAAGGGACTTATTTTCTGATAATTACCGGCAGACAATACATTATCCCTTACATAAAACACTTGCCTCAATCCAGTGTATGATTGAAGTGTTCCCTTAATTTTTTTGAGCAGTATTTAAACCACCACCTACCTAGCAATCAATATAGCAACCATTGAAATAAAGCATCTATGTCAGTTTCCATAGCATCCAACATGCTTACCCTAGCAACAATCATAGAAACAGCTTTATTTAGCATTGCAACAACAACCATGTCTACCTAAGCAAAACCATTGTGTTTTTTAATATTATTATTACTGTTATTCTTTTTATTTTTATTTTACTTTTTAAGCACATTGAGTGACATTATCTTTGTATGATAATGTGCTATATAAATAAACTTGAACTTGAATTATTGAATGACAAGGGGTTACCATCGAAAACATAGCCTGAAAAAAGCAACATTTACCCCAATAATGTTTCAAATGACTAAATAAAAATACTGAGTTTTTTTTCTTTCTTTTTTTCTTTCAATCCTTTTCTATAATGTGTGTGTGTTTATTTTGTATGATTGCTTCAAACATGTATTTGTACTCTGACTAATGCTGATCCATGTGTTGGTAAGGGATTGGGTGGGTGGGTGGGGGGGTTAAGGGAAAATTTTACCATTATTGACAAATGCTGTGTATACTTAAAAAATAAATAAACATTGCATTACAAAAAAAAAAATCCTGAGGATATTTATCCTGCAGAGGGTTTGCTGCTTACATCTCATGATAGTGTGTCTTCATCTGTGTTCTATATGTGCCTTTCGCTATAGACCAAGTTTTTCTTGGTCAGTGGCATAATGGTTTAAAGAGGGTGTAAGATAACGATTTTTGGATCATGCGACCACACCTTATGTAGTTTTAATTGTCACGCCCCTGGGCGCAAGGTTTAATAAAAGTGGAGCGCATGGCGAAAAAACCCTTACTTTACTGAGTGTAAGATAAGAATAAACCTTGTGTCATGCTTTGCGCCACTTGCGCTGGGTGCACAATAGGGCCCCAAGTGTGCGTGGGCTCCCAGCTCACTGCTCCAAGTATGTGTGTATGAATGTGTGCACATTACACCCGGATTGGTAAAATGCAGAGAACAAATGTCCTCACAGGACAACCCCCTTCCCCTTAAGGGAATATCTGAATATTACATACAAATGAAAGCCACAAGCCTTTTTCTTTCAATCAGGATTTTTTATTTTACAAATCTACAGTAACAGCACAATAGTGCAAACAGAAATTCACAGTAAATACATAGCAATTGTTTATGTTTTGTGTACATAATTTCATTAAATCTGGTATTTGCATTATTATAGTGCTCTATTTTTTACGGGATTGATATTTTGGTTCAATTTTTCAGATTAATATTGTGATTAAGTGAAGAACTTAACCATCCACACAAACTACACCAGATTTAACAGGGTGTATGTCTAATAACTGATGGTTACCTATTATTGTATATCTCTAAAATGGTAGAATATGTCCTCATTCATCATAATAGCTATTTCCTCTTCAGTGCACATCTTATTTTACATCACAACTTTGGCATTTCTTAGCTTTTAGAGGACCCTTTGTGGTTTCTTATGGTCAGCATGTTCCTTCTAAATGCATGTTCATTAACTGGCAAGTTCGAACATTTCAGATAAACCATTTATTTGTGTCTTAAATTGAAATGTTAGCTCAAACCTACTGGTGGCTACTGGATGAGATTAACCTGGAAAAAATATTCTGATATCAGAATTGATATAGAAGGGTTATGGTTGAAAGTCTGGAGATAAAAAATGCCACTGAGGTCATAACTACTTGAAATTGCATAATATTATTGCACAGCAACATGGAAGACTAGAAAAAGCAAACATAAGCATGCTGGTGTATGGTATGTCTATGACATGAATCCCTCCTCATTCAAAAAAGTTGTTCATTTGTTTCCCTTTTTACATACTGATTCCCTTTTCCATTGTGTTTCTGTTATTTTATCCGAATGACCTTGAATAGAATGTGATTCAAACTGAATGCATAATACAAAAAGATAAAGTCTTTTTTTAAACTATATTACTGTTTTATTTTGTAAGTTGCTTTGGACAAAAGTGTCTGCTTAATTCCATAACCATAACCGTACCCATAAAGTTAACAGAATCTGAAATCAAATTTCTTGATGACATTATAAATCTGTCTCTTATGTAGAATAAATATATCTGCAACTAAGCATTTTGTATTTTGCTGAATTCATAATTATGGGCATCAGATGTCATCAATATCTATAGGTTCATTTGTATGCTGATATGATATCATTCATGTAAACAGTGAAAAGACAGCATTGGATGAGCAAGAATTTAATTAAAATTGTCATGGGACGGTGTCATGAGTTTATCCCCCTAATGGTCCCATGTAACAAGAAGGGACACTGGGGAAGTCCAGTGTGTTATAATAATTGATAAACATGTTTGAACTGCACTGCCAAATATTTCTACATGCTTTAAAGGTCAGGTTTCTCCACAGTGAGGCACCTCTTGAATTTTGCCCAACCAGTTTTCGCCCTGGAAGTATGGTCAGACTTTTGTGTTACTGTACTCCTGCCTCTCTTTAGAGTGACAGGTACTAACACACATGCTGAACTAACTGGTTCTCTTATGGTTCTAATTTTTATAAATTTGAGGATTCACCAACTCATTTTGACTTGCTTAACAGATTCTCTCTGATTTGGCCCAGTAAGAACAAATTTGGCCCACAAACAACCGGAATGAGGGAGAAGTGAAATCTGCTACAATGGAAACTTAAGTAGCTTCCCTTTTTATGAAATACACATATTGGGGGCCAATACGATACAGTGTCTAATATATGCTGATATTATCTTTTGTGCATTTTGAAAAATATGTGTTGTATGAAAAATACGCAAATAAATATACATTTCTGTATGCATGTGTATCATATTAGTTGTCCAAAGTGTTTGTATCAGCATTGTCCATCGAATGTTATTGAATAGAGGGTATAGTGGAATTACTACATATATTTGAGCATGCCCTTAAATCAACCATATACATTTAAGGTGTCTATACATTTGATTATAACCACAATTGGCTCAGACTGTCACAGTATTGCAGGTTGCTCAAATTGAATAGTTTCTATTCAATTTGCTATTTACTGTAAAGTAAATTATATAATTCTGTTTGGTATCTTTGTAGAAACAGCATTGCATGTAGTTTACATGAGGATGTAAATTTTAGGACTCATAGTAGAAATGCTGTGCGAAAAGAAAAAAAATCCTCTTGTAAGAAGGCTCTGCAGCTTTACACACAAGGTTAATATCAATGTACACTTATACAGAGGGTGTACTGGGAGTCTGTATCACTCTTTTATTATGTTTTGTTCTTGGTAACTATTTTTGGTCTTTATTGCCTTTTTAGTAAACATTTTCTACAAAAGTTTTTTTTTGCCTTAAAAATAAATACAAAATAAGAACAATTATTCTACGTACTATAATGCCATAACAAACAAAATTATACCAGTTATGCACAGACATCATATAAGCAACCTTGCAAAGTAAAACCAAAATCCTCACTTGATGCATACATACAATGTGTGCCATGCATAAACAGTCATTTTGGAAAATATCTGATCTTGCAGTTTATTTCTCAATGAAGTATACTTTCATGCTGTATACACAAATGACATCACAAATTGTGAGGATAAATTGAAGTGTCATCACGTAAATTGTGTCTCACAGATTTTGCTACAATGTCTAGATAAAAAGGATGAGGTCTTCAAATGAAAGGTGTTCTTTGCTCTTAAGATTATGATATTTGTCTGATTTATTTACAAATAAAATAGGAAGCTTTCACCTACTCTGACCATTAAGCCTGAAAAATCCTGAATTTTAATATTCTTGAAATATCTCTGGTGTTGTACCTCACTTTCTTTCATAAAATTCCACTGCTTGAAAATACTGCCCACAATCCTTTTTCTCATGCTATGACACCATAAACACAAGGTGAATTACAGTTTTGGATGACTTCTCGAGACAGCAATCACCAAAAATCCTCATTCAATAAGTGATCACTCTATTTCCCAATACATTAGTAGTTACTTTTCATCGTTTTTTTCATTTCCTTTAGCAATCTGAACATGCAGTCATTGCAGAATACCCTTTTGAACCTGACATATATCCATTTCTCAGCAGTCTGTTACAAGACTTTAATAGATGACTAGCTGAACCACTACAATGAGCGCAGTAAACTCTTCATAATTTTAAATGCATATCTAATACAGTAAATGGTCTCAATTCTGACAGAGATTTAAAATGCCATTTGTTTTAACACCCAGACATAGAGCATCTTGCTTCACACATAACTATCAGCTATTTCTAAGAATCACTAAGAAGGAAATAAAAAGGAATTGGACCAACCAGAATTTAGATTTTTTTTTCAACCAATGGATAGATTGCTGATTTGTCATCTTCCAAATGTGTCAGATATGACAAATGAATTTAAGTAAGGTCAAGTTACACGCTCAAGTTTAGTTTTGTATTGTGTAATATGGTGTAACGATGAATGACACACTGATACTTTGATCTAACAAATCCTAAGTTTAGGGTAAGAGCTGTCACATACCAATAATGTATATTTTAATTATTTAACTACCATTAAATTACATTATTACACAGCAAAAACAGCGTTATTAATGTTATATTAAGATAATTGCTTTTATTAGAACTTATCAGGGCAAATTTGCTTTAAGGAAAAATCAGGCGATTTTTCACATACATCTCCATTTCACAAGGTCACAGAGTACTGTTGGTAAGAAAAAAACTGAAAACAATCGGTTTTACCTATTTCTAGTTGCTGCAGCGAACACTGAGAGCTTCCAAGAAGCTACAGTGCTACACTCTGTGGGCATACCCCAGAGTGTAGTGTTGTAGCTGCCTGGCAACTTTAGCTGTTGGCTGTAGCAACTCGAGCTAGGAAAAACGATTGTTTTCTTTTTTTTCCGTATCGACAGTGTGGAAAAACAGCCGGATTTCTTCTTTAATGATCTAGCAGCCAAATGTGCTTGTTTTCTTGTTAAGATGTTAAAATTAGTCAAACTGATTTTACGAGAAAGGTAAGTGTCCTCAGGCGCGCCTGCAGGTGTACGTCCGTACGCACTGTGCGTACCATCACTCAACAACGAGAGAAAATTTACCTTGTGTGTGTGTATATTCACACCATATTGGCCTACCATACCTTTCCAACTATGCACAGTATCCCATTAGTTGCATGCCATCAGGCTATTTACAATTTTCTATTAAGTAAAGTTAGTGAACACTTATTAAAATTAACGCGAACACATGTTTGAGCAGGAGAGAATACGCACGCAGGCACGCATAGGCTACTTGTTTTCTTTTACTCGGCTTTCTATATGGTTATCAGCACACGATGTTGAGCTAATTCACTAACTCAATTCATGGATATCACAAGTTTAAACAACAAAAACAGAAAGGATGGAGGCAGCAAAGCTAGAGGAGCTATTTAAGATGGGCAAGAACAAGGTTGGCTAAGCAATTGGTGTGCTTGTCAGAACGACTGCATTACAGCTGTTTAAAGCCAGACGTTACAGTACGCTATAACACAACTAAAGGTAGCTTTAGCCTGTATAGGGATGTATAAAGTTGCCCAAATGAATAGGTAATTGTAGACGTTGTTGTTGCATTATTGCATGTGGATGTTGTGCTATGCATGCACGAACCTAAAGGAAAAATACTGTCCACGCGTGAAGGTTTTTTTTTTTTTTCGGGGGGGGGGGGGGAGGGGGCGGATGGGTGTGCGTACCATATCATTAATTCCTGCAGGTGCCCTGTGTCCTTATACTGAAAGTAATACCAACTACATTTTTTTTTATCTTAATGTAAGATTAATAACACTTGGTTAGACTAGCAGTTTTTGCAGTGTGCATTGTAATTACAATATAACAAGGGCTCTGTAAGACAAAATGGTACCCAATTCTTTGACATAAGGAACAAATATGCATAAGATAAACATAATAAAACTGTAAGGACAAATATCATGCCAAATAGCTACAGCTCATATTTCACAGTAGAATTGATCCTTTACTGTATTACATCGTGTCCTACCTTTCAAGAACTTCAAGCCATAAATTAGGCAATTTTTATTTTCCATTGTACACACTGCTCCATAGTCAGTGTTTTGACATGTTACTAGTGCTATGCATGTTGCTCCTAAATTTGAGTTATACCAGCAGTTATGGGAAAGAATATGCTATACTCCTTAGATCTTAAGATAATACCTGCAAAGGTGATATCAAACACATGCAAGTACTATTTAAATACTAATACTCGGTTATGAGGAGCATGGGAAGCTACAACACAAAGCAGGTTCATTCGGATCCCTGTCAAATTATTCTTGGTGTTCTGGACCACTGAACTGGATTGTGTGTATGTGTGTAATTTCTATTCCTTTACTCATTTGTATCATATTATGAAAATGTCATAGTATGAAAATATTTGCTTCAGAATGTGTATTAAGTATTAACTCAGTTTGAAAAGGTACCTATATTGATTCAATCACACTCCCTTCTTGACCTACGTGTCTGCCAAAAATACTATATACCATGAAACTTTCTATTATGACCTGCACATTTGTTTGCCTTAATTTCACCCTTATTGAGGACCCTACAGTAGCAACACCAGATTTTAATTTGTAACAGAGTTTTAAAAAATCAAGCAAATGGTCAAAAGCAGAATTTAGTAGATATAAGCATTGTTTAACCGATTTCTCTGCTATTAACCAAACTATCACTTGCTACCAACTGCTGCAAGTCTACAAACAACTGCTGCAAATTCATATTTCAGCAATAATTAGTTGAGACACTCCACCATTATTTGATAGTATCAAAACCAGATGATTCTGTAGAGCAATGCAGAGGCAGTGTGGGACTATTCCCCTGCTAATGTGACTATGTATTAGAAAACTTAGCAACATACCAACACAAAATGTTTGACTAGCAATAATAGGGCAATATCTTTTATGTAATATGTGACTTTGTCACCTCTCACTCAAATATAAGCACACTTTCCCACTGTGCTACATTAAGTAAGCCTACTGTTACAGACATATGTCAGCAGGTTGTTAGCCATAACGGCCAAATCTAGGAATTGTTGCACATGAGAGTCAATTAAGCCTTCATACAGGACGCTATTTATGCATGAATTCCTGCTGGTATCACCAATGCTAGGCAAGGCCACACTTTATTTCCCTTTTTGGCTTCAACCAAGCTGAACAATTACCTGAAATTATGTAATTACCTTGCTTGTTAAAGGAAAACGTGACCAATAGACCTCTGAAGTTTGCCTACAAAAAAGCTGCGAGATCTGGTATCTGGTGTTTTTAATACATGGGGAAAACATGGGGACATGGGGATTTTGAATCATCGTACCTGTTAAACTCTCGCTTTTTTTCTCTGCCTTTAAGTGGATACTGTAATCTCCAGTACGTGAAGGTGGCACACTTTGATTTTTACTACCCCAGTTGCATGGCAAGTTGCATCGCAAGTTAGCTCTGGGGTAGCAAAAATCAAAGTGTGCCGCCTTCACATACAGGTAATCACAGTACCCACTCGAGGGGCAGAGGACAAAAGTGTGTTGAGCAAAACGTTTGCATTTCCGATTTCTTCGGTCCCGTCAGAGTTTAACAAGTGTGATAATTCCAAATCCCCATGTTATTTTCCCATAGAAAAAATCTCAAGATACTAGATCTCCTCAAAGGTGGTAGCTCTCTTGTAGGTGAACTTCAGAAGTCTATGGTAGTGAAACCTTTCTTATAAGAGATTGGTTGATCGATTGAGTGTGTAACTGTATAGGACATTCAGCTATCAGAGTTACAATATTATTAGAGACTCGATCATTGTTGGAATTTTGCAACACTTTCTTTACATACTACAACTGTCAACCCTTCAGGGTGAGGAGGCACAATAGCATTGGTTAATTTGATGCCTGCCTCACACACAATTCGGAATAGTTAAGACCATTAAGTACTATACTAAATATTGCTTTTAAACAAGTTCCAAAAGGACAGCAGTACAGCACATTACATTCACTATGCAGAACAGGAACTAGATTGTTTCTAGATTATACACTGCTCTGGAGAATGTAGTGCACAATGGAAAACGTCTGTATTCAGGTCAGCATAGCTGTTTTTGCATGATGTGTGTCATCTTTCTTTTACAGACCAGTAAGCTCTAGCAACTATGGACTTATGGAGCTTTAGGCATCTTCTTGTACCGAACGTGGCCCCTGTCATTCATCTGTCCTAAACCTTCAGACGTTAGTCACATGGTCAGGGTTCTCCCTGACTTCGATGCATTCCATTTCTTCCCGTTCCCTCTCCCTTTCCCGTTCTCGCTCTTTTCGTTTTGCACGTTTCTTTTTCTTATGTCTTTTTTTTGATGGAGGAAAAAATGTCAAAAACACAGGTAAGATGACAAAACAATGCAGCACTGTACAACCAGCAGTCAGCAGAGAGCACTTGAACAGTGTATAGGTCAGATTTGAAGGCACAAACAGCAGGGGCAACATCCCAATTACAAAACAAGAGGCATTTTGCAAAATGGCTGCTCCATGCTCCTCTAGTGAGATCTTGATACACTGAGTCCTTGTATGCTCAGTGGCAAGTACAAAAGTGTAAAGATGGGGCGCACAGTGATCCATTGCAAAGTTGAGAGTGTAAATAAGGCACAGAATAGATATGCTGTCCATGTCTACATTCCATAAAGTCATCAGACCAAGCACTCCCAACTCGACAGAAGTGACGGTCAAAATCAACCAAAAATTGCCCAATGGATTGATGACCAGGAAGAAAGTGAGGATGAGGATGGTTAAAACACTAAAACCTGATGTCAAGATGGGAGAGATGACAGAGGAGCTGTAGCGGTCCATAAACACAAATGTGGGATTGAACACAATGAACTTGATGCTGTTGATAAGAGAGAGTGGGCGCAGTCTCTCAAGAAGTTCCACAACTTCCTCCCGCGTCTTTTCTGTTGTCCGTGCCACCAAATACATTCTAGAGGCAATTATATCATACTCATCCCCATTTTTAGAAAAAATGATATCATCAGTGAAATGCTTATATTCTGGACTCCTAAGAAAAGAACTTTTAAGGATGTTGATGAAATCACTTTTGGTTGATGCACTCACATTCACCACCCTCAAATAATGAAAGTAATTGTCAATCCATGAAATCTTATTGAAACCATGGCCCAGGGTTTTGAGGTGCTCTTGAACAGTAGTGTTCCAGTATTCTATGGGCTCATAAATGTAGAATCCTATCACTGGGCTGTAATTGCTGAAATACTTCTGCTGTGTAAGAGCATATGAAACACTTGGTGAATTACTGGCTAAAAGGTTTACAATGTTAGATCCATCACTGATTTGTAAGCATCCCATAAACGAAAAAGATGCATAAATTAGGTAGAGGATGACTACAAATGGTTTTACATAGGTATTAGTTATCCACTCTGTATAGTGCTCTCGCAGAAAGTGCTGAATGAAATGGTTCTGATAGGGTACACTGTCATGGTGTGTGGAGAGGTCGTGTCCATCACTCATCATGGTCTTGAACCACGCTGGCTGTCGGTCTAAGTACTCTACTGATGGTATCTTGCAGCAGAACACGCTGTGGTATCGGTTCTGCTCCAACTGTCCTGCGAACACTAAGCAAGACCCATAAAAGGAGAACACGTAGAAGTAGTTCACCAAAATGGCTACACACATACTCTGGCAGAAAATCTTCACAGACTCAATATTGGTAAAAGGACTGGCACCCATTCCAAATGTGATAATATAGAGAGAACTTGTCATGGTATAGCACACCATAACATCAGCAAAGGCATCAGCAACTCTCTCCTTGAATGGCAGATTCTCTCTAGTTCTTCTCCAGCCAGCCAGGAGTTCAAATACCCCCTTTGTTCCATGCCCTGAAAAAAGCAAAAAGACAAATCTTAGCCAGGAGTAAATAACTTTTATGGCATGATGGGTCCAATAATCCAAATGTATGTAGATGTACCTCATAGAGGTACAAAATATGACCGTACTGTGTGTATGTGTGTGTGTACACATAAATTCATTTTTTGTATGGCCCATGGACGGAATTTCACGAAACTCGTCATGCATTCAGAGGGTGTCATAATGATCCTATATGTCAAATTGCGTGCAGTTCTGAACATGTCAGTCAAAGATACCTGCAATTACAACGCCTCATTTTTTATTTTTATTTTTAACTAAGTGGTGTTATACCGCCAATGAGTGGTTATGGGATGGGTTGAGATGGCCCTTTGAGACCAACAACCAGCATACAGAGATCAACTTTCCATGCCTGGAATAGACTTTAATGTCCATGATATTCCAGAAATTCCATGACCCGTGGAAACCCTGGGATCATTTCGTCTGTACCACATGTTTTAGTTTCTCCACATCAGTATAGCCTATCAACATTATAGCTTCACGTTATCAGCAATACAGGCTCTAGTAACATATGTGAAGGACACACTTGTGAGGATTTCTCCCATTTTCTATTTTGGATTTATTTTGTGTTTGGCACTTTGGTGAACAGTTGAAGCAGCATTAAAGCTTCTCTCAACCATTTCAGTTTCTTATTCAATCAATTCCTCTGAATGGAAAATTCCACTGCACTGTGTGTAGAGTTAACATTTGATCTGTAACCTAGTAGTAGCAGGGACGGATTAAACAAATATGGGCCCCTGTGCACAATATCAAAAAAGGCCCCCCCCTCCCCCTGACCGCGACGCGCGCGGGCGCGTTTGCGCATGCGCGTGCAAGTGACGTGCGCGTGCAGCCAGCGCTTCTCTCTTTGCTGTCGCTGTGCAGGCTGGTGCATAATTTCACACAATGAAAATGTAGTACATTATTTCATATATTATAACTCAGGCCCACACAGAAATGAATTCCAGCAGCTGTTTTTATTATTAGGCTGTAATCTCCCTTTGCTGGCCAAACAGTCTACAGCAACATTTTTCACTAAACGGACCGGACAACAGCTGTCATATTTCTGACGGACCGGTAGCAGGGACGTTGATAGTATTTTGTGAGAGGTGGTGCTGATCATATTACGGGGGGTTCGGGGGTGTCTCCACCAGGAAAATTTCGAAATTCTGGCTGTTAAATATACCCTTTTAACGAAGTTTGGAAGGGGCATACAAACTTTAACAGAGCAAGCAAGGCCCGTTTTCTGTCTGACTCAGGTGACGTGAACATTGGCTACCTGCATGATAAGGTTTTCACTTCACTGCTGCTTGACACTACCTTCCATGGAGACATATTTCACGTTAACAGTGGAGATGTTAGCAAAACTATAGCGTTTGGTAAATGGAGATGCAGATCATCTCCCTAATTAATTTCTTTGCGCAACAGCCCACATTATGTGCTCACTCTAGCGAGACGAGTGAAATAAGTGTAGGCCTATCTGTCATCGGCATTGCCATAGGCTATTTGCTACAATATAAGCCACTGTTAGGCCTACAACAAGTCGCGATTTATTAGGCTATCCAATCGCTATGCTGTTTTCGAGTGGATCCGTTTCACTTTCACAAACACGCATATACATTGAATGAGTACTCATAGCCTACCACTTCCACCTAATGTTATGCCTCTATATTTTATGAATTAAGAAGTATTTATTGATCAGGAAAACATTTAGTTTATTTTTCTTTCGGTCCGCGGTTCCATAACACCATTCAGTTGTGCCGCAAATTAATTATTATTAGACAGAAGCACCGGGCATAATCTAGCCTAAATTCAGGGCAATTTTTTTTTTAATCCGAGGGGCCCCATTAGCTGAGGGCCCCTGTGCACGTGCACACTTGGCACAAGCCATGATCCGTCCCTGAGTAGTAGCCTCTATGGTTTGTTGCAGTAGCCTGTTATGTAAGGGATAACGGCCGCCGAGGTGTCCTGTTATACGGAATTAACGGACAAGGGCGAGGGGCAAAGAACTCCCCGATGCGAAGCGGATAACTGGACACACCGCGAAGGCCGTTATCCCGCTTATCACCTGGTTGCCACTGTAAAGCAAAGGAAACACGCAGTTCCGTTTAAAAGAAGCTCACTAGTTCAGCTTGTTGTACAACCTTCGTTGGCCCTATAACAGCGATAGCATGGACAGTTACTTGTTTACAGTTGATTCCATTTTCGCGAAGCCTGCCTCCAGGCTCAACCGTCGTCCTACTATCGTTGTTATAGTTACCATTCATAAGCATTGATATGGAACGGCGATTAAACTTTTTTTTTACCAGATCTACTTCATAGGTGTCCCGTTATTCAGAATTAAAAGCCACCCCGCCAGCCAATCAGAAAAGAGTATTTCTTCTCTCCGGGTGATAATTCATATCAGCGAATGTACCATAATAAATTCTCATCCACCTAGTCATCCCATGATGGATGACCAATAGGCCTACTGTAGTTGTTCAGAGCTAGATTGGAACTGTAATGTGAACCTGCCCAAAGATGCACACTGTATGCTGAATGTAACACAGGCAGAGATGGGAGACTGAAATGCCTCAAATTTTATAAACTGGCACAAAAAAATGGCACAAATTGGGACAAACTATTTTGGGGTGTCAATAAGAGAGCAAGCACACATTATTTGCGTGGAGGAGACGATAACACAATTTGCCTACATTGCTCTTAGGTAGCCTAGTTATTATGTTTTACTTGTGTTGATCTTTCCAGATACATTCTTTGTGTTATAGTCTATTCACATTCAGATCAGACCTAAATTTCACCGCAGGATTGAGGTGTGCATAATTTATTCAAGTCCCACATCTCTAGCCATTATAATGCATACACAATTTACAGCGCTGTCTGACAACATAAATCTAATAATGAGAATGTGGGACTATTAACCGGATAGACCAACTTCCGACTTGAATTGAACATAGCCCCATGCAGAGAAACACATATGTGCACAGAACCACTTCGCAGGTGCTCTCTCTCCCTCTCTGTAGGCTATGACCCTCATCATGGACACTAAAACAGGTAGGTAGGGATGAGCTATATATATCATCTACGATAATTTCTTAGTTGTAGTTTTAACGATGTGTGAGCTGACATTATTGAGTAGTATTTGTTTTATTTAACAGTGGCCGGTTCAAGACGAGGAAACTGCCAGCTCTGCGTTCAGGACGTCATACTCTTTTCATCCCTAACACAGTGGGGAAAACAAACAAACAAACAAACTGTGCCGCACTGTTCGTTTCTGCAAACATTAACATAGCCTACTGATATTAACTTCAATCCAACAGAGGGCGCAGTCTATATAACTAGAAACCAATTCCAAGGAATTACCAGTGCATGAAAATGCAAATTTGTGATGTGAGATATCATGTATAGTTAAAAGTATAGTATAAGTATACTCTCGCATTTATCACAATCCGTGAATTAGTGAAACACACTCAGCACACAGTGATAACACAGTGAGGTGAAGCACACACTAATCCCGGCGCAGTGAGCTGCCTGCAACAACAGCGGCGCTCAGGGAGCAGTGAGGGGTTAGGTGCCTTGCTCAAGGGCACTTCAGCCGTGCCTACTGGTCGGGGTTCGAACCAGCAACCCTCCGGTTACAAGTCCGAAGCGCTAACCAGTAGGCCACGGCTGCCCCAAAACAAATAGTGCAGAGATGGATACTAAGCAGAGGCGATTTCTTTAAGACTGCAAGGGAAGCTCAGCTTCCCCTAAAATGTCAAAAAGTTAATGGTCAAATATGTAATATTGTGTTTATTGACTAAAAATGTGTTAGAACACATTCATCTCGAAGATGAGTTTGTTCAGAATCAGTTACATATAGTAGGAGCTATAGCAGTAGGTTGATTTCCTTCTCAAACACGTAGAGTCACAGTGCATTTCCCTATGGCATTTCCCCGTTGAAGCCCAGCGTCCATGGACTTCAATGGGGCTGCTTTGAACAGTTTTTTTCAGTGCTTCAAAACTAGACGGCCATTGGATAAATGCTGCGAGTATGTCCCGCCCACAGACGCTCAGCGTTTCTGGGGGTGAATGGAGGAGTGGGCTGGCCTCGGCTGGCCTGGACTCCGGGCTTTTGCGTGATGATTGGAGGGTCTGTCTCCTTTTGATTGACAGCGATTTTGTACTATAAAAAGTCGCCAAAGCCATTTAATCTCAGTTCCATTGCGGATTTTGCAAGTGTAATCTGAAGACAAACTTCTACAAATGTCTTGGTTTTTGTTTGGCGAAATTGCTTGCCAATTTTCATCGTACATTTCATACACTTATACACATTTCTTGTTTCGGTTTAACCTATTTCCCACATTTCCTCCTTCGAGTTTAATGCTGACAAAGTTAGCTGGCTGACTGGAAGTGTTGTGACAAAGAAAATGTAGGCCTACTGCTGCCCATACAGAAAAATCAAGGGAAAAATATAATCACAGCATGCAGCTGGATTCAGCTTATATTTAAATAGATGGCTACAATATATTTATTAAATAGTAGGCTACAATGATGCATGCAAGTATATGTGGAACCCAACATAGGCTATATTTGGATATCTTGCATACGTCTGCTGACTATATTTAATTCAATTATATGCAGAAAATATAAGAAAGTGGCCAATATTGAATATTTACTTTTTTTTTAAATATGGGGCATGCAATGACAAAATGAATCCAGCTCAACAAAATAAAGAGATACTGGCCAAAATGTGAAAGCTATCCTAGTCTCAGAAAAAAACAAGTTTTGAGAAAATCAGCTTTAAAGTTTGTAAAGTGTAAATGAGTGTACTATGTATATTTCCTCTCAACCAATCACAACAATATACATCCTGATAAAGTTCTCTTGGCCTTTGGAATTAAAATTGCCCCAGTGCTGTTGCTGTCAATCTCTGTTGTCCATTCACCAAAGAAATCCGTACCCAAAGATTGAATTGCTTCAGAATCTCTATTGTTTAATCCGTAAAGATCTGAACTACACAGCGCAGCTTCTGAATGCTCCATTCACGCAGGCGGTAAAACTCGTGAGGCATTCGTATAACTTGTGAGGTAGCCTATAATGTTCAATCAACTTCTGAAGACGACAAGGACATCAATAGCCTAATGCTTAAGGCATAGCCTAATGTTTTTGTTTTTTTATAATAGGCCGCCACCAACTCCAAAACAAATTGAATCGGACCAATCGCAAATCTCCGTGAGGAATCTGGTCAGCAACAACTGTATGTTTAGGTCGCTGTTTCTCCTAAATCTCTTGGCTAAAATAGACATTTTCTCCAGAATAATTATGAGTGGATAGCCTATTTATGATCACTTCTTTAAGAGGCCAAAAGCCAAAACACAGTTATCAGACCAAAGAAAACTGAAACTTTCTTGTTTTCACACAGCAAGCGTCTGAACAAGGAAGAAAAAAGTTAAAAAATAAAAACTTTAATGCACAGCCTACACATTTAGCCTTCAAAGTCATATTTCTAGGTCATATAAAACTTCTAATCAACACTAACCACAGCGGGGGGGGGGGGGGGGGGGGGGCGCTAGTGAGCACCTAAAGGAGTAGACACGTTTTTCCTGAGCTCCTCTCCATGTCATAGAATAATTCCGTATTTAATTTAAAATTCACCAGTTTACCCGACCTCTTGTTAATTTAACCTAAGACTAAAATCGAGGAGAGCGAGACTGAGCGTGGAAAACAGCAGGATAAAAGCCCTATCGAGACTAGAACTTCTGCACCGCTGGGGTTATCGCTAGCATCAGAACGTGCCATGGGAGATCTCAAGACTAGCAAGGACACTAATGCAGAGTCGAGCAGCATTCTTCTGGCAATAGAAAGTATGAACAAGACAATGACTGATCGATTTGACACATTAGAGGCAACGCTAGCATCCACTCCAATCCAGCATCTTTGGTGAGTCTAGGAAACCGTATGGCAGAAATTGAAGAAGCTAACTCCAGCTACGACCACCGCCTCTCACAAGTTGAACAAGTCTGCGTGAAAATGCGGGCGGAAAACCAAGCACTCTGTTCAAAAGTAATTGACCTGGAGGCTCGCTCTAGGCGTCATAATATTAAAATTGTTGGCTTGCCCGAAAAGATCGAGAAAAGAAGCCCTGGTCCGCGCGTGGGATCACGCGACTTTAATTTGTATTTTCCCAGTGAGACGCTGCAACAACCCAAACAACCGGTAGATGGCTCAAGTGAGCAGGGTGTCTCGTAAAAAGAAATGGAGCCTGGAAAACCCTACACAGACTTCACTACAGACTTTAGCAGACTGGTTTAGAAATAATTTTAATAGCCAGAAATATGCCTGCCCTGCCCTAATAAAGAAATATTTGGTTAACTGCGAGTGAATCCCGTTAGAAGCCGTAGCCGTAGAAGAAACGCAGGACAAATTAAACATTCTGGTTTTCTCTGAGTGCAACGATGATAGACAGACATCATTTGGACAAAATATAGAGCATATTAACCTCTGTTGCTCAGCCAAATGCCTTCCTGTTACGCCCTGTTATCACGGAGTTACAGGCGATAAACAATTTTTGATGGTCACAAGTTTACTTCATTAGCGGTTTATTTTTTTGATTATTAAAGAGTGTTTTTCATCTAAAGGTTTGACTTTCAATAGAGCATTTAGTAGAGCATTTAGTGCATTTAGTGCTCTTCCCAATCCCAGACGTTCACATTGCATGTTTGTTTGTAATGGATGCAACCATGAGATAGGCTACGCGTTTGACGGCAATGAGTTGTTAACAGACATGAGCCAAGACATATAGCCCAGCAGCAATCTAGGGACTGTTCGTTATTTATTGAAGGGGCCACTGGAGGAATTTTGAGTGCTTCAGTCAAAAGTTGCATGACCCTCCCTTGCCTGCTAGAAATTGCTCAATGACCCTCCGACAGAATTGTTAAAAAAGACTGCTTTGCGCCACAGCCACACACTGTGATAACGTTCTTAAATCAATCTTTCCCGTGAGCTTGCATGCTACCAGTCCTTCCTTTTCAAATGTGTTGCGCCTGTTTGCACAATTTCACAAATAATCATATGTGATTAATAATATGACAAATAATCCCTGTGCACGGGGACCGAAACAATGCATGCCAACACATTTGACAAAGGACAGATGTATGTTATAGTGACAAAATATTAACTTTCAGTGTTTTACGATGTCTTTGTCATGGGGAAGTTTTTTTCCCCATGCATTTATTCTAGGCTACTGTCAGTGACTGCCTAGAGAGAAGCGGGTTCTGTGTTTCGTTCATGTCAGTGACTGACGCGAGAGTCTGTGTTGCGTTGCGTTAATTTATTTTCAATTGGGCATGTCATGTCGTCCACAGCTCAGTTCTGACAAAGCCGAATTTACTCCTTTTGAAACAATGAGTGCGCGCGTTTGTATGGTTATATTGCTTGACAGGGGGGGATCCCAAGCAGCTTTCAGCCATAAGGCTACTTTGAGAACATTTCCTAATTCACCCGACACTAATATTCAAAATGTTGAAAATTATTTCGGCATAGCCTATTAACTGACCACCCGATTAACGTTGACTGGGGGCCAGGGGGGGTCATCAGACATTTGTGCCCAGTTAATCCGGCCCTGCCCCCAACAAATCACACCTTCCCACCAGCTGTGACAGCTTAAAAGAAGTCAAGAGGACTCCTAACTCACAGACCTATTCACAAACCGGTTTTGTGGCATTTCGCCTGTTTTGAAATCCTATGCGGCTACAGGAGCTTCCAATCGTGAGGAAGCAATTTTGCATTGTAGGCATAACTAACATGCAATAACGCCACCAACAACAACCAAAACTAGGCTACTCATTGTCAACATGTAAATTAAATGTAACATTATTGTGAATCAAATTAAAATGTTCTCTTTTGCAAACGTAGGCATAGGCATAGTAACAGATTAATTTAATAATGTTACAAAGATACTACATCAATCCGTATGTTTCATTAGGCTACTAGGCTATTTGTTTTGCCTTACTCTTGATTCATTTAGGCTAGGCCTTTTTATTCAGTTATTCATCATCTTCTGTCCTTGTGTAGCGCACGCATTCTCAGACCTGTCACCTGCCACTCATCGTAAGGGAGGTGTTTGGAATCATTCCCGCGTTACAATCATCAGCCAATCAAGGTGGTCACTTCAGTCAAGCTCGTGCATGAGTAATAACGTCATCCATAGCAACGAAGTCTCACTCACTCTTAGACTGTTAGTCAAAGATTCTAGAGCGCTCAGCTCCAGAATCTGTTCAGGAGTTGTCATTTTCCCTTACTAAGAGTAGCCTAGGTCTGAAAGGCTGATACCAGTTAGGCCTACGTTCAACAGTAACATAAGTGTAATGAGCTATTCATTGTCGAAGGTGAAGTGAAATTCTTACTTTGGAAAACAAACATTTGCCGATATCATTGGATAGGGAATAGGCCTACTTGTTTATTTTTTACGTAGCCTACAATGGGCAGTTCAGACAAAGCCGAAATGACTCATTTTGAAACATTTGTATGGTTATATTGCTTGACTTAAATCCCAGAGAGTAGGCTAGGCTACCGCACCCCACAGTGATGGGCCTATAGCGGTCTTATGCGTTCAGTGTGGGGTATAAACAAGCTGAGAATTTAGCGGTGTCACGTCTACCTGTCACTTTTATAAAGGCTTTGTTTGAATGGTGTTGGAACAAATAGTAGTTGATTATAAAGGCAACTTTCTGTTGCAATATTCTGTGTGTTCTGGACTGCAGGTAACTTGTTAAGCCAGTGGTTCTCAAACTTTTTCTTTCATTCCCCACTTTGATCAAGGAGGCATTGACTGATGATAGTGGAGATAACGTGTTATCCCGAGGCCTTTGCAAGTCAGCATCTCCGACGGTAGTCTACCCTATTAAAAATATAAGTTTTCGATGTCCCAAACGGAGAGCCATACTTATTGTTTTAACGATCTCTATGCTACTCACCAAAATGTAGGCATGGGAACATGATGAAGTATCCAACTGTCGTGTGTTAAATTATTGTGATTATGAGCCAGTGGGTTTCAAACATTATGCGTGACTCGGACATCTATGCAACAGACTCATATCGTCCTCGCATTCGCAAAATGAGGACATACAGACTGCTCAGATAACAGGTGTACCTCCAGTTATGCACAGTTTTAGTCAAGTCATTTAAATGTGCTGGTGAAACAGTTGTGTACTCTGGGCACAGTTCTGGGCACAGTTCTTCCAGAGCTTCGTGCCAAGTAATAAGCGTTGAGTCGAGATGTTTGTGTGAATGAAACGAAGCGTATAGGCCATAGTGTGACATGCGTAAACCAATGGTGTAGAGATGACGCCACAGGGTTTTATTTAAGAGAGCCTACATTTGTATGTAGGCAATTTATATTCACAATACTTAGGCCTACTAAAATAAAATAGTATTTTATTTGTATAGGTTGTTTAGAGTAAAAAAAAATCGGTCGGTCTTAACGCAAGTTTACAACCGGCAAGTCGGTCGGACTTAAAGGGGAAAAAAATAAATATTTGGGTCGGTTCTAAATTGACAGGGTCGGTCGGGTTATAAAAATAAAAATAAAAATGACATGTCAAGCAGTCAATTGACTACACTGCAGTCAAGAAGTAGGGCAAATTAATTTACGAAACCAAAACGTGGGTCATAGTTGTCTAAGCCTCTATTGCGTAGCCTGTTAAAAACGTCGCCAGGTAGTATTAAATCGGCAACAACATTGTTTTCTGCAGAAGCCTACCCAAGGCTACAGATTAATTCTGAACAGTTATTTCTCTACTGGCTCAATTATCACACCACTGTTTTGATTTGCGTAGCTGCGTTACCCCCAACACTGACAATAATGTAGACAGCAAATTTCGATTTCAATTTTCGTTACCACCGTGTAGTCAAGCCTTAAGACATACCCAAGTAGCCTAAATCGAGGTAATGTTTAATTATGCATGATTTATTTTGTTATTGAATTCGTAGGCTGGGATTACTCTCGGCAAGTCTCCTGCTTTTTCAGTAGGGGCGGCAGGCAGAGCGATGTACAGTGGCAGAGCGATGCACAGTGGCTGAAAGTGGTACTAAAGCTTCACGCAGCTTCATGCCTCGTAATGCGCGACTGAAGTGGTCATTTGAAAGCGATGCCCACTGTACAACGAGGAGGCGATCCATTTCTTCCCCGATTTGCCAGTGGAGGTGATTAAACAGCGCCAGGCTTTTGAAGATGTCCGAAAGAGGTTCAAGGAGGCAGGCGCAAGGGTCGGTTTCATCTACCCAGCTCGACTCCGGGTCACCTTGGGGAACTCGGAGCAGGTATTTTCTTCACTACAAGAAGCCGAGGTGTTTGCAGGAACTTTGTCTTGAACATTGCATGCGCTTGGGATGGCGTGTATTATCTGATATGTGACTTTGTTTCCTGCCATTACGCAGGTCGGGACATTCTCATGACCGTGGTTTAAATTTACTTGTGTGTAATTGCATAATTGGAGAGAGAGCATAGGGATGTTTTTGTTAGCTTAGCTAAACTAGTCTTTCCTATGGTCCGGCAGCCTCTATGCCTGTTTGAGGGGAGTGTGTTCTCACTTTGTTTGGGAAAGTGGGACGGGGGGAGGGAGGGTAAGTTCTTAGTTGTGTGTTTTTTATTTTGTTTTTCTCTGTGCTGTTATCAGTGTTGTTTAAGGGCGTCACATTTTTGCATCACTGTACTTAGATATGCATCCTAGTCTTTCTTCAAGAGGTGGTGGCATTACTTTTACTAGTTGGAAGGTCCATGGATTGGGACATGCCATTAAGAGGGCAAAAGTCTTCTCTCATTTGAAGTCTTTAGCTGCAGACATTATATTCCTACAGGAAACGCATATTAAGCCCACAAGAGCAAAGTTGCTTAGGTGCAGCTGGGTCAATCAAATTTTCCAGTCCACATTCTCCAGTAAAGCTAGAGGAGTGGCTATTATGATTAGCAAGACTATTCCATTTAGGCATATTTCTACTGTGTGTGATCCTAATGGCAGATATATCCTGGTGACAGGCTACATTTACTCATATCATGTCACACTTTTAAACATATATGGTCCCAAGTTTGATGACCCACATTTTTTCAGTAAGGTCTTTAATTTACTGCCCACTCTCTCAGACACACATGTGATTATAGGTGGTGACTTGAATTGTGTGCTTGACAATTTTTTGGATAGATCAGCCCAAACAAACCAGTTGCCCTCTGCTGCCTCCACAACCTTGAATCATTTATCTTCTACTGTCTTTATTGTACAATGGAGTTTAGTTATATGTTTATACTTATACTTATGTTTACCATTTCTGCTGTAAGTGCATGTTGTGTGTGATGTCTGTATGCTACTGAGACCCTTGAATTTCTCCTTGGGGATCAATAAAGTATCTATCTATCTATCTATCTATCTATCTAATTTAATGCTATCCACACATCTAGTTGACATATGGAGGTTTCAGCACCCCACACATAGGGATTATTCTTTTTTCTCACAGAGACACACATCTTTCTCTAGAATCGATTATTTTTTGCTTGACTCCAATTTTATATCAAATGTAATCTCCACCACATATCATAATATTTTAATTTCTGATCACTCCCCTATATCATTGGTACTTGACCTCAACCATAAGAAACAGCAATATAGTTGGCGGTTCCATCCCTCATTTCTCTCCGACTCCTCGTTTACTCAGTTCATTTCTTCTAGGATCTCAGATTTTTTGGAAACAAACGATAACCTAGAGGTTACAGACTCCACCTTATGGAAAGCTTTTAAGGCTGTGACTAGAGGGCACATCATCTCTTTTGAAAGCTCAATGAGAAATGAAAAGAAAAAACGTCTTTTAGAAATTGAAAAAGATCTAACGCAACTAGAAACTGCCTATAAATCTTCTGCTAACTCCACCACCTTACAGAATATTCTTAAACTGAAGTATAAATATAATGACATTTTGTCTGCTCAGGTACAGGAGCAACTGTTTAGACTGAAACAAAAACAATTTGAACTAGGGGACAAGCCCCAGAAGCTATTGGCCTGACAGCTGAGAGGTTTGCAGGCTAGGAGAGCTATACATAAAATCAAATCAAAATCTGGGGACATTATCACTGACCCCAGCAATATAAACAAGTGCTTCAGGGAATATTATCAACAATTATATACATCTAAAGCTGGGGGGGATGCTTCTGCGTGGCTGGAGAATCTGAATCTCCCTAAATTGAGTGACACAGCGTGTGAGGCACTTAATGCTGACATCACCACTCAAGAGATTCTAGAGATGCTATAAAGTCCTTTCCTAATGGCAAGAGTGCTGGACCAGATGGTTTTGGAATAGAGCTATATAAGAAATTCCCCGAACAGTTGACTCCTCTCTTGCTCAGGATGTTTAATCACTCATTTGAAACTCAGAAGTTTCCAAGCTCCTTATATGAAGCCAACATCTCACTAATTTCAAAAGAGGGGAGAGATGAGACTGAGCCCTCATCTTACCGTCCGATTGCATTGCTGAACTCTGATATGAAAATTTTCACAAAATTGATGGCAAATAGGTTAAACAAACATATTGCCTCCATTATCCATGCTGACCAAACTGGTTTCATTCCTGGAAGGCTTTCCTTTTTTTATTGTTAGAAGACTAATGAACATAATGTACCATGACTATAAGAAGGATCAGAAGGTTGCTGTCGTATAGTAGTATAGTCTATAGTATACTACTTAAACGGCACCGACAATCAAAAAATCCAGTGGAAACTATATGGCAGAAGTGTGTAGGCCAATCTGCCCACCAGCTTTTTCAACTTCGCTACCTACAGATGTTTTACCGGTATGATATTTCGAAACGCCATGTTATTTCTCATAGACAATCCACGCCCGGAAGTTGGATGGATACGGAAGTTACGGAGGCGGGACTTATTCTGGAGAGGTCAATTAATCATAAAATGGCCCTGATATGTCACTAGACATTAAGAAATCATGTTCATTTCAAATACTTATATCACTGACAACAGTAGTCCGGCCAGGATATTATCATTTAAAAAGTGAAGTTGCAGCCCTCAACTGATGTTGATGTTGTCATGTTGTGTTTTGGCCTGATGCGCCACCCTCGACCTATCTACTAATCACGAAGTCAGTAGTGTTTCGCATCCAGGGTGCCAGTTCTGCTAGTCAGGGGGGAGGGGGAGGGGATACACTGCTCTACAGTAATTTGAAAGTGATTGCAGTACCAGTTTTGGCCACAATCTTACATATGGTTCCTTTAAGGTAGAGGTTACAAACTACGTAGCGTTAAGAAGGCTTCAGGAAACCAGCCCCAGGTAACTTAGGAACAAGATAGAACTTATTATGACCTGACTGTTGCGTTACGCTTGACCCATGCCACTTTGTTGTTTCCTTTAAAATCTCAAAGTGGCAGTGGTCAAATAGCGGAACCATATATCAATACATATCGTATTTTTCCAAACATCTTCAATCACTTTGTTATTTCCAATGTGATCCCTGCCTTATCTTCTTTTCTCTTATCTAACAATTGTTAATGACCAGATACCATTAAAAAAAATGAACAGTTGTAGATTAAACAAAGACATAAATAATATTTCGAGGTTTCATTTTTAGGCATTGTAAAACAAATCATTTACCCTGATTGTCATACTATGTACATGTTGTGTGGGCTTTTTTGTAACATTTTAAAAATATTAATAGTTGAATAGTATTAGTAAAAAAATGCTTTTCCCTTCTTTCATTTGGGGAAAAAATTGGACAGAGGACAAAAGTGGACAATCATGGGAGTTGTACTGGAATCGCGGCGCGCTCCCGTCAACTAGATCGTTAAGTGTAAGGTGCCAATCTTAGCGGTTTTAAGTCAGTCGGAGTCAGTCCTTTTCTAGTTTTGCCGTTACGACAATATCAAACATGTTTGATATTATCGCAAGTCTTTCTAGTCGTGGCTCATGCAAATAGTGACGTGAACTTTGAAAACCAATAGTGACCTCTCTCCAACACCAAACAGGAAGGGGCAAAGTAGGCGACAGCTGTAGCCTATATGATTATTTGTTATTCTTATAATATTTGTAATTTCTTATACATATTTAGTCGGCTCTTCCACTTGACAGAACAACTCTATATCGGTTAGGGATGTCACGCATGAATCAATGCTGCAGAAACACGAAAATATGACTGAGTTTAGTAGGCTATCATTTCAGTTCCTGTTTATCTATTGCACGATGGGTAATAATTTAAAGGAATCTAGTTGCAGTCTTGTAATTAGTGACCCTGCAAGATCCCTAGTCATTGCAAAATCATAGTCTGTGACTTAAAACTCTACTACTTGTCTTTAGATGTGAGAGGGTCTAAGACTGTAGTCTTTCAAAAATCTTTTCCAAATCTTTGCAAATCTTTCCAAAGTCTGTCAGTGTAAGGAGGGCTTAAGAGAAGGTTAGTGAAAATGGTAAACAAACCCTGTAATCATATTGTGATGTCAAAGACACTGAGTCAAGAGTTTATGCAATGAAAGAAGTAAGTGAAATTTAGCAGAGTAATTTAACACAAAAACATGCAAATGTCAAGGCTCATCCTCTTTGATCAGTGTTAAATAATGGTGCATTCAGCACTATAGAATTTAGACACACTTACCCATGGCAAAGAATGGGATCCCAATAAGTGTAGAATTAAACTTTCCATCAGAAATAAAAAAAATCCCTGCTGCAGTCACATTGGCAATGCAAATAGTCAAGACTCCAAGGAGACCTAGGAAGGGTTTTCCTCTCAGGCAGTCTCTCATGGAGCTAGAGATTGTGGCTGCCAAAAGCACCAGGACAAGGCTGACCAGTACCTCACTCTTCGCAAGTACTCCTGTTTTTTGGAAGTCCCTCAAAAGGCTATAGGATGTGAGTGACTGGACGTGCAGATCCTCACTCATAGTGGACAATCGATGGATGAGTTTGCAGAATTCATTTTCCCACTTTTCAGCTATAACATCCTGTACTGTTGGCCCATTGTTGCGGAGGTAGTAAGTTATCTGTATAGCTCTGGCAAACTTCACCTGCTGGTCTCGGCTGTTGGAAATTGATACACCACCAAGCTGATGTCCGATGAAAGACACCCTACCATCCTGGAATGCAAACAATAGACTAAATTAAACGTCATTCAAGAAAGTTTGTGAAATTGTTAGGCTACATTTTTGGTTACTACTGGTGGGTAGTACTTGAACATTAAACTCCCATGCATCACACACTGTTTGGTGATTTTTTTTAGTGACAAGACACAAATCTAATACTTAGATTGAATAGACAGTAAAGGTATCACTTCTAATACCATTCAAGGGGGTCCTAAACAAGATGAGAATTTAGCAGTATGTCTTGTGCCTGTCACAGCTACAATGTAAAGATTTTTTTGTAGCATGGCACAATCAGCAAAATGAACGCAGCGAAGAAAAAAGCAAAAAAAGTAAGGTATAAGGTATATACAAGGTATTTTACTATTTTAACTCTAAATCAGATAACTTTTTTCAATTATATAAACTAGTGCAGTGCCCATTCAAAACAAACTATTCCTATAGTAAACCCATAACCCAATTCCATGCCCGCAGGTAGGCCTGCTTTAAAAATAGAATGATAGTAGGGAAATACATAATTCCAGCTACGCATTCAATAATGCTTATAATAAATGTACAGTAAGCATAATTTTGTATCAAGTATAAACATTGATGCATTGGACATTTCTTACAGATCAAAATGGCATAGGCCTAATAGTAACAGCTGCTTTGAGTTAAGTATTTAACAACTTGATAATAGAGAAGACAAATACTATTTTGTCGGATGATCGTTATATTGAAATTACCAACCAACTCAATTGTAGCAACTCCTTAGCAACCACTACCATAATGTCAAACTAGCAACCGCCATAGCAACCAACATGATTACCCTAGAAACCAGCATAACAACCAACATGATTACCAAAGCAACCCCCATGACTATCCTAGCAATACCCTAGCAACCACTGCAATAATGTCAACCTCAACAGCCATTGCAGCCAACATGACTAACATACCAACCACCATGTCTACCCTAGCAACATTAGTAACCATCTCATTTACCCCAGCAACACCCTAGTAACTGTGACCATAATGTCAACCTAGCAGCCGCCATAACAACCAAAATGATTACCTTAGCAACCAGCGTAGAAATCACGTTGATTAGCAATAGCAACCACCATGTTTACCCTAGCAACACACTAGCAACCATCTCAATAGAGCTCAACAGTCAAGGCCCACTCAGGTTCGGGAAGTAACAATCTAATTTATGTTTTCCATTGAGAACTGGATTATAAGACAAACAGCACTATCATAACCACTCAAGGTAGACTTAAAACCAGCTATGGCATCATTAAAGTGTATATTGCAGGTTATTTTTTTCTTAAAGTTAATGCAATGTGGTTATTAAAACTAAACTTTAGAACAGTCATCCATCATCGTGTTGTATTTTTGGTATCAGAACGCTGACTATAATATGAAGTTACAATTTTTAAACATTGGGTTAAAACAAAGGTTTTAAACCTTCACCCTCTAACCCGCAACGTGGGGTGCGACATCATCAAGGGTGAGTCCTTGAGTTTGCTTACCAGAGATACCATACAGGTAGACGCCAGAGCAAACATTATGAAAATGGTAAAGTATTGTGTCACAACTCACAACAAACAGGACACAGGGGCCACCTGTTCCCCTTTAAACATAACAAAAAGTTACACGTGTCTGGGTGAAGTTTGTCACGACGAGGAGGGTAGATTTCACTGCTTTTAAAAAGCCATAGATTATAGCATTGTCAGCCTACGAACTTCTGAAAACTGAAGGTACTTTGGTTTATAGATTTAATTAGATGTAAAAACAAGGATGAATGAAATAACTCATATTTTTATTAGGGTTGTCAAAATTAACGCTTTAATCATCGCGATTAATTGTTAAATACATAACGCGTTACAAAATATTAATGCAATTAACGCATTTTGTTTACCAATTTCCTTTGTGGGGGGCTGATGTCACGTAACGGAAGCCGCAAAACCTGAAGCCGCAAGCCTGAGAGTTTATTTTACTGTCTATGCGTTAGCTAAAGATGGAGAGGAACCGTGATGAGCTTTTAGCCGAAAAGTTTCAGTTTAAAAAGTTGCCTGATGCAAAAAGCACAGTGATCAGTGCTTCTGCTAGCACCACAGGCATCACGCACTGTGCGTAGGGCACCAAGGGACAGATGAGGGACCAACATTTAGCCAATAGATAGTAGATTTAATGCAAACTTCTTTTCACTCTTGTTAGAATGTGTATTACAATGTCAAAATGCACAAACAGCATGTTACATAAAGATATTTTTTGGGTCCTCTCCATTAAGATCCAACTTGAACGTTATGCTACTCTATTTAATTGAAAACACGTCTGGGCGTCCACAAGAGAGAGAGAGAGAGAGTAGCAGGTTCCAGCTGGCTTGTCATTGTTGATCATTGATATCTCCTTTTTTAATATAACAAACTTATAAAAGGAAATCATGAAGGCAACAAAGACAAGGTTAGAGGAGATTGTGGAGTTATCCGGTTCTACTACTGACCAGTTATAAACTGTGAGAGCCAGGGCACTTTGACATAGGCTGCACTCACTGTGATTTGGAAAACTGACAAGCATATGAAGTTGTCTTTGCCTTTGTGACTGACTGGTGAGTCTTGAAGTCTTCAATAATTTGTTTACATGAAGCACATGATATGCCGATTGAAACACATTCCACTCAGCTAGCTAGGTGGCTACTGGCTACCAGGCTCATAATTCACTTTTAATTGCAAACAGAAAATGTCTAGCTAGCATCATGTCATTACATGCTTTTATTTCCAAAGTAATTAAAGCTCACTGTTTATACCAACTTAACCTCATGCTTATCATTGTTAATATTGTGCTAGCCATAGGCTATATTTGAATGGAGCTGGTAAAAAAAAGATCACTATGAGAACGTGCAGACACAATGCGCTTTAAGTGACAGTGCACCATTTATAAATTAGTTAAACAGCATCAAATTAGTAGTGTTTCTTAAGAAATTAATATATTTTTTTTTTAAATACTGTGTCATTATTATCCTTTAAATAATATAAAAGTACTTTTACCTTTGTGGTTACTCATCCATTTTGTGATTTATGTTGTATTTAATATGCCCTTTAAGCTTAAGGGCTGTATTTTCGGTCACCAGCGCATGGCGTAAAGTTCGTTATTCACCGGCGCGAAGTTGAATTCGTTATTTTGCACCTTTATTTTTTAAGCATTGCGCCCAGGGGTGTGGCAATTAACAACCTAGGGAGGGACCTGGCGCATTGTCTAAAAATCGCTATCATACACCACCTAAACCTGGTCAGAAGTCAATGGCGAGTTGTTCATATGCTATTTTAAGAGCGCATGTCAACAGTCATATTGGCAGGTGCACGCACCATCCTTCTATCATTCATGAACGCACACCAGCGCACGTCCATGCAAAGCATTACAAATTGCACGATTACAATGGTAAACATAATTAGAATAAAGATATTACGAAATACTGTACATCTCATGATGAGTAGGCTAGTTATTCACCATCATTTGCAAATTGGTAATGACGGTTAAAAGTGATTAGGGGAGAGGCGAGAGACAATGGAGCACAGCTGAAGACGCACTGTCACGATATAAGCAACTCCTCTGCAGGATAAATGTTGTTTTATTTAGTCATTTGAGCAACATTAGGGTAAGTGTTGCTTTTTCCAGCCTATGTTTTCTATGGTAACCCATTGTCAGTCAATAGTGAAAGTAACTGCATATAACTGTCTTGTCGTTGACTGACTCCTTGGTGAAGTTAGTTTCACTTTGCCAATGAGTTCAAATAATAGACGAGTGCAAATGCGTGAAGGCTATGCTAGGTTTTAGTAAAGCATGGTTTAAGAATGACTATTCCATACGGTCTCGCAAGCAGCCTCCTTCAAATGCGCCGTTGAATGCCAAAATACCGATGCATTTATTTGACATATCGCGCGTTGCGCCGTTAAAGGGAATGACAGATGTCATTCTCATTGGTTTAAAATGATGTTACGCCCCAAACACACCCATATGACTGATTAAAAAACCTAGGAACACCTTGTTACGCCATGCGCTCCACTTTTGAGAACGAAACCCCTCCCAATGTGAACTGGACATCCTACTAAATTTGAATAGACTTTTGACGAGTGACGATGCACTTTAGAATGTCATGATAGGGCCCTAAGTCTTTAGGGAGAAAATATATGTTTTAATTGCGATTAATCTAGATTAATTCATTTCAAAATATGAGATTGTTTGACAGCCCTAATATATACATATTGAGCTCTTTATCTACACATTAATTGAGTGTGGTGGTTATCCTGCAATATACACTTTTAGCGATTATATAGACAGCAAAAGTTAACCCTTTCAAACCTGATTTTGTTCTTCTGAGGAGGTGGGTTAATAACGACGTAAGCGATTAGGATTGGCTAAGGCAGAGTCATGTTTCATGATAGCCAATCAGAGCCAGTGTTTTTACACACTTGCCAGCACACGCGCCACACACACGCAATAGCTAAAGTAGAGATTTGATGAAACAGCAGAGGTCAGGAGCAATCCGATGAAAAGTTGGCATTTTCAAGGTGGAGATATAAGCACTACTTCAAATTCATTGTTGTCAAAGGCAAGAATGTGCATGTAATGTGTACATTATGTCCAGGAGCGAAGACTTTGTCGACATCCGTTGTAAGCAACTCTAATTTAATGAGGCATCTCACACACGCTAGTGGCCAAAAACATCGATAGCCCCCCTCCACCAGAGATGATAGCTCGCCATCCACTAGCAAAGAAGGACTCGGAGCAATGTCCTCCAAGCAGCAAAAGCTAGATCTTTCTGCCTCACAACAAAAACCTATGACACAGGCTGAAGTCAACCGTAGGTCTGTCGATGTACAATTTCCCCTTGGGGATCAATAAAGTATCTATCTATCTATCTATCTATCTATCTAATAAATATCGAAAGTTATGTAGCCTACAAACACCTGTCTGTTCTACTAATTTCAACTGGCTTTTCAAAACTGCTCAAAAAATCCAAATTCTTTGACATATAGCAACTTTTTTTTTAACAGTAACGCAAATAGTTTTTTTGGAACAAGTAGTGAGTAACTATAACTAATTACTTTTTTAAAGTAACGTTCCCAACACTGGTAAAATGACATGAGAACTTAGGGAAAAAACACTTTGGCCCCTATTTTAGCGATCTAAAACACATGGTCACTAGCGAATAGGTTAATTAAATTTAGTGGGTTGTCCAGTCCACATTGGGAGTGGTTTTGTTATCAAACGTCGGGCAGATGGCACAATAAGGCGTTCCTATGTTTCTTAATCAGTCATGGATGTGTTTTGGGCCTAACATCATTTAAACCAATGAGAATGAAATCTGTCATTCCCTTTAACAGCAAGCAGCTTCTCATTGTGAGATGTATTTCATAATATCTTTATTATTATGTTTCCCATTGTAATCATGTTATTTGTAATGTTTTGCATGGATGTGCGCTGGTGCATGTTCCTGTGGATGAGAGAAGCAGGATGTGTTGTGCATGTGCTTATATCACTGTTGATAATGCACTCTTAAAATAACATATAAACAACTCGCCAAGGTTTTCTGACCAGGTTTCTCTTGGTCTGTGGTGCTAGTGCTAAATGTTTAGCAGTTTTCAATACACACACAGTTTGCATTGTTTTTTTGTATTTTGGACTGTTGTTTTTACATTGTTTGTTGTTTAACGTATGTTCCAATACGTTATGTTCCAGAGGTATGTTTGCAACATATTTGTTTGTGTATGGAATGTGCGCTCGTTTTACTAAATTGTGCTCTCATTTTCCTAGATTGTGCGCTCAATTTAGTAAATCGTGTGCTTGTTTTTGCTAAAGAGTGTGTTTATTTTACTACATTGTTGGCTAATTTGCTAAATTACACTCTCATTTTACTACATCACAATCTCATTTTAAAGGGACACCAGGCAAGCCTGATGCTTTTTCTCTATGAAACTCCCCCTTTGCTCGGTCTGAAGCTTTTCTTTGCATCTTCCGTCAAGGGTTATTGCTGCTTTTTCACCGGCTCTGTCATTATACACACGTTTGCAACAATCGCTAGCTTTTAGTAGCCTGCCTCTGAGGATGTAATTATCCTGCTTCGGTCGGCAGGTAGGATACACTGAACTTGCAAGCGGGATATTCTTCCTACAGGCAGTAGGGGCGGACGAGAGAGTCTTCATTTGCCCTGTAATGAGTCATTTAACCATATACCGATTTACGAAGATGAGTAATTAACACGAAAACGTTGCCTGGTGTCCCTTTAATGTTTGTAAAATGAGTGCACAATTTAATAAAATGAGTGTACTATTTACTAAAATGAGTGCAAAGTTAGTAAAACAAGCACACTATGTAGTTCAATGAGCGTACAATACACAAAATTGTGTGCACAATCTAGTATAACGAGTGCACAATTTAGTAGAGAGAAAACATGATTTAATAAAAGAATGTATGTTTTCTCGGTACATAGAGAATCTTGCAATGACACCCCCCAGGAGATGTCATTGGAAGATTGTATTTGTATATAAAGATAATATACGCTCGTTTTACTGAATTATGCACTCTTTTTACTAAGGGTTTGTAATTGTCACTCTGAGCGCTCCAAGCACACTAGTGATCAAGGATCTTTGGTTATACTAACGAGAATAGATTGTAACATTGTAGTAGGCTAGTGCTAGAATGTTTTCGAGTTGGCATTACAAGCTGTTGCAACTGTTGCTTAAAAAGATTATTTAGTAGGTTAAAAAAATTGCTCATACAGTGTTCCTCATCATCACTGTCAAGAAGCTGTTGCATTAGTAGAGTTGAGTTCTGAATTCTGAGTTCTGACACATAAACCCTGTTTCACAAGTGCTGTAGTGGTGTCCATATTGTAAACCATACTGTCTGTAACCCTAAATAACCATTCGTAAATTCACGGGGAGTTAGAATGCTCATCTTTTTTGAACTTCAGAGTGTTATTCTATTTTCAGAGTGTCAGATTGAATTTAAGAACGCACCCTAAATTGTGCACTCGTTTTAATGTGCTCATTTTACTAAATCGTCCACTCTTTTTAGTAAATCACTCACTATACTAAATTGTGCACTCATTGTACAAAAAATAGCACAATTTAGCTAAATGCACACAGAATTTAGCTAAATGAGCCCACAATTTAGTAAAATGAGCACACTATTTAGTAAACTGAGCACACAATTTACTAAATTCAGTGCACAAGCTAGTAATTTCAATTTTGAGGTAAAGTGACACAACACATTTATTTTTGACCCACCACTCAGATTCATTTTTGGCCCTTTATGGGAAGTATGTGGGCCACACACTTTAGTAAAATGAGTTCACATTCTTCCAAAATATCCTAAATAAAAAAAAAAATGCATTCAAAATTATTCTTGGGTTTTGAGGATATGTCAGAACCTGACACTAATAAAATGAATGTTGGCTAACATCTCCCAACACCTGGTGTCCATTGGGATGGACATTAAACTTTTTTTTAAATCCTGTACTACACTGTTATGAAATATATTCAAACTAACTTCAAATATCATGCAAATAATATATTCAAATAACCTGCAACGGTTAGAATTATACTGAGTGCAAATTGATTGGGCTAGCATAAACATGAATTCATATAGGGAAAAAAGGTGTTTACATCTGTTCCTGTTGAGCTTCAGAGCCATGCTTGTCTTGTCTGATGTCTGCAGCACTCTCAGTTACAGGTCATGGCTGCATTCTGATTGGGTCATCAAGATTCAAATGGTGAAATTACAGATTAGAATTGGTTTAGACCCAAAAATATGTTGTGTCCATTCCAATGGACGTGGAGCATCAACCTGGTCAGCTAAATGAATAAATGTAAATGTAAGATGTATAAGCAGAGCCTTAAGCCAGACCCCAGAATTGGCTAAGAGAACACATACCGTTCTCCTTCCTGTGTGTAATTGCACAGCCTGACACCTTTAGCCTAGCTTAGCATAATTCACTGGAAGTGGGTTAGACCAGTTAGCCAATGGCTCTCTTTTACAACCCAAATTCCGAGTTGGGACGCTTTGTATGTGAATAAAAAATAATGCCTTGAATTACAAATCATTTCAACTCTATATTTAATTGAGAATAGTTCAAAGACAACATATCAACTGTTGAAGGAGAGAAATGTTATTGTTTGTTTTGTTTTTTTAAATCTGTTCATTTTGAATTTAATGGCAGAAACATGTCTCAAAAAAGTTGGAACAGGGGTAATTTTTACCGCTTTACCTCTTCACCTAACAACATTCTGTAAATGTTAAGGGAGTGAGGAGACCAGTTGCTATACTTTTGAATATGAAATGTGGTCCAATTCCTGCCTGATATAGGATTCCAGCTGCTCAAAAGTCTGGGGACTTCATCATGTTTTTTTATTCCATGATGCACCCAATTGGACAGGTCTGCACTGCAGACAGGCCATTTTAGCCCCTGAACTCTTCCTTTATGGAGAAATAGTGTTATATCTGCTGAATTCATTTTGGAATTGTTTTCCAAGGTCTTCCCTGGAAAGACATTGTCTAGATGACAGTATATGTTGCTCAATGCATATTGCCAGATGTGCAAAATGCCCATGGCATAGGCACCAATACACCTTCACACTGTCATTGATGCTGGGTTTTGAACTGAGCACTATAACAAGTTGGATACGTTGGATACGTTGAATAATCTCTCCTCTTTAGCCAAGCTCCCATTAGTTCCAAAAAAGAATTGCACATTTGATTGGTCTAATCACAGGACATTTTTACACTTTTCATCAGTCCATTTTAAATGAGCTCAAGCTCAGAAAAGATGATAGTATTTCTGTACCATGTCTAAATAAAATTTCTTCTTTGCATGGTAGAGTTTTCATTAGTATTTGTGAATGGAACTGTACTCACAGACGATGCTTATCAGAAGTTTTCCTGAGCCCATACAATGATTTTTTTTACAGAAAAGGGTCTGGTTCATACGGAGCCCCTAAGGGGACATGAGCAAAATAAAATCTAAAGTTTAGTTCCATGTGCTCACGTGAAACGTTACAGTATTTTTGTCAGCTTATTCTGTCCTTGTTTTAAAGGTTTCTCTGGATTCTCTAAATCATTTAATGATGATATGTACTGTAGATGATGAAATCCTGAAATCCTTCACAATTTCATGTTAACATTTTATATTGTTTCATCATTTGTCCATACAGGTTTACACAGTGATTGTGTAATGATGAATCTATCTGATGAGTGATGAATACCTCTACATCTTTACTTCTAAAATACTCTGCCTCTCTGTGATGCTCTTTTTTATCCACATTCATGGTACCAGTTTACCTAATTAGTTGTGAAATGTTCCTCCTTTTGTTGTCTTTGTCATTACACAACTTTTCCAGCCTTTTCCAGGCATCACATTTTCCATTAAATAGTCAAATTTCTCTCCTCCAACAGTTGATATGATGTCTATGAACTATTATCAATTAAATATAGGGTTGATATGATTTGTAAATCATAGCATTATTTTTTATTCACATTTTATAAAACTTTTTCAGAATTTGGGTTGTAGCAATAGCTGTAGGCTAACTTGGTCTAATGATGTGTTCCAGTTGTCCATTACTAGTCATTCAGAATGTTGTCCATGTACACATCCATGTTAACACAGAGTTGGGTGCATTGCAGTTGTCAACAAGTTGTAAGAACAAAATGCTACTTTTTTGTCTGTTTTCCTGCATTGTCTGTTGTCTGTCTGTCTTGTCTGTTGTTAGCAATTGTTACCAGATATAGCAATAGTTTGTAATGACACATTACACAGTATATGACAGAAACAAACATTGTAGCAGCATAGCAACAGATAGAGGATGGACACTATTGTTTCTCCGACCGATTTAATGAGGCACAAAGCAGACAGAGCTGGTAATAAAATAGTCTATACGGCTCTCGTTCACTGTTAATGCGCGTGTTGGAAATTCTAACTCGGGGTTCGAACGAGCTGAAGAGTCGAAATATGACTGCAGGGGCAGGGCCGTGGGAAGTGAGTTTTGGTTGGGGGTGCTGTAGTCGGGGGGGGCTTTCTCTGTTAATGGACAACAGCATACTGGCATTGCATGACACACAGCACAGGCATACATCACTGTCAAGAACATTATGGCTACACTACAGAAAAAATGCGACAAAATGTCGCAAACCACAGATTGATACTAACGCAAACAAAGTAACCGTCTGCTATCTGACGCTACACTAGTAAGGTAACAAAGTTGCTGTAGCCTTGCACTGAAATCGACGGTGAACACGAGAAATATAAAAATGTTGAACACCAACATTAATAAAACGTAATAATTATTGACGCTTCTGACATGGGTGTCAAAACAGGCTAAAGACTCTATCGCACAGCATATTAGACAGAACACATTGACTCAAAACATATGCATAACATAGGCCTACACAACGCAATATTCATAGGCTAGCCTACATTAAATTGATCCACATATCACAAATATAGCCGACAACAAATGCTGACATCATAAACGCACAGTGTAGCCTTTAACCTACACTTTCAAAAAGAAGAGAAAGAACGCTCTGAGGAGGCCACTGAAACAGGCACGCAAAGACACAGATGAATAAGTTCATCTACCTCGCTGAAGAGAGCTCTTGTTTGTGGATGGAGCTTACTTAATATCCATGCCACCTTTCACCGTGGTGCACCGAGACTCCCCGATAACACTATGCATCATTTTAAACTGAAGATTGAGGCGGCCCGTGTTCAGCTCCTTGGGAAACTCACGGTAATATTCAGCTAGCCTACCTAATATGGCATATTGTCGTACCATAAAGCTAGCGTCATAGGATATCTCCCTCAGGTTTGTTTTGTTAATTTGTTTAGTTTTTGTTTAGATCTCCCAGGTCTAATGTAGGCCTAACATTTTTTAGTGCATAATAGAATAATAGACAGGGGACGGAGAGCTTCTTTTTTTTCTGATCGTGAGTGGTATGACATATAAATACGCGTGCTTTCCTGCAGGGGGTGCTGCCGCACCCCCAGCACCCCTACTTCCCACGGCTATGTGCAGGGGGCATCCCAATTCCAACCTTTTGTTTGTAACTCAGAGTAACAAATCGGGAAAAACAACTTGCGAGCACAAATGGAACGCACCATAACCGACTTCCAGTGAATTATGCTAACAATGTCAAACTGAGTTATTGCACACAGAGGGAAAATAAAGTAATTTCCCAAAAAGTTCCCATGTTCCTTTAATAGATTTAAGAGGATGGTATCAGCAGGGGTGCCCACATACTTACCATAAAGGGCCAAAAATGAATCTGAGTGGTGGGTCAAAAATAAATGTGTTGTGTCACATTAAATTAAATTGAAATTAAATACCATATTTTTATCAGTACGGCACTGCCTTAGAGATTCTTGGTGACCACGTCTACTCACTGGTGTCATGGGCCTGTTGATCTCTGCTGACAAGAGATCCACTGCTTCCCAGCCCACCCTGCACCCCTATTGCTCCGTTTAAACCTGTGGTCAGCTAATGAACTGAGTTATTGCACACAGAGGGAAAATAAAGTAATTTCCCAAAAAGTTCCCATGTTCCTTTAATAGATTTAAGAGGATGGTATCAGCAGGGGTGCCCACATACTTACCATAAAGGGCCAAAAATGAATCTGAGTGGTGGGTCAAAAATAAATGTGTTGTGTCACATTAAATTAAATTGAAATTAAATACCATATTTTTATCAGTACGGCACTGCCTTAGAGATTCTTGGTGACCACGTCTACTCACTGGTGTCATGGGCCTGTTGATCTCTGCTGACAAGAGATCCACTGCTTCCCAGCCCACCCTGCACCCCTATTGCTCCGTTTAAACCTGTGGTCAGCTAATGAACTGCAGCTAACCCTTAAGAAACCATTTCGACAGAAATTCCCAGTGGCGTTTAGGACAAACGAGGCGGTCCAAAAAAACAGCACGAGCCAAACGTGGCCGCAAATATTGGGCACCCCTAGTTTGGTTGATGGTTGGCTGAGACACAAACTGTCAACATGTCATGATGGACTAACAGTATCAGTGACATCGGCATTCTTAAATGGAAAGCCCGGTGTCCAAGGAACATAAAACTAGTGCTTTTTTAATAGCCTATAGGCAACACTACAAACAAATTATAGTATATGTTCTGCAATATCCTACCCTTTGTAGTGTTCAGTCCGTCTATAGGCTATGTCCCAAAACACTACAAGATTAGCCTACTATAATATGTTGTCCTAAAATACTATAAGATTAATTATTTTTAACTAAGGCACCACTTCAGCAGGCAATTTCATTATTCAGGAGTCTAAACTTGCGTTTGTACAACGCGTCGGCCTACAGAGACTGAAAAAAACAGCCTGTCGTCTACAGTCCGAAATAGAGCACGCATCTGACAGCATCCGCTGTGCTACACCTCTGTGCGCTTCGATAGCCTCCTGGGCTACTTCACTGTTTCTGTGTTAGGAGAGCAGCTACATCAATAAAGCAACCTTAGCCTGAACTCGAGAGTAGCCTATGTTGATAACTCGAGTTGTCATTCATCGACAACTTTCGCAGACGTTTCGCTTTAAAATGACAGGTTAAGATGACAGGTTTAATTGTGAGAATTGAAAGGAGGTAAATTATGTTTCAACCCATCCATTCATAGCCTACAGCACTGACAACCTAAATCTGCCAACTGCTGCCCCGTGGTAGCTTAACCTAGTCAGGGTGTTTTATGAGTAGCCTAGGCTATCCTTGTGTAACTTGGCATGTCTTACCTTTAATGTTGTATTTGGATAACTCAATGACACCTTGGACAATGTGCTATTTGATAGAATAGCTAATCGGATATCTTCGAGTATTGCAATTACATCATCCAAAACACATCTCTTGTCCCGATGGCTCATGACACAAAGATGAGCGAAAGAATAGTTAAAACCCTTATAATTAACCCGCAAATCCAGCACTTCCTTGTGGACTTGAAGGACCTGGTCAGCCAATTCCAGCACGTTTCCGCTAGATTTTGAATGCAGGATAATCCTGCCATATCTGCCAGGAGTGTGTAGGTCAGAATATAGCTTGTTCTTGGACTGGTCGATCGGGAAAAGACTGTTAGCGAGACTCCGTTCTATTTTAGCAAGACTGTGCGTTGGAGCAACCAGGATTTCGAGGTCTTTTTCTGGCTTAAATCTGCTCAGTACAGTGGATCCAAATATGATAGTTAAGACTGCAGGGACGGTGAGGAAAAAGACAGGATGCCTGCTGACAAATAATCCAAGCCAGTAGAAAGAAGCTTTGAGCCCTCTGTGTATCACTTGCCGCAGCATCCTCCTCCAGATCCAGCTTGCAGATGCCCCGTTTTGTCCTGAGAAGCACATGTGACACGTGGCTCCGATGCCCAGTCCATATGAGAATAGGCTACAATGAATAGGAAATTCGCAACTGATTTATCGAGGGATTTTGTTCTCGTTAATTTGATTTCAACCTGCCTCTGCTCTATGTAGGCACGAAAGTCTCACTAGTTATACTGCAATGGCATAGGCCTATGATATTTTCCCAGGAGCCTGTAGTGCTAACTGCTCCTACGCTTGCGTCGGATTTATGACCATATCATGCAGCGTTAAGGAAGGACTAGAAAATGCTGATGTGGGCTAAGGCTCTGATCAGATGCTTCATGTTTGTAAGTAGCCTATAGGCTTTATTAAGTATTTCCATATTTAATTCATATCTATAGGAAGGCCTATTACAAATTGGAAAGCAATTCCAAGGGCTATATAGCCTTTCAAATTCTAGCATTGTTTTTAAATAGGCCTAATAATAATAATAAGAATTTTATGTTTAGGATGTTATTTAGCGGATGCTTTTGTCCAAAGGGACTAGGCTATTAGATATCAACAAATTAACCAACATTATCATTAGAAATTAACAGTTAAATCAAATAGCCTATAAGAAATGCTATATTATTGTGATTCTACCAGTACATTCTAATAGGCCTAATGGTGGATGTAGCCTACCCACACCTTCTACACAGTTGAAGAAATTAATTAATTATTGTTTATTTGAGATAATATTATTATGTCAAATAGTAGCCTAAATTTTATCATATGTTTTGTGTGACAGGACTGGTGGTGGTGTAACAGAATTTAATTTTTTATCATTTATTTTTTTATACAGGGAAACTTGATATGTGTTTTATATTAAAATAATTATTAAATAAATTTGCATACAGTAAAAGTAATAATAATAATAATAATAATAAATGCAATTTTTCTGCCTTTAAACATGCTTCAAACCCGTTTGAATGTACAGTGACAGGACACAGTAGAAATTTTAGACAAGGTATTTTGTTTCACAAAAATATAAGTTCTGGGATATTTTAGTGTGACAGGATCTGACTCTTTAGCTTGTCACACTTAAATAAAAATGGCAACAGTTTAAAAAAAAAAAATCGTACAGTACAATGACAGAACTCAATCAAAACTCAGTGACCGAATCAATCACTTTTGTCAAATGGACACTTTTTATGTGATGTTTTATGTAAATGTGACAGGGCATAAAGAAAACATGGGGAAGAGTTGTACAATTCTAATAATTTGTATAATTTGTGTGTTCAAGGCGGAAAACCAACCTTGCAATATTGGGACTACCGTCCCGGCGGCAATAGTGCAGCAGATTAATGGCATATTTCAAGAGAATCGTTCAAATTGGTATAGAAGCATGACATTTGGCACAGATACTCTCTAAGGGTCACTTTTTGGGGAAAAAGGCGCTGGCCACCCAAAAATTCAACATGGCGGCCATTTTTTCAAGATAAAATGATTGCCACCAACATTCCACTCTTTCACAATAGTGACCTGGAGATCCTTGAGAAGTTTGTGGTCCTGCTGTATGATCGATCAAGCACAGCTGTCAGTCTAAATGAGGCTAGACTTGACATGTTTGCCCGAAAGCAGAGGCCATATGAAGCCATTCCTCCAACAAGGGCAGCTCTGCTTCAACACACTAAACGTGCTGCATATCAGGCAGGCTGCATATGGGGTCAAGCAACCCAGTGTCAGTCAGAAGCAGAGTCATGCTGACTGGAGATGAAAAAAGCTTGGTGAACAATGGGGGGTCTTCTGGACAGCAAATGCACCAGTTGCACAAAGTTGTGAACAGCTAGCCAAGTGTGGCTGCAAATCAGAGTGCCGTGGAGGATGCAAATGTTTTAGATTGGGTTTCACTTGCACAGAACTGTGCAATTGCAAATGTGAATGTCACAGATTGAGCCGTGACCCGTGCGCAGTGCATAGCGGACAGGTAGCCATCTACCGGCATATCGCGAGGGCAATTGTGGGTACGCGGTATTCGATTGAAAAGTTCGTTCACAACTCATTGTCATTTCCACATCTCATCTGTATTAACTCCATCTACATTTGACAAACGCAACTGTACACACTGGCCGTTAAAAACATTCTCATTTATTTGTTAAAACTAACTACATCACCGTATTCACTTTACTCACCACCATACCGCATCGTACATTACTTCCTGCTTGGAAACCCGAGGGACACTACCACTAGGGGTACAAGTAGAGGGGTTTCCCGGGTTGATGTTGGCCTGACCATTTTGACAGGGGTGTTTTGATGTTCTGTGGTTTAAGGTGAATTGTATTGGTTTATGAGTTATTTTGGGGAAAGGAAATTATTCAGTATTTTTGTTTATTTTGTATTTGTTTCTTTGAATTATTATTTTGTAGTGATAAAATGTTTGGGGGGATAATTGATTTATGTTAGACAGTGGATGTGTCCAGTAGGTGGGGCTACAGCTAGTTCTGGTCTGTATTAGGCCCCATGGGCTCAGTCTTAGGGAGAGAAGCGGGAGAGTAATATGTCTTTTTGAATTGCTCAGGGTCTAGTGAGATATAGCCTGGTGAATTTCTGTGCCTGTTTATTTTGGATTTTGATCAGTTTTTGTTTTCTTTTTTGAGTGTTATGACATGGTAATGATTTGCACATAATTTTAGAAAAGACAAAAAAAAAGAAAGAGAAAAATAAAAAAATAACTTTTGGAAATCACTTGGCCTTTTCTGTCTACTCCGCCGCCGTCCATCCTGCTACATTTGGTGTCAGAAGTTGGGAGACAGGAGTAAGGCGGAGAGGCAATAGACAAAGGATAATGGCGTCCAAAAAGAAGAAGCCTGGAGAAGAGAGTGGAACAGGAGGCCCCACAGAGCCATCAGAACCCGATCCACAACCTGCAACATCGGATATGGCCATCAATCGACTGGCTAAGATGTTCGAGTCCTTCATGGATGTGCAGCGTGCGAGGGATGAAAAACAGGAAAGAGAGTCTGCCAAGCAAGCCCAACAGTTTGCAGTCCTTAATCACCAAGTGACCCAACTTCAACTAGATGTGGAGGTGACACGGGATCGAGGGAACACACCCACTCCTCCTTCCCGGGGACCCACACCAGATCCACACCCAGTCCCCACCAGAGGAGTAAAGGGCTACAAAATCAAGATGGCAAAGCTTGAAGATGCAGACAATATTGAGCATTACCTCACGACCTTCGAACGACTAGCAACAGCCTGTGAGTGGCCGAGACAAGACTGGGCCATCCATCTTGTCCCATTGCTGTCCGGCAAGGCGCGGAGCGCATTCATTTCCATGGATCCAGAGCAAAATTTGGAGTATGATCACCTGAAGAAAGCAATTCTCAAAAAGTATGAGATAAACGCTGAAACTTACCGCTTACAGTTCAGAACCCTGGAGACCAGCCCAGACGAGACGCCCCAAGAACTCTACATCCGATTAAAGGACTTGTTCTGCAAGTGGGTGAAGTACGATCAGAGCAACAAGCAGGCCCTCATGGAGACGATGGTACTGGAACAATATCTGCGAGTCCTGTATCCAGAGGTGAAGACCTGGGTCAAGGAGCGTAACCCATCAACGGCAGCAGAAGCCGCCACATTGGTGGAGAATTTCGTTGCCGCACACAAGGGCTCCAGACGCTATCGCTACGCTGGAGTGCTGGATCGTCAACCCTGGGGTAAGTCTGATGGTGCTGGTAAAGGAGCTGGTTCAGATATGCCCACCAACAATAGCAATACAGGGCCCATCCCCACAGACAGTACCAGGTTTAAAGGTATAACTTGTTATAACTGTGGTGAGGAAGGTCACAAGAGCCCTTTGTGCCCCATCAGGAAGCCTAGGAATAACCGCCTGTGCTATGTGCCCACCCCCACACCACCCTTTGATACCCTAGAAGACAGGGACCCTGTTATCACTGTTGAATTAAATGGTAAGCCTGTTACAGCACTAGTAGACACAGGATGCTCACAGACACTAGTACAAACTGATCTCATTCCCCTTGAGGGTAGGAACTGCAGTGATAAACTTACTATCTGTTGTGTTCATGGTGACCAGAGTGTACACAGCACAGCTGAAGTATATGTCAGGGTGTGTGGACAGACTTACTTACTCAAGGTAGGGCTAGTGCCAAAACTTCCTTATCCAGTGTTGCTTGGTCAGGATCTCCCTGTGCTGCCTGAGCTGGTGAACAAAACTGCTTGGTGTGGGGTTGTTACCAGAGCCGTAGCTAGAAAACAGCAGAGTGACATGTCAGAAATGCCTTATTATGATGAAGATGTCCCCACAGAGCCCACATGCACCAGAGAAGAGAGGTGCGATAAGCGTAGACAGACGGTTGGAGAGATTATAGAACATTCAGACATGCAGGCAGAGGCAGAAGGTGATCCCCCAAGTATGGCTAATACTGACATAAGGTTTAATGGTGATTTGGCTGAAATGCAGCGTGCGGATCCCACATTAGCTCAGCTGTTTAAGAAAGTCCAAGATGGGGCTTGCTTCATTCCTGTGCTTGGTAAAGAAGTCTTTGTCATGAAGAACAATCTCCTTTATAGACAGAGTGAAGAAGGTTTGCAGCTAGTTGTCCCTGCAAAGTACAGAGAAGAAGTGTTGACGCTAGGTCACTCAATACCATGGGCAGGTCACTTAGCCTATATGAAAACTCTTCAGAGAGTTAGCAAGCGTTTTTATTGGCCAGGGCTGTTTGCCGAAGTGAAGAGTTTTTGCAAATCCTGTCCCCAGTGTCAGTTGTCTGGAGGCAAAGGCCTTGCTCATGCCCCTTTGATTCCCTTACCTGTGGTTGACACCCCCTTTAAGAGGATTGGAGTAGATATAGTTGGTCCCCTGGAAAGGAGCAAATCAGGGAACAGGTTTATCTTGGTCATTTGTGATTATGCCACCAGATACCCCGAAGCCTTCCCCCTAAGAATAGTAACAGCAAAGCAGGTTGCCACAGCCATGTTACAGTTCTTCTCCAGGGTAGGGATCCCCCAGGAAGTATTAACAGATCAGGGCCCCAACTTTATGAGTAAAATTCTTAGGCAGGTCTATGATCTGTTGGGTATCAGGCGAATCAGAACCACTCCTTACCACCCTCAGACTGATGGACTTGTTGAGCGTTTCAATCAGACTTTGGTGAACATGCTCAGGAAGTTTGTTACAGACACCGGAAAAGACTGGGATCAGTGGCTACCCTACCTGCTGTTTGCGTACAGAGAGGTGCCCCAGTCGTCAACGGGTTTCTCACCTTTTGAGCTGCTGTACGCACATCAGGTCCGGGGCCCATTGGATGTTCTGAAGGAGACCTGGGAAGGAGAGATCTCAAGCAAGACGGATATCATCTCTTATGTCCTGAAGATGAGGGAGAAGTTGGCAGCTGCAAACACAATGGCTCAGGAGAACCTCCAGAAAGCCCAAGAAAAACAGAAGACATGGTATGACCGATCCGCCCGGACACGCTGTTTCCAACCCGGTGACAAGGTCCTATTGTTGTTACCCAGCTCGGACAACAAACTGCTGGCAAAATGGCAAGGGCCCTACACTGTAACCCGGAAGATGGGACAGGTGACGTATGAGGTGCACATGCCAGATCGCCGCAAGAAGCACCAGGTTTTCCATGTCAACATGCTGAAAAAGTGGAGTGAGAGGCCGGAACCAGAGCTACAACCGCAGCGGGATGTGTCTGCAATGCTGATCCGGGCGGTCGAGGAGGAAGAAGAGTACAGTGAGCAGTACCTACCTGGCCGTGAGGGGGATAGCAAGCTGGACCTGGGTCATCTGCCAGAGGATCGTCATCGTGAGCTCTGTAACATCCTGCCGGAGGGCCTCTTCACAGAACGACCGGGACGAACTGAGCTGGTGGAGCACCGTATTGTGCTGAAGGACGAGGGGCCGGTGAGACAGCCATCCTACAGAGTTCCAGAGCGCCTGCTGCCGGTCTTAAAGGAGGAGCTGGATATGATGTTGGAGCTGGGAGTCATCGAGCCATCCTTCAGTGAGTGGAACAGCCCCATCATCCTGGTTCCCAAGAAGGACGGTGGTCTGAGATTCTGCCTGGACTTCAGAAAGGTGAATACCCACGCAAAGTTCGACCCGTACCCTATGCCAAGGGTTGATGACCTGGTCGAGCGCTTGGGTAAGGCCAAGTACCTGAGCACCCTCGACCTTTGTAAAGGCTATTGGCAGGTGCCATTGGCTGAGGACAGTAAGGAACTTACTGCCTTCAGGACACCGTTTGGGCACTTCCAGTTCACCGTGCTCCCATTTGGCTTGCATGGAGCACCTGCAAGTTTCCAAAGGCTCATGGACAGAGTCCTCAGGGGGACGGAGGGCTTTGCGGCTGCTTACCTTGATGACATCATAATATACAGTTCCAGCTGGGGGGCACATCTCCAGCATCTCCAGAAGGTCCTCTCCTTGGTGAAGGAGGCAGGCCTCACCATCCACCCGGACAAGTGTGCCTTGGCCAAGGAAGAGACCTCATACCTTGGCTATGTGCTGGGCCGAGGGGTCATCCGCCCGCAAGTGGGGAAGGTGGAGGCCATCATGGCCGCCGAACGCCCTACCACCAAGAAGCAGGTGCGCTCGTTCTTGGGGCTGGTGGGGTGGTACAGACGCTTTATTCAGAACTTCTCTGAGAAGGCTGCTGTGCTGACCGAGCTGACACGTAAATGTCAGCCAAACAAGGTTGAATGGACTGTGGAGTGTGAGATTGCTTTTAAAGACTTAAAGGACTCCTTATGCCAGGAGCCTGTACTCCTCAGTCCAGACTTTGAAAAGCCTTTTACGGTTCAAACGGATGCTTCTGAGCATGGCCTGGGCGCTGTCCTTTTGCAGGGGGACAATGGACAGCTCCAACCAGTGGCTTACATCAGCCGTAAGTTGCTGCCAAGGGAGCGCAACTATTCTACAGTGGAGAAGGAGTGCCTAGCCATCAAGTGGGCATTGGACTCTTTTAAATATTATTTGTTGGGACGCAGGTTTACCTTAGAGACTGACCACAGGGCTTTGTCCTGGCTGGGGCAGATGAGGGACTCTAACGCCAGAATAACAAGATGGTTCTTGGCAATTCAGCCATTTGATTTTGAAGTCTTGTATCGAGCAGGGAGAATTAATTGTACGGCTGATTTTTTGTCTAGGATGCCACAGGGGGCATCTCCAGAAGGGGGGGGAAGTGTCACAGATTGAGCCGTGACCCGTGCGCAGTGCATAGCGGACAGGTAGCCATCTACCGGCATATCGCGAGGGCAATTGTGGGTACGCGGTATTCGATTGAAAAGTTCGTTCACAACTCATTGTCATTTCCACATCTCATCTGTATTAACTCCATCTACATTTGACAAACGCAACTGTACACACTGGCCGTTAAAAACATTCTCATTTATTTGTTAAAACTAACTACATCACCGTATTCACTTTACTCACCACCATACCGCATCGTACATTACTTCCTGCTTGGAAACCCGAGGGACACTACCACTAGGGGTACAAGTAGAGGGGTTTCCCGGGTTGATGTTGGCCTGACCATTTTGACAGGGGTGTTTTGATGTTCTGTGGTTTAAGGTGAATTGTATTGGTTTATGAGTTATTTTGGGGAAAGGAAATTATTCAGTATTTTTGTTTATTTTGTATTTGTTTCTTTGAATTATTATTTTGTAGTGATAAAATGTTTGGGGGGATAATTGATTTATGTTAGACAGTGGATGTGTCCAGTAGGTGGGGCTACAGCTAGTTCTGGTCTGTATTAGGCCCCATGGGCTCAGTCTTAGGGAGAGAAGCGGGAGAGTAATATGTCTTTTTGAATTGCTCAGGGTCTAGTGAGATATAGCCTGGTGAATTTCTGTGCCTGTTTATTTTGGATTTTGATCAGTTTTTGTTTTCTTTTTTGAGTGTTATGACATGGTAATGATTTGCACATAATTTTAGAAAAGACAAAAAAAAAGAAAGAGAAAAATAAAAAAATAACTTTTGGAAATCACTTGGCCTTTTCTGTCTACTCCGCCGCCGTCCATCCTGCTACAGTGAATAAAAAAGTAAGTTTGCAGTGGGCGAGAGCCGATTTCCTGATTCTGGACCATGATGTATATGAACACCTTCCTGGATATGTTGCCCCCAATACAACACTTTCTGACTGCCAAGCAGGGAGGCATTGGCTACCATTTTTAACAGTCTTTATTATGACTCGACAGGGCACAACCTCTCAAGCTCAGGCTGGACACTCTAACCACAAGGCCTTTGAGCTGGTAAAAATGTGAATTTATGTTATTTTTCAATCCTTCCTTTTATCTCAGTCCCAACAGAGTACACTATTAAAGCAACACTCACTTTGAAAAATGCCTTGAATTTTTGCAATTGCCTTTTTCTAAAAGTGTGGCCGTTGCTAACATGCATGTGTGCATCAGTGTACATACTACCGAAATGACGGCCATCTCGGAAAAGGTCTCCATCTTGAATTTATTATTGGCCATCCAGTTTTTTTCAAAAAGTGGCTTTAACAGAATATGTGGCATATTTTTTGTATCACTTTTTGGAAACAGTGGTAATGAACATAGGACAGGAATGGCAGCCATCTTGAAAAATGGTTTCCATCCTGAATTTTTGAGTGACACATACCTTTTCCCAAATGAGTGTTCCTTGAAGAGTATTTCTGCCTAATTTTATGCTTGCATCACCATTTGAACAATTGAAATGATTAATATTCGACAGGAATGGTGGCCATCTTGAATTTTTGAGGGACATTTCCTTTAGAGAGTATTTGTATCAAATTATATGCTTAAATCACTGTTTGAATAATTGATATAATAAGCATTGAATAGCAATGGCGGCCATCTTGGAAAATGGCCGCCATATTGAATTTTTGAGTGGCCAGCGCCTTTTTCCAAAATAGTGGCCCTTAAAGAGTATCTGTGCCAAATTTCATGCTTCTATACCAAAGTGAACGATTTTTTTTACTAATCTGCTACACTACAAGAGAAGTGAGAAACAAGGAACTCGATTGAAATCGTGTTTCTTACCTTGTAACATCCACATTGTTCTGACGAACTTAAAGGAACACGCCACCCAAAATCAGTAGTAATATATGTTCTTACCTTAACTTTCACGAGTCGAGTCGTACCTCTCCCGCGTCGGTATGTGCACTCAAACGCTCTGGCGCGCGGCGCGAATGTGTTAGCATGTTGCTATGCTAGCGGGCTCTGCCGTGGCCGTAGAGAGAGTAAGATGGCATTAATCAAACACATCCACGTTTTCCCTACTTAAATACAGTTGCACAAGTAGTTGATTAAAAATGTTAGGGCACACAACATGAAACGTGACGATTTTCCAAGCGAATAAACAGGAGAACTACAATGTCTGGCGCAATAGCACTTGGGAGTACTTCGACCTAGGTAGTAATATTAATTAACACCTAATTGTAGATCCTTTCCACCACAGAGTTTAGAATCCATGCTTGATCGACCCCTCAGCCTCCCCCTCCCCTCTGAGCGAGAGAGAGGCACACACACTAGAGATGCGCTGATGGGCTATTATTTCAACCATAACTGCATAGCAAAACTTAATCCATCCATCAGCAAAGTTTTTTGACCAATTTTCAAAACCGCACCCGCCGCCATCTGCTGTGTTTATAATGTATATGGGATGTTTTTAATGTAACCTATATGGGATGCGGCGCTGCTGACGTGAGGCTAGAAAGCTCTTGCCTGTTCTTTCTAGAAAGACTGATCCAATGCAGCAAATATATTAAAAGGCTAAAGTCCTACATTGGCTATGTTGTAGCCTATATCCCCAGAATATCAGCAGCAAACTCAGTCTCTGTCTCGCAAAACAGTCTCCAAATAAAACGCACATCGGCCTGTTGCCTAGCCTATTCTGTGTGCCAATATAGCCTATAGTCCAAAATGCTTGATTGCATTGCATTCTCCACGTTTTTGTTCACTGAATCTTTTGTAAATTGCTTTACAATTACCGTCGGGCCTAGGCCTATTGCCAGGCTTGCCTCAGCTTCGGTCACGTCCTTTTACAATTTTATCATTGTAATAAAAAACGCAATTTGGCACATAATTTCAACATGCTGCTGGCCTACTAATTAATGCCTATTGTACTTTATTTTTTGCAAAAAAAAAGAAATCCTTGATAAAATAACAAGTCATTCACATTATAGGCTACTTTACACACTGTTATGTCAGGTTGACTGACAAGCCTGTTCTGAAGACTCCCATTCATTTTGACTGCACGAGCGCGTCTTTTTCAGACAGCGCAATTCATTTTATAGCAGGCCATCGGACAAATATGACGCCTCAATATTAAAGAAACTCCGACTCCATTCATTCTGAAAGTCCACCGCACAACAGTGCAACTTGCATGTTCACATTTTTAGTAACAACCGCCAAACTTGCTTGCTTGCCTTACACATCTAAGTTTTCCGACTATTTTTCTTACCTTCTTTTTCCGCTGTGGATGTTATTGAGTTTGTAGAAGTTTTAGCTCTTACGTTCTGAACATCTCGCACTGCCATCGCCCGATGTCATTTCTGAGTCATATCACTCTCTGTCTCTCTTTTAAATGCCTATTCCCTGAATGGTAGGCTACAATTATGTGTTTTATATATAGGCTAATATCGAAACAAAATCACCCAGGCAGTCTCATCTAGGATATAACACAGGTTGAAGTCAATGTCAAGTTGGTTCTATTTAGGGAGGTGAATGTGTGTAAACATCTGTAGATGACTCAGAAATGACATCGGAAGACAAGAAGTGAATAGTGGCAAGAGGCAAGCCGAAGGCGTTTTATTTGGAGACTGTTTTGCGAGACAGAGACTGAGTTTGCTGCTGATATTCTGGGGATAGGCTACAACATAGCCAATGTACGACTTTAGCCTTTTAATATATTTGCTGCATTAGATCAGTCTTTCTAGAACAGGCAAGTTTTGCTATGCAGTTATGGTTGAAATAATAGCCCATCAGCGCATCTCTAGTGTGTGTGCCTCTCTCTCGCTCAGAGGGGAGGGAGAGGCTGAGGGTCGATCCAGCATGGATTCTAAACTCTGTGGTGGATAGGATCTACAATTAGGTGTTAACAATACTACTACGCTAGGTCGAAGTACTCCCAAGTGCTATTGCGCCACACATTGTAGTTCTCCGGTTTATTCGCTTGGAAAATCGCCACGTTTCATGTTGCGTGGCCGTAGCATTTCTATCAACTACTCGTGCAACTGTATTTAAGTCGGGAAAACGTGGATGTTTTTGATTACTTCTATGCTTAGTCCCCGTCAAAGCCCGCTAGCATAGCAACATGCTAACACAGTCCAGCCGCGCACCAGAGCGTTTGAGTGCACGTACCGACACGGGAGAGGTATGACTCAACTTGTGAAAGTTAAGGTAAGAACATATATTACTACTGACATTGGGTGGCGTGTTCCTTTAAAGGGGAACTTGGCAACTATTTCAACGTAATAAACCCGTTTAGAAATCATTTGGATGGTTAAATGACCTGTTCCGGTGAAAATGGTGACTTTCCCCGCTGCGCCTAGCGTCCTCAGGCGGAAAACCAACCTTGCAACATTGAGACTACCATCCCGGAAAGAGAAGTGAGAAACAAGAAACTAGTTTTAAATTGTGTTTCTTACCTTGTAACATCCACATAGTTCTGCCAAACTTATGCTAACCGTTCGCTAGCTTGTAAACAAATCCATGTGCTTTATCATTACCTTTTCCCACAGTTTGAAATAGCATAATGCACAATTTCTCCAGCAGAGGGGGAAATCCTGCCAAGTTTCCCTTTAACATTTGATGTAGTAAGAATATAGTAGTTGGTTAATGAGCATTTTCATCTTGGGATTTAACAGGGAACCTGTGCCCACGTTGTTGGCTTAGTAGCCTACATTACGTTGAGCTGTTGCAAACGCGAAAGATGTCCTGTAGGCTACTGTTGATGAAATATACCCCCATTTTCTAGCCTCTCGGGGTACCGGTGTTACATGGCAACTGGCTCCCATGTTAACTGGCTGCGTTGATGACGTTTCATGATTGATGACGAGTCTTTGACAGATGTGGCCGCTTGCAGATTTGTCACTTTCTGATATAATCTAGAGACGAACACAAATATGCATGACATGTTTAAAAGTCAAAATTGCCTGTAGTACTACATGCACTGGACCATGAATATGCCACCCAAAAAACAAACAACTAAATAGTATAAATTAACTCCACGTGGGTATCGAACCCCGAATAAATTGAACTGTTTGGTTGATAATCAAACGTCTACCTGCTTGCGCCACGAACCAGCTGACGGCACTTATTACTTGGCCTACATATTGCTATTTCGTGCAGTCGATATGGGTGCAATCCTCCCCCATCACAGTTTTTTTATTATTATTATTTATTTATTTTTAGACCAGCAATGCTTCCTCAATTTAGGCTACAGATAGACTAGGTGGCCACAGAGAGCCTGACCAGCAGTCAGTGAAATTTTTGAAAACTTAACCATAATACATGCAACTGCTGTAGCAAGACAACACCGTAGGTAGCCATATGCATGACCAGCCGTGTTAACTTGCTGCAATCATAATAACATATATCAGCTGACTTCTTTTAATTGTATAGTGTACGTGAAGTAAATTTCACTGTGACTTCTCAGCTCGTTCGTGGCGCAAGTATGAAGATGACTGGTTATCATGTAAGCAATTTCATTTAGGAGGCAGGTTCGATACCCACGTGGAGATTATTTGGGTATTTATTTTTTTGGTGGCATATTCATGGTCCAGTGCATGTAGCGTACTACAGGCAATTTTGACATTTAAATATGTCATACATATTTGTTTGTCTCCAGTTTCCATCAGAAAGTGACAAATCTGCAAGCGGCCACATCTGTCGAAGAAACGTCATCACTCATGAAACGTCACCAACGCAGCCAGTTAACATGGGTGCCAGTTGTCATGTAACACCTGTTATCGGTATTACACGCCCCCCATGCACAACGTTTTACCATGGTTATCCGTCGGGATTTTTTAGAAAATAAACTCCATAAATAACCATTAATTTGTCATTTCATGCCTCCTCCCTGTTTCCTATGGAGTTGTTCGAGCTGATGTCCGAGTCAGTTGAGGCTAGGGTGACCACCGCCATGACACTGAAAACGAGGACTCTTGTGCCCAAAAGTTAGGACAAAGGTCCAAAAGTGAGGACACACGCGGAATCAGAGTAACATATGGGGAATAACATTAGAAAATAAACAATTTCTTTAGAAGGCACCTATTTATTATAACATAATTTATTATAGTAGCCTATTGCTGTTGTTTTTTTTCACATTAGTTAGCTATTTCCAACATTCCCATACTTATTATAATACCATAGTAATATTAGTTTTTTGTGTGTGTGTGTGTGTGTGTTTTCCCCACATTAGTCAACAAACCCACCTTTTAAACCCAGTAACTTTTTAGTCACTATAATTTAGTGAGCTCTGCAGCTGTGGTTGTTGCTGGATCAAAAACAATGCCACAGAGGATTTCCTGGCAGATCTGGCTTTCTCTTGTGCCTGCCTGTGAGAGCGTGCCTCTCTATGGCACTCTTACCCCTGGAGCTGACATCAATATCTGTTTCACATTTTATAAAATGCATGGTAGGCCTATTATATACATCTTTCCTGCTTTTGGTAGCAAAGTGGTGTTCAGAATTCAAAGTCTCCCCTTCGCTTCCAACCACCCTGCCTGCTTGTAGTCACCTGCTTCTGGATTTTATATAAAAAAAACGACTGTTTTAAGTCTGTTTTAAATATTTCACTTCCAGTCTGCTCAGTGGTATGCTATCCATTGAGATTCTATGAGCCTTCTTAGTCAGGCGATCAGCAGCTTCGTAGCCTTCTATTTCCACATGAGATGGGAGCCAAATAAAACATATTATTATGTTAAATAGGCTTATCTACAGACTATGAAAAATCTCTCCTCACGTAATCCCGCGATACTATGGAATATCCTCGCTGCTTGACTGTGGCAGACTGAGGTCCTACCAAGGGTGGTGACGCAGGGAGGGCGCCACTTCCTACCAGAGAACCCCTAACAAGCAGAGGAACTGACGTGAGCTGGAGGAGGAACGCGGAAGGTTTGAAATCGAATTTGTTTGTTACCGCTGACAGATAACTAATAACAACTGTACAGTGAATGTAAACTGAACTATGTCGGACGAGTCAAATGGCCAATTATCGGATAGTGAGCATTTGTATAGTAATGTTGTGGGAAGAAGTCAGGAGAAAAAAGGGTAGACCAAGATCAGATAGTGGATCTGAACCTGAGTCTACCGATACGATTAAAAAGAAAAGCAGACCTGAAGGAGTTGGAACTAAGGTACAGGAATTAAGTAAAGAAACATGGAAAGTGATTGTTGTATTTGAACAAAAGGGAGGGCCACATTTACACCCAATCCATATCACCAAAGCAATTGAGGAAGAAATAGGGAAAATAAAACATGCACGTTTCAAGGGAAATGGGAAGCTAATGATTTTTGCAGCGTCTAAGGAACAAAGGGAGGTAATCTTAAAGAAAGACACATTGAATAAGGCCAATATAACATCACACATTCCGGGATTAAAGTCAGGAAAGAGAGGAGTCATAACTGGAATTCCAACTTCAGTTTCTATCGAAGAAATAAAAAATAGTCTGAAAGGAGGAGAGATTGTTGATGCAAAGCGATTAACTAAAGGAAAGGAGAAAATAGAAAGCATGTCAATATTACTGTGGTTTAAAAATGACATGCCGTATAAAGTTCAAATGGGCTTCATGTGCTATCCAGTAAGAGAGTATATTCCACATCCACATCTTTAAATGTCAGAGATTTGGGCATGTAGCTACTCAGTGCCGAGGCAAACTTAGGTGCGCTAAATGTGGAAATGAGCATGAGTATGGGCAATGTGGAGATGATGTAGAATTGAAATGCTGTAATTGTGACAACACATACAGAGGATGTGTGAAGCAAAAGGAAGCTAAGGAAGTCCAGAAATATAAGGTGGCACATAACGTCTCATATGCTGAGGCAATCAAACGCATTGTGAAAAATAAGAATGAAGAACATTCAGCTCCTATTTACCTACAAGAAAAAAGGAGTGCAGAGTAATAGGCCAAGCACAAGCCAAGAGAGTAATGCAATTCATATGGGGAAAATAAACCAACAGAACTCAACAGAACAGAACCAAGACTCACAGGACACCTAGTAGGCCTACAAACTGCTGTGGGTGTAAGACAAGAATCTCAGATGAGACTCTACTGATAAAGAAAAATTAATTTATTGCTTTTATGTGTTCAGTGGTTAATGTCACTATGGTACATGTTAAGAAAAGTGATAAAATCAAATCAGTTGTGAAAGCTGCTAATGATTTTTTGGGGATAATAACAAAGGCAGATGATATTCATGAAATACTAAATCAGAAATATGGAGGGTCCCAAAATGGTTAAAGTAGTAATGGTGTTTTTCATTCTCCAGTGGAACGCGCAGAGTTTGATAGCGAACGGACAGGAATTTAAAAGGTATGTTCAAGAACTGACAAACAAGCCAGACATTATATGTATACAAGAAACATGGTTAAAACCTCATTTAGAATTTATATTGAAAGGATATCATAGTATAAGGTTAGACAGGAAAAAAGACAGAGGAGGAGGTTGCATCACATTTATTAAAGAAGGGATCTCATTTAGACACATTAACACAGTAACTGATCATTAAAATGTAGTTATTGAAATCTTTAATGGAGACAAAGAAAAACTTGCTGTCATTAATTATTATAACCCATGTAAAGCAATAACACATGACTTAATGAGAAGTGTAAATAAGAGAGGCCAAAGAGAAATATGGTGTGGAGATTTTAATGCCCATAATAGTTTATGGGGAAGTAAATATACAGATTTAAATGGGGAAGTATTAGAAGAAATGATAAATGACAGGATGCTAGTATGCTTGAATAATGGTAATAGAATAAATATTTACAAGAATGAGACTTCAAATATTGACCTCACTTTAATTGATAGAATAGCCAGCAGGTGTGAATGGGAAGTTGATCATAGCACAAGTATGGGAAGTGATCATTTTCCAATACTGGTTATGGTTATGGTTATGGATTTAGCAGACTAAAGAACATAGACTACTATGTAAAATAGATATTGATTTTAAGATTGATGAAATGTATGCCCATCATAGATGGTGTTTTAAGAAAGCAAACTGGGAGAAATTTAATGAATGTTGTATAGATGAATTAAATGAAATACATGATGAAACAGATCAGAGTATTGATGAAATGAATCATAACTTAAGTATGTGTATTGTTGTAGCAGCAAGCCAGAGTATTCCTAACAATATGAGCCAAAAGGGAAAAACTAATGTCCCATGGTGGAATGAGGAGTGTTCAGATTAAGAACAGAAATAGAGCTTTTAAAATATTGCGCACAACACTTACAATGGATAATCTTATGGACTATCAAAGAAAAAAGGCTTTGGCTAGAAAAGTTATCAAAGAAGGAAAAAAAGAATCTTGGAGACAATTTTGCTCAACAATTGGAAAAGAAACTACACTAAATAAAATGTGGATGATGGTTAAAAAGATGATAGGTAAATATAAACCCCCACATGTTCCTGTATTACTTGAAGGACAAAATGAAGCAATTTCAGATATGGAGAAAGCCAATTTACTTGGATTCAAATTTGCAGAAATTCACAAAGGTAATGGATGAGTGTTTTAAGAAAAGAAAGGAAGATATACTAAATGCTAATAAAGACATTCTTAATATCAGAGAGGGAAGCATGACTATATTAGATATTGAATTTAGCTTATCAGAACTCAAAATGGCTTTACACAGGATACTCTTCTCCAGGATGTGATAATATATGTTATGTAATGATTAGAAATCTGCCTGATAAATTCCTGGAAAAAGTACTTGAATTATTCAATAAGATTTGGTATGAGGGGAAATTACCAAAAGTCTGTAAAAGTGCAACCATTCTTCCATTTCCCAAGCCAGGAAAGGATTCTAGCAATCCAGAAAATTACAGACCTATTGCCTTAACATCACATTTAGGAAAACTAATGGAAAAGATGGTAGTGACACGGTTAAATTATTTTCTTGAATATAAATGTCCATTTAAAAAATATCAAACAGGGTTCAGGAAAAGCAAATCAACTACTGATGCTCTAGTAAAGCTCAGCAATGAAATAGAGAAGACACTAATTATGAAAGAAGTCTTGGTGGCAGTATTTTTAGATATTGAAAAAGCGCTATGTGGAGAGAGGGTCTATTAATTAAGTTAGATAAAATGGGAATCAGTGGGCGAATGTATAATTATATACTAGACTTTCTGTCACAACGTACAATAAGAGTCAGAGTTGGTAATGGAATAAGTAAAGAGTATACAGTGGAAAGTGGAATTCCTCAAGGGAGTGTTATTAGTCCCATACTATTCAATATTATGGTAAATTATATATTTGAAAAATTGGGGGAAAGAAATGAAGGGCTGTTGTATGCAGATGATGCGGTCATATGGAAAAGGGGACGCAACATAGCATACATAACCACAGCTATTCAAAAGGACATACAAGTGTTAGAACAATGGGGTATTGATTGGGGATTTAAATTCTCCATTCCTAAAACAAAGGTCATGTTCTTTACCAGAAAGAAGATTCCAGAAAGATATAAAATTATGCTGTACAAACAATCAGTAGAAAGAGAGAAGAAATTTAAATATTTGGAGATGTGGTTAGATGAAAGACTTACATGGAAGTATCATATAGAACATGTTGAAACAAAATGTAAAAAGGTTCTAAATCTAATGAGGATGATCACTGGACAGTGTTGAGGTGCAGATAAACAGTCTTTGATGTACATTTATAAAGCTTTAATAAGATCTAATAGACTATGGATGTGTTGTTTATAGTTCAGCATGCAAGACTTCTCTAAGGAAACTTGAGAGAATTCAATTCAAAGCGATAAGAATTGCATTAGGAGCTATTAAAACAACCCCCACAAGTGCATTATTAATAGAATCAGAGGAGTCTCCATTCAGTTTAAGGTATATTAAGCTGTCCCTAACATACTGGGTTAGGCTGATGGGAAGTGTTAATAATCCAGCAATATCAGTTCTTAGAGATTGCTGGGAGTACCAAAAAGAATCAAAAGGGTTTGGTTGGAACATCAACAGTATATAACAGAACAATATGGAATTAAAGAACTAAAATGTAGTCCTTCGTTGGTTTTAAGTGCTGTTCCCCCATGGATTCTACCATCACCAGAGGTTAACAGTGAATTACTGAAAGGTAAAAAAGAATATCCAAATGACTAAAGTTTTGCAACATACTGCCAGGGATATTTAAAAACAGCATTCTATGGATATGTTCAAATATATACTGATGGATCAAAAGATCCACAAAATGGGCATTGTGGTATTGGGATGTATATCCCAGAATTTAATAAAAGAGAGGGATATAGATTAAATAACTGTTTGTCTGTATATTCTATTGAAATTACTGGGTTAATAACAGCCCTTAGGTGGATTGAAGAGGTTAAGCCATTGAGAAGTGTAATCTGTACAGATTCCATGGCAGCTTTACATAGCCTAGACACAGGTCACTCATCAAGGGAAGACTTGATTATTGAAATAAAATATCGTCCCCTTAGAATTATAGGGTTCTATCTACGTTCTGAGTAGTTCTGAGATATTGAGCTTCAAAGTTTTAGAATTCCATAGAGTTATACTGCTAAGTGGAACAAACCTCTTCAGATATAATGTCCAAAAATGCATACAACTACAAGAAACACCTCACCTCATCTTCTTAAGGTGTCACAGAATAAGAATATGTCAATAACTCAATTTTGACAAAAATGTCAGATAGAACCTTATAATTCTAAGGGGACGATATTTACTATTGCAGCTCAGAAGTCTTGGAATTAGTGTTCAATTTTGTTAGGTTCCAGCTCATATAGGCATCAAAGGAAATGAAGAGGCGGATAAGATTGCAAAAAAGATGTTGGAAAACAAATATATAGGAATTAATGTTCCAATGGGAAAGGGTGAAGCCAAATCCATAATTAAATTTGAAATTATACAAAAATGGCAAAGAGAATGGGAGACAGCATTTAAGGCTGGACACTACCATAAAATTCAGAAGAATGTGACAGGGAAAAAAGGGTTACATCAATGAGTTTAAACAGAAGGGAAGAAGTGGTCTATACCAGACTTAGGACATACAGGTTTGAATTCTACTTTACAGATAATAGGAAAGGGAAATGGTTTATGCATGGAGTGCCAAGACAATGAAGATGTGGAGCATGTACTGTTTACTTGTGAGAAGTATAATGATAATAGAGTGGTCTGGCAGGACATGGAAGGGGAGAACTCAATTCATGACATTCTTGAGGAAAAGGGCATGACAAGGGAGAGATTTAAAACTTTATTTATTTATCTTAATAATACTGATATAATGAGAAGAGTATAATTATTCTCAATTTTGTTTTGTTTTGTTTTATTTTTATTATTGTTTTGTTTTGTTTGTTTTGAATCAACAACACACACAACATGCACACTCCTGTACAGTTGGTGGCGGTATACTTCAAAAAAGTAATCTGCCAAGAAACAGAAGAAGAAGAAGAATAGGTCCTACCAATATGGGTCCTGGATAGCTTCAGTTCTCCTGAATAAGGTCTCAGATTATGTTGTCAGGTTATGCTTTTCTTGTGACAAAAAAAATGGGCACATGTATTATTGGTAGCATTTCCCAGTATGGCAGTAATTGCCCATAGCGTGGGAAGCAAGATAGCTTTTCCAATGCGATCTGAAGCTAACTTCGCTTAAGAAGACGGATGTACCAGTTGTGATTTGTTCCTCCATTCATTTGAAGAAAAAAGCCAGCTTACTGGTAAATCTTTTATTTTGAGATAGGCTAATAACTTCCTGATACCTTTGGTAGCCTATCATGTCAATTTATTTTATGACTAAGTGACTGGCATAAATTACACGAATGACCATCTCATGGGAGAACAGCCTAGCGACCTGCGAAACTCATGCGGTATTACGGTAAAAAAATAGCATAACATCTAGGCTATATTTTTACCAATTAATTGTATCCTTTAATAGGGTAATATATAACATTAACAAGTAAACAATGTCCATTGGGTGATGTAATGACAATGCTGAGAATCTTTTCATTCAGTGTTTACCGAAAAGCTGCCAGGACATGCGATAGCCGACTTGAAGGTTGCGGGGGTCGACATGCTTCTCGTGGTGCTTATTTTCTATATAATTTTCCAAAATAGGATCTCCGTGGAGAAATGACACTTGATACTGCTACGCGTTGTTGTGTTCCCACGTGCTTCACCTTAGCATTGATGGACTGGATAGTTGGACTGACTTTTAACCCTTAGCGATTTGCTGGGGAAAACGTCCCTTATGTTATGGTTACAGTTACGCTTAGACTTCATACCAGTGGAAAAAATGGGCCCTATTGAAATGCAGTAGCGTAGGGCCTTTAACTAGTTCAAAGGCCAGAAATGATTATAATGCATGATGCCACGTAGGGTTGCCAACTTTCTAATATGAAAATAAGGAACGGGTGTGTTTGTGTGTGTGTGTGTGGTGGTGGTGGGGTATTGCTATAGGATGTGTGTGTGTGTATTGCAAGATATATCAAAACAATTAAATAGTGCATCATTTTACAAAATTGTGGGCCTGTTTACTACATTGTAAAATGAATGCACTAAAATGAGTGCATACTACATTCTATGCACAATCTAGTAAAATGAGATCATAATTGAGTAAAACGAGTATTGGTCAAATGAGCGCGTATTCTCATGATAAAAAAAATTGCAATGATGCCTCCAGGGCAAAAAGATAAAGAAATATTTGAAAATTGAGTGGCCGATATTCTACTCAAACCAAACGACTGAAATGAATTAAACTGAATTGGCAGATATCACAGAACAAATATCTTGTGAACATCACAAACAGCTGAATTTGGTGAAGCCTTAAATTATCTCTGGCTTTTTTCTGTATCAGCAGCAAGTAGGCTAGCCTTGTTGGGTATCTTTCACAGATGCACTGTAAAACTCAGAGCAAGACATCATCTCACTATCCTGACGAGCCAGACCCACATAAAGATATAAGGTCTGGGAACTTACCATTGGCACTGCTCAATCCGTGGGGCGGGATAAACGGTTGTCTTTTAAATTTCCTCTGCACGCAATAGGATAGCGCTACAACTCATGAGTCCCATGGATTTTCCCACCAGCGGAGCTAGTTGATCAAACTTTTGCCAATTTAAAAAAAGCTTAACTCGAGTCGTGATTCAAAGACCGCTGTTCGGTTTGTTTTGAAGTAGCAGGAAATTCACACAGAACCGTCGGCGACTCTATACACAATGTGATTGGCCTGATAGAAGTTTCATTTTTCCAGCTTGCAAGCCAACGGAGAGTTGCTAGACTACCCTGGCTATCATCTCACACTACTATCAGTGTAATATAGGCCTACATGATTCACAGTGTCTCAAACAAAAAGTGCATTCTCTGCTGGGATAGTGATGACAGACAAACCAAGAGGGATAAATGACAGCAACAAGGTTTCCCTTTAACTCATAAGAACTTATTGTACTGATCTGTCATGGATTTGCACTGAGTTGATTACGGAACAAAATGCGTTCCGTATCAGTTCAATACGGAACACATCTTTTCCTTTCAAATACGAGACGATTCCGTATATTACCCTAACCTTAATGCCACGACAAAATAGGTATTTTCCCCGTCATGTCATTCTGTCATACATTGATAAATTAAGATTCCAAACCCAACTCAGTTGATAGCTTATAGAGAAAAGCCTTGTAACATTTTTGTGAAAGTGGTAGCTCTAGACTTCTTCAGAATTCAATGACTCCAACATAGTTATTGCAAACAATAGGCCTACTACAAGTGAAATAGGGTGCACGTTTGACAGTGTTGCCGGGTCACGTGAGGAAAAACAAGCAACCAGGGTGGTATTCCATCAACCTCGCTAATGAAGGCTGCGATTAACAGAAATAGCCTGACTTGAAGTAGCGTAGACTTTCACTTAAGGCTGAACCCGTTTCATTAAGTCAAGTTAGCTGCATCTTTCCTTTGTTTATTCAAGCGAGGCCTAGGTCAGCTTCATGTCTGCTCGTGCATGAGGTAGAAAAGTGGACCAAAACAGTAGATTGATGAAAAGAGGATATAGTAAAATTAAGGGAACTAGATGTACCGCATAGCGGTACAAAATATGACCGCCGCTCAGTCCTGTACATCCGTTCCGCGAAAATAAATCACACTTCAATTTGTCTCCATATTTTACTCCATCCCCCACTCTTGAAACTTTTGTGTATGCTTGTTTGGCACGCCTGAGTGTGTGTGTGCGGCTGCACAGAAAGTAGCCTACTGGTGCTGAAAAGGTGAATTGATTGTAGAATAGCCAAAGAAGATGTAGCATTGTTATAAAACCTTCTCTAAACAATCACAAGTAGGGCAGTTCATCACAGTTGAATGAAAGGTTACTTACACCTGTAGGCTACATTGTATTTGGGAAAAGCAAAAGGTATCAGCATAATATTTATTTATTTATTTATTTATTTATGAACAAAAACATCTCTGTCAGTTCCATGCCGTTTTCAACAGCTATCAAAAACAAAGGTCATTTTTGGATGGATGGATTTTTTGTGAATGTTTATTTTTCTACATAAGATTTTAGTCATCTTTAGTTCATGTAATACTTTATTGTCAATGCACAAATTAAGTAACAGTAGTCTGAAACGTTATTGTTAATGCACAAATTAAGTAACAGTAGTCTGAAACGAAATGCTGTTTTACATCTAACCAGTGGTGCAAATAACTGACATGTCCAAATGGGCCTTGATGAAATGCGTCGCTAGACTGTTCATACACATTTTAACGGGCCAAAGTTGAAGAGCTGTTGTCCGTTATTGTTCGTGCAAATATAGGCTGATTCATGTTCCCTTGCATTGTGTAACTGAGGTCCATGGCTAGTCTGGCTTTCACCAGACCAAGCTCAATCTTTTAAGAAATCAAAAAATAAATAGCGGGCAGATCAGGCTGGGTTCGATTCCCCTCTCACACCCTGCACGCACTTAAAACAAAATAAACAGACGTCTCAGTCTCACGCATGTATAGGCAAAACTGTATTAGACCGGTGTAACGTTGGTAAATCTTCCATCGCACAGAATGATTTTTGTAGCACGTGCAACAAATGACAGTCGAAAGATACAATTACAGTGCTGCTATCAATTTGCTTGGTATAACCGCATTTATAGTTTTCTACAAATGCAATCAATCAAATTGGCCTCCATCACTCAACCAACGCTAACGGTAACATTACCTAGGTCCTTATTGATATTATAAGATTAACGTACCTGCAGTAAAAACCAAGCATGTCCGATAAACATCCTCAGATTTATTTCGGCTTCAAGAAGAAATGGGAATTACATTTCATGTGAACATCATCCTATCCTTATTAGACGTTCTCTGCGGTAAACTACATTCCTTGTAGGAAGCGTCCATTGTTTTTCCAACCCACTTTTAACTTCCAACAAAATTACGTCTCACTGCAACGATGCGCCATCTAGTGGACAAACGACTACTTATCGCCAATACTGGAAATGCAGCCATGATGATGAATATTTATTTTGGCTTTCTTTTAATCCTACTGAATTTGTAATTATGTATCGGCCGTTCTAATACCGATAGTATGTGGGTGCCTGTGTGTGTGTGCATGTGTATATGTGTGCACCGCCATCTACAGGCCAATGAGTGTACAGTCACTAAATGTACATAACCTAATTTTTTTTAGACCCCCCCATGGATGAAATTCTACGAAACTTGGCATACCCCCAGAGAATGCCAGGTCAATCATACACATAAAATTTGGTGCAGTTCTGAACATCTTAACTGAAGATAGGGGCGATTAAAGCAGAATAATATTGCATTTTCATTTTTTACCGGGGGGGTGCAAATCACAAATGAGTGATTATGGGCCAGATTGATGTGGGCCCTTGAGACCAACATACCATAAAAGATTCTTCACCCTCAGTACCACAGTTCAGGTAGTTATTAAGGAAAAACTGCTTTTTTTGTGGTTCGGGGGGCCCAGCACGGGGGGGGGGGGGGTGGCCCCCGGGGACAAAACAAAAATTTTCTGTAAAAGTCTAGTGGGGCTACATACCCACCAAATTTCATGTGCCCCGGTGGTTCGGTGTCCCGGGTATCGTTGACCAAAAATTCAGGAAGTAGATGACGGGGGAAAAAAAAAAAAAAAAAAAAAACTTTGACAATCCCTATATTATAATAGAGGATTTCTGTTCGATTTACAAGCGCTAAAATCTACAATCTACAGGATTTTCATTGAAATTGAACATTGAGAGAAAATGATCACAATGATTAGATTTGAAATCAATTGCGAGTTTGATTGTCTTCACTCTTGAACAAAACGAGTGAATGAATAAATAAATAGCATAACCTCAAAACAACTTTGGCATAAAATATTCAAAATTATAAGCTATAGCCTACGTTCTTCGGTTAAAAGAGTTCATTCCAAATTATTGTCTAGGTATAGGTGGTCATAAATAAAATGGGTATCAATTTAATACAGGCTATTGTCTCCCATAAGTCTCATAGTTATGCCAAAGTGTTTGTGAAATATAATTATCTGAAACGCAATGGCTTCAATTTGTCATTTGATATTTAATCTGTGTAACACATAGTTAATTTGACATCCATGAATAATCATCAACACATGAAGCAATTTTAATCATATTAGGCTATAGGCTACAGGATTGTATTTTAATTGCCTTGCATCAGATTTAATGTATCCCACTGGCATTTACTGTCACTGAACATGCCACTAAATGTGCATGGCCCGTTTATTAAAGAGTAAGCTATAACTTAGAATGTAGGGGTGTGCAAAAAATGATTCACATTTGTATCGCGATCCAAGCTCTAGCAATTCAAAATCGGTTCATAGAATTCCAAAAATCTATTAATATTTTATTTCCGTTTTGTAACGGCATTTAAACTACCTGAAATTAGTTTAGCTCACCATTTCCATCGATGGCGCCGCGTCTATTTCACACTCTTGACGCCTGGGCACTCATTAATTGACATAATGAAAAGAACGAGTTCAGCAGAGGGAGCCCAGAGCTCTGAGGTAGCCTAGTCGGCGCAAACGCCAACGTTAGGAGGTCCTTTGCTATGTGTGAAACAGACGGGTGGATCAGCTGTACTGTAAAGAATGTTTGATTCAAGCTCAGTGTTGTGTGTGGCGAACTATTTGTTTCTCAGCAGAAGCCATGAAACGGTAAAAGGCCAACAAATTGATTTAACCCTTTGCAGACCGCGCCGAACATTCCATTTTTTCATACTCAATGGCCTTCTGGCACAAAAAGGCTTATTGTGTGATTATGCTACATGACAGATATAATTTACCCACCATTATAATCAGGAGAAATAGCCCTTTCAAATGATATAAAATATAATTAATAATTGTGAGGAGAAAACACATAATATTTTTAAAATATCTTTAAAATTCAACCCCAAAAAACACAAAACTATCAGTTTGTCAAGATTAATCTCATTTTCCTCCCAATTTCTGTTGTAGATAGAGAAAAAACTCTACTCAGTGATGAAAGCAGAATCAATGTGTCACCTTTTGTTCAAATGTTATGATAAATTTATTAGACCTTTGCAGACGGCACAAAACATTCCGTTTTTTCATACTTGATGCCCTTGCGAGACAAAAAGGCTTATTGTGTGGCCATGCTACATGGCAGAGATAAGATATACCGACCATTGTAATCAGAGAACTAGCCCTTTAAAATGGTACATATCATAGTTAATAAGTTTGAGTGTAACACACATTATTTTTAAACAATACCTTCAAAATTCAACATCAAAAAACACGAAAATATCAATTTGTCAAGATGAATCTTACTTTTCACCAAATGTCTATTGTAGATATAGTGTGTGAAAGATAAACAGTGTTGTGCTATCTTCAGTGAAAAAAAAACAGAATCAATTATCACCTTTGGTTCAGAAGTTATGATTAATTTACTCATAACTGCAAGTCGCAGTAACAAGTAGAATTTTTAAAGAGTAGGATGATTTCATTTCCTGGTTTGACATCTGACCCAAAAACACAGATATAATGGTCATGTAACAAAAATAGGATGTTTTATCATTAAAACAAGATGCATAGCTCAATATGGGATGTCTTACTGTACTCTGAAGAGGCTAAATCAATTGTAGGGAGGACAGATAAAGGCTGAAATACAGACTAGCTGATGGTAACTGCTTCTCGGTGTGCTTCATTCTACTATGAAAACAAGAATATAGAGACACTGGCACATGTGTTAGGTTTACGAAAGGGTAAGTAAATCATTTTATTTAGAAAAGTCTTTAATAATTTCATTAAATAACCAGGAACAACAACGTCAGGTAAATAACATAAACATATGGTTACAAACAAGCAGTAACTATTAGAACTACAAGAATGACAAGACAACAGTATAACAAAGATCAACACAATACTTTAACATGGTGAGCAAAATATCAATTCATATTAACATTCACACATATAAACAATTAAAACATTGGAAGACATTCAATGCATTTAACAACAATACATACAACAATGAATCCTTCATCTAGTCCTTTAGACATTTTACCAGCCACTCTTCTCAAAAAAGTGTTTAGTGCTATCTTTAAAGGACACAGAGAGAATTATACATGCATTTATCTCATCTAGACTTGATTACTGCAACGCCTTATTCACCTGTTTAAATCGTCATTCCATCTCTCGTTTACAGACCGTTCAGAATTCAGCAGCCAGACTTTTGACAAAGTCTAAATTTAGGGAACACATCACCCCAGTTCTGGCCAATCTTCACTGGTTGCCAGTGAGTTTTAGGGTTGATTTTAAAATCCTCCTTATTACCTATAAAGCATTACATGGTTTGGCACCTGACTATTTAAAAGATTTATTAACCCCCTACTGTCCGGCTCTGCCCCTCAGATCCTCCAGCCTGGGACTTTTAGTTGTTCCAGAAAACTGTCAACTAGGGCTTTGGAACCCTTATAACATCAAATCTGCACCATCAATGGCTGTTTTCAAATCTAGTCTAAAGACCCACTTATATAAAATTGCTTTCCTTAAATAGTGAATGATTCCACTCATGTCTCTGCTAATTTCTTATCATTATTATAATTTATGTTTGTTTAATTTGTCTTGGGTACTATACTGTATACTTTTTTATATTTAGTTAAGTTTGTGTTTGATAGTTACTATTTTATCATTATTATTATTACTATTATTATTATTATTGTTATCATTACTATTTTTTTGTTTTTTGCTTTGTTTTGTTTGTTTGTTTGTCTGTAGAGCACTTTGTGCTTGAAAAGTGCTATATAAATAAATGTTATTATTATTATTATTATGTAATTTGATACAATATATAATTATTGGTATAATTTGCCCTACACATAAGGTGATACACTAACGCCACATTCACACCAGATCCTTGGTGTGTGTGTTGTCACAGCTGTGGCATGGTTGTGTGTGTGTGTGTGTGTGTGCGTGCGTGCGTGTATGTGTCTGTCCATCTAAGCCTAGCAGACGATGAGGTGTAAATGCAATTGTAGTTGGTGTCTGTCTGTGTTAGAAGGATAGTGCATGCTTTCTACCTGACATGGGACTTGACCAATCTCAAAATAAAGAAATTGTCAGATAAGAAAAGTAGAAATTGAATTACAAATCTAACCAAACTATTATCACTATCCCTGTCATTGTTATAAGCAACACTCTTATTACAACCAGAAATGTGCCATGCGCCCAGTTGGGTGCACACACACACAAACATGCTTACCCAGCTGAGGATGATGGGAGATTACTCTCCTCCTCTAGCACATCATTGTCTTCCTCTTCATCCAGAAGCTACCCATCCATGTCCCATGTCCAGGCCATCGTGCCATCGTGGTCCTTGGGGTCATGTTTGCCATCAGCAGTCGCCTGCTTTCACCCCAGTTGCACGTACTTCTCTCCCTCCATCTAAAATAACAAAAATCACAGGTCTGATAGTGAATAGGTAGTTTAGTTTTATTTTACATTACTTCCACATAATCTTAATCACCACCAATTATAACTCTTTTCACTAAAAGTATTGTCACTGGATGACTCCAATATTGCTTGGAGAGGTAACATTAGTCTCAGAGCTCACTACTAAGTGTTATTGCCTTGGCTAAACCATACATAGCATACCCTTGGGGATCAATTAAGTATCTATCTAGCTTACAAGCAAACATTGATTCATGAACATTAGTCAGGAGATATGACAGAAAACATCTAAACAGCGTATGCATACACATACACACCGTGCATTTTACTGCAGTTGCGTAAAGACAAAACACCCCCTTAGAAAATAATGTGTCGATGAGTAGGCTTGGGTGTATGAGCTCCCATCATAGTTAGCCACCCAAAAACCTCATAATCTTAGCAGCCAACCTGACAGCCTAAAAGCTAAACAATACTAAGACACATTTATAACAAATCTTCAGTCATGTATTCTTGAAAACAGCAGTCTCATTCATGTCAGATGTTTCTAGCTAAGTAAGCTAAGCAACTTGGCCACAAACAACTGTAAATTGTGCTAGATATTTCGACGGAATGACAGGTTTATTTGACAATAAAATACCGATTAGTTGTACTTGACAAAGTTAACAGTCATGAAGCACAGGAGTGAACTGTATCGCGTCAAGGACATGTTGCAGTCTTTACTGGTGCTAACGTTATCTAACTTTCAGATAATTGTCTGGATCATCACATGACAAGCAAGCAACATCGTTCAAAATAGAACAAATCGTTAGTGTCACTCTTAGTAGGTCTGTAATCTTGGTTGACATATAGTAACCCCCCAAAAATGACTGAAAATAATGAGTTTACTAAAGATTACGGTGTGCTAAAATACCAGCTTATCGTTATCAGCTGAAGTGAACACACACACGCATTTTATTACGGCCATGCATACACAGTGGGGCAGCCGTGGCCTACTGGTTAGCGCTTCGGACTTATAACCAGAGGGTTGCCGGTTCTGAACCTCGACCAGTAGGCACGGCTGAAGTGCCCTTGAGCAAGGCACCTAACCCCTCACTGCTCCCCGACCGCCGCTGTTGTTGCAGGCAGCTCACTGCGCCGGGATTAGTGTGTGCTTCACCTCACTGTGTGTTCACTGTGTGCTGAGTGTGTTTCACTAATTCACGAATATATGGGATATATTCAGAGACTAAATTTCCCTCACGGGATCAAAAGTGTATATATACTTCTTATACTAATTACCATCAAAAATAACTTTTAAAAACAACTTTGAAGTAATAACATGAATAACAAGTAATAATAACATTGTTTTGTTGTTTTTACATCAGATGATCCAATAGTTTCTCCCTTAGACGACGTCAAGATGAACGATGCATAGTACTTCCTGCTGTTTTTCCTCTAGTGGAGGGAGACCATATACGTAGTAAAAGAAATTCGCGCCACAAATCCCTTAAACAATCATATCACCAGAAAGCTTATGATGCAACGTTTTTGAGGAAGTTTTCATTTATAAAATTGGTTGGGGTATGGCGGAGTTATTAGACTGAACGTCATCGGTACTGGGGTACCGAAATTAGAGCATGCGGTCTGCAAAGGGTTAAAAAGACATAATTTATGTAGTTGTTTTGTCTCGTTTTGGCTTCGTGTCAGGTTTTCCCTGTAGGGATTTTCCTCAATCTCATGATGCTGCTGATATTGAATTTAATTTCTGCTGTTTGGGAGGAGAGGAAGAGGTGTAATTTGATTCCATTTTCAACTGAAATATCAACAACCTTCAAGCTGCATCCTCTTCAATCAGCATCAATATCAGAAGGCTATCATATGTTTCCCTATTTTGTACATTGGCCCAGGGGACTGTTAGAGGGCAGGCTATATATTATCATCAAGTAGGCCTATAGTAAATAATGTAGTCAAAATTATAACTTTATGTTGGCCATCCTTATGAGTGGACAGCATGAAAACAATACATCTTAGTCAAAGCTGACATTGAGTAGTATTAAACTATATTTAATTTGTTGTGTTTATTTTCTTTTAAATTGAATGTGTACTGTAGTCATATGGGAAAAGTAACTATATACTGTGAATAATTTTTTGAATCGAGAATCGTTTTTGAATTGAAAATCGATTTTGAATGGAATCTTGAGCCTAAAAATATCGAAACGAATCATGATATTTTCTGAATTGGTATTCCTAAAACCACACAGTTAATAGTTAATATTTTTGAAGTTGAATCATTTTCATAAATTCTTCAGAACTCTAGTGAATATGTAAATCAATGTTTGGTAACACTGTTGGAAAAAAAGTTTTGACTTCTATTTTTGAAGTTGTAGGCTACAGGTGATGACAACATGAAAGCACAGGTTGACGGAAACGTCTTTTGGGACTCGTTTTCTGACTGATGTTTTTTTTTTGCAACACAGCTTGATTAAGCTTGAAAGTTAATATCCTACGAAGCATACTAGTTCTGTGGCATAAGTTCCCATAGTTACCAAGCTGGGCTTCATGTTAAGCCACACTAATGGAACGGAATTCTCACTAAAATTAGTGAGACTTTTCGAAATAAGCCAGGTTTAGTCTTTAGCGAGGTTGATTGAATTTACTCCCCAAGTCTCTGAAAATAAGCCCAAAAAAGTGACCCAAGACCAAATAGTGTGAGTCCATTCCCTGACCCCCGATCAGGCCCGGAGTGGGTAATCGGGAGAATTCCCGGTGGGCCGCTTCACTTTTGGGCCGGTCGAGGGAAAAATATTGGCATTTGTCACGTTAATCTATCTTCTCTTAAAGTTGGCTACACACGTTCGCATTCTATGCCAAACACCGCAGCCTCTGCATGGGTTGTTCTCCCCTCCCAAGAAGAGTTAATTGGTTGGGTCCATATAGCCCGTCTTTCCTAAAAAGTTTTCTCAGATACCAGCCGGGCCGGCCCTACCGTAGTGATCAGCGTCAGGGAGGATGGATGGTAGAAAGATGCCATGAGGGACTGAAAAGGCCAGGTAAAAAAGACGAAAAGTATTGGAGGGGAAATGCTGCCAAATGTGCCATGCTTCCAATTTTTTTTGAAGAGGACAGACATAAGTGGCAACTGGTAAAGAGAGAGAGCCATGATTATAACGGCGTAATTGGGCTAATAACCTACTGGACGTTGTAGCGTTGTCAACCTATTCGCAAGTAACATATTAAATTAATTAAAATATTAGCATTTTGGTATCATCCAATATGGCTATTCATAGACTTTGAAAATATTATGCAAATTAGAAAGGATTAACCAAATGAATTAAAGTTATTTTATGGAAGAAAGAACAGTAGGCTATGACAGCAGTAGGCTACATGATCAACCTATATGGCTTGTTTGCTGAGAAGTGGATGTAGTAAAGGAGCAAATCACCAAACAACAACATGATAGCTGACCCATGCAGAAAAAAACGTAAACAATACAGTAGTTCAATATGCCTCTTAGTGGAATTGTGGGATACATTTCAAATGCTTTATTTCTTCCTTCCTGTTTTTGTTAACTTATCAACCTATCCTTGTGGAATAGTGGAATATTAGCCTATAATAAAAACTACAGGATAGTAAGAGCTGAAATGTTGCCTTATTTATCCAATTTCCACCACCACTAAAAAAGTGGGCCGGTCTTGGGCCTGAAACTCCCGGGCTGAAAAGTGGCCCCACTCCGGCCCTGCCCCCGATGTTCCATTTCTGGGGCGGTCATGTCAGAGGAGCCTACAGTTACAGCGTAGAGTCGACGCAGAGGCATAGGTTAAAATGCCCAAAAGCAAGCTACTGAAAAAAGCACAGCCGCAACCCACGACTTCACTAAAAACAAGCCATAAGTCACTTATAATAAGCGGATTATGGCAACGCTGGTTTGACCGCGTGTTTTACCGACAGTGCATGTGGCCAGAACAAAGTCAGTTGCATATTGTCATATTGTCTGTTGCAATATACTATCTCACCGCTAGATGGGAGAATTTCCCCCAAGAATTA